>NC_086099.1:173326013-173957743 GCF_963921235.1 Mobula hypostoma
AGAGATGGGGGAGATTTTGAATAATTTCTTTTCTTCAGTATTCACTAAGGAGAAGGATATTGAATTGTGTAAGGTAAAGGAAACAAGAAGGATAGTTATGGAAATTATGACGATTAAAGAAGAGGAAGTACTGGTGCTTTTAAGGAATATAAAAGTGGATAAGTCTCCGGATCTGGACAAGATATTCCCTAGGACCTTGAGGGTACTTAGTGTAGAAATAGCAGGGGCTCTGACAGAAATATTTCAAATGTCATTAGAAACGGGGATGGTGCCAGAGGATTGGCGTATTGCTCATGTTGTTCCATTGTTTAAAAAGGGTTCTAAGAGTAAACCTAGCAATTATCCACCTGTGAGTTTGACGTCAGCGGTGGGTAAATTGATGGAAAGTATTCTTAGAAATGGTATATATAATCATCCGGATAGACAGGGTCTGATTAGGAACAGTCAACATGGATTTGTGCATGGAAGGTCATGCCTGACAAATCTTAATGGATTTTTTGAAGAGGTTACTAAGAAAGTTGACGAGGGTAAAGCGGTGGATGTTGTCTATACGGACTTCAGTAAGGCCTTTGACAAGGTTCCACACGGAAGGTTAGTTAGGAAGGTTTAATCGTTAGGTATTAATATTGAAGTAATAAAATGGATTCAGCAGTGGCTGGATGGGAGACGCCAGAGAGTAGCGGTGGATAACTGTGTGTCAGATTGGAGGACGGTGTGTAGCGGTGTGCCTCAGGGATCTGTACTGGGTCAGATGTTGTTTGTCATATACATTAATGATCTGGATGATGGGGTGGTAAATTGGATGAGTAAATATGCAGATGATACTAAGATAGGTGGCGTTGTGGATAATGAAGTCGGCTTTCAAAGCTTGCAGAGAGATTTAGGCCAGTTAAAAGAGTGGGCTGAAAGATGGCAGATGGAGTTTAATGCTGATAAATGTGAGGTGCTACATTTTGGTAGGACTAATCAAAATAGGACATACATGGTAAATGGTAGGGCATTGTAGAATGCAGTAGAACAGAGGGATCTAGGAATAATGGTGCATAGTTCCCTGAAGGTGGAATCTCATGTGGATAGGGTGGTGAAGAAAGCTTTTGGTATGCTGGCCTTTATAAATCAGAGCACTGAGTATAGGAATTGGGATGTAATGTTAAAATTGTACAAGGCATTGCTAAAGCCAAATTTGGAGTATTGTGTACAGTTCTGGTCACCGAATTATAGGAAATATGTCAACAAAATAGAGAGAGTACAGAGAAGATTTACTAGAATGTTACCTGGATTTCAGCACCTAAATTACAGAGAAAGGTTGAACAAGTTGGGTCTTTATTCTTTGGAGCGTAGAAGGTTGAGGGGGGAACTTGATAGAGGTATTTAAAATTATGAGGGGGATAGATAGAGTTGACGTGGATAGGCTTTTTCCATTGAGAATAGGGGAGATTCAAATAAGAGGACATGAGTTGAGAATTAGGGGGCAAAAATTTGGGGGTAACATGAGGGGGAACATCTTTACTCAAAGAATGGTAGCTGTGTTGAACGAACTTCTAGCAGAAGTGGTAGAGGCAGGTTCGATATTGTCATTTAAAGTAAAATTGAATAGCTATATGGACAGGAAAGGAATGGAGGGTAATGGGCTGAGTGCAGGTCGGTGGGACTAGGTGAGAGCAAGCGTTCGGCATGGACTAGAAGGGCCGAGAGGGCCTGTTTCTGTGCTGTAATTGTTATATGGTTATATGGATTGGCAACAGCATCACCTCCACACTCACCATCAGCACAGGTGCAGCACAAGGCTGTGAGCATAGCCTCCTGCCCCACTCACTTTATACTGATGTCTGTGAGGCTAAGTACAGCTTCAGTGCCATTTTCAAGTTTTCTCACAACACCACTGTTGTTGGCTGAATCAAAGGTGGTAACAAAGTAGCATATAGGAGGGAGATTGAAAATCTGGCTGAGTGGTGCCACAACAGCCTCTCACTCAATGTCAACAAAACCAGAGAGCTCATTATTGACACAGGAGGAGGGCACCAGAAGTTGACGAGCCAGTCCTCATCAGGGGATCGGAGGTGGAGAGGGTCAGTGACTTTAAATTTCTTCATGTTATCATTTCAAAGAATCTGTCCGAGGCACGGTACTTACAGCTGTAAGTGTCATTACAAGGAAGGAATATCAGTGCCTCTTCCTAGAAGTTTGCACAGATTTAGTACGAAAACTTTGACAGACTTGTATAGATGCACAGCAGAGAGTATTCGTCACAGCTTAGTATGGAAACACCAATCCCCATGAACAGTAAAGCCTAAAAAAAGTTATGGATACAGAGAGTCCATCACAGAAACCATCCCCCATCACCACCATGAGCACATCTACAAGGAATATTGCCACAAGAAAGCAGTATCCATTACCAAGGATTCCCACAGTCCAGGCCATGCTCTTTTCTTGCTGTTCCCATTAGGAAGGAGGTTCCTGAGGTCAGAAACCACCAGGTTCAGGAACAGTTGTTACCTTTCACCATCAGGTTCCTAAACCAGTGGGGATAACTTTACCCTCCTCAATGCTGATCTGATTCCACAATCACTTTCAAGGACTCTGCCACAAATGCTCTCAATATTATTTACAATTATTATTATTATTTAATATTTGCACAATTTGTCTTATTTGCTTGTGTGTAGTTTTTCATTGATTCTGTTGGGTTTCTTTGTATCTACTGTGAATGAAAAAGGTTGTATATGGTGGCATATACAGTACATACTTCGATAATATATTTATTTTGAACTTTAAAAAGGGATAGTTGACCAGGGCATATTCAGACCTGCTTAGTTTGAATGTTGATATGACTGTTGCAGGGAAAGAAAGGAGACTGAGTTGGTGTTTCTTCAGTGGGCATTGAACATTGCTCCATCTCTGTTCCTCCTCCATCAGAACATCCAAACTTTATCCAAGGACCAGATCAGTCCTCCTCTCTTTCAGTATTGCGACAAACCGTTCTCATGGAACCTCTGCAAATGCACGGCCTACCCTTTCATCTCTTTACTTCCTGTCATTCAGGAACCCAACTTTCCTTCCAGGTGAAGCAACAATTTTCCTATCATACTTTCACTTCAGTACACTAGGTATCAGTGCTCACAATATGATTTCCTCTACTGAAAAACTAAAACAAAAATTAGATGGCACACACAAAATACTTGAAGAACTCAAGAGGTCAGGTAGCATCTATGAAGGGAAATGAGAATCAGTGTTTCAGGCCAAGACACTTCATCGGCCCTCAGCTGATGTTGCCTGAACTTCTGAGTTCCTTCAGCATTTTATGTATGTTGGTCAAGATATCCAGTATTTGCAGAATTGCTTATGTCTAAAGATTGCATGACCATTTGCCAAATTTCTCAGTACCATCTACAATAATGACCTGGGCTTAATACTGTCTATCACTTTAATTCTCCACCCCCTTCCCACTCTGGACTCACCGTGTATGGACTTTACACTTTTCCAATGAAATTCATTGTAAGCCAAAGGAACACCAAGTAGGTATACTGGAACCATTAGAACACAATATAGAATTTAACAACTTCAGATAATCAGCCATCCCAGTTTTGTATATCGAATCTCCAGTATCACTTCATCACTCCCTCTCCCTATTCACTTATGTATTTCTCTCATACACTTCTCCGAAACATTTGGCTTATCCCCTTCTTTATGTCTCCCCCCTTTCATAGCTTTTATTAATCACTGGTTCATATGTCTCTTCACCAGCTGGCACAGCTAACACTTGTGCCTTTGCATGTCTACTGGCTGCCACCTTCCACAAACTTCCCCTGGTGGTCTTTCCCTTTTCTGAGTAGTTTAAAACTTGTTAATTTTCTAAGTATTCCCAGTTCTGGTAACAGATCATTGACCTGCAACATTAACTGTTTTTTCTCTATAGATGCTGCTTGGCCTGCTGGATATTTTTCTCGCTTTGCCAGTCTCTGCCACATCTCACAGTCTGCTAACACCAACGTATTCGAAAGGTCATCCAACCCAATACTCAAGGAAAGAAAACTTCATCCAGTTTTTCTTCTTCCCAGAAGACAAAGCAGACTGGACAAGACGAATTTATGGCTTGGTTGGTTTCCCTACAGGATAGATACTTGTAGATGGAAGCAATCCAATCCTAGCACAGATATTCCAAAACAGGCTTCTCACAGAAGTGACCCTGAATGGACTCTGGAGCCCTCTCTATGGATCATTTCTGATTCTAGCTGCTAAGTTCGTTGCAGTAAACATTGGATTTATTCTCTATTATCCCCAGCCATTGGTGCAGCTATTTTTCACACAGAACATTGGTGCTAATGTGATGCATCTACACCTTTAAGACATGATTCTTGGGTCGCAATGTACAGGTGAGTGCTGGCAACTGTAAAATATTGCAAAATGCAATTCATTTAAATGTGCTGAACACATTTTGCATTTACACAACAGAAGAAACAAAAATCTTGTTTAATCCAATCATATTAAAATATTGTAATCATACTCCATTTTGAAAACAACTACAGTGCATCTAAAAGTTAGAAAAAAAAACTTGTAGGCCTTGCTCTCTATGGTGTCAACTACATTATGTTTTATTGCAAGTTCATTGACAGCCCCATCCTATGGTGTAGTGTCACCTTTTTAATTCACTTTACTACATTAAAGTGACTCCAATCTGTTAAGTTAGACAATCTCTTCTCCTCCATTCTCACCCTGAATACCAGCATGCCTCAAGACTCTGTGCTGAGGCCTCTTCTGTACTCCCTTTTCACCTATGACTGCATTCCTGTACACGGTTCTAACTCCATAATCAAGTTCGCAGACGACATGGTGGTTGGCCTGATCAGAGGGATGACGAGACGGCCTGCAGGATGAGGTCCAGTACCTGGCCGTGTGGTGTGCTGACAACAACCTGGCCCTTAACACCCAGAAGACCAAGGAGATCATTGTGGACTTCAGGCATGCTAGGAGCCACACTCACGTCCCCATCTACATCAACAGAGCTGTAGTGAAGTGTGTATCAAGCTTCAAATTCCTTGGTGTCCACATTTCCGATGATCTCACCTGGTCCCTGAACTCCTCCATCCTGATCAAAAAGACGCAACAGCGCCATTATTTCCTGCAGAGCATCAAGAAAGCTCACCTCTGTCCCAGGATACTGACAGACTTTTACCGCTGTACCATTGAGAGCATACTCACCAACTGCATCTCAGTGTGGTATGGCAATTACCCCGTATCAGACCGCAAAGCACTCCAGCAGGTAGTGAAAACTGCCCAGCAGATTATCGGCACGCAATTGCCCACCATTGAGAACATCTACCATAAACGCTGCCTGGGCAGGGCGAAAAGCATTTTCAAGGATGCATCTCACCCTAATCATGGACTTTTTACTCTCCTCCCATCCGGTAAGCGCTACAGGAGCCTCCGCTCCCACACGAACAGGCACAGGAAGAGCTTCTTCCCTGAGGCTGTGACCCTGCTGAACCTCACATCACAGTGCTAAGCAGTATTGCACCCATATTGGACTGTCTCAGTATTTTTATATTTGTGTGCTGTAGCACTTACTTTTTATTTGCAGTTATTTTGTAAATAATATTATTCTTTTGCACTTCTGGTCAGATGCTAATTGCATTTTATTGGCTTTGTATCTGTACTGGGCACAATGACAATAAAGTTGAATCTAATCTAATTATGAATGTATTAGTGTTTTTTAGTTTAACATTGTGCTCTATTTTTTCTCAATCTGGGAACATTTCACTCAACCTCCCTTTCATCCCTCAGCTGTATTCTGCACTCAAGATCTGCTCTCATTGTTTCAGAAGCTCAGCAAAGCCTATTGTGTAATGTGGTCCATTAAAGACCAGATCTGCATTTACATAATGCCTGATCCAGGGGCACCAGATTGTCCTCAATTCCAACAATCAGAATCAGGTTTATCATCACTAACATGTGTTGTGAACTTTATTGTTCTGTGGAGGCAGTACACTGCAAGATGCAAAAAAAATACTACGTTGCAATAAGAAATGTACAGTATATTAAAATATCTAAATATGTTGTACAAATAGAGAACAAAGTAGTAAGGTAGTGTTCATGGGTTCATGGACTGTTCAGGAATCTGATGGTGGAGGGGAAGAAGCTTCTCTTACCACATTGAGTATGTGTCTTCAGGCTCCTTTACCTCCACCCTGATGGTAGTAATGAGAAGAAGGCATGTGCTGTTTAGAGAGGGTTGTTAATGATGCACCTTTTGAAGGTGTCCTCGTTTATGAACAAAAATGGCAATACAAAATCGGGTGGATTTGGTTCAGGTACGAAGACAGATCACATGATTTGATATCTTGCTTCCATATCTGAGCAGCTCTGAATCCATTTGTGGCACTCCAAGTAAGATTGACAAACATGCATTGAACTGGGGATTGAACCCTATTTCAAACCAGCCTCATCTATTTTGAGTGAGGTGAATGTCATTTGGTAGACTGACCTGCACACAAGAGGCATGTCAGTCAATAGGGACTTTTAAAGAAGCTGTGTGCTCTCATGTTTTCAGGAATCTCAGACATTTGGATTAGCTGCTTAGCATGTAAAATAAGGTAAGGAGAGTCATATCTGTCGTGTGTATCAGAGTTGAACACATCCTGACACCAAATTATGGAACACAAGTAGCATTTCCTGGGTGCAACGGAGAAAAAGGATTCTTCAGTTAGCTTATTTAGTTTTGTAATTAACTCGGTAGCGTTAGCCCACAGGTTAACAGCTGCATTAAGCTAGCATAATGAAGTATGGATGTGGAACAGATTGAGGTCAGAAGAAATTAAATCAATCCAAAAGTAAAATACAAATGCAGAAAGTAAAACAAGATGCATGGGCAGTGACATGCACTAGGGAACTGAAGTAGTTGTCTTTTTGGCAGATTCAAAGACAATATTACATATGGGTAACAAAGTCAGGATTTTATAAGATTCCTTCATCAAATGATATTCCGTTAATAAAAATATTACATCTTATAATGTTTTGTCTTTGTTATTTCAAAAAGAAAAGCAAGATAATGGGATTTTTTTTGCATTGATATTTTCTTTTCATTTTGAGTGAACTAATATACAATCAATAATTTTAGATACGCAGATGACACTGTTAATTGCAAGTACGGAGGAAGAACTACAAAAGTTAATTGATATAGTTGTTGAAGAAAGTGCAAAAATGGGTCTATCTATCAATAGCAAAAAGCCAGACTGTATGGTGATATCCAAAAAGAAGGAGAATCCTATCTGCAGGCTGAGAATAAATGGGGAAGACATAAAACAAGTACAGAACTTTTGCTACTTAGGAAGCTGGGTGACATCAGATGACAGGTGTGACATGGACATCAAAAGAGGAATAGGGATGGCAAAAGACACCTTTATGAGAATGAAGAGTATACTGAGCAACACTAAACTAGGCATGCCAACTTGCCCCAGAGCACTGAAATGTTACGTTAATCCAATTATGTTATATGGCTCAGAATGTTGGACAATATATAGTAACATGAGGAAACGAATTGTAGCAGCAGAGACGTGGTTTTTGAGGAGGATGCAAAGAATATCATGGACGAAACGATATCTAATGAGGATGTCATGAACAGAGCAAGCACAAAAAGAGAAATAATGTATGAGATCATGAAAAGGCAACGTGACTTCATTAGACATGTGACTAGACAAGAGGAGTTAGAATGAACGGTAATTATGGGAAAGATTAAAGGGAAGAAAGCAAGAGGAAGGCAAAGACAAATGATGATGGAGACAGCAGCCAGAGAACTGGAAATGAATACCAATGAATTGATCCACTTGACCCGAAACAGGAGTGTGTGGGCCATGGCATTCAAAGCTCAAACTGGGCATGGCACCTGATGATGGTGATGAATATATCACAGCTGCTGAAGCAACAGGAAACAGAGACACAAGAGATCCTGCGGTTGCTGAATATCTTGAGCAATATAAAATGCTGGAGGCAGTTTCTCTGGAGGGAAATAAATAGTCGATGTTTCAGGCCGAGATTCTCCCAGTCCTGAAGAAGGGCATAGATGCTGCCTGACCTGCTGAGTTTCCCCAGCACTTTCTGCATTACAAGGAGCATGCTTGTCAAAGCTGATGGACAGTATGAGGATGCTCAATTGCTTCCCCCGTCTTCTCTTGCCGTTATTCACAAATATGTACGGCCCTCCATTTCCTGATCTATGGATCTTGGCTGGTCAACATCTCAGGATTAGTCAAAGACTGCAAAGGTGCACTTTCCAGCAGAGATTGCATAATTTGATATCTTGCCTTCATTTCAGAGCAGCTCTGAATCCATTTGTGGCACTCCAAGTAAGATTGACAAGCATGTAAAAACTGCGAATTGAACCCCGAATGCTCCCTAACTGTTTGCCCTGTTTCTCAGAGTGTGACACTGAACCAACTGCATACTCTGAATATCTGACAAGCAATTGATTGGTACCACTAAAGCAACTACATGATAGCAACAGTGTAGTACAGTAAATACCATATTTAAAATAAAAATCAAATAAAAGTCAATACAGTTTTTTTCCTATGAAATTTAATCTCAATACTTACATCCCACCTTATCCAGTTACATCTCTATTACACCAACCATACATTAAACCCCACTTATCAACAAATGTTTATCATCTTAGAAATAAAATTACTTGGAAAATTGATTCATCTACACCTGTCTTTATATGTAAAGTGTTTTGTGCATGATTTGAAGAGCTTGCACCTATTTGCGGTTGAAGTTCCATCCATTACACACCAACTGAAGCTGATGACCTACAATCTTCATTTGTTCATCTACAATAACACAAGACATTGGTGAAATACTTTAATGTGAAGTGACTCTGCTGGAGGAAAGGCTTTATATTCTAGAAACCTGGTCTCTTCTCTCCTCACCGGTCATTTTTACAGTTTTTAATCCTCATTGTTGGCAGTGATGAGCACAAATTGAAGTCACGTTATGGTGATATTTTCAATACTTGGGCACTTCCACTCCTGACCCTGGTCCTGCTGCTTCTGAGGCCCAGTAGCCCAGTGAGCAAGGGGAGGCTGGGCCCACTCCATGCGGCAGGAGTTCTGACAAATGTCCTGCACTCCAAAACCTCTCACTACTATCTTCCATTTTCTGTGATCTCCTGCTGTAGCACTGAATTGCTTCCTATTCCTAATGCTCACCTCTTCTCCCTATTTTTTTTTACTAGGTGCCATGAACAATATTCTTCATTAGTGCCTACTCACTAATAATATGTCAATGGCATAGCAGGTGTATGCTTACTCATACAGTTCAGCATCAACATTTCCAAAGAGGAACCTATGTCGACAACTTTTGCTAAAGAAAAATGTTCCAATTGTTTTTTTTTTAAACGGCACCAGATTTCACATTAGGCAAAATACAGTACCCATTTATTCCACCAAAAAAACAGGTGAAATTCGTTTCTTGAGTAAATGAACTTTATGACCTGCTCCTTATATTTGAAACTTCTCACATCACCCTATTTCTATCTTCCCTCTGGCTCTATGTTCTTTTTCAAGTTTCTGAAGCAGGTTTTACGGTCAGGACTAAAGTGACAACAATCTTGTGGTAAGTTGCTCACAAATATCCAGCAGTCTGTAGCACACCATTACCTTTTGCTGGGCAATTTGTTTGTTGATCAAGTGCCCTGATGCTCTGACTGCAGTTTTTGCCCTCTTCACCTCATTAACAGAAGATCACAAGGAAATAGGAGCAGGAGAAAGTGACTAGGTCCTGATGACTGCACCAATATTTAACCAACAAAGCTCATTTCTGCTGTTTTCAACACCTCTTCTGCACTAGTAGCCTACACCCTCTATTCCTTGATCATCAAATATTCATCCACCTCCATTTTAAGTACTTCTAATGATCCAGCTTCCACCACCTCCCAGAGCAAAGAGGCAAAATGCTGTTTGCCTCCTTAATTAATTGCTGGGCCTGCCTGCTGTTATTGTTCTAATTAATTCCTCAATTGCTCTTGTTTTAAAGACTATGGCAGAGTTTTTTTCAGGAGTGTAAAATTATTTTGATCGCAGGGGCAGAATAAAAATCAAGAGAATTCAATTTGATTACATAGTGTAGATGAAATCTTAAGGATGTGATGAATTTAAGATATGTTCTGCCTAGTGGATTGAGGTAATTTGTTTTTGGGTGTGGTGATGGTTTCTGGTAAGAGCATCCACAGTGTTTCTCCTAACATTATGAATGACTATTTGGCCAGAGTCCCTATTCTCGATATCCATCGGAGAATCCTTACTTGCCTGGATCTCATCCTGCAATACCTTCAGAGTAAACGCAGACACTTGACACTGATTCTTTCCCTTCTCATGGGTTGCAAAGTCACTCGATTTACACACCCAATCCCAGCAACAGGAACCTAACAAGGAGCGTAATTATGCCTTAAATTCATCCTGCACATTTAATAAAGGCACCAGGTAGAATTTTTTTTATCAATGCACCATAGAGAGCATCCTATCTAGACATGCAGCTTGATATAGCAACTGTTTTTCACATGACTAGAAGAAATAGCAGAGAGCTGTGGACACAGTATAGTTCATCATGGAAACCATCCTGCACTCTGCCAACACTTTTCACTGCCTCAGTAAAGCAGCCAGTATAATCAAAGATTTCACCTAACCCAGACATTCTCTCTTATTCCCTCTTCCATAAGGAAGAAGATATATAGGCCTGAAAGCATGTACCAGAAGACTTAAGGACAGCTTCTACTCCACTGTTATAAGACTATTGAATAGTTGTCTAGTATGATAAAAAAAAGGACTTGGCCTCACAGTCTACCTCGATCTGATCTTGAACATTAGTCTACCCCACTCGGCCTCATAAAAAATACAAGGGTCGAGTCAGGAACGTTCATAACCTGACCCGGTTAACCCGGACACCACGTGCCAGACAAGAATGGCTGAATGTCTGGTACGACACGTTTAAAAAAAATTGTCTACCTGCACTGCACTTTCTCTGTAGCTGTTACACTTCATTCTGCATTGTTACTGTTTCACCTTGTTCTACCTTAATGCACTGTGTAATGATCTGGTCTGCATGAAAAGTATGCAAGATAAATTTTTCACTGTATCTTGGTACATGTGACTGATAATAAACCTATTCCAATTCCAATTCCAGTTCCAGTTCTTTAACAGGTGAACAACAAGGATCAGTAGAAATCTCTTTCACCAACCCATCAATAGGAGCAGAACCCAGCCATATTTAAGGTTAAGGTTATTTTACTTAACTTGAAGTATTACTTAATTATAACAATAAGAAGGGAAAAGTTTTGTTGGATATTTATCACAAGTATAAATTGTATGAAGGAGCACCAATAGTTTTAACCAATTTACAAAGGCTATAGATGGGAAAGAACAAGATACACTGGAGTATTTTACCCTTCTGTACTTTGATAAGATCAGACAGTTTATTCAGAACAACCTTGGTCTCAACATTGTCATTGGTATTTGAAGATCAAAAGAACAACTGATACCCAACCAGCTGTTACACTTTTATCAAACCTATTAAATTATTTCTTCGTACAAAAGGAATTTAAGAAAATCTGCTATAAGTAAACTTGATAGCTACTGATAGAATGCTCCCAGCTCTCTGTACTTAGTTTAGTCAAACTGGATTTTCTACACTGATGTTATTTTGCCATCTGGATGTCTTTGCATAATAGGAATTATGACTACTACTCATGGTAATAACTTGATTCATTTACAGATGTAGAAAGCTGTTTAATCACATCCTGTAATCTGATCTAAAGCGGACAGTGACAGCTGGTCTCACAAAATTAATGAACTGTATATATCACAGATCACTGCATGGCTGAACCCAATACTGGTACTCAGAGACAAGTTTCAACACTGCTGAAAATAATTTAGACAGTGTTAAATAGCAAAGATCTAATGTCATGGAATTACCTGTCTGTAAAATACCTATTCATCTTCATTACACCAGCCATTGCAGACCAAAATACTCCAAAAAGTGGGTGTAGGGTACAACTACACACTTGCTTGTCTAATAACATAAATGCTTTTTCAGTCATCTTATATGTCAATAGCTCTAATGCATCGGGACTGAAACACCTGCAAATGCCTCATCTTGCCAGAACAATATATATGATCCAAACATATAGATTTGCACCAGTATTTGCATTCTGTGACATTATGAAATATTATTACAGATAATTAACTGAATGCTAACCCACTAGGGTATGTAGGTACTCCAATAAACTTTTCAAATATTTTTTAATTAATTATGGATGAATTAAAATTTGTCAACTGCATTTACAATTGTTTCTATTCAAACAGGAATGAGTTGCTACATATTAAGTGTGCGTTTGTATGTCGAACTCAGTACAATTGGAATATTCTTCATAGGTTGCAAATAGAGAACTATTAACTGCAAATGTTTAAGGACACAGTCTAGGACAACACTTCAAAGAAGTGTCTGAGATCTCTTCTGGTGCTTCAATGACTACAACCAAAGCTCAAAGTTCAAAGTAAATTTATAATCAAAGTACATATATATTACCATATATAAACCTGAGATTAATTTTCTTCATCAAACATACACAGTAAATCTAAGGAACATTGTAGAATCAATGAAAGACTGTGCCCAACAGGATGGACAATAATCACAGTACAAAGGGCAACAAACCATTCTACCAAAAGAAAAAAATAGTAAAAATAATAAATAAATGAGCAATAAGTATTGAAAATATGAGATGAAAAATCATTGAAAGTGAGTTTATATGTTATAGGAACAGCTCAGTGAAGGGGCATGTTAAGTTGAGTGAAGTTACTCCTTGATTGAAGAGCCTGATGCTGTCCTGTGACAACGCTCTGTGAAAATATGCTCAGTGGTGGGGAGGGGTTTACCTGTGATGGACTTTTTATAGGATTTTCCATTCAAGGCCATTGTTGTTTCTATACCAGACAGCAGTGCAACTAGTCAGAATACTCTCCACCACGTATCTATAGATGTTTATTAAATTATATATGTCATGCCAAATATTCACAAACTTCTAATGGCACTTTTGGCTGATCCCAGGACAGATTCTCTGAAATGATTACACTGAGAAATATAAGGTTGTGGACCCTCTCCACCCCTGATCCACTGATGAGGATTGGCTCATGGACTTCTGGTTTCCTCCTCCTGTGTCAATAATCAGCTCCTTGGTCTTGCTGACATTGAGTGAGAGATTGTTGTTGTGGCACCATTCAGTCAGGTTTTCAATCTCCTTCCTATATGCTGATTCATCACCACCTTTGATTCAGCCTATGACAGTGGTGTCTTCGGCAAACTAATGGCATTGGAGCTGTGCTTAATCTCACAGTCATAAGCATAAAAAGAGTAGAGGGGAGGACTAAGCCCGCAGCCTGTGGTGCACCCATGCTGAAGATGATTGTGGAGGAGATGTCTTTGCCAATCCAAATTGACTGGGGTCTGCAAGTGAGGAAATTGAGGATCCAATTGCACAAGAATATATTGAGGATAATTGATGTATTGAAGCTTATTGATTAATATTGTGAGAAAACAAAAAAAAATGGATACACTGTGTAAAGAATCAGGAAAATTATTTTTATCTCCCATAAAACCAGTATTCATCTTTATTAAGATCATACACTGGGAATTATATTTCCCACTGAAATCTACCAGAATATGAACAGGGCTATTTAGTTTAATATATATTCCAAGTACAACACCTACAGCAGAGCAACATTCTCTCTGTGTGCATTAGCCATTCCAATGACAAGAAATATTTTCCTTTCTCTCCTTGTTTCATTGTTAATTGTCAGCTTATGTACACTAACAGAAAAAAAAATCTTAATTTGGCCATAGCAATCATTTTATGCACATTTCAAAGCTATGTATATATATGGTTAAAACTTAGAAAATGTTTACAAAGTATTGGTTAATTTGCCCTGCTTAATAAAACTACTGCTCTAAGTTATCATGCTCACATTTTGCAGCAACGTAGATTTGAATTTGAACTTAGTAAAATTACCACTCATACAAAACTTCAAGGCAGGAGCGATGACAGAACGGAGCACGCACAGCTCCTGTAAATGTCTCATTTGCAACAAAGACTGCAAATGACAGTGAAGCTTTTGGGATGGGTTTAGGCTTTGTAGATATAGTCTCTTGTAAATTCCCTTTGAAAGCAAATTTTCACAACTGTTTGGATTATTTATAGAAATATTTATGAATATTTTATCTGTCTTTACTATTGATGGGTATTCATTTAAATGCTAAAAAGGAGGTGCATAATCCTATTCATAATAAAGTCAATAACCTATCAAAGGGGGTAGCACTGAAGACAGAATCTACCCTTTCTCCCCCTATGATATCAGAGTGTGCATTTGAATCAGGAAGATTTTCAGCTGGCTAATGCTAATGTAACACAACTATACATATAAAGTACTTGCACTCCTCTGATCTTCAACATATTGGAAAGCATTTCACATACAATTAATTACTGTGGACAAGTACTGATCGCTGTAATCTAGGCAATTTGCACACAGTACCTCAGCATTTAAATAAAACCCTTGCCTATCTCTGTTAGCTCAATTACATGAGGAAGAATTTTTCACTACAACAGTAGAAGAATTTTATGTCAAAGAATATTGTTTGAATAGTAGTATATTTAAATGGTGCTGTATTTATTTCCAAATACAGAACTGTGGGTTAATTGTCTAGAAATTTACTGTCAGAAGAGAGTGGTTGAGTCATGCACAGGATAAGGCTCTTCAGCCCAATGTATATGCCAACAATCATGCTTATCTGTTCTAATCCTCACTTGCTCTCACTAATGTCTTATCCTTCTATGCCCCCTACACATTCAAGTACCTGTCAAGATTCCTCTTAAAATGTAAAAGTGATGCACTCTGTATCTAAACTTTATTTCATTGCTGCCACTACTCCAGAATTGCCTGTCAGGAGACAATTTCTTGGCAAACACTCCCAACAGCTTCGCACTTTATGAGATTGCAAAATCTCATCTCCAAGTAAGGCGTCAGATCCTATAACAGTCAACTCGGTGAGCTTTCAATCTAGCAATTGACATGCATGGACAGAGAGGATGTTAGCGTTTATCAAAAAGGGTTGAGTGATCATGAGCAGGGAAAATACCTGATATTATTCCATCCTAGGCAGACACTGGTAGAACAAGCAGTAAGGGACAAGAATGCATCTTCAAAATTCAAAATTTTAAAGTAATTTATTAACAAAGTATGTATGTATGTACATGTCATCTTACAGTACCTTGGGATTTATTTTCTTCCAGGCATTCACAATGGAATCAATGAAAAGCTGCGCACAAACAAAAACTGACAAACAACCAATGCGCAAAAGAAGACAAACTGTGCCAATATAAATAAATAATACTGAGAACATGAGCTGTAGAGTCCTTGAAATGCACTGAGGGAAAAATGAAAAGGGCAATGATAGTGACATTCTCATTGGAAATGTGCTGAAAAATGAAGCTCCCAGAGAAGATCAGAGAGAAACGTTGTGTAGGCAGAAACGGAAATTGTTATTTAAGCCTAATACCTGAAACAATTGTTCTAAAGATAAATTAAGCAACTTTCCTTCTGAAATCCTTAGCAATATCTGTTGCAATTCGTTAGCAATTACCACTATTTGATTAAAGCATAGCTCCAAGCAAACAAATAACACTGAACAAATTCAAACCCCAAACTAGATTCCACTCTCTAATCTGCTGTATCAAGTTAATGGTGATGAATATATTGTAGTTTTCAATATTCTTTATCCTCTTAGTTATAAAGATGCTGTGTCCTGATATGGCGGCAACGCGAAGTATTCAGCTCTTCATTGCCAATCCTCATTACTGTTCTTTGCTCCAACTTGAGAGTGCTGCAAATTTTAATTTAATTTCAACAGCAAACAATGGAAAACAGAATAAGATAAAAAGAGAAGAGGTGAATAAATAAGAAATTAAGTGAGACTTCAAGAGAATGGTTGAAGGTTAAAAGAATAAACAGCTGAAAGAGCTAACAACGTCTTGAAAAGATGGTGCAGCAATGTATAAGTAGAAAGAGTTATCTAATTAGTGTTGAAATATTCATGACTTTATTTTAAAGCTAAAATCACACATCATTACATTCACATAATGAACACAGAAAGGCAATTCAATTTTGAAGAATACTTATTGAAACATTTGTTATACAATTAAATTACAGTAACTGAAGTTGTAAGAGTATCATTGTGATATTGAGCTGTAAATTTTGCTTGCTCTTTAAGGTTACTGCTTATTGCAGGGACGAGAATTTCCATATGTAGTCTGCAAATGGAGATGCTTATCAGGAAATAAACAATGCATTCTCCACAAACTCCCTGTCTATGAAAATTAAAGGATGGAAAAACAGGAGTGCACTCACAATTTAGCAATGCATTCCCTAGTTAACAATCTTTCTCTTTGGATACAGAATTTCATAAAATTGGTGCAAAAAACAAAGAGTAATCAGTAAGCATAACATCATATGAATATGAGACTCTCGGTCAATACCTGTGATTCTTTCTCTTTCGGTTCAGGCTTGTTTCATGTTTGGAACACCATATCTGCTTGTGCACAATGTGACAGGAAAAGCTTGTACTCCATTCTGCTGGTACTGCTCACATTTCCTCAGAGAATTTGCTGATTCATAAGAGCAGAAGATTGATATACTACTACAGTGATATACACTCAGTAGCCACTTCATTTGCTATCTCCCATTAGTGAACACTGAGTGCATGCTCCTGGTCTTCTGCTGCTGTATCCCATCCACTTCAAGGTTTGACATGTTGTGCATTGAGAGATGATCTTCTGCACACCACTGTTGTAATGGATGGTTATTTGAATTACTGTCAGCTAGGAACCACTCTGACCATTCTCCTCTGACCTTTCTCATTAACATGGAATTTACACCCACAGAACTGCCACTCACTGGATGCTTTATTGTTTTGCACACAATTCTCTATAAACTATAGAAACTATTGTGCGTGAAAATCCTAGGAGATCAGCAGTTTTTGAGATACTCGAACTACAGCGTCTGACACCAACAATCATTCCACGGTCAAAGTCACTTAGATCACATTTCTCGCACATACTGATGTCTGGTCTGAACAGCAACTGAACCTTTTGACCATGCCCGCATGCCTTTGTGCATTGAGTTGCTGTCATGTGATTGGATGATTAGATATTTGCATTAACAATCAGGTGTACATAATAAATTGGCCACTGAGTATATTGCAGTTGCTTAAAATAAAAGAATGGGAATTAAATGAAATTAAAGAGAAATAGAAATTAAAATTAAAATTAAACTAATTAAAAATGTTTTTAGATGATAGGCCCATAAGATGATAAGACATAGGAATTAGGCCATTCAGACCATCAAGTCTGCTCCACCATTCCATCATAGTTGATTTATTATCCCTCTCAACCCTATTCTCCTGCCTTCTCCTCATAACCTTTAACACCCTTACTAATTAAGAAAGTATCAACCTCTGATTTAAATATACCCAGTGACATGGCCTCCACAGCTATCTGTGGCAATGAATTCCACAGATTTACAACTCTGGCTAAAGAAATTCCTCCTCATCTCTGTTCTAAATGGATGTCCTTCTATTCTGAGGCTGAGCCCTCTGGTATAATGTTACATGTGTGCATGCGCCAGTTGTGCATGCAGCCTGGTACAGCCGTTCCGATCTATTCTTACTTTCTCCTCCTTACTTTTTAATTTACGTTACTTTTTTGTTATTTTTTCTCACGGTAACACGTCGAAGCTGCACCCTCTCTAACATGCTGGCAGAGAGAGTTTTATTTGGGTTTTCTTTAGCGCTGGAAATGGTTACATCCCGACATGCGGGACAGAAGCAAGGTCGCATTGTGTGTTCCACGGACCAGCAAAGACCGGCCGGCTTAGCGAACAGAGAGGTGGATACCCCTGCTGAAATCCGGAGGAGAGCACACAGAGGATGCAGAGGGGGATCACAAAGCCGAGGAAAGAGGACCGGGTCGAGATAACAGAGACTTTTGGAGAAGAGGAGTTCGGTGGGTAATACCGTTCCGGCTGACTGGAAGTGCACTGAGAGCGGTAAGTGTAAAGGAGTTGGGTGCTTACTGTTCTGGCTAACAACGGATGGTGCAATCCAGGGTATATTACGATTGAGGAACGTGTTTGCAGACTGGATATTGAACTTTTTACTGTTGGACTTCGGCCACATTCCACCGTGATACAACACTTGGCAGCACGGGAGGTCGTTCCTGCCTGTGGCCATCGAACATGCAGCTCCTCCTGTGGAGGGTCAGACACCCTGAGCTAATAGACTGGTCCTGGACTTATTTTCCATCTGGCATAGTTTGTATTTTGGTGTTTGATTGCTGGGGTTTTTTGTATTGCTATGTTTATGCTCTATTCTTGGTTAGTGCAGCTGTAACGAAACCAAATTTTCCTCGGGATTAATAAAGTATATCTATCTATCTATCTATCTATCTATCTATCTATAATGCTAAGGCTCTATAAGGCATTGGTCAGACCGCACAGAAGATTATCAGCAGTTTTCGGTTTCTTTTCTAAGTAAAGATGTGCTGACAATGGAGACGTTCCAGAGGAAGTTCACGAGGATGATTCCAGAAATGAAATGGTTAATGTATGAGGAACATTTAACGGCTCTAGGTCTGAACTCACTGGAGTTTAGAACAATAGGGGATCTCGTTGAAACCTATCGAATATCAAAAGGCCTAGATAGAGTGGACGTGGAGAGGATGTTTCTTATAGTTGGGGAGTCTCAGATCAGAGGGCACAGCCTCAGAATTGAGATCAGAGATGAAAAGGAATTTCTTTAGCCAGACAGTGGTGAATCTGTGTAATTCACTGTGTAAGTCATTGGTATACTTAAAGCGGAGATTGATGGGCTCTTGATTAGTCAAGACATCAAAGGCTACAGGAAGAAGGTAGGAGAATGGGGTTGAGAGGGCTAATAAATCAGTCATGTTGGAATGGCAGAACAGACTTGATGGGCTGAATGGATTAATTCTGGTCTTATGTTTATGGCTTTATAGGAAGTATCCTCTGCACACCCTCTGTGTCTAGATAGATCACAGGCCCAGAGCCATCAAACACTCCACATACATTAACCCTGTCATTCTGGGGATCGTTCTCCTGATACTCTTCTGGATCTTCTCCAACGACAGCACATCACATCCTTTCTTAGATTAAAGATTAAAGTCTGTCACGAGCCTTGTGGCCCATCAGGCCGGTGCTTATGCCAGTATCTGTGGCATGAAGCAACTGAGAGTACAAGACTCCCCCCCCGATAGGACACCAATCTATCGTGAGGTTAACCCCCAGCATTTTTGCCCGTACCCATTCTCAGCAGGGTAGACTGGAGCACTGTGTGGTTAAGTGCCTTGCTCAAGGACACACACGCTGCCCCGGCCAAGGCTCGAACCCACGACCTTCAGATTGCTACTTCAATGCCTTAACCACGTGGCCATGTGCCACTTTCTTAGATAGGGACCCCAAAAAATGCTCTCAATATAGCAAGTGCAATCTGACCAGTGCTTTATAAAGCCTCAGCATTACACCCTTGCTTTTATGTTCTAGTCCTCTCAAAATGAATGCTAACATTGCATTTGCCTTCTATATAATGAATTCCATCTTATTAATACTTAATTGAATATACCAAGATTTCTATATACTTGAGCTGTAAGAATACTGTAGAAGGGTACCAATTAGGATTTAAAAAACAGATCAATCAGCTTAAATAGTTTATTTAAAAGCAGTTATGCGATTTTAATTCAAAGTATACTGCATTTAAATAAATCACAATATATTATACAGAGCATACTTTGATATCGGTATGCATTTTGTTTTCTGTTCATCTGTTCGCTCATAACTGTGCTACCTCTGATCAGCTAGGTTCAGTCTTTCACCTTGACTTCTGCTTTGCCAGCTTCCATCTGCAGCCTGTCATCCCTGACATTCAGCTCGATCATTTGACCTTGTTTGCTACTGATATTGTTTGAACATCACCTCCCAAGAATATTCTGTAGATTGACATTAAACTCTATCTTGCTTCCTTCACTGTCCTTTATCCTTATCCTTCATTTCCACTGGTCCTCATTTTTGTGGTGATATTACTATGCCTATATATAGACACTCTAGTGCTATTGGTGTTCTATTTGTGTGTGGTATATTAAATATCATGTGTGTGGTATATTAAATATCATTTGTGTGCTCCTAGTAATCACTGAAACCACTAGATCACCTGGATCAACTATTTCCCATTTTTTCAGATTGGCATTTTTTGGCCACAGTACATCGAAACACATGACTTTTGACACAATGCCTCTCAAACATCTTCGGGCTTCAAGGATCAAGAATCAACTTTACTCACCATATTTAGTTATATGTGTTAGGAAATTGCTGTGCTGTGTTGGTGAGACATGCAACAAAAATGACAACATTCAACAGTTACATAGAATAAAGAAATATATAATAGTTATAAGTACAGATATTGAATGAATAAATAAATATAAATACAGAAATACCAGCATGTATTTACAGTTTAAACAGCACTATAAAAGAATTTTAAAGTGTTTACTGTGCAGTACTGTGACTAAATTAACAGATAGACTCTCTCTCTGAACCTGGACCTTATATCATTAGAGCTCCAGGCTGATTTCACCTAAATTTCATCTGAATACAGGGCAATCACTAGTAGTTCTTCTCTTCCTTCTATTGATAAACAAATCAACTTCCTCATTAACCTGAACTTCTGTGAGCTGCCTTTGTCTTCTATGTATTTTCTTCCTCCTCTCTTGATTTCTTCAGTCTCATATGGTGGCCAGTCAAGTCAACTTGAACTCATTTGCCCTCAAGTACTTTGCCTCCAAATTCCTCTGTTTCTCTGAACTAATCTATAGTCTTTCTACTGATAGTTTTATGCCCACAAATTCAGAGCAACCTTATAGAGCCAGATGAAAGTTAAATATGGTAAGATAATTTAGCAACCTTGATCAGTCATTCAGCATATACTGCTAATCCTTTACAAATACCACTTGTTTTGTAGTTTTAAATGTAATTGTCAATATACCTGTTGAAACACTTGCTCCTCATTTGTCAAAAGTCACCGTCCATCTCTGTACCAATTCCCATTGTCAGCAAGTTATTTAAAAGTTCAAAAATTCAAAATAAATTTATTATCAAAGTACGTGTATGTCACCATATACAGCCCTGAGATTAATTTTCTTGCAGGCATACACAGTAAATCCAAGAACCATAATAGCATCAATGAAAGGCCACACCCAACTATTCCTGAACCTGAGTGCGCAAGTTCAGAGGCTACTGTATCTACTTAATGACAGCAGCGAGAAGAGTGCATGAATAGGGCTGTGAGGTCCATGATGATAGAAGCTGCTTTCTTGTGACAACACTCAGTGTATACAAGCTCAGTAGTGGGGAGGGCTTTACCTGTGATGGACTGGTCCATAATCCATGACTTTTTGTAGGATTTTTTGTTCAAGGGTATTGGTGTTTCCATACCAGGCCACAATAAACCAGTCAGTATACTCTCTACCACACATCTATAGAAGTTTATCAAAGTTTTAGATGTCATGACGAACCTTCGCAAACTTCTAAGGAAGTAGAGGCACTGCCATACTTTATTCGTAACTGTACTTAAGTGCTAGGCCCAGGTCAGATCTTCTGAAATGATAACACTGAGGAACTTAAAGTGGCTGACCCACTCCACCTCTGATCCCCTGATGAGGATTGGCTCATGGACCTCCAATTTCCTCCTCCTGAAGTCATAAATGATAATCTGATATTATTTATTACGTTTTGGGATAGCAAAGTTTTGTGATTTCTTCCAAATTTTGGTGAGAGTTGTGATGAGACAACACTTCATCACAAACTTCACCATTACAGTTCCCATGAATGCATTCACCAAGAAGACCTCTTCAGGATTCCAATGGACAAGTGAAACAGACCAAGTGTTCTCAGAGCTAAAATGATACTTCACCACTGCCCCAACTGCAACATCAGAGGTGGACGTGGACAGGGTCAGCAACTTTAAATTCCTGGGTGTCACTATTGCAGAGGCCTGTCCTGGACCCACCATGTAGATGTGATTGCAAAGAAAGCACAACAATGCCTCTACTTCCTTAGAAGTAGATTTGGCATAACATCAAAAACTTTGACAAACTTTTATAGATGTGTTGTGGAAAGTGTATTGACTGGCTGCATTATGGCCCGGTATAGGAATACCAACACCTTTGAATGTAAAATCCTACAATAGGTAGTGAATTTGACCCAGTACATAATGAGTAAAGCCCTCCCAACCATTGACCACATCTACATGAAATGTTGTTGTAGGAAAGCGGCATCTATCATCAAAGATCCTAACCAAACAGGCCATGCTCTTTTCTCGCTGCTACTATCAGGCAAAGGTACAAGTGCCTCAGGACCCAAACGCCAGGTTTAAGAATAGTTACTACCCCTCAACCATTAGGCTCTTGAACAAAAGAGGATAATTACACTCATCTGTTGAGATGTCCCCTCAACCAATGATCTCACTTTAAGGACTCTTTATCTTGTTATTTCATGCTCTCATTATTTATTGCTATTTACTTAAAGTTGCATTTCAACAGTTTCTTGCCCTCTAAGCTCTTGATCTTTCATTGATCATGTTTACAGTTATTATTCTATAGATTTGCTGAGTATGCCCGCAGAAGAAGAATCTCGGGATTGTATGTGGTGACATGTATGTACTCTGATAATAAATTTTACCTTTTGAACTTTGAACCCATCCTGTCCATTCATCATCAAGATTGATGCGTCTGATGATGGCATTGGAATCATACTTTCCCAGCAGTATTCAGTAGATAATCAGCCGCACCCCTACGCTTTTCTTTTCTTCTCTGGACTCCTGTGCAGTGTAACTATAATGTCAGGAACCAAGAACTTCTGGCTGTCAAGGAGACTCTGGAGGCATGGCAACACTGACTGGAGGGAGCAGAACACCCCTTTCTGTTATGGACAGATCACAAAAACCTCTCCTACATTCCTGATGCCAAAAGACTCACCTCCCAACAAGCATTTTGGGTTCTCTTCTTCACTCGGTTTATTTCATCGTCACCTACCATCCTAGCAGCAAGAATATCAAGGCCGATGCTCTCTCCTGCCAGCTTGATATCTGACGACAATGCCAATCCAGGGCCCATCCTTCCCTAGACATGCATAGCTGATCCAGTGATTTGGGGAATGGAAAATGATGTGAAGGCAGAACACTCAGATCCAGACCCAGGTGGGGGACCTCCCAACAGGCTGTTTGTCCCCACAACTGTGTGTGAACCCGAGGCTGATGGAGTAGGGTCACTCTTCCAGTCTGGTTGGCCTCCTGGGTGTGGTGTATTTAATATTGTAGTAATATCTGAGTAATATTATAAATATATTTTCTCAGTTCCTTCACCTTGACCACATCTGTTCCCAGGACATGACTTTCTGTTCCAGGACATCAGAGATGTTCTCCTTTTTCAAACAATAAGGTTTCCCTCCCTCCACTATTGATGCTGCCGTCAACCACATCTCCATTTCCTAAACATCCATAATCATCTCATCTTCCCACTGCCTTAGCAGTGATAGAGTTCTTCTTGTCCTTACCTAACACCCCATCACATCCACATGCTCCACAACTTCCACCATCTCCCTAGGGACCCACCACTAAGCATATCTTTACCTTGCTCTCCTCTCTGCAACTCCCTTGTCCATTTCTCCCTCCTGGCACTTACCACTGCAAGCTTCCCAAGTGTTACACCTGCCCATACACCTCTTCCCTCACCTCCATTCGGGGCCCCAAACCGTCCTTCCAGGTGAGGCAACACTTTATTTGCAAATCTGCATCTATTGTGTCCAGTGCACCCGATAAGGCTTCCTCTACAATTGTGAGATCCATCATAAACTGAGGGACCCCCTTCAGCAAGCACCTCTGCTCCCTCCATCTGCCACAAGTGTAACTTCCTGGTGGCCAAACACTTAAATTCCGATCGCCAAATCAGAAAAGACGTCACACTATCTCAGGTCTACATACCACCCAAAAGGGTTGGAACATGCAGAGAAATCCCAGTTCCCCCATTTTTACCAGCACCGGGAGGAACTTGACCTTGATGAAGGCTGTCTTGTAGGGGGATGGAGACTTGTTGTACCAACCAAGCTAAGAGCTAAAGTGTTGGAGGAGCTACACCTAGTTGATGTCAAAATGAAAATGTTGGCTTGAAACTTTTTCTGATGGCCTGGGGTAGATCAGCAGATCAAGCAGCTTGCCATTCACTGCTTGTGATGGTAACACATCCAGAAGATGTCAAGAGCAGCGCCTCTCATTCCCTGGGAATGGCCTGCATGGTCTTGGCAGAGGATTCATGTAGATTTTGCCAGACCATTCATGGATGCAAATATTTTACTATTAGTGGATGCACCTACAAAATGGCCAGAAGTATTCTCAATTGCCTCCACTACAGCCTCACACACTGATGATGTGTTGAGAGGCCTCTTCGCAAGGACTGGTGTTCCAGAACACTTGGCCAGTGACAATGGACCACAGTTTGTGGCAGAACAGATTCAGTCATTCCTGAAAATGAATGGAACAAGACATAGCTGCACCATACCACCCAGCTACAAATATCTTGGTGGAAAGTTGTGTCCAAAGCCTAAAGAACACACTGTGAGCGATGTCAGCAGAACACACTGCACTAGCACTGAATCAGAAGCTCACCAGTTTCCTCCTTGCATACCACAGTGCAGCACACTGCACAGCCCAACAACTCACCAGCTATTCTGTTCCTGAGTCAGAACCTTACTTTCCTCAAACCCAATCTCAGAAGGGGCATGCAGAACATCTGACACAAATTGAAGGCTCCTCAAACAAGGAGGTTTGATGTTTCTCTCCTGGATGAACAGTCCTGGTGAGGGATTACTGAGGTGATCAAAATTGGGTACAGTACTTGGAAAGATTAAAGGCAGAACTGGACCACTCTCCTACACAATGGAGATTGTGTCTGATATCATGCAGATTAAGTTGTTAGAGAAGATGGCCAGAGCTGGCAGAACAACTTCCTGCAGTTCCAGAGTAAACTCCAACAATCAGCACAGAGGAGGCCCCAGAACCTGAGATTGTTTCACAGCCACAAGTCTCACCTGCCAAGCAAAGTGATCCCCCTTATCAGGAAAGATGTTATCCCACAGAGTAAAAAATCTCCCAGAGTGATTACATCTTTATGTCTTTAATCTTTACTGTGTTGTGGATGTCTATACAGTAGTTGTATTATATCGTATACTGTGTATATAGTTGAAATGTATTGTTAGTTTATAGCTAAGTAGAGAGGTGTTGAGTACTTAATATTTCAGTAATAGTTCGTTAATATTGTAAATATATTGTTTGATTAAGCATTCTTTAAATAATTCATTACAGGTTCTCTGTAATAGTACATGAATGGCATATCATACATCATTACAGAGCCATGTCATCTGCGTGCTCCTTGCTTAAAGTAAAACTGAATGTACACAAGTTATGTCCTGGCTCTGTGCTTTTGCTTTCACTTAGCTTATTGTTTTTTAACTACAAAACATAGTACTGGGCATTCAACAGACCCTGGAAGTTTAAAGGGACGATTTTGGTGATCACCTATGTCACAAGACATTCATGATTTTGTCGCTGCCTGTCCGACTTGTGCCCAGAACATCAAATCAGTGCCCTGCCGGTCTGCTTTGCCCACTGCCTATTTCTCATCACCCCTAGTCCCACCTCTCAGTGGATCTCATCATTGGTCTGCCTCTGTCTGCTGGGAACATCACCATTCTGGTAGTTGTGGACCAGTTCTCTAAAGATTAGACTTTCCAAACTCCTGTCAGCTTACGAGGCTACCACCCTCATGGTTCAGTGCGTGTTCAGGCTGCATGGCTTTCCTTAGGGCAGAGTGTCTGATTGAGACCATAGTTCATGTCCCATTTTTAGAAGGCTTTCTGTTTTCTTTTGGGAGCTCGAACCAAACTCTCATCGTGTTTTCAGCCCAAACCTAATGCCCAAACTGAGAGAGTTCATCAGGAGCTGGACGACAACCCTGTACTGCCTTGTCTCTTCCAATCCCATAACCTGGAGCTCCCAACTGGGTTGGGGAGGGATTGGCTACAATAAACCCCAGTTCTTCTGCACTGGTATGTTCTCCTTTGAATGCCAAAAGGGATTCCAGCCATCTCTCTTCCCTGACCAAGAGGTTGGCATGGGAGACCCTGCTGCTGAACAGTTGGTCCAACATACAAGTGCAAGTGGAGACTGGTCAGGGTGGAGGCTCAAGCAGAAACAGTATGCCTGGCAGACCCATCGGCTCTGTCGACAAGTGAGGCCTCTCAAGGTAGAGGAAAAAGTCTGGCTGGTGCCTAGAAATCTTCCATTGAGAGTAGAGAGCCACAAGTTGGTTGCACGCTACATGGGACCATTCATTGAAGAGAAGACTATCAACAGAGCCTCCTGTAGGCTGTGCCTACCATCATCCATAAAAATTCTGCCAGTATACCATTTTTCCCAGCTCAGGATGGTGACTTCCTCTCTCCTTGCTCCAGTCAGTCTCCTCAGCCCCTCCGCGGCCCCCTGACCATTTTAGATGGATAGGTCCTTGGACTATGCAGTGTGGAGGCACTCTGGCGACTCACTGGATGCAAGGAGTTGTTCAGTACCTCATTGATTGGAAGGGGTATGGCCCAAAGCAACGTTCTTGGATTCCAGCTTGACACATCCTGGACAAGTCTCTCATCCAGGATTTCCAGCGGCCACAGGCCTCTGGAGGGGGCACAGTTACAACCGCGGACACTGCCATGGAATCTGGGAGCTCTCACTGCAGTGACAGTGTCAGTTTTTAGTTAGTTTCAGAGTTTCTAGTTAGTGGTCCTATTGGTCTAGTGTTTATTATTTTCCTTTATTCTGTACAGTTTTGATGAGAACTCAATGAACTGTTCATTCCGTGTCTGCGTCTCTCCCTCTCCACTTGTGGCATGACTGAATCTCTGTCATCATGCTTGACTGTTGATCCTTATTTTGACGTTGAGCTCCTGGGGCATACAGTCGGTCCAGAATTTTCACCTGAAATGATGTTGGAATTGTCAGCGTTCTTCATCAATACCCTGCAAGATGGACAGAAATGTCTGCCACCTCCACACGTATGGTTCGGTCACTATCTGCTCTTCCATAGTCCGCGCAGCTTTTACCTTTGCAATCAACATGGAGCTAGCGAACGTCAAGGTTTTTAAATTTTTTTTTACACACACTTACATTGCAAAGACTTACTAAAATGTTAAATTTCATTGAATGAAATTAATTTTTTAATAATAAGTGGGGAATATGGTAACATACTGGTTGCCTTACTATACTGCTGTTTAGCGCATTGATCTAGAGATGTGATTTCTCCATGGGTGCTAGATACTTTAAATTCAAGTTAAAGTATAAGACCCATAGGAATGTGGCTGATTCTGCATTTGCCTTACACGCACTCAATTCAGGAGCTATGTGGGATGGGCAATAAACAATAGCATGAAGCATCCTTATTCCGGAACCAATTTACTACAGATCAACCCAAAGAGATTAACTTTACAAATGTGGATTATCAGTCAACCATTTAACATCTACAGATTCTAAGATTTTAGAATTACAAAATATTTTATTTTCCGCACTCACCCCATCTTCCCACCACCTTAACAGTGATAGTGTTCCTCTTGTCTCCACCTACCACCCAATGAGCTTCCACATCCAACGCATTATGCTCCACAACTTCCGCCACCTCCAAAGGGATCCTACCACCAAGCACATCTCTACTCTCCCCCGCAGGGACCACTCATGCTGTGATTCCCTTGTCCAATTGTCCCTCTCCACTAATCTCCCTCTTGTCGCTATCTCTGCAAGCAGCCTAAGTGCCCATACACCTCCTCCCTCATCTCCATTTACAGCCCCAAGCAGTCGTTCCAGGTGAGGCAACACTTCACCTGTGAATCTGATGGGTTTGCCTCTTGTATACAGTGCTTCCGATGGAGCCTCCTCTACATTGGGGAGACCCATTGTAAATTGAGGGACCACTTCATCAAGCACGTTCGCTCCATCTGCCAAAAATGGAACTTCCCGATGGCCAAACATTTAAATTCCGATTCACATTTTCATTCTGAGATATCAGTCCATGGTCTCTTATGCCACGATGAGGCCACCCTCAGGGTGGAGAAGTAATACATTATATTCCAATCACAAACAAGAGAAAGTCTGCAGGTGCTGGAAATTCAAGCAACAGACACAAAATGCTGGAGGAACTCAGCAGACCAGGCAGCATTTTGAGTGTGTTGACCTTATATTCCATCTTGGTAGCCTCCAACCTGTTGGCAAAAATATCAATTTCTCCTTCCCTCTACTTCTGTTCCCCACTCTGGCCTCTTACCTCTTCTCAACCGTCAATCACCTCCGCCGGTGCCCCTCCTCCCCTTCCCTTTCTCATATGGTCCACTCTCCTCTCCGATCAGATTCCTTCCTCTCCAGCCCTTTACCTTTCCTACCCACCTGGCTTCAACTATCATCTTCCAGCTAGCCTCCTCCTCCTCTCCCCACCTTTTTATTCTGGCATACTCCCCCTTCCTTTCCAGTCCTGAAGAAGGATCTTGGCCCAAAATGATGACTGTTTAATCATTTTCATGGATGCTGCCTAACCTGAGTTCCTCCGGCATTTTGTGTGTTTTCCTTTTATTTTATTACATTCTTGCTATTTTCATTATTGCCTTAAAGCAAAGTGTATGAACAAACCTTTATTCCAATTTCTGTGAAAAGGTTAAAAGCTAACTTAAATTAGTGGTTTTTGCTTTCTTGTTTGGGGTCAGAGTGTATTGCGCAGTGTGACTGGCTGCTCAGACTGCTTGATGATGGCATTGATGCTGTAGGCCTGAGGTCCCAAGCAGAAGTCCATCACAACATAGCAACTCAGGTGGGACAGAACTAAAAACATGCCATTGTTTTAACTTAATATTTGTACCAGATTTTATTGTGATGTTCAATTGCCAAAACAAAGGAACTCGTTGTGGACTACAGGAGGACTGGAGACAGGCTAACCCCTATAGACATCAATGGATCTGGGGTTGAGAGGGTGACCAGCTTTAAGTTCCTCAGCATAAATACCACTGAGGATCTCATGATCTGTGCATACCAGCTGTGTGGTGAAAAAGGCACAGCAGCACCTCTTTCACTTCAGATGGTTGAAGAAGTTTGGTACGGCCCCCCCAAATTCTAAGAACTCTCTACAGGGGCACAATTGAGAGCATCCTGACTGGCTGCATCACTGCCTGGTATGGGAACTGTACTTGCCACATTGCAGGACTCTGCAGAGAGCGGTGCAGACAGCCCAGCGCATCTGTAGATGTGAACTTCCTACTATTTAGGACATTTACAAAGACAGAAGTGGAAAAAGGGCCCGAAGGATCATTGGATACCCGAGTCACCCCAACCACAAACTATTCCAGCTGCTCTCACTGCACGCTGGAGGAACTCAGCAGGTCGGGCAGCATCCGTGGAAACGATGAGTCGACGTTTGGGGTGGGAACCCTTCATCAGGACTCAAGAGGGAAGGGACAGAGGCCCTATAAAGAAGGTGGGGGAGGGTTGGAAGGAGAAGGCTGGTAGGTTCAGTTGAAAAACCAGTAATTTGAAAGACAAAGGGGTGGGGGAGGGGAAGCAGGGAGGTGATAGTCAGAAAAACAATGGGTAGTAGAAGGAGACGGAACCATGAGGGAGGTGATAGGCAGCTTGGGGAGGGGGCACAGTGAAATAGGGATAGAGGAAGGGAGGGGGAGGGAAGTTAGAGAATTCTATGTTCATTCCAAAAGGCTGGAGACTAACTAGACAGTATATGAGGTGTTGCTCCTCCAGTCTGAGTTTAGCCTCATTATGGCAGTAGAAGAGGCCATGTATGGACATATCTGAATGGGAATGGGAGGCGGAGTTCAAGTGGGTGGCTGCCGGGAGATCCTGTCTGTTGTGGCGGACGGAGCAGAGGTGCTCTCCAACTTCCCGTAATTCCTTCCCCCTCCTTTCCTCTATCCCTATTTCACTCTGCCCCCTCCTCCAGCTGCCTATCACCTCCCTCATGGTTCCGCCTCCTTCTGCTACCCATTGTTTTCCTGACTACCACCTCCCTGCTTCCCTTCCCCCACCCCTTTGTCTTTCAAATTACTGGTTTTTCAACTGAACCTACCAGCCTTCTCCTTCCAACCCTCCCCCACCTTCTTTATAGAAACATAGAAAATAGGTGCAGGAGTAGGCCATTCAGCCCTTCAAGCCTGCACCGCCATTCAGTACGATCATGGCTGATCATCCAACTCAGAACCCTGTACCTGCCTTCTCTCCATACCCCCTGATCCCTTTAGCCACAAGGGCCTTATCTAACTCCCTTTTAAATATAGCCAATGAACTGGCCTCAACTGTTTCCTGTGGCAGAGAATTTAACAGATTCACCACTCTCTGTGTGAAGAAGTTTTTCCTCATCTCGGTCCTAAAAGGCTTCCCCTTTATCCTCAAACTGTGACCCCTCATTCTGGACTTCCCCAACATCGGGAACAATCTTCCTACATCTCGCCTGTCCAATCCCTTTAGAATTTTATACGTTTCAATAAGATCCCCCCCAATCTTCTAAATTCCAGACAGTATAAGCCTAGCCAATCCAGTCTTTCATCATATGAAAGTCCTGCCATCCCAGGAATCAATCTGGTGAACCTTCTTTGTACTCCCTCTATGGCAAGAATGTCTTTCCTCAGATTAGGGGACCAAAACTGTGCACAATACTCTAGGTGTGGTCTCACCAAAGCCTTGTACAACTGCAGTAGGACCTCCCCGCTCCTGTACTTGAATTCTCTTGCTATGAATGCCGGCATACCATTCGCCTTTTTCACCGCCTGCTGAATCTGCATGCCCACTTTCAATGACTGGTGTATAATGACCTCAATGACTTATGGGGCCTCTGCCCCTTCCACATCTTCAGTCCTGACGAAGGGTTCTGGCCTGAAATGTCGACTCATCGTTTCCACGGATGCTGCCCGACCTGCTGAGTTCCTCCAGCGTGTTGTGAGTGTTGCTTTGACCCCAGCATCTGCAGGTTATTTTGTGTTTACTATTCCAGCTGCTACCATCCGGGAAATGGTCCCGCAGCATAAAAGCCAGGACCAACGGGCTCCGGGACAGCTTCTTCCACCAGGCCATCAGATTGATTAACTCATGCTGACACAACTGAATTTCTATATTATATTGACCATCCTGCTGTACATAATATTTATTATAAATTACTATAATTGCACATTGCACATTTGAACAGAGACGTAACGTAAAGATTTTTACTGCTCATGTATATGAAAGACATAGGTAATAAAGTCAACTCAATTATAATTATTTTATTTAAAGATACAACGCAGAGCTGGCCCTTCTGCTGCCAACAAGCCGCACTACCCAGCAACCCGTAAAACCCTTGCCTAAGCCCAGGACAATTTACAATGACCAATTAACCTACTAACCAGTATGTCTTTGAACTGTGGGAGGAAACTGTAGCATCCAGAGGAAACCTATGGGGAGGACATACAAAGTCCTTATAGGTGGCATCAGAATTGAACTCTGAACTGTAATGGCTTTGTGCTAATTGTTATGCTACTGTGGCACCCCAAATTATGTCAAGGAAGAGGACAAATGTTGATCAAGCCTGCATTTGTTGGCCATCTGTTGTTGCAGACTAAGATGGTCCTATTGAAATGTTGCGCAGAGAAGGCATATATCACACAGCTGAAAAATGCAGTGGGCATTACATCTTATATGACAAATGTGTTTTGAATAACGAGGGGTTACTTAACCACAGGAGCCTATTAATTTGTCTTGCCACAAGCTTCTCACTGTTCATGGATTCATTCTTTGGTTCTTGAATCTCCTTACCAAAGAAACTATAGTTTTAAACATCGTTTGACATTTTTAAGTATACATTTTTGCTCATCTGTTTCTATTGTTTGAAAACAGATACAACCTAATTTTATAACACATTACTTCCAGTATATTGATTAATAACCTGTTATTCTAAAATGCTGTTTTAATTTCTTTACTTTCTCTAGTCCAAATAGTTTCATTCTTATTCTAGTTCCCTGATTCTGTCTTAACTACGTGGATGTTTTTACTCTGTTTATCTCATACACCACCTTCCCTTTGAAACATCTCTCTCCAATAGTACAGCACTTTCTCCCAACAGCTTTCAGACCCCTGTACCTAGGTGCCTCAGGCACATCTCTCCCACTGATTCACTCTGCATCAGCCAGTTCTTTTGTGCGCCTCATAAATTCCATGGGGTTCTTTCTCTATTGTTATTTCCAACTCTTATTGAGATAGAGGCACAAAATGAGTTTGCAGTGAGATGCACAATGGCTCAACAAACTAATATCCACAACAATGTTATTTATTTGCTCTTTATTTAACTTGGTTTTTGCTTGCAAGTGCAGTTTCATTAATTATATATTCAGCATGATCTTATGGGATTGTTGTAAGAAAATGCAAGTTGATGACTACAGAGACATGCATGGTGGATTTTGCATTATCAAAGCCTTTATTATATAGCTGTCAATACAGAGCAATTTGACCCATTTTGAAAGTGCTATTTAATCCTCACTATTTTCCTCATCAGGTATTTATGCAATTCCTCTTTGAAACTTGTAGATCCAGATTTTGCAAAGGACTACATTTACTCCAGTTACGGTTGTTCTTCCTCTGCCATCAACTTTTCTAACAATTCCTTCTTAGTTATCCTATCAAATCCTTTCTTACCTACACAACTCCATCAATATTTTGATGTACTGATAAGCTTATCTACTTCCTACTCTACTGAGAATAACTCTTCCTTCACACGTTACTCCTCTGCACCTTCTCTGATGCCACATCCAACTTATCAGACACTGCACAGAAATGGACACAATACTCTGGTTGGCAATTATAAATACATCGCTCCCTTTCTTATGTACTCTATGACAAGGTCCCATATGTTGTGATTTACTGTAAAAGCTTTCTCATCCTGTCCTGTCACTTCCAATATTCATGTGCATACACCATTAGTCACTGGATCAGAGGTGGAGAGAGTTAGCGCTTTAATTTCCTGGGTGTTACTGTTTCAGAGGACCCAGCACATAACTGCAATTGCACCTCTGCTTCCAATGGAGTTTGCAGAGATTTGGCAAGACATATAAAACTTTGACGAAGTTTGATGTGTAGTGGGGAGTATATTGACTGGCTAAATCATAGCCTGGTATTGAAACACCGATGCCCTTGAACAGAAAATCCGATAAAAAGTTGTGGATGTGGTCCAGTAAATAACAGGTAAAGCTCTCCCCAACCATTGTGCACATCTACATGAAACGCTGTCATAGGAAAACAGCATCCATCATCAGGAACCAGCGAGGTCATGCTTTCTTCTCACTGCTTCCAGCAGGAAGAATATTCTAGATCCTCAGGACTCACACCAGTCAGCTCACTTTGAAGGTATCTTCATCTCGTTATCTAATTTTCTCATTATTTATTACTATTTATTTATATTTACATTTGCACAGTTTGTTGTCTTTTGCATTCTGGTTGGTTTTTCTTTGATGCTGTGATACTTACTATTTAATAGAATTGCTGAGTATGCCGCAGGAAAAGGAATCCCAGGGTTGACAGAACACATATGTACTTCGATAATAAAATTTACTTTGATTGATTCTTTGGATGGCAGCTCTGGCGTATCAAAAGAGATTAGTTCAAGAAGGCTTTTCTTCATTAGAGTTCAGAAGCTTGAGAGGGGAATCTCATAGAAATGTACCAATTTTAACAGGATTGGACAAATGGGATTCTTCCATTACATACACTTGCACTACCATCCCTGGCAGTGCATTTCAGGCACCCACAACTCTCTTTGTTAAAAAAAAAACTTGCCTTCCAAATTTCCTTTGAATTTAACCCCTCTCACTTTAAATATATGCCCTCTCATATTAGATATACCAAATCTGGAAAAGAAAAGGTACTGGTAGCTACTCTAACTAAGCCTCTTATAATTTCATGACTTCTATCAGGTCTCCTCTCAGCATCTGCTGTTCCAGAGAAAACTATCCATTTTCTCTATGAACCCATCCTCACAATTATCAACCACTCCTTATAACACATGTCCTCTAATCCAGACAGCATCTTGGTTAATCTTTTCTGCACTCTTTCCAGCCTCCACATCCTTCTGGGATGACCAGAATGGACTGCAATACCTGAGAAGTGGCCTAACCAAAGTTTAAGTCTGCAACACAACTTCCTGGCTCTTGAACTCAAATGCCTTGACTAATACAGGCAAGCATGTTTTCTTCACCACCCTATTAAGCTCTGCAACATTTTCAGAGAGCTATGGATTTAGATAGATACATACGTAGATAGATAGATAGATACCTTACCAATCCCAAAGAAAATTACTGTGTCACAGTAGCATTACAAGTGCACAGATATACAAATATTAGAAGAGAAGTAAGAAAGAATAAAACACAAGTTACCTCAAACAGTCTAACAAAAGGAGATAATCACTTCCCCAGCTATAGGTTGACTCATTATAGAACATAATGCCTTAGGTTCAATTGTCTTATCTATTACTAAAAGTGCTCCTTTGTTCAGCCAAGGTAGCAAGCAGAGGGTGAGAAACACTGTCCAGAATTGTGAGGATTTTCTGTAGGGTCCTTTGTTCCACCACAGACTTCAGAGTGTCCAGTTTGACTCCTATAACAGAGCCATCCTTTCGCATCAGTTTATTGAGCTTGTTGGCATCTCCTGTGTTAATGTCTTTGTCCCAGCACACCACCGCATGGACTGGTAGAACATGTGAAAGCAAGGTCTGCATACTCCAAAGGACCTCAGTCTCCTCAGGAAGTAGAGATGACTCCGGCATTTCTTGTACACAGTCTCTGTGTTGGTGCTCCACTCAGGTCTATCAACCAGGTGCGTCCCCAGGTACTTGTAGGTCCTCACCCCACTCATGTCATCACCTTCAATAGTAACAGGGAGCAGTGCAGGCTTAGTCTTCCTAAAGTCCATCACCATCTCCTTTGTCTTACTGGTGTTGAGCTACAGCTGATTCAGCTTGCATCATTTGACAAAGTTCTCCACCAAGGCACTGTATTCATCCTCCCATCCTCCATTTATACACCCAACTATTGCTGAGTCATCAGAGATTTTCTGCAGATGACATGACTCAGTGTCTGAGGTATACAGAGTAAACAGGAAGGAAGCCAATACAGTTGCCTGTGAGACTTCTGGATCTCTGGATCCATCCATACATCAACATCATTGAGGTTCTTGCCATTAATGGTGTACTGTGGCCATCGAACTTTGCAGCTCATCCCGTGGAGGGTCAGACACCCTGAGCCAATAGGCTTGTCCTGGACTTATTTCCATCTGACATAGTTTGCATAGTGTTGTTTGATTGTTTGTGGTCTTTGTATTGCTATATTTATGCTCTATTCTTGGTTGGTGCAGCTGTAACGAAACTCAGTTTCCCTCGGGATCAATAAAGTATGTCTATGTCTACATTTGATCTCCCAAAGAACAACACATTACACTTTGCTGGATTAAATTCCACTTGCCACTTCCCCACCCATATCTGCAATTGATCTATATCCTGCTGTATCCTTTGGCTATCTGCTACACTAATCACAACACCACCAATCTTCATATCATCTGCAAACATATTAACCCACCCATTCACATTTTCATCCAAGTCAGTAATACATATCATAAACAGAAGTCCCAGCAGGATAACTGCACAACACAACATAACTAGTCACAGGCCTCCAGTCAGAATAAGTCCTATCATCTACTACTTTGTGTCTTTTGTGAGTGTGCCCAGTTCTGAATCTAAATGGCCAAGTTACCATGGATCCCATGCATCTTAACCTTCTGGATGAACCTACTCTAAGAGATTTTGTCAAACACCTTACAAAAGGGTACTGAACTTCATGACTGGTGGAGCCGGCTCAAAGGAATGGCCCATTCATTTTCCTAGTTACTGGCTCCGATTACTCTTCTTACTAAAAATGACCCCTTGCCACTTGATCGGATCGATTCCTGCAATGCCAGATACAGCATGTCAAGAACTATACTCTCCAGAGTTGAGAAGAATGAGACATACAAAATTCTTCAGGTGCTTGACAGGGTGAATGTGGAGTTAATATGTCCCCTAACAGAATGTGTAGAATCTGTAATAAAGGTCTCAAATAAGGGGGTAGTTCTACAGTTCAGAAATGAGATGAATTTCTTGTACCCAAGATAAGAGATCAGTCCTGGTCTTTCTGGATTATAGAACAAGCACAAGGGCGAAGAATGGACTAATCTTGCTTCCATTTCCTTTGTTCTTGTTGCTCTACACTAAATTTCACCTAGCACTCTTCTGCCCATTTTGTGTGTGCCAAAGGCCTCCTGAAATCTTTATCATCTCTTTAGTGTTTACTCAGTTCTTCCCAGTTTGTGCCAGCTTCCAACTTCAAACTAATGTACAATGTTCACAAGTACAGGTCAATACCATAGGTCAAGAACAGTGATCATTGTATCAACCTTACCAAACATCATTGTATTCTTCTTTCTTGGGAAAATAATCTTTTGACAATATTCTTGAATGTCTTTATTTTAATTAACTTTTCATTCTCACCATCATTGGACCTTTATAGTATTTAATGTGCCCCATCAATCACTCCCTACCATATTCCAGTTCCTATTCTCTATCTTAAAGGTAATCTTGCTGAATTTTACCCTTCAAAGTGTCCAGCCTCTAACCTTTCTTGCTTCATAATTTCTTTTCTCCCCCCACTAAATTGTACTGTGATTTTGTAACACTACCTTCATCTTCATCTGTATTGGCTTCCATTAAGATTTTTTTTAAAGTTGACTCTGTATTCACTTCCATATATGTTGCTTGACCTGCTGAGTTGCTTTGGCCAGCATTTTGTGTGTGTTGCATATATATTGCCTTGCATTTGACAAGTGCAGACCAAACTGGTTGCAGCTATTGGCTGCACAGAATTGCCTGGGTAGCTCTAAGATTACATAAGTCATTAGGCTTTACATTACTATTTCACTGAAGCAGTTTGCTAATTGAAGCGGGAAATATGTATGCCATTCTGGAGGACCATCAGGCAGTGATGCAGCAGGAGCCAATGAACAATCAAAGAGGGTGCAGGGTAAAAGCCACGATGATAATACTTTTAGGGGAGTGTCAAATGCAGGGAAAGGGGAGCCAGCAAATTGCTTGGCTTGGGATTAGGAGAATCAAGGTTAGAACAATAAAACTATCAATGGCCTTTGGATTACATACTCTCTCATGCCCTTCATGATCTCGCCATATCATGAATAGTATGGTGATATGGTCTGGTTTACTGGGCAACACATCATGCCATGAAAGATTTGGGTGGTGCAAGAATTTTTCATGATTCTTTCACAAGGTACAAGTGTGTCTAAGTTGGAAGGAACATATGATGTGAGGGTTTGGCATAGTATGATTTTTTTTTAAATTACATTACATTACCTGCATTTCCCTGCTGCTGTGGAGAGATTTGAACTCCTGAGCACTAGATCAGTAGACTGAATCAGCGGTCTTCAGTGTGGTGTTGTCCTTCCTCATTCTCCAACAGATTTCTACTCCAATGGCAATAGAGCTATTGAGGAACATTGCTAATATTTAATGAAGACAAACTGTAGCACCATCACTTCCAACCCAGAAAGGATTAGCTTCAGCATAAGTGGCAGCAATCTGCGCTAGCCATCTGGAAGGCAACAGCAGGTGTGCTGACAAAGGATGAAGGATCAACATTGTTGCCCTGGGTGAAGGCCAGTTTCTTTTGCACCTCACAGCCACAATGACTCACTGACAGCAGAGCCTAAAACTCTATTGTTTGACAGACATTGACACCCTGCATTGCATTTTAAACAGAGGCACCCACTGCCATAGAACAGCAAGCTCACCTTGTGTTATAGAAGCTCGAGTTGGCACTGCTGCATCAGACTTGTGTGACTGCTGCGGCAGCTGCAACAGAAGCTGAGGCCATCAAACACTGCATTACAGCTGAGCTGGAATTGTTTGCCAGTTCTTTACTGGAAGGCTCCAAGATCTAGACAAAGCCCTCTGCAAAGTTGGTGTTGGCCTCCTTCATGCTCATCTTTGGCATTGGACCCAAGCCCTTTGGAAGGTCTGGCAGAAAGCCGACAGCAGATGGACAGGAAAAAAGGAAATGCGCGAGCAGCGCCGTCAACGACAGCAGAGGGGAAACCATGTTTCCTGAAGGAGGGCATTTGAGAAGACTGGAGGCTTCTTTGAGACACCTTGCTGCAGCATTAACTCATGTGGATGATATGTGTGACTGATGGAGAATGTTGATAGGTGAATGGTGGAGAAATATACAAAGTGCAGTGTTGGTTAAATAGAGCATTTGATTATCAACGTGAGGCCATGGAAGTGATCAAAACTCCTGGCAGTGCGGTATCTAGATTCTCAGTCAACCTTTCCTTAACTTTTCATTGCCTCATAACAGGTCTCTGGAGGATCTCTTGGCCTTCAACAGAAATAGAAAATTCCTTCCCCTTTGCACTTCCTTCACTACCACATACACTGCCACATTAGAAGTTCATGACGACTAATCTCTTGTGTCATGCCAAACGTAGTACTGGATAGTCGGTTAATTGGGCAGCACAGGCTCGTTGGACCAGAAGGGCCTGTTACTGTGATGTATCTCGAAACTAAAAATGAAAAATTTTGACCATCCCCCAGGTCAGACTGAGTTACAGGTCTTCTGTTTGCACCTGCTGTAATCCACCTCACCTTTAATAGGTGTGGACCATTTTTAATTAGTACAGGATGGCTTTAACTACTGCAAACTAGCTTTAATTGTTCCTAATTGTGAATGAAACTGGGCCCCATGCTGAGGTAATAAGCCAAAGAATTGTGTAATTAGAGTTGTCTACACACAGTAATCATGTTAATGAGCAGGCGGTACAAGTTGGTGTCCTTTTCAACTTAACTACCAGTAAATTTACTTTACGGCTGCCACTAACTGTATGAGAGCCACCTGTGAGATAACAATGGCAACAGTCCACCACTAAACCCAATATTAATTCCAAAAAAAGTTAAATGATTTAATTATATTCTTAATGGGCTTCATTTCATGTTTTTTTGGTGGAAAGTAACAATTGTTATAGCTATTCATCATTATTTGCTTAAATCGACTTATGAATGAGTTCTTTTGATTCATTTAATCGCAGCAGGAAAATTCAAATATGCAGGCAGTAGGCCGAGTATTACTGTAGTTGGCATGTATTAACCTGCCACAGATTGAAAAGGTTCAGCAAATATCCCTGACTGTTGTTACAGCACTGTTGCTGGAGAGAACTCAGCTATGTGGTTGGAACAGTTCCAATGCCTCCAGTGCAGGGTGAACCACCTTAATGAGGTCATTGCTTCCTGTGCTGTAGGTGACAAAGCACTGTCAATAGCAAAGTTATTCTATTGATGATGAATACCACTGCAGTTCAGTCCTGCTATGGGTGGAATATACAACAATGCACAAGCTGGCCTGGATTTTACTGTCGACAGCAGAGAAATGGCACCTGCTGCTCCTCACATTTTCACTTGCCTACTGGCTTCCACTCTCCTCAGTCACCACCCTCATCTTTCCCTTCTCACACCCTTACAACTTGCCCATGGCCCACACCTTCCTCTGTTTGGTTCTCCAGCTCCTGGTTATTCCAGGGTCCAGATTGCATCTTCTTCTGCCCTTTGTCTCTTCTACCCGTCAGGTTACACCGACTCACATTTCTCCAACATCTCCCTTTCCTCCCACCTACCAATATCCCCCCCCCCTACTGGATTCACCTAGCAACCACCCAATCATGCTCCTCTCCCTTCCCCTTGGTCTTATATTCTGGCTAGGCCCTCTTTCTTTCCAGTCCTGTTAAAGGATCTCAGCCAAAAAAAAAATGATTGTCCATATCCCTCCATGGATGCTGTCTGGCCTGCTGAGTTGCTGCAGTATTGTGAATTTGTTTCTCTGAATTTCCAGTATCTGCAGAGTCTCTTGTGCCTACAGGCATTCTTGTTTGTTGCTGTTTGCCCAGTCCTCCTTTACCTAGTGTGGTGTGACTCTTTCTCACTTCCAAAAGATGACTCCTCTGCGACATGTTAGCCACTATACAGGAGGTAATGACTGTGAGTAACCCTTCTGTGCCTGTAATTCACATGAATAGTAGTTGTATGTTGAGATGTCAGTTTGTTAAAGGGCATGTTTTGTTGCTGACACTCAGCTTGACATATTCCTCAAAGAAATCTCCTTTACTGTGACCGTGTCCCTGCTTCTCCTCCTTATCCACCAAAGGGCAGGTAATAATTACTACTACAGAGGAATGCAAGGAAACGAGAGAACAATAGATCTGCAGCTGTAGAAAGCACACTCCACTGTTTCTGAACTTCCTATTTCTAACTGTATTGGCTGGATCTAGCAGCTGCTGCACGTTTTTAACCTATTGTGTACTGGAAATGCAAAACCAGATGTCCTCGGTGATCATTTTGGTGTGAACCATGCAGAATGGTTGGCTCACTGTTTACTGATGTAGATCTATTCACGATGAGCTTCTTTAAAAATGCAAACATGAGGAAATCTGCAGATGCTGGAAATTTAAGCAACACACACAAAATGCTGCTGGAACGCAACAGGCCAGGCAGCATCTATTGGAAGAGATACAGTCGCCGTTTTGGGCCGAGACCCTTCGTCAGGACTATGAGCTTCTATTCATTTTCGTTGATATAAAGTAACAATTGTTATGGCCATGCCTTTATTTGCATGAATGTCTGCAGGTAAAAGGAGCAGAGGTCAAGTGAAGATGTAAGGGACTCCATTTGGTGGAAACTACTAACTTCTGGAGAAACTCAGAGGATCAGGCAGTATCTGTGGAGGCAAAGGGATAGCCAAATAGAAACCAGATAAAGAATGACTCCTGTCTGAAATAAGGGTTGAGATGTCTTCAGATGGCATAAGGAAATTGCATAAAAAACAAAATGGCTAAAGGTGAAAGGGAATCTGAGGAAGAAATATCAAGTGACAAGAACTGATGCAGTACCTGTCCATTCAAAATAATAAATTATCTTTCTTCTGACCTATCTAAAGCAATTTCATACATCAAACCATAATCAAAATAGTGAAAAAACTAGGGAATGGCTGAGTAGGAACAGATACTGCTAAATTAAAATTTAGGGATGTAATGACCAGGCATTTGTAAGATGCATTTCAGTTTTATTTCAGAGCATCACAAGATGATTTCCAGCTAATTAAATAATCTTGAAGTGTGGTCACTGTGGTGGTATTAATAAACACATGAGCCAGTTTGTACATCATAATCACCTACAATCACCAGTGCAGTGTGACAGACAGGTCTCTGTTTCAGTGAAGTCAGTTGAGGGATAAAGTATAGCTAAGGCATCAAGGATCTGCCATCTGCTTTGAAATAGTGTCAGGGGATCTTTAGTATTCAGAGAGAGAGAGGGCATATCTCTCTCTCTGAATAATAAAGATCTTTATTCAAAAGGCAGTTGGAGTGGGACTCAGTACTGCACTGTAATGGAAATCAAAATTTCTGAGTATGACTCTGGAGTAATACTGCAATTCAGAACCTTAGACTTACAAGCTAAGTTGTCACAACTGAAGTCCAGATAGCAGACAACATGCCAGTCTTCTCCATGACAATACCTGCCTGAGTGGTATCTGTCCTATCAGAAGGGCAGACCCACCAGAGGTGGTAGTCCAGTGGTGAACATGTAGGATGGAGAGGCAATGAGCATAACATTGACTCTAATCCCTAAATTCTCATGGCAACAGGTCATGAGTAAGGAGCCCTTCTCATGATTACTACCCACTACCTTCAGTCAGCTGAAGAATTAGCGCTCCTCTACATTGAGCATCTCTTGGAAGAAGCACTGAAAATAGCAAAGACAGACCGTATTCTGGCTAGAGAACTTTAGTGTCCATCACTAGGTGTGGTGTGGTAGCATTGGCGCTGACCAAGGTGATCAAGTCCAGAGGAACACAACTTTTATTTTGAGTCTGTGGTAGGTAGTGAGGGTACAAACACAAGTAAACCCAATTGCCAATATCATTACCAGTTGACCCTGTCATTGATAGAAGTGGGGTGGACACTAGACCAAAACAGATTTGGAAGCTCAGAGCTGATCATTTTTCAGGCATTGTGGACCATCAGTACCAATAAGACTTACACCTCCCCACACTCTGTAACAACATCAACCAACATATTCCTCTATTATTGTCAATATTAACATTATTAATATAGCCAGGGGATCACCTCTAGTTCAATGGGAGTGCTGAGAGGTTACATCATGCACCAAAAAATATCCAGACACAAAGTTTGGACAAATAGATAGGAGGTGATGGTTCCTCTATCAAAAATGGTGAGACCCACTATAAATCCTACTACAAATGCTGAAGCATTCACAACATGTGCCAGCAGTATTGAATGATTGATCCACCTCAGCTTCCTCCAGAGAAGGAACATGCCATTGTCTAATTTAGCTCAATCCACATAATATCAAGAAACAGACAAGAACATGGAATTCAGCAAAGATTTTGGGATCAAATAAGGCCCTGGCTAGACCAGCATTCCAGAATTAGTAACATCTCCATCAGGCTTTTGCACTACAGTCAAAACATTGACATCCACTTCACAATGAGGACATTACCCAGGCATTCCCTGTTCATAAACAGAAGAGATCCTGCAGACACTGGAATTCCACAGCAACACACACGAAACACAGCTTCTTACTTCATCCCCCCTTCCCCACTCACCTGGCTTCACCTATCACCTTACACCTTGTTCTCCTCCATTTCCCCCACCTTCTTATTCTGGCTTCTTTCCCCTTCCTTTCCAGTCCTAATGAAGTGTCTCAGAACAAAATGCTGACTGTTTATTCACTTCCATAGATGCAGCCTTTGTTGCTGAGTTCCACTAGCATGTTGTGCGACTCCTAGTTCACAAAAAGCAAAGCACAGCTAATCTGGCTAATAACCACATAATCGATCAATTCTCAATCATCAGCAATTATCAACAGTGGTAGCAAGTGGCATATGCTCACTAAAAAGCTACTCACCGTTGCCTAGTTGTGGTTGTTCTCTACCACTTCCCTCCAGACCCTATCACAGCCTTGTACCAAACACAGAGCAAAGAGACCAATTCCAAAGGTGATGTGTTTGGCACCACAACAGTATCTGACCAAGTGTAGTATCAAGAAACTCTGATAAAACTGGGGAAAATGATCCAGATGATGTCTACTGATCATTAATTTATCCCACAAAGGTTATGAGATAATTGTTGGAGATTGATCATCCTAGCACCAGTCTATCATTGCAGGCCCATCCACCCTCAGGTGCTTCAACAAACATCCCTTCCCTTCATAATGTCCAATGATGATTGAGCAAGGTTTAATTCTATCTGCGATTCCTCAGCAAATAAAAAAATAATTTGTATTTGCATGAGCAAGACCCAGAAACAGACAAATGCTGATAATATCTGCACCACAGTTTGCATAGCTGCCTACAACAAAAGAGAAAACCTATCCATCTATCCCTGATATTCAATAGCATAACCAGAGCAAATATCCTGGCGTTATAGTCATAGTCATACTTTACTGATCCCGGGGGAAATTGGTTTTCGTTACAGTTGCACCATAAATAATAAATAGTAATAGAACCATAATAGTTAAATAGAAATATGTAAATTATGCCAGTAAATTATGAAATAAATCCAGGACCAGCCTATTGGCTCAGGGTGTCTGACCCTCCAAGGGAGGAGTTGTAAAGTTTGACGGCCACAGGCAGGAATGACCTCCTACGACGCTCTGTGCTGCATCTCGGAGGAATCAGTCTCTGGCTGACTGTACTCCTGTGCCCACCCAGTATATTATGTAGTGGATGGGAGACATTAACCAAGATGGCATGCAACTTAGACAGCATCCTCTTTTCAGACACCACCGTGAGAGAGTCCAGTTCCATCCCCACAACATCACTGGCCTTACGGATGAGTTTGTTGATTCTGTTGGTGTCTGTTACCCTCAGCCTACTGCCCCAACACACAACAGCAAATATGATAGCACTGGCCACCACAGACTCGTAGAACATCCTCAGCATCGTCCGGCAGATGTTAAAGGACCTCAGTCTCCTCAGGAAATAGAGACGGCTCTGACCTTTCTTGTAGACAGCCTCAGTGTTCTTTGACCAGTCCAATTTATTGTCAATTCATATCCCCAGGTATTTGTAATCCTCCACCATGTCCACACTGACCCCCTGGATGGAAACAGGGGTCACCGGTACCTTAGCTCTCCTCAGGTCTACCACCAGCTCTTTAGTCTTTTTCACATTAAGCTGCAGATAATTCTGCTCACACCATGTGACAAAGTTTCCTACCGTAGCCCTGTACTCAGTCTCATCTCCCTTGCTGATGCATCCAACTATGGCAGAGTCATCAGAAAACTTCTGAAGATAACAAGACTCTGTGCAGTAGTTGAAGTCCGAGGTGTAAGTGGTGAAGAGAAAGGGAGACAAGACAGTCCCCTGTGGAGCCCCAGTGCTGCTGATCACTCTGTCAGACACACAGTGTTGCAAGCACACATACTGTGGTCTGCCAGTCAGGTAATCAAGAATCCATGGTACCAGGGAAGCATCCACCTGTATTGCTGTCAGTTTCTCCCCCAGCAGAGCAGGGGGATGGCGTTGAACGCACTGGAGAAGTCAAAAAACATGACCCTCACTGAACATCAACTGGGTAAGCTATGCAAATAGTGCATCTGCAAGAGCAGTTTAAATAGCGAGTAACTGTGCTGTGGCTCCATTTACAAGACACATGTTTGGAGAGTGAAAGCCCATTTCCCTGGATGAGTGCAGCTCCAAAACACTCAAGAAATTCAACACCATCCAGGAAAAAAAAACAACCTGTTTGACTAGTGACCTACCCATTACTCTCAACATTCCTTCCCCCATCTCATGCTGCACTGTGAGTGCAGTACGTACTATTTACAAGAGGTATTGCAATTACTCACCTAGGCTACTAAACAGCACCTTTAAAACCTTGTGACTTCTATCACTAAGGAGGAATAAGGCTCCAAACAGAGAAGGCCACCAGGTTCCTCTCCAAGTCACGCCCCATCATTTCTTGGAAATACATTACCATTCCTTCATCACCATTGGATCTAGTTCCCGGAACTCACTGTCCAAAAGTACCATGGGAATACCTTCACCAGCTGTTCATGACGGCAACTCATCCACACCATCTCCAGGGAAATCAGGGATGGCAAAATGCCAAGATCCCCAAAACTGAATAGAATTACAAAAATCTTTGGCCATTTTAACTGACTGCATTGAACACGTGTCATTTTTTTTCTGAGGCCTGAAAATGCTCCTTTCCCTAATTTTGCAAGTGTACATCATACATTATTTCATCTCTTCCAGATTATGCCCAGATATGTGGGCAGTATTGGTGTATTCCAGGACAGTATAGGCATAGTAAAAACATTCATGTGAGAGATACAATAGGCAACAGTTTTCCTTTCCAAATTGGCACCTTTGCAGATTTACTTCCAAATGAGAACAAATTACATATACATCAAGGATTTTGTACACAGCAAACAAGATGTTGTACCATATTCAGATATCTGATAAGAAGCCATGCCATTCCGACCCATTAGTTCCTGTAGGTTCCCATTATACTGTATATTGTCACACCCTGGGGTCATGGATAACTACTATTGAATAAATCCTGCATATGATCTACTGCAACATAAATAGCATTGAACATGATATGATTTACTTGTAAAATTCAACACTAGGTACTAATTTCCATATATGAAAACTTACATTTTTGTGTAAGAAAGCTTATATTTTGTTCTCACAAATGATTGAAGATCTGGATTTGGGTTCATAAGCACATGAACTTATTATGGCTATCAAGCACAGTTTTATTTTGAGCACTTACAATCTTTAATATATTTTTCTTGATGAATTAGGATTTTTAAGGTTTATTCTTTGTCCTTTTGGCAATTGTCTTGTTCCTGGGTGACAATATCATACAATCAAGTACAATGCAATCAAACATTTGGAAAAAGATCTGGTAACCTTATAGGGTAATGCAAATAGTGTCATTAAATTTAATACAGAATGTGACTTTCCTCTTTCTCCACTGATGTACTGATTCCAAATAATGTGATGTATATAGTAAACCTCTTTGTTACAGATCATTTTGGAATTCAGGTGGCTGCCAGTTTCAGAGGTTTGAAAGTGCTGATTTCCTTGTCTGGACGATTTATCTTCCAGTATTCTCCTGTCACACTGGCAGAAATGGGACTAATGACACAAAGACAAACAAATTGATACAATCTAAATTGCCAGCGCTGATGATTAAATATACCGGGATTCCTACCTTTTAACAAAGATAGGGAAATGGAAAAACAGGGATTGCTCTGATAATAAAGGCAGGAGTGCAAAAAGACTGTAGTTTCTGACATCAAGAAGCAGGATTAGTTTGACAGGAGCTAAGAAAAAACAAGAGATAGAAAACTTCAGTAGGAGTTGTACATAGACTGTCAAAGAGTACGTAGGGCAGGGGTTCCCAACCTTTTTTATACCATGGATTAATAGTATTAAGCAAGTGGTCCCCTGACCCCAGGTAGAGCCCTTGATGTAGGGTTTATAGGATGTATAGCATACTATAAATCAGGAAATTAGGGGCCCATGCAACACCAGGAATACAATAATCACCGTATACTTTAAAGTCTGCATCAGCTGGGCAAACCAGTAATAGTGGAGGACCATGACATGTACAAGATATGGGTTTATAGATCATTATAGTAAGGAACCTACAATGACTTCTGAATAAAGAGGCTATTATTATGCAATGAGAAAGAGTTAATTAATAATCTAATAGTTATGGAGTCTTAGGAACAAACAATCATAATCTGATTTGATGTTCATGGTCGTTCACCGCTTTAGCCCATTTACTTCAAAGGTCAGAGTGTTGTGCATTCAGAGATGCTCTTCTGCACACCACTGTTGGAATACTGTTGCCTTCCTGTCAGTTTCAAACAGTCAGTCCATTCTTCTCAGACCTCTACTATTAACAAGGCACAGAACTGCTGCTCACTGGATTTTTTTTTTTGCACCATTCTCTGAAAATTCTAGAGACTATTGTGGATGAAAATTCTGGGAGATCAGCAGTTTCTGAGATACTCAAACCACTCCATCTGGCACCAATGATCATTCCACAGTCAATTTCATTTATATCACATTTCTTCCCCATTCTGTTGTTTGGTCTGATCTCTTGACCACAGACTGCATGTTTTTATGTACTGAATTGCTTCCACATGATTGACTGAATAGATATTTGCATAATAAGCAGGTGTACAGGTGTATCTAATAAAGTGGCCATTGAGAACAGACGCTCCATCCGCCAGAGAAAGCAGGATCTCCCAGTGGCCACACGTTTGAGTTCCACGTCCCATTCCCATTCTGACATGTCTATCCACGGCCTCCTCTACTGTCAAGATGAAACCACACTCAGGTTGGAGGAACAACACCTTATATTCCATCTGGGTACCCTCCAACCTGATGGCATGAACATTGACTTCTCTAACTTCCGTAAATGCCCCTCCTCCCGTTCTTAACCCATCCCTTATTTATTTATTTATTTATTTTCCTCTCTTTTTTTCCTCTCTTGGTCCCTGTCACAATAACTCCCTGCCTGTTCTCCATCTACCTCTGGTGCTCCCCTCCCCCTTTCTTTCTCCCTAGGCCTCCCGTCCCATGATCCTCCCCCTTCTCCAGCCTTGTATCCCTTTTGCCAATCAAATTTCCAGTTCTTAGCTCCATTCCTCCCCCTCCTGTCATAGAAACATAGAAAATAGGTGCAGGAGTAGGCCCTTCGGCCCTTGGAGCCTGCACCACCATTCAGTATGATCATGGCTGATCATCCAACTCAGAACCCTGTACCTGCCTTCTCTCCATACCCCCGATCCCTTTAGCAACAAGGGCCATATCTAACTCCCTCTTAAATATAGCCAATGAACTGCCCTCAACTGTTTCCTGTGGCAGAGAATTCCACAGATTCACCACTCTGTGTGAAGAAGTTTTTCCTCATCTCAGTCCTAAAAGGCTTCCCCTTTATCCTTAAACTGTGACCCCTCGTTCTGGACTTCCCCAACATCGGGAACAATCTTCCTGCATCTAGCCTGTCCAATCCCTTTAGGATTTTATACGTTTCAATAAGATCCCCCCCTCAATCTTCTAAATTCCAGCGAGTATAAGCCTAGTCGATCCAGTCTTTCATCATATGAAAGTCCTGCCATCCCAGGAATCAATCTGGTGAACCTTCTTGGTACTCCCTCTATGGCAAGAATGTCTTTCCTCAGATAAGGGGACCAAAACTGCACACAATACTCCAGGTGTGGTCTCACCAAGGCCTTGTACAACTTTAGTAGTACCTCCCTGCTCCTGTACTCGAATCCTCTTGCTATGAATGCCAGCATACCATTCGCCCTTTTCACCGCCTGCTGTACCTGCATGCCCACTTTCAATGACTAGTGTATAATGACTGTCTTCTCCTATCATTTCGGATCTCCCCTCCCCCCTCCCACTTCGAAATCTCTTGCTATCTCTTCTTTCAGTTAGTCCTGACGAAGGGTCTTGGCCTGAAACATCGACTGTACCTCTTCCTTTAGATGCTGCCTGGCCTGCTACGTTCCACCAGTATTTTGTGTGTGTTGCTTGAATTTCCAGCATCTGCAGATTTCCTCGTGTTTGAGTCTAACACGTGTACTGTTTCTTTTTGCAACTTGTTAAATTCTCATGCAAGTGATGTTTTTCCAGTTACATTCGCCAGGCCAGGTGAATGCATTGGTTTAATTAAACCAATGTAGACCCCATTGTTTTCTCTAGATTAAGTAATGGGCCAAAAAGGACTTTATTGTTCACTTGTTGACAACAAGAGGCTGAGCAAGGAACATAGGTTGGAAGTTTAATTTACTAAAAAAACAATTCTTTGACTCTTGGAAGAGTAAATTGCTGTGTTAGAAAGCTAAACTTGGCAAAAGGCAACCCCCCCACCATCCTGGACAGAAAATGTCTATCATAGGAAAAGAACAAGAGAGGAAGATATCTCTGGTAGAGTGGAGGCTTGAAGGGAATGACATAAAACAGAGTTAACATATTCATTAATTCAGCACAAACTCAACAGCAGTTATCCAATCTTAAATCCCCTCCAACCCTTTTGTAACAACTCCTGGTTCACTGAAATAATTGGATTTCAATGCTTTTTAGATGGTGTTAGTAAATAAACAGTTGATGTTTTGTGCTGAAGTGAAACATATTAAAGACGGGGAGCATTTTGTCTACCTGATGTTCAGATTCATCTCTGGAAGTTGAAAACAGCATGTGATAAGTACTCAAACAGACCTACTGCTGTTTGAACATTACATGGCACACCTTGCATTACAAGATGTTCACTCTTCATCTGTTAAAACACAATTACATAATGATTCTCCTCTTCAACTTGTCACATTACAAAGAGAGCATATCCCCACCGACCAGCTTAATCAGGTATATGGCAGTTATAAGAGTATCCTGACTGTTTGTGTCACTGCCTGGTATGGGAACCGTACTACCCTCAATCACAGGGCACTGCAGAGAGTGGTGCGGACAGCCCAGCACATCTGTGGATGTGAACTGTCCTCTATTCAGGACATTTACAGCAGCAAAGGGCCCGAGAGATCATCAGGGACTCCAGCCACCGAACCGCAAACTGTTTCAGTGGCTTCCATCTGGCTAACAGTACCACAGCACTAAGGCCAGGACCTACAGGCCCCAGGACAACTTCTTTCACTGGGCCATCAGATTGATCAATACACATTGATCTGATTGCATATCTGACTGTGCATACATGTATATGAAACAATTATGTATACAATTTTAGTTTTGGGCAATATCCTCCTACATTTCCTTTCTTTATTGCTTGTAAATAGCAGTAGAGAAGCAACATAAAGATTTTTACTCCCTCATGTTGTGAGATGGATGTAACAAATAAAATTCTAATTCTAAATCTATATATTTAATCTAGTCTGCAACATTGCTGCTGGTGCTCTATAATTGATTGCTTCATTATGTATTATGTGCACTGCAGTAGACATAACATTATGTATGGGGGGAAATAAGACATTTGGCATGCAGAAACAATAAGGAATGGTGCAGTATAGTTCAGTGTATTTTGATGGAATTGTAGACAGCTTGAATGGCCTACCTTGGACTGTACATACAGTATGGCACTGTAAAGAACGGCCATTGATTCACATATTTTGGAATAAATATCAAAGTAACCGAACTTAATCTTGATGTACAGATGGCCCTGGCAGAAGGTTCACAAAGATCAAATCTGTGGGGAAAAAAAAGTGGAAAAAATTGCATTGGACCATCCAGCCAAAAAGCTACCAGAATAACTATAATCTGACATACTGCCAGAAAAATCTGTGAAGCATCTGTGTGTCCTCATAACTCCTGAAAGGTAAGGGGGTGTACTAATGAATAATGCCCTTCTGTGTGGTGTGCCAAGTATAAACTGGTACGCAAAAAAAAAATGGGGTTCTTTCCAAATTTGTTCTGGTTACAGATAAAGATGAGCCTGCAGGAGGGTGCAGAAGCTCTTGAACAAATGTGGACACTAATGTCTGATCATTTCTTCCAAAGTACTTAAAATAACAGTCTACTGTGCTTTCCTGTTAACAAAATAAAACTAGCGACAGCATTTCACAAATAAACCCAGCAGGAATTGATAGGGAATTTATTTGAGAAGATGGTACAGGGTGAATCACATGAAGCACCACTGTAAGGATTAGAGATGCCAGCTCACTTTATTCCTTTTCTGAGGCCTATGACCTTGACCAATAATTAAAGGATGGCTTTTATCAACCAGCATTAAGATCCAAGGCAGCAATGGTGAACTTATACAATATGCTGTATAGCGTAATGTTCCTCTCTTGGTTCTTCATCTGCTCAAAGGTGGAGTTCTCTGCTGAGACCTGCATTTTTACTTATGGACTACAGTTCTATCCTGAGTAGGATATTAAAGTAACCGAAAGAATCCAAAACAGATTTGTGATGGAATTTGGTTTGCTGTCCATGAAGATCTGAACTCAAATGAAGATCTTAATCCCGATCCAATATCACTAAAGGGAGGTTACACTGTAGCCACATACCCTTTGAAGGCTAGATCACTTGTGTTTATCCACTATGGTGAGTCTACCTGCCATATCCACTATTTGAGCGTTGCCTCCCCCCCACATGTCTACCAAGGAGGAGATACTTCCAGCGAACAAAGTAGTTTAAACACATTTCATTTATTTTTAATGAGACACATTAGGGTTGGGGATAAAATTCTTAAAATATATTTAAAACTCAGAGGATTTCTATCTTATAAAAGGTTTCCAAATTTAAAAAATGATTCCTAAAACACAAAGGATTTCCAAAATACAGGTACGATTCCTATCAGCTAAAAGGACATACTAACGAGATGCAGATGAATGAGTCGTCCATTGCAGAAATTGAAGGCTGAGGAATGGATTCTAGTTCACCTCACCTTTATGTCATTTTTCTTGTCCCTTGACCATTCCTAACAAGCCTGACTGCTCTGTAACATGTATACTGTTTTTGCTACTCGGTGACTTCACACACACGTGATAATTTTTCAGAAAACTTTTCACACAGATGATCTAAAAGCTCCTGGCGACAGAGATTCCAGAAACACACAATTAATGCTGTGAAGGCTGACTCTCTAAGTACACAAATTTCCAAACTACTGATAGATCAGCTATTTGATGTGCTAAGTGGCAATATCAGTCTGATCTGCAAGCTTCGTTGAACTAAATAACTTAGCCAGTGTTGTATGGTTTGATGCAGGTCCAGTTAACATAACCCCATTGACTTACACTGCATGCCTTGAGCAGACAGTCCCATGCTGTGGGACAGCTGCCTGTGGTCTAAGGACAGTGCTATTTGTTTGCAAAGCTGTCCATTTTACTTCAGACTGATTATTGTTTGCTGTTTACATTAAGAACTGAATACTGGCTCCAGGTTATGACATGAAATTGAACAAGGAATCCTGGTTGGAAGATTAACTTACCAAAACATCCCTTTGGTCTGTAGAAGTGCCATCCTCTGGGTTAGAAAGCTGAGCTTGCTAAAAAGCCCCCACTCTCACCCCCCCCCCCCCAAGCCTTGGACTGTGAATATCCATCACAGATTCACCAGAGTCATGTGAATGGGACACTGTCAGGAAAGGGAATTTTAATTGAGCTCACTTTCACAGAGAGAGGAAGGTGAGAGGCCACGAGGAAATTACAGAAATGATTAGGTTTTGGGCAATATAAGCATAGATATTGTTTTTGGCAGCAGATACCTTGAAGGAAAGTAGCGGCAGATGGTTCTGTAATGTTGAATCAGATTTGCGGGTCCAGCAAGTGAGACAGGGAAAGCATAGACTTCAAGTATATATATTAATCATTTATTTACAAACAGTAAAAATTCAACCAAGCATTCATGATTCAGAGCAAGAAGGCTGAGAGTGAACGGCTGATTTTTGGAGGCAAGGCAGTTTCTACCACTCGGGGTAAAAGAGAGGCAAGTCTCTGTAGGCGCGTGACATCAGCCAGTAGAGTGCGAAAGGTTTAAAAAGATTGCCATGTCCAGCGGGCAGCATTCGGAGGGGGCAGCAGAGTGATAGGGCTTGGGTCAACGGGCTTAGGTGGTAACGGGATGAGGCGAGGTAGGTTTACCAGTGTTATTTGTGGAAAGGAGGAAGTATGTGTGTGAGGCCAGTTTTCTGTGCTCAGTGTCAGATGTGGGTGGTCCTGGAGTCTCCCAGCCTCCCAGATGGCCATATCTGCACCAGGTGTGTCGAGCTGCAGTTCCTAAGGGACCGAGTTAGGGAACTGGAGATGCAGCTCGATGACCTTCATCTAGTCAGGGAGAGTGAGGAGGTGAAAGAAAGAAGTAATGGGCAGGTGGTCACACCGGGGCCATGGGAAACAGACAAGAGGGTAACAGTCAGGAGGGGGAAGGGGAAGAGTCAGGTACTAGAGAGTACCCGTCACTGTATCCCTTGACAATAAGTACTCCTGTTTAAGTACTGTTGGGGGGACAGCCTACCTGGGGGAAGCGACAGTGGCCGTGCCTCTGGCACAGAATCTGGCCCTGTGGCTCAGAAGGGTAGGGAAAGGAAGAGGAAGGCAGTAGTGATAAGGGACTCTATAGTTAGGGGGTCAGACAGGCGATTCTGTGGACGCAGGAAAGAAACTCGGATAGTAATTTGCCTCCCAGGTGCCAGGGTCCGGGATGTTTCAGATCGCGTCCAAGATATCCTGCAGTCGGACGGAGAACAGCCACAGGTTGTGCTACATATTTGTACCAATGACATGGGTAGGAAAAGGGAAGAGGTCCTGAAAAAGAGTGCAGGGAGTTTGGAGGGAAGTTGAGAAGCAGGACTGCAAAGGTAGTAATCTCAGGATTACTGCCTGTGCCATGTGACAGTGAGAATAGGAATAGAATGAGGTGGAGGATAAATGCGTGGCTGAGGGATTGGAGCAGGGGACAGGGATTCAGATTTCTGGATCATTGGGACCTCTTTTGGGGCAGGTATGACCTGTACAAAAAGGATGGGTTGCACTTGAATCCCAGGGGGACCAGTATCCTGGCAGAGAGGTTTGCTAAGGCTACTGGGGAGAGTTTAAACTAGAATTGCTGGGAGGTGGGAACCGAACTGAAGAGACTGGGGAAGAGGAGGTGGGCTCACAAATACAAAAAGCTTGTAGACAGTGCGAGAGAGAGGATAGGCAGGTGATAGAGAAGGGACACGCTCAGACTGAAGGTTTGAGATGCGTCTATTTTAACGCAAGGAGTGTTGTGAACAAAGCGGATGAGCTTAGCGAGTGGATCAGTACTTGGAGATATGATGTGGTGGCCATTACAGAGACTTGGATGGCTCAGGGACAGGAATGGTTACTTCAAGTGCCGGGTTTTAGATGTTTCAGAAAGGATAGGGAGGGAGGCAAAAGAGATGGGGGCGTGGTACTGTTGATCAGAGATAGTGTCATGGCTGCAGAAAAAGTGGACACCATGGAGAGATTGACTACGGAGCCTCTGTGGGTGGAGATTAGGAACAGGAAGGGGTCAATAACTTTACTGGGTGTTTTTTTACAGGCTGCCCAATAGTAACAGGGATATTGAGGAGCAGATAGGGAAATAGATCCTGGAAAGGTGTAATAAAAACAGAATTATCGTGATGGGAGATTTTAATTTCCCAAATATCGATTGGCATCTCCCTAGAGCAAGGGGTTTAGATGGGGAGGAGTTTGTTAGGTGTGTTCAGGAAGGTTTCTTGACACAATATGTAGATAAGCCTACAAGAGGAGACGCTCTACTTGATTTGGTATTGGGAAGTGAACCCGATCAGGTGTCAGATCTCTCAGTGGGAGAGAATTTTGGAGATAGTGATCATAATTCTATCTCCTTTACAATAGCATTGGAGAGAGATAGGGACAGACAAGTTAGAAACATGTTTAATTGGAATAAGGGGAATTATGAGGCTATCAGGCAGGAGCCTGGAAGCTTAAACTGGAAATAGATGTTCTCAGGGAAAAATACGGAAGAAATGTGGCAAATGTTCAGGGGATATTTGTGTGGAGTTCTGCACAGGTACATTCCAGTGAGACAGGGAAGTTATGGGAGGGTACAGTAACCGTGGTGTACAAAGGCTGTAATAAATCTAGTCAAGAAGAAAAGCTTACGAAAGTTTCAGAGAGTAGGTAATGTAAGATATCTAGAATATTATAAGGCTAATAGGAAGGAGCTTAAGAAGGAAATTAGGAGAGCCAGAAGGGGCCATGAGAAGGCTTTGGTGGGCAGGATTAAGGAAAACCCCAAGGCATTCTACAAGTATGTGAAGAGCAAGAGGATAAGACGTGAAAGAATAGGACATATCAAGTGTGACAGTGGGAAGTATGTATGGAACCGGAGGAAACAGCAGAGGTACATAATGAATACTTTACTTCAGTATTCACTATGGAAAAGGATCTTGGTGATTGTGGTGATGACTTGCAGCAGACCAAAAAGCTTAAGCATGTAGATATTAAGGAAGAGGATGTGCTGGAGCTTTTATAAAGCATCAAGTTGGATAAGTTGCCGGGACCGGATGAGATGTACCCCAGGCTACTGTGGGAGGCGAGGGAGGAGATTGCTGAGCCTCTGGCAATGACCTTTGCTTCATGAATGGGGAGGGAGAGGTTCCGGAGGATTGGACGGTTGCGCATGTTGTTCCTTTATTCAAGAAAGGAAGTAGAGATACCCCAGAAAATTATAGACCAGTGAGTCTTACCTCAGTGGTTGGTAAGTTGATGGAGAGGATCCTGAGAGGTAGGATTTATAAACATTTGAAGAGGTACAACATGATTAGGAATAGTCAGCATGGCTTTGTCAAGGGCAGGTCGTGCCTTACAAGCCTGATTGAATTTTTTTTGAGGATTTAAACACATTGATGAAGGAAGAGCAGTAGATGTAATGTATATGGATTTCAGCAAGGCATTTGATAAGGTACCCCATGCAAGGCTTATTGAGAAAGTAAGGAGGCATGGGATTCAAGGGGACATTGCTTTGTGGATCCAGAACTGGCTTGCCTACAGAAGGCGGAGTGGTTGTAGACAGGTCATATTCTGCATGGAGGTCGGTGACCATTGGAGTGCCTCAGGGATCTGCTCTGGGACCCTTACTCTTCGTGATTTTTATAATTGACCTGGATGAGGAAGTGGAGGGACGGTTTAGTAAGTTTGCCGATAAAACAAGGGTTGAAGATGTTGTGGATAGTGTGGAGGGGTGTCAAAGGTTACAGCAGGACACTGATAGGATGCAAAACTGGGCTGAGAAGTGGCAGATGGAGTTCAACCCAGATAAGTGTGAAGTGGTTCATTTTGGTAGGTCAAATATGATGGCAGAATATAGTATTAATGGTAAGACATGGCAGTGTGGAGGATCAGAGGGATCTTGGGGTCCGAGTCCTTTGGATGATCAAAGCAGCTGTGCAGGTTGACTCTGTGGTTAAGAAGGCATACAGTGTATTGGCCTTCATCAATCATGGAATTGAATTAAGGAGCCGAGAGGTAATGTTGCAGCTATATAGGACTCTGGTCAGACCCCACTTGGAGTACTGTGCTCAATTCTGGTCGCCTCACTACAGGAAGGATGTGGAAACCATAGAAAGGGTGCAGAGGAGATTTACAAGGATGTTGCCTGGATTGGGGAGCATGCCTTATGAGAATAGGTTGGATGAACTTGGCCTTTTCTCCTTGGAGCAATGGAGGATGAGAAGTGACCTGATAGAGGTGTACAAGATGATGAGAGACATTGATTGTGTGGATAGTCAGAGGCTTTTTGTCAGGGCTGAAATGGTTGCCACAAGAGGACACAGGTTTAAGGTGCTGGGGAGTAGGTACAGAGGAGATGTGAGGGGTAAGTTTTTTTACTCAGAGAGTGGTGAGTGCGTGGAATGGGCTGCCGGCAATGGTGCTGGAGGCGGATACGATAGGGTCTTTTAAGAGACTTTTGGATGGAGCATGGAGCTTAGAAAAATGGAGGGCTATAGGTAAGCCTAGTAACTTTGAAGGTAGTGACATGCTTGGCACAACTTTGGGAGCCGAAGGGCCTGTATTGTGCTGTAGGTTTTCTATGTTTCTATATGTTCCCCAAGTTACAGGCAATAGAAAGATAAATATTCAACAAACATACTTAGTTAAAAGTGTGCGCAGAGCATACCTTCCCAATGGTCTCACCTTAAACAAAGGAAGAGAGCAAGCCCCTCAGATGTGCTATTTTATACACCCAGGATATTTGAAACTGGACATCACGCAGGTATCCAATTGGAAAATCAGCTGCAGTTTCTAAACTAACCAATCACAACCGAAGAGACTTTCAACAATCAAAGTAACACACACCTCCACAGGACAGGTTCTAAGAACGCTGAAGGGCCTGAGACTTAGAACAGGGGGCCTTTTGCTCAGGGGTGCACTGCTAATTTTTTAGGTTCCGGAGCTGACAAAATGCTTGCCATTTCCTATATCCTCTCCTTATATATGTCACACCCAATTTGTGTACCTGCTCATTTCATGTACCGGGCAACTTCCTTGCCCCATTCACGTAATGAGCTGGTACACAAATTGGGTGTGATATATATAACTTCTTATAATGTCAAGCACTAAACCAAGATGAAAGAAATATATGAATTCCAGAGCTCCACAGAAATATAGTGATAGTTAAGACATTAACAAGATTATAGCCTATCACTATATTTCAGTGTATAAACTGATACAATAAAACATATAATACTTCATTTAATAACATGACGAAGTATTGCACAGTTGCATTCACTAGTTAGCCGATGCTCCCGTGGTCTTTAAGTTCTTGAGGCTGTAGCGCTTTACATAGCTAGCCAGCCATCCCTTACTAGCCTTAATCTCCTTCCTCTCACTCTCCTCAACCCCCTCATAGTAGTGGTCATAGAGGCTAAGTGCTTTTTCACGCATAATTGTGCCATCAACAGGGATATGCTTCTGTGACATGTCCTCTAGCCACACACTTAATACTTTCTCAGTCTTTGCAAGCACTTTATCACGAACCAGAGAGACCATTTTTGCCATTGTAGGGGTAGCACTAACACTTCCACGAATTTCAGCTTCTTTCTGCTTTATTGTATGAATGCTCGATTCGTTCTTACCGACCTTACGGACCACTCTGGCAGGCGACATGCCACTTTTCAAAAGATCTAAGATTTTTATTTTCTCGGCGAACAATGCTCAAACAACGAGTGCTGGAGAGAGACTGAGGATCTGTGAAATGGCGGGAGGGTACAGCAGGGTATGCTGGGCCAACGGGTCGAGCGAGGAGGATTTTCACAAATACCTAAATAAAAAACAGTCACAGCTCCAGGATTTCACCAAAAATGATCAAATATCCTAATATTATTAGTGGTATTTTCCCCACCAGCCACCGCCCCCTATCCCCAACCCCCGCTTCCGTAAAATTCCCTCTATTTAATATGCGGCCGCTGTTAAATTCCCCACTTGTATATTTTGACTTTTTTTTAAAACAGAGGTGCCGGAGCGATGCTCCAGTGAGTTCCAGCAGCACTGCAACCCTGCTCTTGATTAATGGTATTGGGCATAAAACTTTTGGGAACCCCTGACTCAGAGGGGCAAGAATGAGAATGAGAATTAGTAAATCGTAGTTTCGTCCAGCGGGTGTCAATAAATACCAAGGTGATGAAAGGATATGATTTGAACAGATGGGCAGCAGAGTCTTGGACAATGATCAGAGAAACAGAGTTCAAAAGAACCTTTCATCAAAACTGGTTTCTCTCTGATTCTGTCTACATGGATGCTGCCTGATCTGATGGGCATTTATGGCATTTTATATTTTATTTCAGGATTTAGATGAACTCAGGATGGGAGAATGGAAGGTACGAGTTCAGCCAGGAGAGCATTAAAGTAATCTTACCCCGAGGGAACAAAAGATTATGTAAGAAAATTAACTGAGGCAGGTTCAATGGACATTTTAAAAACTACTGGGGGACAGATTCGAATTTGTTATGGAGGGTGGAGAAGAAATACACAATATTTGTCAAATCATGTTTACATTTTGAAGAAACTTTATAATTACAGTAAGGTGTTGAAAATTAATGATTATAAAATCAATCTCTTTACTTGGAGCAAATATTGAGGCCATCTTTTCTGGTGCTATTAAACACTCTGATCTCATTATGGTGTCATTTTCAGCCCTCTCACCACAGCCTCTCTAGAAGCTCAAGCACACATGGGAACGCCTGCAAAATGTGAATACTAATAAGAAAGGAAGATAGAAATCTGGCCTGTTGGTTTGTTAGTTGAGTATACTTTATCACTCAAGTAAATAAACGTCCTCTTTTACTGCTTATCCTTAAACAATGCTGAAGGACTAGAGGGGCAAAAAGAAAAGGATTAAAATTTACTTAAATAGTTATCATGACGGGAAATGGCCTGATGATTGTGCAGAAAGGTACAGTCTTAATTAATGCAACACCTAATTAAAATGATTACTCTTAACTTTTAATATGTGCTGGTTTAATGAGTATTTTTTCCTGCAGCACAGTCTTCTTGCACAAAGGCTTTGGATAATTAGAACTGCAAACTTAGATTTTTTTTTTAAAAGTCTGCTTTTAACATATTTGACTTTAATCTGATACAGGAGCTTATTTTCTTATCTTGTGTTTTTTTTTAATTTTGTGAAGACTATCATTGGTGTTATTTAGGTTTTCCAAAGGTTATCATTGTAATGAACCTAAACTTGCTTACATAGGGCTGAAGATTTTGGGCAAAATATTGACCAATAACTTCCATGGTGTTACTGGCAGAACTATCTTAACTTCCCTTGTAGTCATTTCTTCAAAGTAATTTTCTGTTTATTGCTTGCTATCAATAAGTGCTGCCTGTTCAACATCCTGAGGAACTCCCTTTGACTTCTTGCTTCCATTTTTCCCCCCATTAATCACTGGCGAAGCTTACAAGGCTTGTTCCTAACATCAAAAGTGACACTAACTTCTTTTCAGTTTCTTTAGGCACGTATATCCACTAAACCTCTGTCATTCTAAAGAATAATTTTGGGACCAGGAAGCAGATTTACTAATATACTTAAAAATGATCAGAAGCTGCAAACTATTTATTAGTTAGTATTAAACTGCCTCATTCCAGTTGTGAGATCCCGTTTACTGTATATTTTGTGCAATGTGTATTTTAAGATCCTAAGAGGATGATTTACACAAACAATCAGTGAATTGTTCTTCCAACATACTTTCCACTTGGAACCCCCAAGCCCTGATTCCACTTCTTGGACTAGTCAGAAGAAGCCAAGCTGTACGCTGCTGAGTGAGTATCCCATGCTTGCTGTGATCTGCACCAGCTGGTGATTACATGAACATAGCCTTTGCCAGCACCTGAACAGGAAGAAAAGAAAAGACTCGAGGTGACATCAAGAAACCCATTCCAGTTGCAGAGAGTTAGGAGCAAGAATGGGATGGAGAATTAAAGAAAAAGGCATGGCACTGAAATTCACCCCTGTGGACTGAAGGGTGGTGTTCTGTACTCTGTATCATTCCACCAATGTCCAATTCTAAAGAATAATTTTGGGACCTGGAAGCAAAAAGGAATAGCATCTCATCTTCCAACTGAATTTTATTGTAACTTCTAAATTTCAAAAAATGCCAAATGCTTCCTATTTTATTTATTTATTTTCCTGAAAATGCCTGTGGGAAAATGAATCTCAAGGTACTATACAGCAACACAACTTTGATATTAAATTTATTTTGAGCTTTGAACTAGGTACATTAGAACCTTGGCTTTTAATACTCGTCAACATTATTGGGCAACTGCTCATTTTTTTCTCTGTCTTGCCACTGGGGGTGGCTGTACCTTTCTGTTTTAATCTTTTATTTTATTTTGCTCCTTTCTATTTTCTGGTATTTAAAATAGTTGCTTTCTCAACTATTTTGGTCTGATCATATCACAAATGTTCCCTCTGTTCTCTCCATCGTAACCTCTCTCTCTGACTTAAAACATGTTTGCCTTGCCACCTTTCCAGTTCTGTTGAAGGACCTTTAACCTGAAGCATTGGCTCTGGTTTCTCACTCCAATGAAGGTGCTTGATTCGTTGAGTGCTCTGGGCATTTCCTGTTGTTGTGAAAGAAAGTGGTTTCCCACCATTTTCACAAGTCATTTGGGATCATCGTTTAAATGCTGACTTGCCACAAGAATAAATAAAATCTAATTTCTCATTTCATTATGGTTGCCATGGTACCTACTCTTTTGCAGATTACTCTGGTATCCATTTCATAGAAAACATAGAAAACCTACAGCTCAATACAGGCCCTTCAGCCCACAAAGCTGTGCCAAACATGTCCTTACCTTAGAACTACCTAGGCTTACCTATAGCCCTGTATTTTTCCTGAGCTCCAGGTACCCATCCAGGAGTCTCTTAAAAGACCCTATTGTTTCCCCCTTCACCATCGCCGCCGGCAGCCCATTCCATGCACTCACCACTCTCTGCGTAAAAAACTTACCCCTGATATCTCCTCTGTACCTGCTTCCAAGCACCTTAAAACTATGCCCTCTCATGCTAGCCATTCAGCCCTGGGAAAAAGCCTCTGACTATCCACACGATCAATGCCTCTCATAATTTTGTACATCCCTACCAGGTCACCTCTCATCCTCCATCGCTCCAAAGAGAAACGGCCGAGTTCACTCAACCTATTCTTATAAGGCCTGCTCCCCAATCCAGGTAATATCCTTGTAAATCTCCTCTGCACCCTTTCTATGGTTTCCACATCCTTCCTGTAGTGAGGCGACCAGAATTGAGCATGGTACTCCAAGTGGGGTCTGACCAGGGTCCTATATAGTTGTAGCAATACCTCTTGGCTCTTAAACTCAATCCCATGATTGATGAAGGCCAATACACCGTATGCCTTCTTAACCACAGAGTCAATCTGCACAGCAGTTTTGAGTGTCCTATAGACTTGGACCCCAAGATCCCTCTGATCCTCCACACTGCCAAGAGTCTTGCCATTAATGCCATATTCTGCCATCATATTTGACCTACCAAAAAGAACCACCTCACACTTATCTGGGTTGAACTCCATCTGCCACTTCTCAGCCCAGTTTTGCATCCTATCAATGTTCCACTGTAACCTCTGGCAGCCCTCCACACTATCCACAATGCCCACAATCTTTGTGTCATCAGCAAATTTACTAACCCATCCCTCCACTTCCTCATCCAGGTCATTTATAAAAATCACAAAGAGTACGGGTCCCAGATCAGATCCCTGAGGCACACCACTGGACCTCCATGCAGAATATGACCCATCTACAACCACTTGCAGAATATGACCCATCAACAACCACATTTCCACAGCAATTCCTGAATGCAAGACTCAATGAATTCACCAGGCAAAACATATTGATTAATTTAATCAAGACAAGATCCATACAAACAATAACCATTTTCCATACAGCTTTGGCCTTTCCTCCTGGTCCTACATAGTGATTCCAGATTGCTAATCATCAAAGCCTTTTTGCTAGATGTGACTTCAGTTGAGAACATGGGATGCAGGTCTGAACTTTGGACTGCAACATTTTGTCACAGATAACAAGAATCAGTGCCAGTTAGTTAGAACAACATTGACAGAAAGGGATGGTAGTATCACAAATGATGCCAATTTGATGGAAAACAGCTAATTCATACCTGAAACTTTAAAGTAAGATGTGAACCTTTGAAATAACTTCCAGCTGCAGGTGGAAGCGGTGACCACCTCCCTCTGAGAGTGCAGACAACACTCCAATCTGCTCAAGCTAACTCCAAAAGGTGTGAGCATCTCAGTAAGTTGTATCCTGCGGATATGCACTAATAAATGCATAAGCACAGCTAACTAAAAGCTACAATGAATAGGAGCACAAATCCCTGATGCACCTTGAACTGGATCAATTGAATATGGAATAATTGCACATTCTGATTCCAGCACATATTTTCCAGTGCTTTGAAGTCTCCCTCCCAGTAAATGTTAAGCTACAATTGTGCCCCTTTGAACACTACAGACGGTCTGAGGTACTGCTGAAAATATTACTGAGGCCATCATTTAGTACCAAGCTTCAATAAAAAGAGGATATTGAATCTAAAGCCACAGAGCCAAACGAATAAACTTCAAACCGAGGAAATGATTCTGAGTTAATGCACAGCAGGAGTCCATCAACCTGAAGTAAGGGTTAGATCATCATGAAACTCTCAGGCAGGGTTTGGGGAAGGTGCAGCAAAAAGAGCAGAATTGAAAGCTGGGATTAAACACCTAAGAGAGGCACTTATGAAGATAATGCTGAAGAGTAATCTTATTTTAAGTATTTAAGATTTTTGAAGCAGGTAGACAAAATAAACATCAATAAATGGATTTCTGGCAACTGGAGATGTTTGATTTTCAATCAAAAATAGGACACTCATGCAGTCCAATAAAGACATGTCATCTTTTGGAGATTTCTGTATTTGATTATTTATGTCCAAGTACAGAAGTAGAAAACTCATTCCAGTCTACTTGACTAAGTAACAATTTCAACAGCTTGTATTTATATCGTCAAATGTAAAACAGGAAAGGAATGCATAACATGGACTTGGACAGTGGGAAAACTTGAATTAGCAAATTCAAGAAACAGCTGAATAAATATCTAGGAAAGAAAATACTTATTGGGAATATTTAGGTATGGTCACCGGCTGGTGGCGTAGTGGCATCAGTACCGGACTTCAGAGCGAAGGCTCCGGAGTTCGAATCCAGCCGGCTCCCTTGCACGCTTTCCATCTGTGCTGGGTTGAGCGTCAAGCTAGCAATTCAGCCTCGTAAAAATAAGAAAGGCTGCTAAAAAAAAAACGCCGTCATGACTACGTCCCGATGACTGCACTCGGAGTTAAGGGCTTTCTTCTCTTCTTCTTCATTTAGGTATTGTAGAAAGTGGTACCGGATCAGCCAAAGATAAGGCTGCTGTATTTATTTATTTATTTTTAAACTGGCTATGTCATTACATTAAAAAAAAATCTAATTAACTAATGTCTTTCGTGGACAGGAATCTGCCATCTTTACCTATTTAAGGAGTTCACTTTTAACTGTCATCAATTCAGTGACAAGCAGTGGATAATAAATGGTGACATTACTTATGACATCCATATCCTCTAAACGTTTTTTTTTAAATATCCATTTCACTAAGAAATTACTTAATATGTCTTATGTAGTTCTAACCAAAATACTCCTTTGGGAAGGTATTCAAAGAAAAATCCAGAAACATTTTCCAGGTACATTGTCTTTAACTATCCAACCAGAAATAATGTTCCTATTGACTTCTGAGACAAACAATCTAATAGAGGTAGTTAGTTCCTTAGAAGCCTAACCGACTTTCCCATCTGTTTTAAGCCAAAATTGTATTGTGGATATTCTGGAAAAATGGGGAATCCAGCACATGCAGTTGCCTGTGTCTTTAATAGAGAATGCAAGGGTAAAACTCAGTGACTGCTCTATGATCCTTGCACTTAAAGTTCTCGCTCTTTATGCAACTTCCAGTGTTAGGGTGACCAGATATACCGAGTTCTTGCCTCAAAGCCTAGCAGTCACAGCCACACTCTTAAAATTGTGTCCTTATTTTCTGCTGGAAGTTGAAAAATAATTGCATTAACATCAAATACTTCCAGGTTTGAGATTCAATCTTTTAACATCTTTCTCCTTTAAATGTACAGAAATCTTTTTTCTTGGAAGAAATTCCCCTGCCTTAGGCCACTACTCTATCTTTTTACTGCCAGGATTGATACTCTTCTCCTGCTTCGCATTAGGCTAGAAAACTGATCCCAAGGGTTTTACTATCATCAAAGCCTGCATCCTTCAACTCCTTACCTAAACCCTGGTATTTCTGGTTTAATGCTTCTATATTATCTAAGTGGAAATATATCACAAGGATCATTGTATGATTTCACCCCTGCAACACTGTATATTTCTCAGACTCCAAATTCAAAATGCAGAGTGTAGTGGACACGGCTCAGCACATCACTGAAACCAGCTTCCCTTCCACGGACTCTGTCTATACTTCTCACTACCATGATAGAGTAGTCAGCATAATCATTGATCCCTTCCACTTTGGAAATTCTCTGTTTACCCTTCTCCCATTGGGAGAAAGATAGCAACATGCCACCAGGCTCAAAGACTATTGAATGGTTTTCTAGTATGAGAAATTGGACTCTTGACCTCACAATCTAGCTCATTATGATCTGGCACCTTATTGTCTATCTGAACCATACTTTCTCTGTAGCTTGTTACACTTAACTCTGCATTCCGCTGTTGCTTTACCTCGTTCTATGTGAATGCACTGCATATGTATGATTGGTAGATGAGACAAACTTTTCACTGCACGTGTATCATAATAAATGAATTTCAATTCCTCACGTTTCTCAATAAAGGTGAGCATACAGTAACATTATTTAACCTGATTTCCCTTAAACCCTAGAGAGGCTTATCATTTGTGTCTATGCTTATATCTCTGATGTTTCAGTGAGAATAGAGCCATATAGCACATAAACAGGCCCTCTGCTGACCAATCACAAACAAGTGAATATCTGCAGATGCTGAACATGCAAACAACACACACAAAATTCTGGTGGAACTCAGCAGGCCGGGCAGCATCTAGGGAAAAGAGTAAAACAGTCAATGTTTCGGACCGGTGTGGCCTCCTGTACATCAGTGAGACTCGGCCAGATTGGAGACCGCTTCACCGAGTACCTACGCTGCATCAACCAGAAAAAACAGCATCTCCCGGGGGCAATCCATTTTAATTCAACTTCCCATTCTGACATGTCCATTCATGGCCTCCTCCAATGTCACGATGAGGCCACACTCAGGCTGGTGGGGCAACACCTTATATTCCATCTGGGTAGCCTTCAGCCTGATGGCATAAACATCGATTTCCCAAATCTCCAGTAATGCCCTCCCCACTTCACCATTCCCATTTCCACCTCTGGAGCTCCTCCCCCTTTTCTTCCATGGCCTTCTGTCCTCTCCTATCAGATTCCCCATTCTCTGGCCCTGTATCTCTTTCACCAATCAACGCAGCTCTTTACTTCATTCCTCCACGCACCCCGCCCCATCACACTGTGGCTGTTCCTCCCCTCGCGCCCCCCCACTTTCTTACTTTGACTCCACAATTTTTTCCCAGTCCCGATGAAGGGCCTCAGCCCAAAATGCCGACTGTATTCTCTTCCACAGATGCTGCCTGGCTTGCTGAGTTCCTCCAGCATTTTGTGTGTGTTGCTTTGGCGGACCAAGGTGCCCATTGAAGCCAGTCCCTTTTGCGATGTTTGGCCTATATTTGGTCCTAATCCTTTGGATACGGTGTCCTAGATTTCTTTTTTTTTTAAGATTTCTTTAGATTTTTAATCTTAGTTTTTTTATAGATTTTTTTTAGATTTCTAATCTTCGACATTGCTGTATTCCTGTAGTTGATCCTGTGGTTCTGGATTCCCAACACAGGCCTTCACCTTGGGACTGGCGAACTGGGTGAAACAAAGTGCGTAATCCTGCCTTCTACCTATGGCTGGGTCCACCTCAGATGCAGATCACTATTTTGCAGCTACTATCAAAGACTGCCAAGGGCACAGGGATCAATTTGTATTTTCTTGGGATGTGAGAGTTCCACTGTTTCCTCCCTGGCTCTGTGAATACAGTTTGCAGCCTATGGGGAAAAGGTAACCTATAGGGAAAAGACAGCTAAGTACAGCCCACACAGGATATTGTCAAGGAAAGCTGATATCAAGGGACCAATCTTTGGTCTTACAGTTTTGTCAGGATAAACAACAGTGATTTCTGGGAAATTTGTTTCAGAGCAGTTCCGTTTCCTCGCTCTCCTGCAGATTTCTTGCAATGTGTTGTTATAGTATACAATAGACAAATTCCATTCACCCCTAAATGGCATTCCTTGCAGTTTTCCCCTGTGGTTGTATCATATGGCAGACATATGCTGGCAGCAAGAATTTCAATGACATACAGAGCCTCTCGTTACTTGTGGGGTCTTGTTTTGTGGAAGCATCAATTTTCATTTGTTGGCACATGAATAGAATAAGAATGTGGTGCATTTGATCACTGTATGAAGCTGTTCTTACACTGAGCTCACAGTAATATAGTTCATCATGAAACGAAAAGTGCATGTTAACTAATCTGATAATGCTATTATCATACTGTACTTCAGCTGTGTTTTTGTATGTTGCTGTTGAATGGAAATTATGGAACTACCAATCACTGTAACCGTTGTCAATGCACAAAAGAAGTGTATCTGAGTGCAAGGTATTATTTTAGTCAACTTTATACCTGCATTAGTGCAAGAACAAGAGGAGGTGACGAATCTGCATATAGTTGGGAGATTGAAAATCTGGCTGAGTGGTGCCACAACAACTGTTTGTAAGACCAAGGAGCTGACTATTGACTTCAGGAGGAGGAAACTGGAGGTCCGGGAGCCAGTCCTCATCAGGGATCAGAGGTGGAGAGAGTTCGCAACTTGAAATTCCTCCATGTTATCACTTCAAAGGATTTGTTCTGGGCCCAGCACACAAATGCAAAGAAAGCACAGCAGCACCTCTAGTTCCTTAGGAGTTTTGGAAGATGCAGCATAACGTTTATAACTTTGAAGAGTATAGTAACTGGCGGCACCACAGCCTGATGTGGAAACACCAATACCCTTGAATGGAATATACTTCAAAAAGTAATGGAAACAGCTCAGTCCATCACAGGTAAAGCCCTTCCCACCATTGAGCACATCTACACAGAGTGTTGTCACAGGAAAACAGCGTCCATCATCAGAGACCCCCACCACCCAGGTCAGGCCCTCTTCTCTCTTTTGCCATCAGGAAAAAGGTACAGGAGGGTCAGGACTCACACCATCAGGTTCAGGAACAGTTATTACCCCTCAGCCATCAGGGTCCTGAACCAGAGGGGATAACTTCACTCACCCCATCACTGAACTGTTCCCACAACCAACGAACTCACTTTCAAAAATTCTTCACCTCATGTTCTCGATATTTATCGCTTATTTATTTATTATCATTGTTATTTCTTCTTTTTCTTTCTGTTAGTATTTGCACAGTTTGTTGTCCTTTGCACGCTGGTTGTTTGCCCTGTTGGTGCAGTCTTTCATTGCTTCTATAATGGTTATTGGATTTACTGAGCATGCCAAGAAAAATGAATCTCAGGGATGTATATGGTGGCGTACATGCACTTTGACAATAACCTTACTTTCAACTTGGAGAACCCACCAGGTCCAAAGCCCCAATTTGGAATTCCCTCCTTCTGACCACTGCTCTCTCATCATCCACCATTACATCAACTGTTTTGGTCATCAGTCCTAATTCTTTTATGGGCATATTGCCCATTTTCATACCTACAGTTCCTGAAGACTTTTTCCCCACATTAAATACTGGAGGTAAACCTGGTATAGTCAATATCACAACAACTGAAGTGCTCATTTGATGATTGTGAGGGTAATTGGTGTCATGATATACACTTGGGAATCCATAGTTAAGTTTTGTTGGCAGTTTTGTTCATTCCCTTCTGAAGGTTGTGGCTCCTGGCTGGGCTTTGATTTTGTAGAAATGAGCCACACTCTAATATCTTGACTGAATACTACAATTCCTCTGCAAGTGTCAGCAGGATATTTTTCATTTGGCCTTTTCTGGTATTTCCCATTGTCCAGAATGCCATTGTATTCCCAGAAATAACACATTCTAGTTGGGCCTCAAACCTTATCGGGATTAATAGACCAGCCCATCTCCCTCAGGGAGGTATCCACCTTGTCTAGTGCTTCCCTCACCCTCTTCTCTGAGGGCCCCTGCAATAGGATATCATCTATGCAATGGGATACTGAGATGGTTGAGTCAAATTAGCTCCCTTGTAGGTCTCAAGCTAGAAAGCCATGGTATAAGGTTGGGCTCTGCACATATCCCTGGGGAAGATGACAGAAGGTATCACAAACACGAGAAAATCTGCAGATGCTGGAAATCCAAAGCAACACACTCAAAATGCTGGAGGAACTCAGCAGGTCAGGCAGCATCTATGGAAAAGGGTAAACAGTCAACATTTCGGGCCGAGACCCTTCATCAGGACTGGAAAGGAAGGGGAAAAGTCAGAATAAGAAGGTGGAGGGGAGGAAAGGAAGGTGGCAAGCGATAGGAGTAAATGGGAGAAGGTGAAGTAAAGAACAGGGAAGTTGATTGAAAAAGATAAAGGGCTGGAGAAGGGGGAATCTGATAGGAGAGGACGGAAGACCATGGAAGAAAGGGAAGGGGGAGGTGCATCAGAGGGAAGTGATGAGCAGGCAAGGAATTGAGGTGAGAGGGGGAAACAGAAATGGGGAATGGTGGGGGGTGGGGGGTGGGAGGAAAGGGAAATTACTGGAAGTTAGAGAAATCGATATTCATGCCATCAGGTTGGAGGCTACCCAAACGGGATACAAGGTAAAACTCCTCCAAACTGAGTGTGGCATTATCATGGCAGTAGAGGAGGCCATGTGGAATGGGAATGGGAAGTAGAATAGAAATGGGTAGCCACTGGGAGATCCCACTTTCGGTAGTGGATGGTGCAAATGTGCTTGATGAAGCGGTTTCCCAATCTAAGTCAGGTCTCACTGATATAAATGAGGCTATACTAGGAATACCGGATAGAGTAGATCACCCCAACAAACTTGCAGGTGAAGTGTCGCCTCAGCGGGAAGGAGTGTTTGGGGCCTTGGATGGTAGTGAGGGAGGTGGTGTAGGGGTTCGTGTGGCACTGGTTCTGCGTGCAAGGACACGTACCAGGAGGGATGTGTAACCAAGGGAGTTGAGTAGGGAGCGATCTCTGTGGAAAGCAGAAAGGGGAGGGAGAGAAAGATATGCTGTTGGCGGGATCCTGTGGAGATGGCAGAAGCTATGGAGAATTACATGCTCGATGTGGTAACTAGTGGAGTGGTAGGCGAGGAGAAGAGGAATTTTATCACTGTTGTTGTAGCAGGAAAGTATACTGTCTGCCTTCTCACTTAAAGGCAAGCTGGTCTTGGGGCTTGGGGCTCAGGGGAATTGAAAAGAAAGTGTTGGTCAAATCCTCCACAATACCCCCCCCCCCCCCGTAACTCCTCTCCCTTCCTATTTTGACAATGGTCTTTCCATGAAGCATATGAGGCAGCAGTGGATATCCAGTCTACCTATTCCTTCGGAATGCCTACCTTGAGTAGGGCCAGAAACATCTCCTTATGGGTCAGATAGGAACCCATCCATTCCGCTTCTCTGCCTCCCTCACTGGCAATGAGCCCTACCCACATGTTCCAACCTCGCTAAGAGCTCGATTGCTGATCCTACTGTCCCTGTTTCTGCTGGCCCTAAAAGGGGTAGTATTATTCCCTTCAGATGGGGGTGGGCCTGCCATTTTTAACCAGGTAATCTACCACAGTCAAGGTGAACTTTCAATCTCTGGTGTGTCAAGTCCCAGTGATTAGGACACTCTGACGGAGGGCATTAGTTCCCTCCTCCACTGTGTTCCACTCTTTTCAAGTTTTAAATTCCAATCATGGTCATTACTCTGTCCCACAAAGACGTACCATCCCCTGTAGGGCATTGTTTACCCCCCATGGTCCTCCCAGGTCCCCATTTCCCAGTCAGATAAGATCACTCCATCACCCCTGTATCCTATACCCTTCACTACCATGCTGCAAACCTGGCTAATGATTCCACCGATTTCTGTCTGTACTGATCCCCCAGCTCCACCTATTCCTTGGAGTCTTTAGTCATTGCCAATGTGATTACTGTTTCAGGTCTCCACTCCTGTTCTTCCCCTAGCTGGATGACACATTTTCCTGGGGTGTGTGATTGTCCTGGAGTGCGGGGAGACCCTACAGGCTGAGGGCCACGTGGAGAGGGAGATTGATCAGATCACAGAGTTATCAGTCCACCATTTCTGTGGACATAGTAACAATAGTTGGCCATGCTTTCAAGGGCTGAGGGACATGGGGAGGGAGGTGACGTTCTACCCTCTCCTCCCGATCCTCACCATCAAACCAAATACCCCATCCCAGGTATCCAGGTCATTACCCTGTAGAATAAGAGACTGGACCGTCACTGGGTCCAGTTGTCAATTAGCCCTTCAGACCAATTCCTACTACCGGACCTTGATGTCAATGTCAATGCTTTTTTCCTCCCTCGCCTCAGACCAGGTCTGTGCCAAATGGGTAGTCTCTGCCATCATCGTGCAGTGCTCATTCAGTATCTCCAGTTTGTGTTTAAGAGTTTCTATTTCCTACTCTTCCCAAGAGATTGTCTCATGTTGCTGTTTCATGGTGACCAGTAGCCTAAAAGCCCCTCTCTGCCTTGTCCTGTTATGCGAAAACCCAAATCCCTTTAGTATGGACACAAGATGGTGTCTTATTTTTACCCCATGGGATTCCAACTTGTCCATCCAATCCATTGGCACACCATAGTCCACCAGCAAATTAGCCAGGCTGCCAAACCCCACAGAGATATCGGTCCACCCTGATACTCGGCATTCTTCACACTGTGGTTGGTGATTCTCCCTTCCTACTCTTATTTCTAAACATTTTTGCTTTCCACCATACCTGACGAAATGTTTTTTTACAACAAAAGTTTCCCAGATCCAGTTCAGTAAGGCAGAAAGACACAAGTTCCGATTATCTACTAAGAACTACAAAACTTTGTTTATTAGGTCAGAACAGAGCACATATTAAAATACTTATCTAGGTATGCCCTGACCGCACCCCCCCCACCCCCCACTGCAGCACATCTCCTGTTCTGCTGGTACGCAGCACCATTCACAACCAGCACATTGGTGAAGCCCCAAGAAACCAGCTTTAAGCTCCCAATGGCCTACTTACGTACCCATTCCACTGATATGAAATGCTACAGTAAGTGGACCAATACATTAGCGCCAGCTCAAACCACCTAACCAGCACCAATCATCACTTGTCACTACACTTCACGAGTCCCACTCCTGTGTTCACCTGACTTTCACGTTCCCAAGGCTGTACTCTCACAGTATACTGCATTTTTATAGTCACCGAGTTGTATTCCCACAGTACCAATCAAAGCTTCAGCAGCGAGTTCTGTTATGTTCAAGGCCACAGTGGTAGTAGTGCAGACTTTTGACAAGCACAAAGATTAACCCTTTACAATACAGACAAGCACATGACTGGCCTTACTTGACACTTGCACATTGGGCTGGATCGTGCTGAACCCAACAAATAATCCTGTCGCCATCCATGTTCTCCACATGCACTCACCCGGGACAGATGAGGAAGGTCATCTTGCTGGCCCACAGCCCCTTCCAGTCAAGTATCAGACTCTCAGGTGGTATAGAGCTAAATCTCAGCTCCTACGTTACCCTGAGAGACATCATTTCAAGGCAAAATTGGCAACATTATTTTATCTTTTGTTAAAGCTATTAAGAATTGAAAGAACAAAAATATCCCTGATAATATGATATGAAAAAACTAAAGTAATCACAAAATAAAATTGTTAAAAATAAAGGAACATTGATTAATTATTAATCTATGAGAGGCAATTCATCAGGGAAATACTCAGAAATTCCAGCAAGACTGGGCTCCACATACATGGAAGTCAAAGACTAACTGAAAGACAAAATTCTGAAGAACATAGAAAACCTACAGCACAATACAGGCCCTTTGGCCCATGAAGTTGTGCCGAACATGTCCCTACCTTAAAAATTACTAGGCTTACCTATAGCCCTCTATTTTACTAAGCTCCATGTACCTATCTAAATGTCTCTTAAAAGACCCTGTTGTATCCGCCTCCACCACCGTTGCCTGCAGCCCATTCCATGCACTCACCACTCTCTGAGTAAAAAACTTACCCCTGACACCTCCTCTGTACCTATTCCCCAGCACCCTAAACCTGTCCTCTTGTGCTAATAGATCTTCATGTGAGAATGGTGTGTGATTTGAAAGGGAACTTACAGGAGTGAGGTTTTCCGTGAGGCTTTCCAGGACAGCCATATCTGCGCCAGGTGCATTGAGCTGCAGCTCCTTAGAGACCGGGTAAGGGAACTGGAGCTGCAGCTCGATGACCTTCGTCTGGTCAGGGAAAGTGAGGAAGTGATAGAGAGAAGCCATAGGCAAGTAGTCACACCAGGGCCTTGGGAGACAGATAAGTGGGTAACAAATAGGAGACGGAAGATACTTGAAAGTATCCCCGTGGCTGTCCCCCTTAACAATAAGTACTCTTGTTTGAATACTGTTGGGGGGGAACAGCCTACCTGGGGGAAGCAACAGTGGCTGCGCCTCTGGCATGGAGTCTGGCCCTGTGGCTCAGAAAGGTAGGGAAAGGAAGAGGATGGCAGCAGTGATAAGGTACTCGATAGTTAGGGGGTCAGACAGGCGATCCTGTGGATTCAGGAAAGAAACATGGATGGTAGTTTGCCTCCAGATGCCAGGGTCCAGGATGTTTCTGATCGTGTCCATGGTATCTTGAAGTGGGAAGGAGAAAAGCCAGAGGTCGTGGTACATATTGGTACTAATGACATAGATAGTAAAAGGGAGGAGGTCCTGAAAACAAACTACAAGGAGTTAGGAAGGAAGTTGAGAAGCAGGACCCCAAAGGTAATAATCTCGGGATTATTGCCTGTGCCACACGACAGTGAGTATAGGAATAGTATGAGGTAAATACTTGGCTGAGCGATTGGAGCAGGGGGCAAGGATTCAGATTTCTGGATCATTGGGACCACTTTTGGGACAGGTGTGACCTGTACGAAAAGGACGGGTTGCGCTTGAATCCGAGGGGAACCAACATCCTGGCAGGGAGGTTTGCTCACGCTATTGAGCAAATAGTGTAAAGTAGAATTACTGGGGGGTGGGAACCAAACTGAAGAGACGGAGGAAGGGGCAGTTGACTCACAAATCAAGAAAGCTTGTAGGCAGTGAGAGGGAGGATAGGCAGGTGATAGAGAAGAGATCGCTCAGACTGATGGTTTGAGATGTGCCTATTTTAATGCAAGAAGCATCATAAACAAATTGGATGAGCTTAGAGCATGGATCAGTAGTTGGAGCTGTGATGTTGTGGCCATTACAGAGACTTGGATGGCTCAGGGGCAGGAATGGTTACTTAGAGTGCCAGGCTTTAGATGTTTCAGAAAGGACAGGGATGGAGGCAAAAGAGGTGGGGGTGTGGCACTGCTGATCAGAGATAGTGTCATGGCTGCAGAAAAGGAGGAAGTCATGGAGGGATTGTCTACTGCGTCTCTGTGGGTGCAAGTTAGCAACAGGAAGGGGTCAATAACCCTCCTGGGTGTTTTTTTAATAGACCACCTAATAGTAACAGGGACATCGATGAGCAGATAGGGAGACAGATTCTGGAAAGATGCAATAATAACAGGGTCGTCTTGATGGGAGATTTTAATTTCCCAAATATTGATTGGCAACTCCCTAGAGCAAGGGGTTTAGATGGGGTGGAGTTTGTTAGTATGTTCAGGAAGGTTTCCTGACACAATATATAGATAAGTCTACAAGAGAAGAGGATGTACCTGATCTGGTATTGGGAAATAGACCTGGTCAGGTGTCAGGTCTCTCAGTGGGAGAGAATTTTGGAGATAGTGATCACAATTCTACCTCCTTCACCATAGCATCGGAAAGGGATAGGAACAGATAAGTTAGGAAAGCATTTAAATGAAGTAAGGGGAAATATGAAGCTATCAGGCTGCAACTTGGAAGCATAAATTGGGAACAGATGTTCTCAGGGAAATGTATGGAAGAAATGCTCAGGGGATATTTGCGTGGTGTTCTGCATAGGTATGTTCCAGTGAGACAGGGAAAGGATGGTACAGTACAGGAACAGTGGTGTACAAAGGCAGTTGAAAATCTAGTCAAGAAGAAAAGCTTATGAAAGGTTCAAAAAACTAGGTAATTACAGAGATCTATAAGATTATAGGGCTAGCAGGAAGGAGCTTAAGAATGAAATTAAGAGAGTCAGAAGGGGCAATGAGAAGGCCTTGGCAAGCAGGATTAAGGAAAACCCCAAGGCATTCTACAAATATGTGAAGAGCAAGAGGATAAGATGTGAGAGAATAGGACCAATCAAGTGTGACAGTGGGAAAGTGTATATGGAACCAGAGGAGATAGCAGAGATACTTAATAAATACTTTGCTTCAGTATTCATGATGGAAAAGGATCTTGGTGATTGTAGGTGTGACTTACAGCAGATTGAAAAGCTTGAGCATATAGACATTAAGAAAGAGGATATGCTGGAGCTTTTGCAAAGCATCAAATTGGATAAGTCACTGGGACCAGATGAGATGTACCCCAGGCTACTGTGGGAGGCAAGGGGGGAGATTGCTGAGCTTCTGACAATGATCTTTGCATCGTCAATGTGGACGAAAGAGGTTCTGGAGGATTAGACGGTTGCGGATGTTATTCCCGTATTCAAAAAAGGGAGCAGAAATAGCCCAGGAAATTGTAGACCAGTGAGTCTTACTTCAGTGGTTGGTAAGTTGATAGAAAAGATCCTGAGAGGCAGGACTTATGAACATTTGGAGAGGCATAATATGATTAGGAATAGTCAGCATGGCTTTGTCAAAGGCAGGTCATGCCCTACGAGCCTGATTGCATTTTTTGAGGATGTGACTAAACATATTGATGAAGGTAGAGCAGTAGATGTAGTCTATATGGATTTCAGCAAAGCATTTGATAAGGTACCCCATGCAAGGCCTATTGAGAAAGGAAGGAGGCATGGGATCCAAAGGGACCTTCCCCACAGAAGGCAAAGAGTGTTTGTAGACAGGTCATATTCTGCATGGAGGTTGGTGACCAGTGGTGTGCCTCAGGGATTGGTTCTGGGAACCATTCTCATCATGATTTTTATAAATGACCTGGATGAGGAAGTGGAGGGATGGGTTAGTAAATTTGCTGATGACACAAAGGTTGGGGGCATTGTTGATAGTGTGGAGAGCTGTCAGATGTTACAGCAGGACATTGATAGGATGCCAAACTGGGCTGAGAAGTGGCAGATGGAGTTCAACCCAGATAAGTGTGAGGTGGTTCTTTTTGGTAGGTCAAATATAATGGCAGAATATAGTATTAATGGCAAGACTCTTGGCAGTGTAGAGGATCAGAGGGATCTTTGTGTCTGTATCCATAGGACACTCAAAGCTGCTACGCAGGTTGACTGTGTGGTTAAGAAGGCATACGGTGCATTGGCCTTCATCAATCATGGGATTGAGTTTAGGAGCCAAGAGGTAATATTGCAGCTATATAGGACCCTGATCAGACCCCACTTGGAGTACTGTGCTCAGTTTTGGTCACCTCACTACAGGAAGAATGTGGAAACTATGGAAAGGGTGCAGAGGATATTTACAAGGATTTTGCCTGGACTGGGGAGCATGCCTTATGAGAATAGGTTGAGTGAACTTGGCCTTTTCTCCTTGGAGCGAGAGGATGAGAGGTGACCTGTTAGAGGTATACAAGATGATGAAAGGCACTGATCGTGTAGAAAGTCAGAGGCTTTTTCCCAGGACTGAAGTGGCTAATATGAGAGGGCACGGTTTTAAGGTGCTTGGAAGTAGGTACAGAGGGGATGTCAGGGGCAAGTATTTTTTTTTTTTTAAAAAGATGCAGAGAATGGTGAGTGTGTGGAATGGGCTGCCGGTGACTGTGGTGGAGGCGATTACAATAGGGTCTTTTAAGAGACTCCTGGACAGGTACTTTGTGCTTAGAAAAATAGAGGGCTATGGGTAACCCCAGGTAATTTCTAAAGTAAGTACATGTTCGGCACAGCATTGGGGGCTGAAGAGCCTGTGTTGTGCTGTAGGTTTTCTATGTTTCTACATTCTTATGAGCCTCTGTGGTGATATAGTATGTGAGGTTTTTGAGGTGCTATGAAAGCAACCTAGATTATTCCCTCATGGTGCATTTTGTTAATAGTATACACTTCAGTCAAGGCAAGGCCAGAGTGGACAGAGTAAACACCTAGGCTGGTGAATTAAAAACTAACAAGAATGTTTTCTGCTTTGATATACTTCTGCATTGATAGAGCTGCACTCACCCAGGCAAGTAAAGTCCAATCTGCTTGTGCTGAGCCTTGAAGAGGATGAAAAGTTTCAAACTACCCAAAGATCAGTTGTTTGCCACCGACAAATCTCTTCTCTTGTCCTGCTTTTATAAACATATTAATTAGCTGGAACTAGTTGACAAGTTGGAAAATTCTCGGTTCAGCTGAGGTCTGGGCTCTGACTTGGCCACTCCAGGACATTAACTTTATTGTTTTTAAGCCATCCCTATGTCACTTTGGCTTTATGCTTGGGGTCACTATCTTGCTGGAAAACAAAACTTCTCCCAGGTCACAGTTCTCTTGTGGACTGGATCAGGTTTTCCCTGTATGTTGCTAATTCATTTTACCTTCTACCTTTACCAGCCTTCCAGGGCCTGCTGCAGTGAAGCATCCCCACAGCACGATGCAGCCACCACCATGCTTGACGGTAGGGATGATATGTTTTTGATGAAGTGCAGTGTTTGGCTTGTGCCAAACATATCTTTTAATCTGATGGCCAAAAAGCTCAATTTTGGGTTCATCTGACCATAGAGCATTCTTCCATCTGACTTCAGAGTCTCCCGAATGCCTTCTGGCAAACTCTAGCCAAGATTTCATACAAGTATTTTTTTTAAATAGGGGCTTTATCTTTGCTTTTCTCCCATAAAACTACAACTGGTGAAGCACCCAGGCAACAGTTGTGGTACACGCAGTCTCTCCCATCTCAACCACTGAAGTTTGTAACCCCTCCAAAGTTGTCATAGGTCTCTTGGTAGTCTCTTTCACTAGTCTCCTTCATGCACAGTCAGTCAACTTTTGAGGATGGCCTGCTCTAGGCAGATTTACACCTGTACCATATTCTTTCCATTTCTTGATTGATAGACTGAACTGATCTGCAAGGGATATTCAGTGACTTGGAAAGTTCCTTGTATCCATCTCCTGACTCGCACTTTTCAATAACCTTTTTGTGGAGTTGCTTGGAGTGTTCTTCTGTCTTCATGGTGTGATTTTTGCCAGGATACTGACTCACCAGCAGTTGGACCTTCCAGACACAAGTGTATTTTCACCACAATTAATTGAAACACCTTGACTGTACACAGGTGATCTCGATTCAACTAATTATGTGACTTCAAAAACAAATTGGCTACACCAGTAATGAATTGGTGCATCGTATTAAAGGGAGAGGACACCTATACAATCAACTATTTTGTGTTTTATATTTGTAATTAATTCAGATAACTTTGACACGAAAAGTCTTTTTCTGTTGATCAGTCAAAAAAACCCAAATCAAATCCCCTGAGATTCAATATCGCAAAGCAATAAAACATGAAAACTTCTGGGGGAGGGGGGGTGAATACTTTTTATAGGCACTGTACAATCAACTGCTGTGGTTTGGCGAGGGGAGAGTTGAAAGTGTGGGGTATAGTGGGCATCATAGGTGGTGTTTAACAGTGCTATGGAAACAGGAGGATTGCAGGGGTCTGACCTGTTAGATTTTATTAATGAAAGAGATTTATTTCAGCTGTGGAGAGTTGAGGTTGTCAATATGTTACCACCTTAAGTGGCAACTTTCATTTGTACCTATTCCAAATGTCATTAAATCTTGGATCTGTTGGCAGGATTCAGATTGCTGAGTGTGTTCATTTGTTGTGCTCAGCAGCTGCTTTTCATTGAAAGCAAGAGAAAACATTTTCAGCATGGTTAATTAAATTTCACTCACTGTTTTCTCTCTCACTTCTTTCTTTAATCCATTATATTTTTCCTGCGTTTGTTGAATCAGCCTCATTCAGTGGTGGTGAACGTCCCACAGTGGACGGCAGTCTTTGTGTAATGAGTCCCAGAGCAATCATTCCACTGACTAGCCAAGTATCAATTACGCTCTGGGGAGTTTCCAAGAGCTCTGATGTTTTGCAGTCTGATAATGCACAACGGCATTGTATATATTCTATTGCTGGCAAAACACTTATGTCTTCAGAATATGCTCATTTAACTTCTCAGACACTTCATCTTTGCAAATGCTTTTAACCTTTTTGCGTACCATGAATAAAAATTATGTAAAAGATATGTAATAAGCCCAAATTCAAAGTCCACTTTAAGTGAAAGTTTATGCTGCTGCTTCTGCGGGGTGTCTTTACATCATCTGTTGCGATTATGATCACACTTTGAAGATCCGACATACTCAAATGAGGCCCTCATTGGCATGAGGAGAATATTCTAACAGGTAGCATCCACAATGCAGAAACTGAAGATGATAACCATTAATGCAATTTCCCCACTTATATTTCTGCTATTTTTCACATCCTCTCACCACCTGAGTACAGCGCAGCACTGCCGTGTATTATTAGTCTCTCCAAAGCCTTTTCCCACTTCCCTTTGTCTGGATTCCCATTTGAATAAACAGATGCTAGAGTAAGATTTAAGACTAAAGTTTTGATGGCAACTAGAGGGCATGTTTTATAACCTGACTTGGAGGGCATATCATATGAAAATAGGTCAAAGGAGCTAGGGGTTTTCTCTTTGAAACAAAGGAGGATGAGAGGTGACTTCACAGAGGTGTACAAGATGTTAAGAGGCATAGATCGGGTGGATGTGACTAATTAGAGAGGGCATAATTTTAAGGTGATTGGAGGAAAGTATGGGGGCATGTCAGAGTCAAGTTCGTTTGTCAGAGTCAAGTTCGTTATTCAGAGAGCAGTGGTTGTGTGGAACACACTGCCAGGGTTGGAGGTAGAGGCAAATACACTGGGGGCATTTAAGAAACTCTTAGATAGGCACATGGATTATAGAAAAATGGAGGATTATGTAAGAGGGAAGGGTTGAATTGATCTTAGGGTAGGTTAGAAAGTCAGAACAACATTGTGTTGTAATGTAATAATCAAATACCAGCCCAGAAATGACTTTCATATGTGACTTTGTCAATGAGTTTGAAGGAATTGCACTGGTTATTTACTGAACACAAACAAACAGAAGAAACTAGAAATGGCTAGGAATTGGGATTAGCTTGGAAGGTTAACCCAAAGCCTGACTCATGATGCAATGAATAGGCCAGGTGCTGCTACTACTAGTTGTATTTTGAGAAATTTCAATCAGTGGACTGGATGTGTTCAGGGATTCAGCTCTGAATCTGGATGAATGTATTGCAGTTGTTATTGACTTCATAAAACCTGTGTTGATGAGTGTGGGCCTATGAAAACTTGCTGAACGTTCCCAAAGCAAAAGCCATAGATGAACCAGGAGGTACATTGTCTGCTGAGGGCTAGATGTGTGCCATTTAAGTCTGATGACCCAGGTCTGTACAACAAAATCAGGTATGACTTGCAGAGGGCTATTTCCAGAGCGAAGAGACAATTCCAGATGAGGTTGGAGGTGACATCAGATACACATCAATTCTGGGAGGGTTTGCAGGCCATTGTTTGCTACAAAGCAAAACCCAATACGTAGCATAAATGGCAGTGTTTCTTCACTACCAGGATGAGCTCAACACCTATACCTGCTTTGAAAAGGAGAATATAACTACAGCTATGAAGTTTCCTGTTGCACCCAGTGACTCTATGATCTCTCTCTTGGAGACCAATTTTAGGTTGGCTTTAAGGAGGGCGAACCCTTGCAAAGCAGCAGGTCCCAAAGGTGTACCTGGTAAGGCTTTGAAATTTTATGCCGATCTTGTGGGAGTATTCAAGGATATTTTCAACCCCTCACTGCTATGAGCTGCTTCAACCATTGTTGACAGAATCTCAGATGAAGATGAGAGAGTGCATACAGGAGTGAGATATTCCAGCTGGCTGAGTGGTGTCGCAGCAACAACATTTCACTCAATGTCAGTAAGTCCAAAGAGCTGATTGTGGACTTCAGGGTGATGGAACACAAACCAATCCTCAAAGAGGGATCAAAATGGAGAGAGTGAGCGCAGAGGGATCAGAAGTGGAGAGTGTGAGCAATTTCAAGATCCTGGGTGCTGAGATTTCTGAGGATCTAACCTGGTCCCAACATATCAATGCAGCTATAAAGAAGGCAAGGCAGTGGCTATATTTCATTAGGAGTTTGAAAGGATTTGATTTGTCACTTAAAACACTCAAAAACTTCAATAGATGTACTGTGGAAATCATTCTGACAGGCTGTATCAGTGTCTGGTACTTGGGGGTGGGGGGTAAGGGGCTACAGCTACAGAAAGTTGTGAAATTAGTCAGCTCCGTCTTAGGTACTAGCCCCCGTAGCATCCAACACATCTTCAAGGAGCAGTACCTCAGAAAGGTGACTCAAAAATTATTAAGGACCCCCAGCACCCAGGGCTTGCCTTCTTCTCATTGTTACCATCAGGTAGGAGGTACAGAAGCCAGAAGGCACACACTCAGGGATTCAGGAATAGCTTCTTCCCCTCTGCCATCCAATTCTTAAATGGACGTTGAACTCATGAACACTAACTCACACAACAGGAATTCTGCAGATGTTGGAAATTCAAGTGACACACATAAAAGTTGTTGGTGAACGCAGCAGGCCAGGCAGCATCTCTAGGAAGAGGTGCAGTCGACGTTTCAGGCCGAGACCCTTCGTCATGACTAACTGAAGGAAGAGTGAGTAAGGGATTTGAAAGTTGGAGGGGGAGGGGGAGGGGGAGATCCAAAATGATAGGAGAAGACAGGAGGGGGAGGGATGGAGCCAAGAGCTGGACAGGTGATTGGCAAAAGGGATACGAGAGGATCATGGGACAGGAGGTCCGGGAAGAAAGACAGGGGGGGGGGACCCAGAGGATGAGCAAGAGGTATATTCAGAGGGACAGAGGGAGAAAAAGGAGAGTGAGAGAAAGAATGTGTGTATAAAAATAAGTAACAGATAGGGTACGAACTCACTTTTTCTTGTTTTTTATAATATATTATTTCTGTTTTTGCACTATCTTAATCTGTTCAATATACAGATATATTTACTGTAATTGAGTTACTTGGCTATTTATTTATTTTTCTTTCTATATTGTCATGTAGACATCGAACTGCTGCTGCTAAATTAACAAATTTCACGACACACGCCGGTGATAATAAACCTGATTCTGATTTTGATTTCCATGTATAGCAATTGCTGACATAAACAACCATCACTCAGCTTTTCCCCCTATAGTGAGTTCTTTGTGCCTGATAATAATGCTTACATTTCTACAAGGTACATTCCCTATGACTGAGCATGGGAGGTAAAGAATTTTCACAGACTCTGCGAGGCTTAGATTTGGATCATAAAGAATTAGGAGCCTGAAAAGTATCTCAGCCTCTCAGCATTCAACTCAACTTGGTTTCTGGTAATTGGAGCAGGCATGGGTTCAATTGTCAGAAGGACACAAAAAATTATGAGCAAAAGAATCATTTTTGAATCTCACCATATGACTCCCCAGCTCCAGAGCTAAAACTCATCAATCATCAGTTTCGGATGCATAGTAATCCTCTGTTAATATTTTGGAAATTGGCAAACAAACAGAGAAAAGGCCATAATGTCAACTAAAGTTGTCAGGCAATTATAGACAGACTCAGTCATCAGTTCTGGCCCAGACATTATTTTAATGTTAACTAAATTAACAACAATAAGAGTAAACCCAGGCACAAGATCTTCAGTAGTCCCAATGTTTTATTACATTACTGCATTCCATCCATTCAAATCTCCTTCTCATTCATCCTCAACCCCATGATTAGTTGAACGTCTGATGACGTGGATCATGCATTTTCTGTTTGTGCCTTCTTTATGTCTCAGGCAATCCATTATGGCCTGTAGTAAATGAGTTTTCAAGTTGCGAATTATTACCGTTGGTAAGGTGCTCAGGGTTATTGTCTTTCATTAACTTAATTACACTCTCATGAATAGAAGGTGAGATGAAGTCTCTACAACCTGCCACACCTACTTGTGAATGCTGGTGAATAATTGTGCAGCTGGTAGGAACAGAAAACTCCAAGCTCATTCCCATCTACAACAAAGGTAGAATCAATTTTCTGAATTCCAAATGCAAAGCTATGTCACTTATAACCATTTGATTAAATGACATTTCATTATGATCCTGATATCACACTGGGTAGACTACACCAACATCAGCATCGAAACCTATAACCTCTACCACCGAGGAGTGTGACTATTGGGATGTCTGACTATTGGAAACACTACCATCTGCAGATTTCCTTTCAAGTCATACTCCATCACCATTCCTTCATTATTGCATTATCTAAATCCTGGAACTTCCTACCTGGAATCACTGTGGGAGTATATTCAGAAGAAGTATTCCAAGAGATCAAGAAGGTAGCTCACCATCATGTTTTAAAGGGTAATTAGGGATGAACAGTAAACGTTTGCACTGATATAAAATGAGGAAATAAATTTGTTCCTTTCTGCTCATTTCAACTTTATTCTTAGCTTCCTAATTATCAACATTAACAGTTCAGGAGTAATCTTTGCAACACACATCAAAGTTGCTGCGTTCACCAGCAACTTTGATGTGTGTTGCTTGAATTTCCAGCATCTGCAGAATTCCTCGTGTTTGAGGAGTAATCTTTATTGCCCACGACAATTTCTGGCAATGTTTTAATCAGAATATCATGCAAAGTACATTAACAATTTATTTTCTGTAAGTATGGGAAGGACACAGGTTGCTAAGTTCTCAAGGCATTGTGAGAATTTTTAACATTTCCATTCCTTTGACAAACACCACCTGTATTTCTAAGTACTAGTCCATCAGCCATCCACATACTTCAATGCAGCTTTAATGGTTAAAGGTTTCATGGATATAATTTCCAAAAGCAGCTTTATTTTATTTAGGCCAGATCCATTTTCGTGTGATCAGCTTTTAACAGAATTTAGCTGTTTAGTAGGGCAGTTCCTTAAGCCCAGTCATCTCCAGTTCCTTTCTTCTTCACACCCTTCATTCATAACAGAGTCAGAAGTGGAAAGAGTGGCAAATGGTAGTTCGATTCTCAACTCTCCAATGTGCAATAAGAGCTGGAGAGTATTGTGGCTTAATAATTGTACTATTGCTAGGCAAATACCATCACTGAAAAGACATTCTAACCATATCAATATCACTATCATCTTAAAAGCCCCATGATCAACATATTAAATGGAAATAGTTGCAGAAAACCATGGTTATAAAGGCATGTCTGCAATGGCTGATTCCTCTCTCGTTTTCCAGGAATGGGATTTTCTGGGATAAATATGAACTTTCTGGGATGAGTGTGAGCCCAACAACAGTGCAACCTGCTTGATCAACAGTTCATTCACCTTCTTGAACATTCATTGATTCAACCATCATAATTGCAAAGTTCCATGAATAAGACGCACAGGAACATAGTTTATATTTCTTTGTAACAAGCTGTAAACCTTCATCCTAGGAGGACAAAGGCACCATGTGGAAACTATCTTCTCCAGTTTCCACAACATCCTATCTTAGTTCAGTTCCATCATCATTACTGAGGCAGAGTCCAAGAAAGGCCCCTCGTTAGTCAGGGTTGAGCATAGATGTTGTGTATCAGCTGTCCACATATTACGCAAGCCAGATCAGTGCAACTGGAGAGCAAGCCATTGCCCATGTATCAGGCTCCCCCTGTCCACGCAGCTGAGGAATCCAAAGGAGCAGTAGAGACCAATATAGTTTGGCACCAGTAGCATCACAGGAGTTGCCAGTCAGCGTTGAACTCAACGTAAGACTGCCTTAGGGACTCCAGCTCCAGTTTTTTCTTCAGGGTGAACTCCCAAAGCCTTTTCCATGAGTGGGTAGAACAACAAAGCAAGAAGGTTTGAGATTAGATTTTTCCTTCTCCTAGATGAGCTGCCAACCACAACTGATGAACCCCATCTGCCCAAAGCGACTGGTTTTAAGGTGCCAGTAACCCACCTTTGCCCCTTCTCCTGTCAGCAGAAATGATTCCGCCGGGTTTACTAGCTGAGCCACACATGAAGGTCAGAAACTGGACTTGGTTGTCTGAGGCTATTTGTGACGCATGCTATTGGGAGCAGTTAATAGGCAGTGGGAGTTTATCCTCACTACCACCCCCGATGGAAGGTCAAATCCTTCTTTAATTCTATAGATCAGAATCCAATATTCAATATTGTTTGCAAGACTGAGCAATGAAGCAGCTACTGTCTCTATATATTCAGGCCACCCCCGAGGGTAAACCCCCAAGCCGGCATTGTGTTGCCCTTAAGGCATTTATGTGACTTTGTTGGGTCTACGTTTTAAATGATTTGTTTGTAACTATTTTCTAGTTAAAGTTAAAGGTTGATGATTAAGTTACAGTTGACCAAAGGTAAATTCATTGTCAATGGTATATTACGGCATGTGATGACATCACCTCCGGTTTCGCCGCATCCTGTGTGTAACTCCGGTTTGGGAAGGTGTGAAGGTGGGTACCATGCGTGATCCTGAAGAGCTCCATGTCCATCCACTAAGAAACATTATAGAAGCAACACCGTAAGTTCATAAGAATGTATTTGAAGTGAAAATATTAACAGAGTTTCTGTTAAGGAAGTGGTGGTTAGGGCGGCACGCTTTTCAATTTCAAACGCGGGATCGGCTCGAGCCCAATGGTGGTTTGACGCGACCCCCTCACCCACTACTCGGGCAGCTGGAGACACTTGCTAAAAGAAGAGAGCATGCGTGGTCTCCAGAATGAAACAGACGCTGTATATGTCGGTATTTTTTTATCAACAGTTTTCACCATGCGATGTTAATGTGGAAGAGTGAACAGTAAATGATTAACCTTACTACGACTCTGTCTTCATTGGCTCCGGTTTAACTTGGTGTTTAGTCAGAGTTTCAACACACTGCACGAGAACGCTATAGGCATGGTCTAAATTTGATTAACTTAGGACTTCCTTGAGGGTCAGAAGAAGCAAGAGTACAAATAACAAGCTACAGCATTCAATTAGAAAAGGCATCAGAGAAATCTCAGCAATACTTATTTACTCACAACAGCTTCATTTGTTGGCTGGCAGGAGAGGAATCCTTAAACCATTGTACTCCATGGGCTCCAGGAGTCTCTCATCAATTTTTTTTCAACATTCGTTGGTCTGCCACCGAGATATGACATTAACGGAGGAAGAGAGTGCTAGAATTTTTGTAGGGCTGCAAGTGGTTACAGATAAAGGAACCCCATTTGAAAACAAGGCAGACAACAGGAATTCTGCAGATGCTGGAAATTCAAGCAACACACATAAAAGTTGCTGGTGAACGCAGCTGGCCAGGCAGCATCTCTAGGAAGAGGTGCAGTCGACGTTTCAGGCCGAGACCCTTCGTCAGTCCCAGTTTATTGGCCCACAGAGCTTTCAAGTTTTCTATTTGAAATATCTTCCATTTGTTATACTGTTAGAGCTGTGAGGCGAAAGTGATACCGATTAAATCACTTACATGCTCTTTCTAGTTACATAACATTAAAAAACTTTCATACATTTCATCTCAAGCTTTTTCTGTCATTCTAATTTCTGCCATGTAATATTTACATTGAGAAAAGGGCCATCTGCCATTCCTTACCTCGGCCAGTTTTGATCTTTTTACACCCTATCAATCTACTCACACTTATTAGTGGCAATCCAACTAATTGTAATCTCCAAATCTTACAATATTACAAGTTTAAATAACATGAACAGCATGAATTCCATCACAGATTCCTGCAGAATTCAACTCCTCGCTACCTTTTTTTATTCTGTGAGGGGTTCCCCTCCCCAGTGTCATCACGCTCTACTTGCGTTTTGAATTAATTGAGCTGTTGTAAACAAAATCACCTTAAACAAGTTTATTCGGTTACAGCCAAGTACAATTGAAAGTGTCTTCAACTAAATACCCTTTTTGTAGTTGTTGTGTTCATCAGCATTATTGTCATTTCTCTTACAAATAGCTCATACCCATAATAGTTCTTTAAACCACACCTTCAGTTGTGAACTTACATGTTTTCAACTTGTCTGTAACCTAAGAAACTTGTTTAATGAGATTTTGTTTTAAATTAGTGTCAAGCGAAAGATAGCAAGAGTCAGTACAATGCAAAGAACTGGCAGGATCTCAGCTTTCATTATTTTTCTCCACAACATATCCTTATGAAACTATGTATGATGCAATTCTTTACATGCCAGCTCCTTCGTACATGTAGCAATCAAATGTATCCCAACCAGTTTTACAGCTCTTGTAACCTAACCTCGACAATCAAAACTGCGATTACCTCAGTGAAAAGAAGTCTTTCAATATTTTCGATAGTGATTCACACTATTTGTTCTATAGGACAAATAACAGAATTCCATTTAATGTGACATTTTAGATCTACATAGCTATAACAACAAATACTTAACAAAGAGACACCTTTGTGATAAACACAAAATAATCTGCAGTTGCTGGGGTCAAAGCAACACTTACAACACGCTGGAGGAACTCAGCAGGTCGGGCAGCATCCGTGGAAATGAAGGGTTCCGGCCTGAAATGTCGACCCATCATTACCATGGATGCTCCCCGACCTTCTGAGTTCCTCCAGCATGTTGTAAGTGTACCTTTGTGATAAACCAGATCATCTTAGGATGCATTATATTCGGAACACACCATCAACTCACATAACAAACTTGGGATCAGGGCAAAAAGAAAAATCCAGTAGAGATACAGATGCAGATGAAGAAGCCCTTGCCTTTTGAGGAAGTGGCTCCTTAAATCTATGAATGGATCGCTACCTTTTGAAGCTTCACTGAGTGAGTTAAATACTTACATGTGCAAGATTTATTTATTTGAAAGTGTGAAAATTTCATTTGGAACTGAGAAATTGTTAGTCATAGAGTAATACAGCATGGAAATTAGCCCTCCCATTTGCCCATGTTTCGCCCATATCTTTGTAAGCCCCTCCTGTCCATGTACTTATTAAAATGTCATTTAAATGTTGTTACAAACCTGCTTCAACCACTTTCACCCACATTCCACATAGAAACACCCTCTTTATGAAGAAGTTGCTCTTAGTTCTGTTTAAATCTTTCACTTCTCACTTTAAACCTATGCCCTCATACTCCCATTTTAAAAAAGCTATGCACATTCACATTATCCGTATGTCTCATCATTTTATATACCTCTATAAGATCACCCCTCAATCTCCAGAGTTCCAAGGAACAAAGTTCTAGCCTCTCCCTATAACCCAGGTACCTGAGTCCTGGAAGCATCTCTGTAAATCTTCTCAGCACTCTTTCCAGTTTAATACTGTCTGTCTATAAAAGAGTGACCAAAATTGTCTACAATACTCCAGGTTAATTGTTATAAAAACTCAGGATTCTGAATTTGAAGGGAGCATATTTGCCTTATAATTTTTGTACAATAACAAGTGAAAATATCAGATGTTTCACACCAAATCTATAAATCAGTCAGTGCAAAGGTGTATGCTATAATTACCTCAGGACATTCCAAGGAACTTGACAATAAATGTAGTGCATTTGAAGTGTAATCAGAGTCAGAATCCAGGAAGTTGATATGTGCTCATTGGAGTCCCACAGCAACATAATACAGGCAAGACCAATGATTGGGAAAAACAAATAGAAGAAGTTGTTTGACATAATTGGTGTTTAAAAGTAGAGCCGCTTAACAAAACCATTTAAAAGATAGCAAGACAGGTGAAGTTTTACAAATGTGCTGTCTTTTGCACGGCACTGAAATGCTGTAAATCAAAAACATAAATGTCAGTGTCTGTAAATGTGTCAGTACTGTAACGCACAATTCCATGGTGCTTTTCACAATCTCACTACAACATTAGTCACCACACTGTCATCACTATTGCCTTTTCTCCATTTATCCAACTGACTGAGATTTCCATTTCCTGGCCCCACTCTTCCCCGTAATAGATAGAGTCCATTATCCAGTCTGGCATCAAGTTAATAAATAGCACTAAACTGTTCTTCCATTCAACACTGAGAAGGGCAGCAACTATCTTAGGCTAAAACTTCAAATTCTTTTCAATAGATATTGATGTCATCACAATCATTAGCCACTTAGATCATGATAGTCTGTCAGAACTAAGCAGTTCTAATTGACTCAGAACTATGTCTCTAGCCGGACATCGTCTCTAGCCGGACATCCTTTCAGCCATGAAGACCTTCCACTTCCACCTTTGTGGATTAAGCTGGCTCTGTCCCTATCTCATTTCGTCACTTGCTGAAATACTTTCATATTTTTGCTATTTCAAGACTCAGTTATTCTAATGCTGTCAATGATTCATTTTCTTTCATTCTCCTATAAATTGGGCTTGTTCTTAACTCCCTTAATGGTCTATATCCTCCCTCCCTATCTCTGTAACAACTCCCAGTCTTAGAAACAAAGTGTTCTTCTCTCCTTCCTTAAGATGCCAATCATTAAATTCAGAAGTGATGACAATTGCACAACGTTACGTCCCATTCACAACTTTGTGGAAAATACAGCAGTCCATACGGGTAGATCACAAAATCTAGACTACATACAGATATGTCCTATTATGTGTCGAGCAAATGTTATTGCAATGACCAGCTCCAGGCACAGAGAGTCTACCCTGGAAGTTCAACTGCATTATCTTTTTTAAGCCTCCTGCTATCAACACCCCTGTGATCACATTTGAGCATAACCTTAATTCGACTAACTGAATAAATATTGTGATTGCAAGAGCAGGTCAGACGCTTGATATTCTGGAAAAAGTAGCTCACCTTCTGACTTCCCAAAGCTTTTCCATTGTTACCGAGGCACAAGTCAGGATTGTGATAAAATTCCCTCCACCTACATGAAAGGGATTCCAACGCCTGAAAAGTTCAACATCATCCAGAATGAAGCTGATTAATCGATTGGCACCACAAGGACAGCAAACACATGAAGAGACTACCATGAAGAGATAATTTCTCATCCAAGCTGCACACATCCTGACTTGGAAACCTATCACCTTTCCTTCAATAATGATGCTAGTTCCTGGAATTTTCAGCCCAATGAGACTATGAGAGTACCTTCGCCAGAAGGACTGGAGTGCAATTGTATTGGATTTGCTGACCAGGAAGTTCTAAACTCAGATGAAGACTTTAAGCCCCATCAGATATAATTAGCTATGAGTACTCTCAGAGAGAGATTATATTGTAACTACCCAGTCTTCAGAGACTAGTTCATTTCCTTGTTTATTTTCCATGGTGAATTTAGCTGCCAATACCCACTCTTCAAGCTGTGGGTCCCCCTCCCTACCAAGAAGATAAAACACGGTTCATTTATTTTCAGTTATATGCTTTTAAATCCAAACACAAACCATTTCTAAAACACAAACTATTTCTAAAACATAGCGGGCTTAGGATTTCTAAAATACAGGTACTATTCCTATAAACTAAAATGACATACCAATGATGCAGGCAAATGAATTGTCCATCACAGAAATTGATGCAGGGGAATGGATTCTAGTTCACCCCCTATTTCTTTCATGTTTCTTGATGCTTTTTACCCCATTCCTAATAAGCCTGAACTGCTCTCTACATTTATACTGCTTCTCTGCCACTTAAGCGACTTCAGATGAATATGATATTTCTTCAGATACTTTTTTTAAACAAAAGGTCTAAAAACTATTTTGGAGACACATACTTCAGCTGCATCCTATTTATGCAATGAAGCTAACCTCCCTGAGTACATAAAACTCCCAACATTAATAGATCAGTTATTGACATGCTAAGTGTTATTGTCCATCTTCTCCATGGATTGTCACTTTTTCATGGTGGAGAAGCTTGTGTGGTCCTGTGATCCTGAGAGCAATGCTGTCTGAAGCTATGCTCCTGGTAGGGTCACTCATGGCAGTAAGGTCGAGGGTGAGGTCCCTGACAAAGAACAATCCAACCAAGACCTCACCGGTGGAACAGGCGAATGAAGTTATGGCTGTGAAGGCGGATGAAGGCTGCAACAAATCCATCAGCTCCAATTGTCGTGGTTTCCATGCCATTGGAATCAGTTGGTTGATTTGGGAAGTATCATGTGCTTCTTGGAGTGCAACATCAAGTACACGGTAAACAAATACACGCACAGGCGTCTTCACTCTGTGGGCCACTTCTTCAGAACAAAGACCATCATCCTCGACCTCGAGGGATAGCCATAACATTATTGTCCATCTGGTATGTAAGCTTCCTTGAACTAAACAACTTAGCTTGTCTGTTTTGAAACAAGCCACAGTAAAAAAGCCTATTGCCTTATAATAAACTTTTGCACAGCAATAAACCAGGTGCAGTGAGCTATCGTCTGCTTTCTATAGACAGAGCGTTTGCTATATGTGGAGCTTGTTTGCAAAGTTGTGTTTTAAACTTCAACCTGATTACTGCTTACTGTTTATTTTTTAAGAACTGAAGACTGACCCCCATTTTATGAGCAGAAGCTAACAAATCAATTTTAGTTGGAAGTTTGCTTACATCTGTTCTTCTGCTGTATTTAGAAAGCAAACTTTGCAAACGTGATCTCAGCTCAGAAAGTGAATATTCATCTCAGAAGTTCAAGAAGATGGCTCACTACCACCTTCTTAAGGGTACTTCTGAATGATCAATAAGTGCTAGACATGAATTATAATTAAAATATACAAGTAAAGCTATCAAAATAAAAATGATTGAGATCGGGATAAGGCTATTATTAGAACAGGATAAGACTATTCAGTCCTTTAGATGCATGTTGTTTCCAGCAGAGCAATCCCAGAGGTCCTTATTTCCCTGCAATCTGCAATTTACCCTCTCTCACACATGTTCATTAACCCCTTTTGATTTCTTTGTCTAAGCTAAGTGTTACTTTAATAGGTACACCTGTACACCTGCTTGCTAATGCAAATATCTAATCAGCCAATCATGTAGCAGTAACTCAACGCATAAAAGCATGCAGACATGGTCAAGCGGATCAGTTGTTGTTCAGACCAAACATAAGAATAGAGAAGAAATGTGGTCTAAGTGACTTTAACACTTTGACCATGGAATGATTGTTGGTGCCAGGCAGGGTGTTTTGAGTATCTCAGAAACTGCTCATCTCCAGAGATTTTAATGGTCAACAGTCTCTAGAGTTTACAGAGAATAGTGCAAAAAAAACCAAAAATGCAGCAGTTTTGTGGGTGAAAATTCCTTGTTAATGAGAGAGGTCAGAGGAGAATGGCCTGACTTGTTCAAGCTGACAGGTTCAAGCAGTAGTGTGCAGAAGAGCATCTCTGAACACACAAGACATTGAACCCTGCAGTGGCTTGAACATTGGGTTCTACTCCTGTGGTCATTTTAGTGGATACACTCCTGTCTTTATTAAAGTGGCCACTGAGTGTACAATAATAATATAGCTCCCAGCACGTCTCTGGGAATTGGGTGGAAACTTGAGTACCCAGAGGAAAGCCGTGCAGTTTTTGGTCGAATGTGTAAACTCCTCACAGACAGGATTGAACTTGTGCTGCAGGAGATGTGAAGTATCAATATTAACTGATGCACCATTGTGTGATAGGACCACAGAAGTGGAAATAAACAACAGTTAAGGGATCTAGACAGCTGAATGCAGTCAGATCATGATAACAGTAGGTTGAATATGTGGTTAAGCATTTGTTATGGGGATGCTATTGCAATCGATAATTAAGGAAGAAGTGTTTATGCACCTAGAGAAATTAAATTGATTAAGAGGTGTTAATATAGATTTTTAAGCTTAGAAAACATCCAATAAATACAGTTGAATAACTTGAGGAAATAACAAAAGCAACAAACATAAATGTGTTTATAAACATGTTCTTACACACTCACAGAAAATACTCCATACGCTTCAACAGAAGGGACCAATGTCAAATCACAATCAGCAAAACGAGGTTATTTTTCTAAAATTTCTGAGCAACAAATCTGATATGCTGAGCTGTTTTAAATGGGAACCAAGTTTTCCTCTCTTTTTTAATATTAACCCTGAATTTAAAAAAATGAAGTGAATGTACCAACTGGTAAAATGGCACTGCTGTAAGCATACGAAAGCATTCTAAAGTGTCTGCCTATTGCTTGTTCTCTATGACTATTGATTCTAATGGCCAATACTTGAAAGCTCTCCCTTTTTTTTTATCTCTTCACAATCTGTTCCTAGGCTTCCTCAGTGCCCAATGGGACAGATCCAATTTCAACACCATCAATGACCACCATAAAATGTGGTGTTTAAAACATCTGGCTCAATGTGGTAATTGTTTCAGTGGCCTGTGTTTAAATTAGAAATTTCCACTCTGTACTTCATACATGTCAAAGTTTATTGTGGCTCTAAAACATACAAGTATTTTTAGTTCTGATGTGAATAAATCTTTGTTAAGTGTACGTTAGAATTAACATTTTATTTTATTCGCTAGTATACCATTTACAGGCTTCTTGGAAAGATGTTGTCACTTTAATTTGGCAGAGATGTGAAAATGAAAATGAGGAGAAGTGACTTTATAGAGCTGTATAAAATTATGAATGTCATAGATAAGACAGGTAGATAGATCCTTTTCCCCAGGGAATATAAAACTAGAGGGTATATGTTTAAGGTGAGAGGGAAGAAATTTAAAGGAGGTCGGAAGGGTTTTACCAGGGGTGGTAACTATTTGGAATAAGTGATCTTTAATCTTTAAAAGGCATTCGGATAGGTACTGAGATAGGTAAGGCATAGAAAGATACAATCCCAATGTGGGCAGATGAGATTAATGTAGACAGGCATTACTGTGACGTGAATGAGTTGGGCTGAAGGACCCTGTTTTTCTGCTCTATGAATCTGTGATTATTAGATCAAAACCTGATTGCACCTTGACAAGACTCTTCATTGTCAATTGGTAGAAAAGCACCACAGACTTAGAGCAGCCATATAACATTCTGCTTTTCTTTAAACAATATGATGGTACCCATACTTTTCAGCTTGCTCTTCTGAAGCGATGATACCCACAGGATATGGTGACAACTAGACGGAGCAGTTAGAAACAACCACCATCAATTATGAGTGGCAGGAGCAAAACATCAAAACCAAACCTTTTCATTCTTTGTAGATTTTGCTGTATTTCAAAGTGCAAACAAGAACTGAGGAAACACATTGCTGAACAGTAGTGTTTTTGCCCTTGTCTAGTTAACTGGTTGTCCTAATCCCACTCAAGGCTAACAGTCCCAAATAAATTTGAAGGACAACACTCTAAAGGTTTCTGGCTGAAATTGGACTGAATTATGGTAGACTAAACCCATGCTTTGTGTTCCCTGTACAATGTCTTCACATATACTAACTATTGCAGTCTTTGGTGCAAACCCATTCCAACCTGATAATCAGAGATGTTCAAAACTAATCAAAGTAGACTTAGATAATCAAAAAATTAAAACAATATCTTTATGTTAACTAAGTTAAATGTATTTGTAAGTAAAGATTAATCTTTTTTTAATATAATTTTTATTGAGTTTTCAAAGTGATTACATAGAATGATAATATCTGCCCTCCCCCCCCTTAACCCTTCCCTCCAATATATACCCCTACCTGAAAAAAAAAGAAAAAAAAGAACTGCCTGGATATTGGAAGATTTCCACATGCTCCATGGGATTCAAAATAAATTTAGTATATTTATTTATTACTTTCCCCAAGGGACCAACATCTTTATCATTGGAGCAACTAAATATGCCATCCTATCTTTTATAAATATGGGTGCAAAATATTCAAAAGTGTATCATATTTATCTCTTAAGTTATAAGTAATTTTTTTGAGTGGAATACAACTAGAAATTTCATTATTTCAATGATTCATACTTAAATACAAATCTGATTTCCAGGTAACTGCTATAGCCTTCTTGGCTACTGCCAATGCAATTTTTATAAATTCTTTCTGATATTTATTCAGTTTAAGTTTCGGTTTTATCCCTTCAATATCACCTAATAGAAATAATACAGGGTTATGTGGAAGTTGAGTTCCAGTAATTTGTTCCAATAAAACTCTTAAATTTATCCAAAAAGGTTGAATTTTGGAACAAGACCAAGTAGAATGTAAGAAAGTACCAATTTCTTGATTACACCGAAAGCATTAATAAAGATTAATCTTAATAAAGATAAATAAAATACACTTCTACGCCTGTACTTGTTTCCATTCAGGTCAACAATATAACTGAATGGAAGCAACACACACAAAATGCTGGTGGAACACAGCAGGCCAGGCAGCATCTATAGGAAGAGGTACAGTCGACGTTTCGGGCCAAGACCCTTCGTCAGAACTAACTGAAAGAAGACATAGTGAGAGATTTTAAAGTGGGAGGGGGAGATCCAAAATGATAGGAGAAGACAGGAGGGGGAGGGATGGAGCTAAGAGCTGGAAAGTTGATTGGCAAAAAGGATACAAAGCTGGAGAAGGGAGAGGATCATGGGACGGGAGGCCTAGGGATAAAGAAATGGGGAGGGGAGCATCAGAGGAAGATATAGTGAGAGTGACAGAGGGAGAAAAAGGAGAAAGAAAGGGGGAAAAATAAATAAATAAATAAGGGATGGGGTAAGAAGGGGAGGAGGGGCATTAACGGATGATAGAGAAGTCAATGTTCATGCCATCGGGTTGGAGGCTACCCAGATGAAATATAAGGTGTTGTTCCTCCAACCAGAGTGTGGCTTCACCTTGACAGTAGTGGAAGTTATGGATGGACATATCAAAATGGGAATGGGACGTGGAATTAAAATGAGCAGCCACTGGAAGATCCTGCTTTCTCTGGCAGACAGAGCGTAGGTGTTCAGCGAAACGGTCTCCTGACGGCATGAACATTGACTTCTCTAACTTCCATTAATGCCCCTCCTCCCCTTCTTACCCCATCCCTTATTTATTTATTACTTATTATTTTTTCCCCCTTTCTTTCTCTTTTTTCTCCCTCTGTCCCTCTCACTATATTTTCCTTTGATGCTCCCCTCCCCATTTCTTTCTCCCTAGGACTCCTGTCCCATGATCCTCTCCCTTCTGCAGCCTTGTATCCCTTTTGTCAATCAACTTTCCAGCTCTAAACTCCATCCCTCCCCCTCCTGTCTTCTCCTATCATTTTGGATCTCCTCCTCTCCCTCCCACTTTCAAATCTCTTACTACCTCTTCTTTCAGTTAGTCCTGACGAAAGGTCTCCGCCCGAAACGTCAACTGTACCTCTTTCTATAGATGCTGCCTGGTCTGCTGCATTCCACCAGCATTTTGTGTGTGTTGCTTGAATTTCTAGCATCTGCAGATTTCCTCGTGTTTGCATTTTTTAATTGAATGGGATCACACTTCATAGGGCAGTCACAATGAGATTAAGATTCAAAGTACTTTCGATCTCTGCACAGTAGTGTAGAGATCAGCATAATGCTTTACAGCACGAGCTGTAAGATCAGCTGATTTCCATCCCAAAAGTTTGTACGTTCTCCCCATGAATGTAGTATCCAGATAGTCCGGTTTCTTTCCAGATTTGAAAACAGATTAAGGTTAGTAAATTGTGGGCATGCTGTGTTGATGCTGGAAGCATGGCCACACTTGCAGACTGCCCCCAGCAGAGTTTGGACTGTGTTGGATCTTGATGTAAACAAAGCATTTTGCTGCAAGTAAAGCTAATCTTGATCCCTGAGTCTTAACTATGAGTTCATAGACTCAATTGTGATTGGATGAATCACCTTGCCTCTAATTTCCAGGGGAGGAATGAAGCAGGAGAGAGGATATGAATATTTCTTTTGAGAGCTGTGCTCATGTGACAGAGGAGAGCACAGCTATTATTATATAAACCACCACTGAGCAGGAAAGCGGCATCCATCGATAAAGACCCCTCCCCCCCCCCACCATCCAGACAATGCTGCTGCTATCAGGAAGAAGGTACAGGAGCCTCAGGACCCACAACACCAGGTTCAAGAACAGTTATTACCCCTCAACCAACAGGCTCTTGAACCAGAAGGGACAACTTCACTCAACATCATGTGCCCCATCACTGAACTGTTCCTGCAATCTATAGACTCAATTTCAAGGACTCTTCATTTCATGCTTTCGATCTTATTGCTTCATTGCTGCTGGTGATGCTCCATTGAGTGGTGAACCAGAGAGCTTTTCCCAGGGCAGAAATAACTAATACAAGGGGGCATAATTTTAAGGTGACTGCAAGAAAGTATTCAGCAGGCATGTCAGAGGCAAGTTCTTTATACAGAGTGGTGGGTGTGTGGAATACCCTACCAGGAGTGGTGTTAGAAGAGGCAGATACATTAGGAGAATTTAAGAAACTCTAAAATAGGCATATGGTTGATACAGAAATGGAGGGCTACATAAGCGGGAAGGGCTAGATTGATCTTCACGTAGATTAAAAGGTTAGCACAACATCATAGGCTGAAAGGCCTGTACTATTCTATGCTGTATGTTTTTAAAGTTGTGCATTTGCTTCAATGACCCTGCAAGTGGACAGATAGTACAATAATACAGTACACTATGTCTATACAGATGGGTCAGCTATGTTCAGAATAGATTTTCTTTTAGAAATTCAAGGGACAGCAAATGCTAGAATCTAGAGCAACAATCTGCTGGAAAATCTCAGTGGGTTGAACAGCATCTGTGGGAGGAATGTAATTGTCAACATATTGGGTCAAAATCCTGCAGCAGGACTTATTAAAATAGGTTTTCTTTTTTGTCCAAAAGGCTCACTGGTAAATCTGTCAAAACTAGGTTGATTTCCTTCTCTGACTACACTTCTTGTCCACTGGTACGTACCTGAAGAAAGACCAGAGGGATGGCAGAGGAATATGGAAGCTGAGCATCAACCTGCTGGCCCCAGAAAGCATAAAGTCTGATTAGGCAGATGAAAATATTGTGAAGCCCTCTTTGTCTCTCTGATGGTGAGAATCATTCCAAGTGAACTCTATCCTCTTCAGAATAGCAGGGAGAGAGGGAGAAGCTCCTTCTATGGTCAATGGGAATAGTTATTGAGGAAGAGTTCCAGAGCTAAAGTGACATCAAGCTTTGCATCTTGTTTTGGAATCTATTGAAATCATTTCCTTGGAACAGGATGAGATAGGTCAGATTTTTGGATCACTGGGCTCTCTTTCAGAGAAGGTGGGACCTGTACAGAACAGGGTGTTTCCACCTGAACTGGAAGAAGACTATTATCTGAGCAGAAGGTTTGCTAGTGCTGCATGGAGTTGGGGGGGGGGGGTGGCGGTGGTTAAACTAGAGTTGTAGGGGGATGGGCACTAGAGTGCCAAAACAGATAGTGGAGACGATGTGGAGACAGATGTTGTTAAGACTTCTGACCAAGCCAGGAATCAAAAGTTTAAGCATGTTGTGACTGATGTCCTGAGCTGTGTATTATTTCAATGCCAGAAGTATTGTAGAAAGACAAATGGGCTCAGGACATGGATCAACACATAGAATTATGATATTGTAACGATTAGTAAAACTTGGTTGCAGGAAGGGCAGGACTGACAGCTCAATATTCCAGTGTTCTGTTATTCTAGAAGTGACAGAGTGGGAGGGATTAAAGGGGAAGGGAAAATGTCATGGCAGTGCTCAGACAGGATAGACTAGAGAACTCATCTAGTGAGACTTTAATGAATGGAACTGAGGAATAAGAAAGGTGTGACCACACTAATGGGACTACATTACAGACCACTCAACAGTCCATGGATTTAGAGGAACAATTTTGTAAAGAGATCGCAGACTGTTACAAGAAACACGAGGTTATATTTGATGATTTTAACTTTCCATATTTTGACTGGGATTCCCATTCTGTAAAAGGACTAGATGGGATAGAGTCTGTCAAATGTGTTCTGGAAAGTTTCCTCAATCAGTACATAGATGTCCCAATGAAAGCGTGTGCAAACCTTAATCTGCTGAGGAAATGAGACAGATAGAAGTTTGTGTAAGGGAATACTTCGCATCTAATGATCAAAATACTATTAGTTTCAAAGTAAATATAGAAAAGTATATGTTTGGTCTGCAGGTTAAGACTCTAAATTGGAGAAATGCCAATTTCGATGGTGTCAGAAAGGACCTAGAAAGTGTGGACAGTCTGTTTTCTGGCAAAGATGTCCTTGGTAGGTGGGAGACTTCCAAAAGTGAAATTTTGAGAGTACAAAGTTTGTATGTGTCTGTCAGAATAAAAGGTAAAAATAACAGGTTTAGGGAACCTTGGTTTTTAGGAGATATTGAGGGCCTGGTTAAGAAAATAAATGAGGTGCATAGCAGGTTGGAACAAATGAGATACTTAGTGATTACAAGAAATGCAAGAGAATACTTAAGAAAGAAATCAGGAGGGCTAAAAGAAGGCACAAGGTTGCCCTAGCAGAAAAGGTGATGGAGAATCCTAAGGGATTCTACAGATACACTTAGAACAAAGGGATTGCAAGGGACAAAATTGGTAGTCTGGAAGATCAGAATGGTAATCCATGTCACTACCATCTAGAAGGACGAGAACAGTAGATACCTGGGAACACCACCACATGGAAGTCCCCCTCCAAGTCACTCATCATCCTGACTAGGAAACATATCGCCATACCTTCATTGTTAACTGGGTCAAAATCATGGAATTTCTTCCCTAACAGCACTGTGGGTGTACCTACGCTTCAGGGACTGCAGTGGCTCAAGGAGTCAGCTCATCACCACCTTCTCAAGGGCAACTACGGATGGGCAATAAATGCTGGCTTAGCTGGCAATACCCACGTCCCATAAGTGAATAAATAAAAACAAACTTCATAGACCCTGTACAGATTACAGAGGAGGTGTTTGCTACCCTGAGGCAAATCAGGGTGGATAAATCCTCAGGGACTGATAAGGTGTTCCCTTGGATCCTGTGGGAGGCAAGTACAGAAATTGCAGGGGCCCTAGCGGAGATATTTAAATCATCTTTAGTGACAGGTGAGGGACCAAAGGATTGAAGATAGTTAATGCTGTTCCACCATTCAAAAAAGGCTTAAAAATAAACCAGGACATTATAGGCCAGTGAGCCTGGTACCAGTAGTGGGAAGGTTATTGTTAGGTGCTCTAAGGGACCGGATATGAGTATTTGGATAGACATGGACTAATTAGGGGGTCAGCATGGTTTTGTGTGTGGCAGGTCATGTCTAGCCAACCTTCTAGAGCTTTGAGGAAGTTACCGGGAAAGTTGAAGAAGGCAAGGCAGTGGATGTTGTCTACTTGGGCTTTAGCAAGGTATTTGACAAGGTCCACATGGGAAGTTGGTCAAGAAGGTTCAGTCGCTCGGCATTAAAGATGTGGTAGTAAATTGGCTTAGACATTGGCTTTGTGGGAGAAGCCAGAGAGTGGTAGTAGAGAGTTGCTTCTCTGACTGGAGGCCTGTGACCAGTGGAGTGCCATAGGGATTGGTGGTGGGTCCGTTACTGTTTATTATCTACATTAACGATAATGTGGTTAACATGATCAGCAAATTTACAGATGACACCAAGATTAGGGGTATAGTGGAGAGTGAGGAAGACGATCAGAACTTGCACTGGGATCTGGATCAGATGGAAAGATGGGCTGAAAAATGGCAGATGAAATTTAATGCAGACAAGTGTGAGGTGTTGCACCTTGGTAGGACCAGCGAGGGAGTAGTTCTCACACAGTGAACGGTAGAGTACTGAGGATTGCAGTAGAAAAAGGGAATCTGGGGAAGTGGCTGCACAGGTAGATAGGGTTGTAAAGGAAGCCTTTGGCACATCAGCTTTCATAAACTGAAGTATTAAGCAAGGGAGAAGGGATTTTATGTTGAAGTTGTATAAGATGTTTGTGAGAACTAATTTGGAGTATTGTCTGAAGTTTTGGTCACCTACCTACAGGCAAAATGTAATTGAAGTTGAAAGAGTAGAGAGAAAATTTACAAGGATGTTGCTGGGACTGGAGAATTGGAGTTATAAAGAAAGATTGAATAGGTTAGGTTTATTCCTCGGAACATAGAAGATTGAGGGGAGACTTGATAGAGGCATACAAGGTTATGAGGGATATAGATTGGGTAAATGCAAGCAGGCTTTTTCCACTGAAAACAACAGGAATTCTGCAGATGCTGGAAATTCAAGCACCCTTCGTCTCGGCCTGAAATGTCGACTGCACCTCTTCCTAGAGATGCTGCCTGGTCTGCTGCGTTCACCAGCAACTTTGATGTTTTTCCACTGAAGTTGGGTGAGACTATATCAAGAGGTCATGGGCTAAGGTTGAAAGGTGAGAAGTTTAAGGGGAACATGAAGGGAATCTTCTTCACTCAGAAGTTTGAGTGGGTGAAACAAGCTGCCAGCACAAGTGGTGCACGCAAACTCATTTCAATTAAGAGAAGTTTGAATAGGTACAAGGATAATAAGGGTGTGGAGGGCTATGTTCTGGGTGCAGCTCGATGGGAGTAGGCAATTAAATGGATTGGCATGGAGCAGATGGGCTGTAGGACCTTTCCCTGTGGTGTATTTTCTATGACTTGTATACTCACACTTCTTCCTCTAGGAGGTTCTGTGATCTACAGCTTTAAGGAGGAAATGGATCAGTAACATGCTCAGAGTCCACCATACAAGAATTAGCAAATCCTTTCTTTCTGGATTACTCAACTTAAAGGTGACATACAGTTTAGCATCACAGAACTTCCTTTCTTCTATCTTGGAGATTTAGATGACAGCAGGTGGGAGAATGTAAAAGAACATTGTCCATGGACAAGATGGCAATGTTGCCCAGCTCCTTTGAGGTAAGTACAACTCCTGGAAGCAAAGGTTTATATGTTGAGTCTCCATTTTCTATATTTTTTTCTGACAGAGGCCATTCAGCCTATCAGCTCACAGAAGAATTCAATTCCCCCCACTGATTTTTCCTGTAGCTACTCTCTCTACAGTCCTATCAATTCTCTAGAGATACTGCCACTCGTTTACGCATGGATCAATTTATAATGGCCAATTAACCTACCAACCAGCAAGCCTTTGAGTTGTGGAAAGAAAAAAGGGCACCTGGGAAAACCCATAGTGTCAAAGAGAAAACACACAGTCAACACAGAGCATTAGAGGTTAATACAAACCTGGTTCACTAGAGCTGTTAGGCTGCACCACTGCATTATTCTCTATGGGTCTGGATCAGCCCTGACTGTATTATGCTTTGGTGACATGTCAGAATCCATGAGGAATACCATCACCCTCCTCTTCAAGCAGAAATAAGATAGGAAAAGAAATGGCAGCCCACCTCACAGTTAGACGTGGATCATGAAATTCTTTCCAAGGTCATCACCAGACAGTTCAGGTTTGCTCAGGACTTAGTGATCCACTTACACCTGACCTACGGCATTACAGGCAGGGAGATCTCTAACACCACATGCTGTACAGGACTATGATTGTTTAAGTACTGGGCAGCAAAGTGAACCTCAGCCTGGTCAGCTTGGACAAAAGAGCTTTGAAAGAATATTGTATGTGGTTGTATCGTCCAAGATGATGACCTGTAATCGGATGGACTGTTCTGCAAAGACAGTAATGTAGTAATGTAGGTGCAGGTGAAAAACAAATAAAAACTTCCAGCGGAGTCCTTTATCTAGAAGAACACCTTTGATTACAAGGTATCATCAGTGCCAGCAGGAAGGAGCTAGTGCACCCAGTGAGGTGGTTCCTTCAGCAGATTGTCAGTCATTTGGCAGCATGCCTCATCAGCAATACTTTCAAACAAATGCCAGGACCTTAGTTGGTTGGTGGTGAAAAAGGTCTTTCAAGTTCTTTCTTGTATGGTTGGAATATTGACCTCATCATGCACTTCCCTTTTGATGGCTGTACAGGAAGAGGCCTGTTACCCATCTCCAGAAAGGTCTGGGAAGGGACAGAATACAGGATACCACAACACAGAAACAGATGCATGATATCTGTATTATACATGGTGCCAAAGCAAATCTGCTGAATGCAGTCTCTGCAGGTATGGGGAAGGTTCAGTTTTTAGGTCCCTCTTGCCATTGCACACAGATTATTTAAAACCTGTATTAAAATCCCATGAACTATATGTTTCAGACATGTAAGTCAAAGATAACTGAAGACATGCTAAAGTTAAGTAACAAGAGATAACATACTGTGTTATTAAATTATTTACTTGAATATTTTGTCTTACATATTTCTGATTTTTAAATGGATAAAGCATATTATAAAAGATTTCTGGAACCATCCATTTTAAATTACTGCCTAGATTCTAGATTATGTTTTGCTAAACCACATGCAAATTAGCAAAATATGGAAAAGTTTTCATTGCAGTAAATTATCAAATTGAAACTATAGGTGGCATATTTGACACTGAAACTAACATAATCCTTCCAGCCATAATTACCAAAGTACAATCACCCTGCTGCTTTCCTCACAACATACAAGGATGCAGTTATTTAACAAGATAACACAGTTAGATTTGCAAACATATGTTCTAATTGCAGAGCCTGACCACACAAAATAGATACGAGAAATTCTGCAGATGCTGGAAATCCAAGCAACACACACAAAATGCTGGAGGAACTCAGCAGGCCAGGCAGCAACTATGGAAAAAAGTAAACGACGTCAATATTTCGGAAGGGTCTCAACCCGAAACATCAACTGTTTACTCTTTTCCATAGATGCTGCCTGGCCTGTTGAGTTCACGCATTTTGTGTGAGTTGCACACTGAAAAGATGCCTTCCAGTTTTCTTACGCATGGCCAATTGGTAAGATTTGTACTTAAATTTCTTACTTACAGAATAATCCCACCAAAACTCCGAAGAGTGCGTACATGAAACTCAAATGGATTCAGGTGTTCATTCCTTTTGGCCAGCATGGACACAATGGGCTGAATGGCTTTCTGCTGCTCTGTAAATTTCTATGAAACTGTGATTCATTGCAACTCTTGTTTCTGCCACTTATTATGTTATCTAGCTCTCAACAAATCATTCCAACTGCACTCAACATGCAAAATAATGCTATATAGAGCTGATGGCCTTCAATACATAAAGCAACATACATCAAAGTTGCTGGTGAACGCAGCAGGCCAGGCAGCATCTATAGGAAGAGGCGCAGTCGACGTTTCAGGCCGAGACCCTTCGTTAGTGTCTATCGCTTTGAATATTAATAAGTATTACTTAATGTACTGATCTCTTCATTTGTTGGGCCAAAAAGCTTAGAATCAGTGATTAGGTAAAGTTATTTAAGACAAAACTATGTATTAATATGTAATTTGCCAGCCCATTGCTTATTTTGTAATATCTCATTATGGGTTATCCCATTAGTTCATAATAATGATATAATGAAAATGAACTACTTTGGCATTCATTATTTAGTGATGTTATCCCAATCAAAAAATGTAACCTGGTTAAGTGAAAATGTAAATATGGGTTCAGCTTGCTATTAATCATAACAAATCTGCTACTAATGTCAATTATATAATAATATTTAATATAGATACTGTTAACAAAAGCTTTATATAAAATAAAGATTTTGAAAATGGTAAGCTCTGTAAAATTTGTACTATATTTATACACACACACACACAAATATATGTTGATTGGAATATTAATTAGCTATTCTTAAAATGTTTATAAAATCAATTATGATTATTTTTAAATTAGTTAACAAATGTGGCTTGAGATTCTACTTCAATAATATCATTCATAATTTGTAAGAATTTTACATTTATTATTCTCTGACAATTGTGCCTCTCTGACAATTTGCATGCACTTTTCATATAGTAATTAAGAGTATTCAGCAATTTGCACCAGACAAGTTTGAAATTACATAAAGGCAAAAATTAAACTAACATGTCATTCAATTTAACGATGAAGAATAAATTATGTTTAAGAAAATACTATTTAATGACCAAGTTCCAAATTATAACCTGAAAACTTAAATGGTAAATCAGAATTTTGGTTCTCAAAATCTCATCATGTGCAAGGAATAATCTTCTACTCCCATAGGAAATAAACAAGGATTAGATTGTTCACCCTAGATAGAATATGGATGAATATATACAAAGATTAAATAAGTCAATAACGGTCTACACTTTTTAAAAAAGCATCACAAAGCAGCTGGTGTGTACAACCTTAACAAATGCATATTTTTTTTCAGAACACCATTATGGCTGTTGCGGTGAAATTAGATATACGGCCGATCAGCAATTGCTGTTTTTTTTAGTGCTGATGCTGTGCTTACATCACAGACAACAGATTCAGAGACTAATCTAGTGTATTTTACGCTAAAACAAGAAATTTACATAATTTGTGGCTTAGCATTTCAATTTTCAAAATGTCCAATTTACCATTAAAATTGTCCGTTTAAAAATGGTAAAATCTACAAACATATACACAGCAAATGATAAATGCACTTATTTATGGATACTTTCAAATCAGAATTAAGATTATTTTATTGTTACGGATTATTTCTTAAAAGATGCACTTGATTAATCTAATTCTAAATATAGAAGCAGAACCTGAGAAGAATGCAGAACAAATCATAGAATTTCACAAATAATTTTAAAAGATATTATAGTGTTCCAATACATAAAATATTATGATGTCCTCCTAAATTCAACTACCTAAATGTTTGGTTATTCCGTTCACCCCTTGTCTTTATTACAAAAATAAGTACGTTATATTTAAAATTCCAAAATGATCTACTACTACTGTACTTGTATTTAAGCATTCTGAAATCTACTGTTGAGGATTAATCTTAAATGTCAAAATAATTAACAAATTAACGTTTAAAAATTTTTCAAATGTCGCTTAGATCTAGAAATACAATGCTTTTATAGTTGTAAGAAAGGAAGGGCTTTTAAAATGAGTTTTAACTGAATGAACTATAAAGCATAACCTGTTTATCTGAAATCATAGCAACTATGGGCAATTGCTTTAATTTTAGACCAACAAATATTGTTATACATTGTTATTATATGGTCTAATATTAGAAAAATAATTACTGTTCTATGTAATTGCTCTGATAGCAAGGAGCAAATAAGTATGTGAAACATAATTATTTTCTATTATTAGCAACCTTGTATCAAACAGCAAACCAAGCAGCAATTTTTCCTCTGTAAGGCTAAATTTAATACCAAGCTGTAGCATTTGTTAAAATGCTACATAATAGTGCATTCCTTTTATTAAGGACACATAAGCTTCTGTTAAGGCAGACACGATTTTTGTAGAAAAATTTCAGTTTTATTTCAGAGAAATTAAAAATATGGAATATATAAACTTTCTATTACTCTATAAATATAAAGGATTCTGTAATGGTGAACAAGAATAAATGAATACCAAGTTCAGACAATTTTTTGCTTATCAGGGACTTAAGCCAATAATGAATTTGAACCATAAATACAGGCTTGTATGTCGTTATGGCTACAGACTCCTATTAATTATTTGATAACAATCATGCAAATTATTTGAAGATACAGTACATAATAAAAAAAAGTCTGTGTGCAGTTATGGGTGCCTTTAAAATGTTTGTACTGAAATGCTTGTAATATAGTACAATGGGAAACAAAGTTTGTAGTTTTCTGATAAAAATAATCCACATTTCAATCAGCAGATTAATCATGCTGGATTTGGTACCACACAATATTCTATAGATACTCTGTTTTCAGCCCACTCACTTGGAAACAGAATGGACTTTTAGTTTTAATAAAACACTGACTGAACCATATTCTGCTCTACCTCCACACCTATGGGTCTGAACATTAGCCTCAACTCAAATTCTATTCAGTCCACATGGTTCTGAATTTCAACATTCCCCTGTTCGCCAAAGAAAACAGTTTAAAAAAAAGTCTACCAAGGAATGTTAACGTTTGCTTATTCAGCTGTTGGGAACAAACTTTTCCGCCTGATTTCAGACTTTTGAACAATCTCTTTACGCATTGCTGTAGAAAACCAGTAAATGCTGTCTAACGAATGTTAAAGCAACACCAAATCATAACAAAAGCAAACTGAGAACGATCCTTCATTCAGCATAACACTGGGGAATTTTTACCCTCTTAATACACCAGCCAATAAAAATGCTACTGTCTACGAATATGCCAACTATTTTTTTAAACTGTAAAACTAAGTGCTCTTGTACTCTTTATGTTTTCCGCCAGTATTTTTGGATGTTTACTTTGGGTTGATCAGTACGCAAGAATAAATCAATCAGAACGTACCAGTTTATTATTGAGGAAGGAATGTTTTACTGCAATTTGCGTGTCAAAGGGTAAGAAGTAACGCATGAAGGCGTTATTTCTTTCATTTTAAATCTACTTATTTTCTCTCTCATATTCTCCAATTTCTAATCATTCTAGTTTGTGTAAAGAATAACAGCGATAATTTGGTTAGCGTTAGGACCCAAGGGAAGTTTTTTCATTCCGGGATAAGACTAATTGCCTCCAGGTCTAATTTATCTCTCGATAGGTTCAACATTCAGACATGCGAGTTGGCAGGCACCAGGATCAACTTTCAAGTCTAACTCATTTTGAAGGTTCGTTCTCAGCGTCCGACTACAAGTTAAGACGATTTCCGAGCACTTCCCCCTTCCCAATACCCTCCCCCCTCCCGACAAAACAAAAATCTCCACTTATTGGGGAAACAGGATAACACCTCTGGAGGCGATATTTTAAATACAAATATATAATTACAAAAAAACATTTACAGATGCTATTTACAACAACATACATACAGTATTTGAAATAGTCTGTCACATCGGAAAACTCAGGCTTCACTCTGTGTGGTTCGCGCCTCCCTTTTCGGGAAGGAAAATGCGGAGGGAAGAGCGTCTTCCACTCACTCACACCGTCGTCTCTCCGTGCTTACTGTTTGTGAGTCTAGTGTAGAACTTGCGCCAAGAATGTAAAGTTTTACCAGACCAGATCCAAAAGCCGGAGGTGATGCCCACTATAAGTGTCATGAGATATTTGATCATGTAGACAGTGAAATCCGGCGTCATGGGAGGCTGCTGGTTCCGAGGGCAGGGTATGGCGTAACTCTTGCAGGCCTGGTTGACCCAGCTCCTCTCCCACTGCTCCCTGAAGGCTTGCTCGTAGAAGTAGCAGGCGATGACAATGGTGGCCGGCACCGTGTAGAGGACGCTGAAGATGCCGATGCGCACCATAAGTTTCTCCAGCTTCTCCGTCTTGGTGCCGTCGTGTTTCATGATGGTCCGAATACGAAAGAGCGACACGAAGCCGGCCAAGAGGAACGAGGTGCCGATGAACAGGTAGACGAAGAGCGGCGCCAGGACGAAGCCTCGCATCGCGTCCACGTTGTTGAGTCCTACGAAGCAGACCCCGCTCAACACGTCTCCGTCCACCTGGCCCACGGCCAATATGGTGATGGTTTTGATGGCTGGCACTGCCCAGGCAGCCAGGTGAAAGTACTGGGAGTTGGCCTCGATGGCTTCGTGACCCCATTTCATCCCAGCTGCCAGGAACCAAGTCAGTGACAGGATTACCCACCAGATCGAGCTGGCCATGCTAAAGAAGTACAGCATCATGAAGAGAATGGTGCAGCCTTCTTTCTTGGTGCCCTGGGCCACCGTTTTGTAGCCGTCTTCGGCGAACTTCTCGTTGCACACCACTTTTTCTTCCAGCAGAAAGCCGCCGATGTAGGCGATGGCCACCATTGTGTAACAGCCCGACAGGAATATGATGGGACGCTCGGGGTAACTGAACCTCTGCATATCCACCAGGTAGGTGAGCACCGTGAACAGGGTGGAGGCGCAGCACAGAACCGACCAAATACCGATCCAGATCCTGGCGAACTTCAGCTCCTCTTGGCTGAAATACATCAGCCCGTTGGTTCTAGAGGACTCACAGGGAGCGCCGCAGTCCTTCTCCCCCATAAAATGGTAGTTCAGGTAAGTGGGTACCTTCAGTACCCGAGGGCAGGAAAACTGGTCCCGAGTGGGGCGAACGGTGCCGACGTCGGTTAATGCTTGTGTGGGATCTAAGGTAGGGCTGCCCTTCTCTGTTTTGTTCTGCCCGACGCACAGGTCGATAGATCCGTGGATTGGAAAGTTTTCGCATCGGAGATTCTCGGGCCACTGGAAACCGAATTTGTTCATGAGCGCCTCGCACCCCTGCCTGGCCCTCTCGCATAGCGATCGGCACGGGGGGATCGCCTGCTCCAGCACGGTGCACACCGGCGCGTACATGGAGCAGAGGAAAAACTTCAGCTCGGGCGAACACTGCACTTTCACCAGCGGATAGAACTGGTGAACTTCCAGGCCGGCGTCATCCTGATTGGTGTGCCCCAGCAAGTTCGGCATGATGGTTTGGTTATAGGCGATGTCCGTACACAGAGGGATCGAGATCGGCTGGCAAAAGCCGTGGTCTGGAATCGAGATGCCTCTTTCGCCATTGTACTGCCCCTGTGGCCGCACAGGTCCCAAACTTTGCAGAAACAAATGGAGCACAAACAGCCACCGAGAGCTCACAAGTTTGCATAAATCCAGATGGAAACAATTACACACAGCCATACTTTCTCTTGCTCTTCAAACTACTTCTTTCACTCCGGCACAAATATTTGTTCTTACGGCATTCAGCACAGCATAAGTTTTTCCGATTCTTTTAAAAACTTACGTTAGAGAAAATGATTTTAATCTCAGGCAATTCAGATGCCAAAGGAAAACAGCCTCAATTCGAGCAGCAACCCAGCTCCGACTCCACTAGCCATTTGTGTCACTCCATCAGTTCCACGCCGCCTGTTTCCAGGAGCCCCTTCCAGTCTGGCTGCGCATTGCGGGGCGCGCGTCGGCAGAGGCGCCTTGAAACGGTCTCGGGCCTCTTACAACTGCCAAGGCGAGCCAATCGCCAGTCGAACCCGGCCAAGGCCGAGCCACGGCAGGCGCTGCGATTGGTTGGTAGCTGTGCGGAAATTTAAATAATTGGCAGCACTTGTTGGACTGCGCGGGAGAGTGTGTTCGCGCGTCAGAGTCGGAGCTGGGGTTCCGAGCCTGGCAACTTGAAGCTCCCCTTTCCCCAGGGGATCGGCAGTTTCTCCTTCCCCCTCCGGAGCCGGGGTTCATTTGCGCAAAGTATTATTGAGAGCGTGTAGTTTCAGAGGTCAGATCCCCAGATGGCGTCAAGGACCTCTGGCCTCCTTAGGTCAGGCTGCTGCATTCCAGGAAACTGTTGCTCACTAGGGTTATTAATACTGAACCACACGGCCATAGGCAGAGAATGGTGTCGATTTAGGGGCCTGGCCACAATGATGGTGCAGGGTCTGTTAGCACGAATGCGAAAGAAAGCATAGATGACTCCCAAGCCTAGAGGGAGCTACTTTTTTTTAAGGGAAGTGTCGGTTAGGAGGTTGAAAGTTTCAAGAAGATGAGACAATGAGGTAGAGATCCGGCTCTGAGGTCGCTGTTGTAGAAACCTTTAAGACAGGCAGAAAAGAGGGTTCGGGATCAGGGCGTTTCGGAGATAGGCTGAAGAGGGCAGGGCTGCGAAATTCCATCAAGTGTATCGGGACAGTCTGAATCCGAAAGAGGAGTCCCGGGAGAGAACTTACAGAAGAGCAATTCAAGAGCGCCAATTCAAGGGACACATTTCGCATTCTTTCTCTACGGGACGTACAAGCGAAAGTTCCTTCCTTGCTTCCAGGGAGAACAAAGAAAATTAAGCGTAGCAGATTTTATTTGCAGTCATGGAGATTAGTGAATCTGGTGTTACGACTGTAACTATAGCTGAACCGAGTTGCGATGCCATCTAAATTTCGTTTAAACTCTAGTCCGTCTTTTCATGTGGGAACTCGAGGAATGCATTGCATTAAATGGCGGCGTTCTGCGGTTTTAACATTTATAATAATTGGTGAAAATCTGTGCACTAACTTTTGTTAAAAGCGCGAACAGAGAGTTGAAAGCGAGCTGTCGGTTTGTTTTTTAACGCTTCTGTCATTACTCCCTCCAAGATGATGCAATAGAGAGTTCCCAGATTTAATTACGACGATCTAATGCCATGCTTAATACAGCAAAAATGCCGCATATTTTTAACAATGTGTGCAAATATCTATTTTCCTGAATGTTTTAATTTATCTGTTTAGATATTGATATGGCAGCAATTTTTCTTTAATGCTCTGTAGTTAATTATATATTAAAATGAATTATTTTGTTGCTTGTACAAACGAGTTGGCCCCTTTTATAAACCCTGCCAGCACTTCACAAGGAAAATTTCAATCATAAGTGACGTTCATTTGGCAATGCCTTGACGAGACAAGAATATGCTGATAGTCATTCGGGGACAGTCAAGCATTAACAGATAAATAAGTCGATAAGTTAAAATCACAGTGGAACCAAATTAAGCGACGTCAACAAACATTCAATGCATGATTTCATTTTCTTTGTTATACTAGCAAAAGGTGTGTGCTTTTTAAAAATCATTATCACCACGTTTGTCATTCATAAGACTTCTGGGAGAAAAATCTGCCTTTCATAAAATGAAAACGTAAACTACTGGAAAATCTCAACAGGTCAGGAAGGGTGTCAAGAGGGTGCTGAAGAGATTCACCTTGATGTTGCCTGGACTGGCGTGTTTTCGTAGCGTAGTCAACATTTGATTTGTTTTCCTGGAGCATCTGAGGCCGAAGCGGCCTGATTATGAATTGGAATTTGTTCATCATTTTCACATGTACTGATATTCGTGAATGCTTGCCTTGCATACCATTCATGCAGATTAATTCATTACACAGTGCATTGAGGCAAAACAATAAAGATGAACAGCTATAGGGAAAAGCAGTTATTTTTCCCGGGGTGGAAATGTACAGGTTTGAGGTGAGATTTGAGAGGGGGAGAGTTTAAAGTAGGTTTACAGCTTAGGTTATGAATTTGTTTGGATTAGCACCATGGTGGCATGGACACTGGGACCAAAGGGCCAATAGCTGTGATTACTGTTCTCTATTCTAGGTCAGTAAACTATAAACAGTCAATATTTCAGTTAGGTTGATACTGTGATTCTCTTTCCCTAGATGCTGCCTAACCTGCTGTGTTTTTTTCCCAACAGATTCCCAGGATCTGCTATATTTTTTAAAAAATTTTCAGCCTTTCACTTGCTGTTGCACCCGAATCTGTTTGATTTCCAAAGAGAGGCCCAGACTATAAGCTTGTCTCTATAATTATGAGTTTTGGCAGCCATTATTAATGCTTCATCTCTTGATGAACTTGGAAATTCTGGTGATGAGTCAGTCTACTTTTAAGTTGGTGGGCTAAACTTGATCATTTATTTTCCCATCTCATCCATCTCTTACCCCACCCACTTGACTTAGCCATACAACAGTGGGAAAACCAAAGCCAACACCCTTAATTATTGCAAACAACAGGAATTCTGCAGATGCTGGAAATTCAAGCAACACACATCAAAGTTGCTGGTGAACGCAGCAGGCCAGGCAGCATCTCTAGGAAGAGGTACAGTCGACGTTTCAGGCCAAGACCCTTCATCAGGACAAAGGGTCTCGGCCTGAAACGTCGACTGTACCTCTTCCTAGCGATGCTGCCGGACCCTTAATTATTGTGAGACTTACGACTCCATTTTCTTGCTCAGTAAGTCTATACATTTCAAATGATCATCTGTACCTGACTTTGGCTGATCTGTTGAAACTATATGCTATACCTTGTTTACTTACTGATTTTTCCAATGTTTCTACAGATTAACACTCTGGTCTGGCATGTTTTAAATCTGTAGAAGAGATCTACATTAGTCATCTGTACTGATCCATAGCTAATTAATCTACAAATACAATGTCTGCAATCTCAGCGAACACCATTTCTGACCTGTGGAAATCCACAAGTGTCCCATTTACTTAAAAAGAACATAGGAAGATAATCATGGCAATTTTTGTGGTGTGGCATTTTCTGTGTTCCAGAGTGCTAGACGAGATAGCCTCAACCTGTAGTTAAGTCTCTTGCCTTGCACCATCAAAGGAATGCTTACCCAAAGCTGAAGTTAGAACATAAGAAATAGGAGCAGGAGTAGGCCATCCAGCCCATCGAGCCTGCCCTGCCATTCAATAAGATCATGGCTGATCTGTCCGTCAACTCAGCTCCATCTACCTGCCTTTTCCCCATAACCCTTAATTCCCTTACCATGTAAAAAAATCTGTTTCTTAAATATATTTCATGAGGAAGCCTCAACTGCTTCCCTGGACAGAGAATTCCACCGATTCACCACTCTCTGGGATTAACAGTTTCTCCTCATTTCTGTCCTAAATCTTCTCCCCTGAATCTTGAGGCAATGTCCCCTAGTTCTAGTCTCACCTACCAATGGAAACAACTTTCCTACTTCTATCTTATCTATCCCTTTCAAAATTTTGTATGTTTATCCCAATAATTTCTTACTTGGCTGATTTTAGTTGATTGATAAATTATCCATTCAAGTGACATGGAGCATTTTATTAAGTTAAGTGATCAGAGAACATTGATTTTATTGTACAGAAATGTAAAGCAACATTTTCTGAGCAAGTTCAACAAGGCAAGGAAATATACAATAAAGTGAGTGGTTATGAGGAACAAATGGACATTTGGCTGCATGTCCACAAATTGTTGGATGTGGCTGATCTAATACTTTTCATTTAGTTAACAAACAGGTCACAGACGGAATATTGCATACAGTTCTAGTCATAGAAAAATGTGGTTGCACTGGAAAGTTTGCAGAGGAAATATAATGCTATCAGGAATGTAAAACTGTATGAAGAAAAATTGGATCAGCAAGAATTCTTTCTTTTGTAACTGAGGCTAATGGAATTTAGGATAAGATCAGGAACCTTGGATAGATAAATGAGAAGAATGAAAAATCAAATAGCCTGATTTTGGAAATCTGGAATAAAGTACAAAATATTGGAAAAACAGGGCAGATCAGTCAGAATCTGGAGAAGAGGTTAACTTTCCAGGTCAGAGACGTATGTTTCAAAGTGCAGAGAGGGTAAAAGAAGGGCGGCTAGGTCAAACGGCTCCAGCTCCAGTTCCCTGACAAAATCTGTAAAGAGCAGCAGTCAGATGCATTTCTTGCTTGTGTAGTCAGGGACACTTGAGGTCACCCTGACATGCCACATCATGCAAGAGCAGCACGATGTGCCCAGGGTTCCATTCTCATCACTCTATTTGTGCGATAACAAAGAAAGAGGATCTTACCAGAATCTCAACTTAGCCTCTGTCTCTTCACTGAAGTTTCTTAAACCAAAGCCACAGATCCCCCCTCTGTGCACTCACACAATGGCTGGTCCACTTAGACCTGACTTCATTTCTTTGGCCCAAGTGAAACTTACGCACTAGGCTTGCTTTTCTTTCCCCAATGGTTCCAACTCTCACACAATTTTTGCTCTTGTGCTCTTTCCCTCATGATTTTCCAAAGTGAAAAATAGTTTTATGAAAAAAAATTATACTGGATTAACATCAAATAGTACAGCTAATTTTCTTCTCATTTAGAGGAAATCCCATACCAGGCAGGGCTTTTGGTAACAACACAGTTGGGCAGCTAGCATAGTGCTATCTGAAACAAATCTCAGGAGGCTGTGGTGGTGGGGTGGGGGTTGGTGCAGGCAGGTTGAACTGACCCTTTACATGAGCCAATGCTGTGCCCCATGCTTTAAAACGTCTTAGAGTGCTAGATGAAGATTGTAACTTACACATTCAATAAAAAGAGCCAAATTAACAAAGCCTTAAATTATTTTGAAATATTTGATGGAATTATGATTCTTATGCATGGGAGTATGGGTCACAAAGTTTTACTCTATAGTAGTGATGATTTGGTATGTCATTCAAAATTCATGTCTTTTAAGAAAGTAACCTTTTCAGGATATTTTACAGACAGACTCGTTCTTCAAACCTGAAATCTATCAAATCACCGATTCCCTTTGATCACCTAGAAGAAGACTACAAAAAAAAGCATGGGCTATAGCAGCTGTTGAAGTACTGGCAGTAACTTTGAGATTTTTGCATTGAAATATGAGTGTGTGGAAATCCCAAAGTTGTTGTCAATTTCACAATGTAATGACAACAAAGACTGGTATTTTCACTGCCAGCATAAGAGCAAAATCTAGACCACAGATGTCCTGCCAGGATTATACATTAGAAAATTAATAAAATCAGACTTCTTGTTCCTGATCTTTTGTACCCACAGACACTGTTATTTTTAACACAGTTAACATAACAATTGTTAGTAAAACTAAACTTCATCAATCCATGTTCCGGATCATAATTCCAGATTGCTTAAGATGGGGCATCCTCATGTATAATCCTGTTACATTGTTGAGTATTTGATAGCATGCAGCAATGACTTGTCAAGAATTCCGAAAAAAAACAAGGTAAATCTTTGTCATCACCTCACACCAGAAAACAATTGTTGTTTAGTACTTTCCTAATTAGTATTTATATCTGACAGATTGAAGAACCTCCATTGCCTAATACAATGATGTCATATTATTAGTGAGATTCTGTGTCCATACGTTATTTAAAATTTTAAATAGAGTAGCATGACAGTCAAGGGATTAAAGACAGCATGATTGTAGAATACCTATATTGTAGAATAGCTTTCCGTCCTGCTTTGGAGCACCAAGGCAACAGCAAAACATAACCCAGGCTGCTACTTCTCGATGACAGTTCAGTGTTCAGTGCTATCATGCCCTTATATTAATCACCAAGTTCTAAACTTGATACCATGGACTTAAAACCCAAAATCTTTTTGTCAATTTTCCCAACTATTTACTGTTGATGTTCTACTCAGTTTTTGCAGAATGCATCATCTCACATTTGTTGGAATTAATTTCACTTTCAACCCTTTGCCCAACCATCCATTCATTCTATATCCAGAGTTTGCGGAACTGAAAGGACCATTCTTAGAGTTTGGGGAACTGAAAGGACCGTTCTTGGAGCTTGGGGAACTGAAAGGACCTTTCTCGGAGCTAGCTCAGACTTGAAAGGTTGAACAGAATCTCAGTATTCCTCATGAACCAGCACTCCTTCATCCTGCCAGCCTAACAGGAACCTGCTGGCCTAGAACTCTTAATCTCCCTCTGCAACTGGATTCTCGACATCCTCATCAGGAGACCACAGTCAGTGCAGATGGGTGAAAACCTCTCTTTCTCACTGTCAGTCAACAGAGGTGTACCTCATGGACATGTGCATAGCTAACTGTTCTACTCACCCTGAACTTACAATTCTGTGGCTAAACACAGCTCAGGTGACATGTACTGTATCAATTTGCAGATGACATCATTGTTGGTAAAATTTCAGATGGTGACAGACAAGGAGGTGTACAGGAGCAAGATAGATCAGCTGGGTGAGTGCTATCACAACAACCTGGCACTCAATATTAGTATAAGTGCAAGGAATTGATTGTGGACTTTGGGATGGCAAAGTGAAACATACACACACCAGTCCTCATTGACGGGTTAACAGTAGAAAGGATAAGCAGCTTCAAGTTCATAGGCATCAAAATTTTGGATGATTTCCTGGGCCCAACACATTGATAAAGTCATGCCATGGGCTGTATTTCATTAGGAGTTTAAAATACATAAATTCAATACATATTATTCACGCATTCAAATGTCAAGAAAGTTGTTTGATGGTACACCAATCTTAAATACAGAATCAACACAATGCCAAGAGTCTGAACAACATACATCTGCAGGTTGGCAGTAAATGCCCACACTGTAATCCACCTTCTGAATATAGTAGAGTTTTAGTAGCAAGAGTAGAGAAATGATATTTTACTGGGGATGGGAAAACAAAGGCACAGAACTACACAGCACAGAAGAGGGTCCTACACACACACAAAATACTGGAGCAACTCAGCAGGCCAGGCAGCATCTATGGAAATTAATAAACGGTCGACATTTCAGGCCGAGACCCTTCATCATGACTGCAAAGGAAGGGGGAAGAAGCCAGAATAAGAAGATTCATACTGATATTTTTGCCCATCTACTGTCACCCCAACTGCTCACTATAGATGCAGCACCATTCCATGCCTAATCTATTCAAATGTCTCTCAAAAGTAGTGATTCTTTGTGATTCCTCCACTCCGCTTGGCAGTGAGTTCTAGATGTCGACCTACAACTTACCCCCTAAGATTCACTTTAAAACATTTCCTCTTCAATCCATCTGCTCTTGTTTTGATACCCCGACCATGGGGAAAAAATTCTATCTGTCTTGTTTATAATTTTATTACCTTATATTACATCACTGCTTAACCTTTATTCCAGGAAAATCATGCCAGTTTATTGAAACCTTCCCCCTAACTAACACTATCCAATGCAGGCAGCAACCCAATGAATGTCCTCTCAACTCTGTCCAGCACAACCACATCCCTCTATAGTGTGGCAAGCAGAACAGCACACAACACTCTTAAATGCAGTCTAACCAATGTTTTAGAAAGTTACAACATGTATCCCAACTTGTATTCTGTGCCCCGATTAATGAAAAGCAAGCCTAGCATATGTCTTCTTCACCACCCTATCTACTTGTGGAACCATGGAACTTTCAAGGAACTATGGACTTGAATCCCATGATTGTTTTGTTCATCAACTTTCCTTGGACCCCTAATATTTACTGTGGATGTTCTACTATTCAACTTTGCAGAATGCATCATCTCACATTTGTTGGGATTAAACTCTCAATCAACCCTTTGCCCAACCTTCCATTTAATCAACATCCTGAATTTGGGGAACTGATAGGAACATTCTTAGATGTAGACAGACCTGAAGGGTTGACCAGAATCTCAATATTCTTCATGAACCATTATTCCTTCATTCTGCCAGCCTAACAGGAATCTGCTGGCTCAGAACTCTTAAAGACTCTCACACTGAAAAGACTCGCATCAGTCAAACACCTCTTTACCTCTGAACAGCCTCTCCCAATCAATTTTTGTAAGTTCCTATATAATGCCATCACAATTAGCCTTGTGACAAATCCTATCACATTTTTTTCAAACTGTAGGTTGATGGGCTTACAATGGAAGTTGCCCATAACAGTGTCAATAATTAAGTGGAGAAATCTACCATGTCTCAGCTACAGCTCTGCCCATCTGTTTCCTGTAAGGGTTCTATTCTCCTAGTTTCTCCACCTCTGCCATGTCTGCTCTCATGACAACTCCATGCCTTGCTCTGTATTGCAATTTAAAACATGCTCACATTCTCACCTTGCCATTTCTAACACTGACCTGAAATGCTAAATCTGTTTTTATCTCCACAGATGCTACTTGACATGCTGAATTTCAGCACTTTGTGTTTCCCATTTCCAACATCAGCAATTATTTGCTTCACTACCTCAATGCAGTTAGTCAGCTTCTAAATGTACATTAATCCATTAACCATCTTAAAACAAACTTACATATTTAACCTATCTAGTTTTGATGATGTTATCATATTATCATGTTAGATGTTAACACCAACAGTAATTTATTTGATGCAGATTCAACCACCTAGAATGTCCAGGTTTTGCTACGGTTTGCATTATTCCTAAATAAAGAAATGGGTTATTAATTTTCAATCATTTAAAATAATTAGCTGCACTATATTTTATTTTCATGTAACAAGAAACCAATTACAGAAAGACAAACAATACATCTGCAACATTACATTACATAATAAGTTTTAACAAATAATGCAACAGTTACACCATGTTTCTACATTCTAGACTTTCGCAGGGTTTGTGTCATTTATTTGTATTTTAAGTATATTTTTGTTTCTGTACCAAACAACACGATATCAAGAAGATGGATTTTAATAGATGCCTCATACAAAAAAAATACATGAAGCACAGAAGTGCCGTTACTTGGAACAACACTATCCAGGTTCATGTTTGGGTTACCTGCCATCACCTTAATATTCAATGAATTTACAAGGCAGTACAGCATTCAATACATACATATAATGGTTCTTCTATATACTGCATGTCTGCGGGGAGACAAAACCCAATTTGCACGGTATCATGGTACCTCAATTACTTAACTGTCCTCAGAAGAGAACAATTTTAATTCCTCTTTTGAAAGAACTTGGAAGGGAACAAACATTATACACGTACAAAAAAAAATGACGGAAGTGCATAAATATTCACAGGATATTTGAGGATAATATAAGAGGCTATAGATTCCACAATTTGAACAGATAATCTCTGGTTATCAGCACGCTGCACAGTGATTGCTTATGAATTTATGCATTCTTATTTTGTACCATGTTTACAGAGTTAAGAATTATTTATCTATTTAAACAAGATTCAAACAAAGCTCATCAATATCTACTGGTGCCACACAAAAAGCCAAAGTAAAAATCTTGTTTGTGAAAATGTGCAGCTGAGAATGAATATTTACAAAGAAAAACAATAAATGCGTTCACTTCATAGTATATTTCCAAAGTTACTGACTCCTGGTTTTTGCTTTCACCTTGTACAAATGCTGACATATTTGAAGTACTCAGTGCACTATTAAGTTTCTCTAAAATTCATAATTATGAATTTCAGTGTTTGGAGAGCCAGCGTAACACAGTGCAAACATTTTTGTAGAAAATCTGATAAATAAGAAGAACATAATCATCAAATGTCACAACTGCATGCAACTTAGCAACTCAAAGCACAAAACTCATTACCGGTATGCAGTTAGTTGTGAAAATTATTTAAAACAACCTAATCAAGAGGTCAACATTTGACACAGTGAATATGGGCCATGTAGCATACAAGTACAATAAACAGATACTTCACCATTGATAATGATCTTGAAGAAACATAACTGCATATCAAGCTTAAAAAATTCAACTTGAACAGATTTTAAAAAAAAAATTATCTTTCTTATTGTGCCCATTTTCCAAAATCTTCAGATATAATTGCCTAACATTAAAATGTGCTTCTAACATTCAAATTAATTGAACAGTTTTGCATTAAAGTAAGAAAATACCAATCAAAATAACAAACACTGGGCGTAAAGAGAGGGGAGGTAATACTCATTGAAGTATTCTTGAAGTGAAAGACTTCCATGCAATTTTATGCCATTATCAAACAAAGTTCAAAAACTACTTGAATAAAACTAACTCTCATATTAATGGTGTTATCACACTTTGTCTTTAATAGCTTTTTTATATTACCCTTAATTTAACAAATATATGACACATTGCATGATCAATTATTCTTGACTGATTGAATAACAATCAAAACCACACTTACAAACTTTAAAAGTTATCACTGATAACACTGAGAGTTAACATAGCTTCCATTTATTTTCTAGTTTGTGGTAACCTAACGTTCAATGATTGTTCTTATTAGTGGACTAATCAATATAATGTTGCAAAGAGCACAGGAAGAAGAACTGATTCATGCATCTCACAACTGTAACAGTTGTCTGCTGTGAAACTTGGAAAAAAGGGAATGTATTTTACAGTATTTTAATTTTAATAATAAATGATAATAAACAGATATTGGTCCTATTTGCAATTTTAATCTTAAATCTCAATCCATCCCATTTACAAGCAAACCTTTCTAAATGAAATGATTCAAATCATTCGTAACAGTACACTTTAAAATAATTTAGAATCCTTAAGTATTATTTTTACCTATTCCTTCTGATTGAAGGTTATGTTTGTTTAAAGCATAATCTATACTCAGATTAAATTACACACTTGTATTTCCAGTGCACCATCAAGAATTAATATGTTTACTGAGGAGTGGCACGGGGGCTGATGCAATAGGAAAATAGCGATTGTGGAATATATAGAAATTAATACATTACTAATGTTGGAAAAGTAACTATATTTAATCTCAAGTAAGGAATAAAATGTCATCAATCATGAAAAAAAAACAAATTTTTACCTAGAAGTAATCTATGGTCTGTGAATGATAATGGCAACCTGCATAATGGCAGGCAAGGGAGATTATGAGGAACAGCAACAAAGACATTTTTAAAAAAGTAGGAAGATATAACAGAAAATATTTATTGATGTGAATATGTGGTGCAATTTTACTCCAGATAGAAAATTAGTAGAAATCATCTCACAACAATTAGTTAATTTGTCTTAATGATAGAAGCTGGTCTGTGCTCAAACCAGTACAGGAAAAAATTGGATGGGCTGAGGCCATAAGGTTAAAAGGACATCTCTGGTATTTCAAGAATCCCATGGCACCTGCCTAAAGATTTTAGCTCTGCTTTTTTATGTAAGTACCTTCATCACAGAGTTTGTACCAAGTACAGACCTTCTGTAATAACACTTATCCAGGATCTGTAACAACAAAGAATTGGGTATAAATCTAACTTGAGAATTCATAGGGGTGAAAGAGATTCCATTATATACATGGTTTTTATATTCTTCTAAAAAATACTAAGCCAGTGATCCTCATGATAGTGCAAACTATTTTAAACACTGCAGTTCACCCCATCATCTGTGGACTTATCTATGTACCTTCCAAGATCCCAGCTGGAGCACTGTCACAAATGTTAACGGTGCTTCACTAGCTATATCATTTCAATTGTATACAAAGGTATGCTTATTTTTGTAAAACATATGCTTTGTCTTTCAGGCCACTGTTGATTGCTTTGTAATGCTGGCATCATAGGGTTTCCTGGCATGCTCAACATAGTTTCAAATAAAATCTCCAGAATTTCAATGTTGCCAGTGAAATCTGAATGAGCTGTACAAAAATGCTACACTACCACAGAAAATCAAAAGACTGACAGACAAGACCCTGTAAAGCAGCACAGATCATTTATCAGCTAAGTGAATCTCTAAACAAATTACAAAAAAAGAGGTGGTTCTTGCATGTCATGGTTTAGCATTCAAGATGTCAAATTCAGAGCGCAAGCACAAATAAACCCACACAATGCAAATGGCGAGAGTTATTCTAACAACAGCAGCCATTCGCCAATGTGACTATCAACAAGAGAGTAGGTGCTTGAGTTCTTTTGCTTTTCTGATTCTCAGCTGCTCTTTGGAAATGGCGATGAAATTACCTGCAATAATAAAAATCAAACAATCAGAACAATATTATTTTACAGTGTAGATGAAATTAGTAAAATAATATTTTTTCTTACAAATCAAAATATCAGTGTTATTCACTGACATAGGAAATGCAGAAAACTGATTGGCACAATTATTCGAAGTTAATATAAATTTAGACTTAAAAATTACAAACATTCATGGTACTCTCAAGACATCATGAAATTAGTTTGTCCATTTAATGAACTAAGATTTCATGAACACTTTTAGATTAAGGAACAAAATATTCTAATTCCTTTCTCTCTTTAGTAATCTGGACTTGTTCAATATTTAATGGACCATTGAATAATAATGTTTGAAATTAGAATGATTATCTTCACACATACATCTTTGTCATGATCTTCAGGAATGGGATGAGCAAAAAGTTTTAAAATTGGTCAAATAAGGCATTTAATAAAATAATATATATACTGTTGGAAAGTAATGCAAATTTATATTCCATCTTTAATGAAACAATTTGAATATACACTATTTTACAGTATGTGTTGATTTCTTTGCAATACCAGTATAAAATACTTTTAGAAAAGCCTTTTTGATCTAAAATGTTCAGTGATATCACAATAGATACTGCAGCTGCAGCATACCAGCACATTCCATCAGATATAAACAGAGCAGATTGCAGTATTTGAAGACCACAATTAGACTGCCAATAAATATTGAATATTATTACTTAGCTAACCCAGCTTACATTTCTTCTATCATATTATTTAATAAATGTCCTTTGGGAATTTCTCCTTTCTGATTTCATAAATTAATTTGTATATCTGAAAATATAATATTTGGAATTATAGCTTGATTGAATGTTAATATTAAAGATCTTGTACAATCAAACAACAGTAAATTACTGAATAAATCTGACTTTTTCCTAGTAATGAAATGATTCACAAGTGCAGATTATTTAAAGTTTGTAGGTGTAATTCCATTCAGGTTAGTGTTAGATAATCGCTAGAGCTTTTTACTTTAGATTATCAATCCTAAACCCACATCTCCAGCAGCAGTTTATTGGTTGCAGTATTATGTCTCACAAATATATTCCAACTGAATCTGTTACTGCTGTTACCTATATTTTACAACATTTGTATTCAACTGTTATCCTATTGCAGCTCAACAAGCACCAAGTCCTGAATAATTAATTGGCCCATCAGTACCCATAATGCATTTTCATCCTGACCTACATGCACTTTGAACTAAATATTTTTTGTCTCCTTTTTTCTTGGAACCAGATGACAGCACCACATGATGGAAAAGATAAAAAATTAAAACGAGCACTCCTGGAGGGTAGGTGAGTGACCTGTGGGAGAAAACTCAGCCAGAGAAGATCTCCGCACCAAGCATCAGACAGCTACAAATTGATTAGTTAGTCTGAGGAACTGCCACCAACCAGGCTCGAGAGACTAATTAAAGAGAGCACTGCCTGCACAGATACCCCATTGACACCAAATTTGCTCAGCTGTGGCCACGAGGGAGCCTGAATTATCTTAACGGCTGTGGTTTCTCATGTCTGCCTCACATTATAGGTAAGGGATGAACACTGCTCTCTTCTCCATTAAAATGACTGAATTATAAATGACTTCATCAGTGTTTTAATACAAGGGATACAGGTTAGACAAATAAATGTTAAAAGTTAATCTGCTGACAGATGTCAAAATCAAACTCTGTGATTCACTGGAACAGCTTACAATATTGAATAAAATATGCAACTCACATTTTAAATTCAGTTCTAATGCAGGATGCCAAAGAGTGAACAAAATATGTTTAAAAATGAGAGTGAACAGTGAAACTGCAGTTACACAGTTGTCCTATATCCATTAATATCATTGGCCTTTTATCTCTATTTTATTTTGTACAATAGACTGAACAGCTTTTCATGTATTACTACCAAAAGATATAATTTTCTTCAATGCAATATTGGTAATAAGAAAATTAAAAACATCCAATGTACATGCTCTAATGGTGGAATTATTAAATCATATAATTTATAGTGTTTTGTAAAGTTCTAATATCCTAGCTATGAAATCTAGATTTTTGTTTAATAAACTGTTGAGCATGGACATTTTGTCTCATAAGGCACATTTTGTGCCCCCTTCAGTTTTAGTATGAAGATATTTCACAATTTTATTGCAAGAAGGCAGTTCAGCATGCTGAATAGTGAACAAGCATGATAACATTTCAGTCAGGTCAAAATCATTTCTAAAAATGTCCAGAATTTGCAAGAGTTCCAAAAGAGATTCAGTGATTTGCAAACTACATGAAATTAATGGAGACATCTTGCAATGTAGCATATGATGATCAATTGTTGTTAAATATTAACACTGTATGCAGAAATACATATGGAGATGTAACCATTAGATATGCTAGAAAGGTAACTGGATGGATGTTTTACAACTTTTACACGATACTATGATACAAAGAAAATACTTTAGAAATTAAGTTCCACCAGCTGAACATAAGCAAGCTCAACTTTCATTGTCATTATGGTTGAAATCAAGATTCATTCAGAACTACTCAGAAATATTTGTATAAATCTATCTGAAAATGATGAAAGAATTATATATGTATTTTGAAGATGTGTAAATACATAAGAACATTGTTGTATGATTGCATAGCCTAGCCAGTTTTGTCAACTGACATGTACATGCTGGATGTTGCTGGTCCACAGACTTGGTTGGTGTCACCCATTGCTCACAATGGTTTTGATGCAAAGAACCTGTCCTTTTGGCCCAAAGAGTCCCAGACACCAGCTGCAAACAAGGTGTAAAGCATATTATTGTATACACAATCTTTAATAACAATGGTAATTAAAAAAAGATGAATGTTTATGGCCCATAGATGCCTCAGGGATGTGAGTTTCCCAAAAATACTGCCTACCTTCTCCTTTTATACAACAAATGGAAACCTAATATTCCACGTGAATAAAATGCACAGTAGAAAATCAAAGATACAAAAGATTCTATAGATGCTGGAAATCTTGACCAACACACACAAAATTCTCAACTGGCCAAACAGCTTCTATGCAGGGAAATTAAGCCAACATTTCAGACCAAGAACCTTCATCAGGACTCAAGAAGAAAATAAGACATCCCCAGTCTTTACCACTGGTGCTTATTTTAGACATCCTCACATATCCACATATCTTTAAACCACCTTGGGAAAGATTTGGCCTAATTAGGCATTGTCAGATCAGTTTGGTTTGCTCCTATTTATACTGGAATATCTCTCTTAATAGCGGATAGAAGGAAAGAGGTCTAGGTTGAATAGTGACTTACCTATACAGAAAAGAATGCAAGATAAACTGATCATGAACAAACTGCAATCGCTTATTAAACACATGGAAAGACCAAAGGCACTATCAGTGTTGTAAGCCATATACATGAACGGTATTTTTTTCTGATCAATGATCCATTTTTCAGCATGTTCAGGAGTTCAAATGAGAAATCACTGGCCTGCAACATTAACTCCATTACCTTTCCCAAATTTGTTGATTAACATGCTGAAAATTTCATGTACTATATATTTTCTGTTTTTACAAGGGAAAATAAGAAATTGGTCAGAACTCATTGCGTCGGTTCTCCATTTATTTAGTCATTGCTATTTTCAACATTGTCCTAAACTCTTGATTCATGCTTGATAGCAAAAAATAAGATTCAAAAAGCTAGCTCAGTCTTAAATGTAATTGGTGACTCAGCTTCTAAATGTCATCGAGGGAATTATCCACATTCATAAGTCTCAGGGCACAGAAATTCCTTCTCATCTCAATTTGAAATGGCTGAATGCACCTAAGGGGGTCCTAAGACTACGCTTCCACTTTTTTCCTGGAAATGACTACTGAAGGTGAAGCAGTGGATGTGGTGCACATGGATTTTATTTGTTTTAATTAATTTATACATTCAGTCCAGAACAGGCCTTTCCGGACCTTTGAGCCACATCATCCAGCAACCCACTGATTTTAACCCTACCCTAATCACAGGACGATTTACAATGACCAATTGACCTACTAATTGGTACACCTTTGGACTGTGGGAAGGAACCAGAGCACCCGGAAGAAACCCACGTGCACACGGGAAGAAACATACAAACTTGCTTATACACAACGCAGGAACTGAACGCCAAACTCTGATGCCCTGCGCTGTAGTGTCATCGCACTAATCGCTAAGTTACCATGGCACCTTTCAGTAAGGCATTCAACAAGATTCCAGATGGTAGGCTCATTCGGAAAGTCAAGGCATGGGATCCAGGGAAACATGTCTGCACAGATTCAGAACTGGCTTGCCCACAGAAGGTAGAGGGTGGGAATAGAAGGAGCAAATTCTGCCTGAAGGTCCATGACTAGTCATGTTCTGTGGGGCTCTATTCTGAGACCCGTGCTCTGGGTGATTTTTATAAATTCCTTGGATGAGAAAGTGGAATGGTGGGTTAGTAAGTTTGCAGATGACATGAAGGTTGTTGATATTGTGGGAGCTTGTTGTAGGTTACAATGGAACATTGACAGGATACAGAGCTAGGTTGAGAAGTGGCAGATGGAGCTCAATCTGAAAAAAATGTGAAGAGATCTACTTTGGAAAGTCAAACTTGAATGCAGAGTACAACATTAATGGCAGGATTTTAACAGTCTGGTAGAACAGAAGGATCTTGGGGTCCAAGTCCATAGATCTTTCAAAGTTGCCACGCAAGTTGATATGGTGTTTAAGATATGGTGTTTTGGCCTTCATTATTTGGGGGATTGAACTCAAAGGCTGTGAGGTAATGTTGGAGCTCGATAAAATTCTGGTTAGACAACACTTGGATTACCGTGTTCAGTTCTGTTCACCTCATTATAGGAAGAATGTGTGTGGAAGCCTTAGAGAGAGTGCAAGGGAGGTTTATCAGGCTGCTGCCTGGATTAGAGAAAATGCCGTATGATGAAAGGTTGAGTGAGCTAGGGCTTTTCATTTTGGAGCGAAGGAAGATGAGAGGAGACTTGATGAATGTGTATAAGATGATACGAGACAGAGATAAAATGGACAGCCAGTGTCTTTTCTCAGAGTTACAATGGCTAATATGGGAGAACATACTTTTAAGGTGATTGGAAGAAAGTATAGTGAGGATGTCAGAGTTTATTTTACACAGAGAGTGAATGTGTATGTGGAGCACACGATGAGAGGTGGTGATAGAGTAGATATATTAGGGGTGTTTAAGAAACTCTTAGATACTTTATACTTTATTGTCACCAAACAATTGGTACTAGAACGTACGATCATCACAGCGATATTTGATTCTGCGCTTCACACTCCCTGGATTACAAATATTAAATATAAAAATATTAAAAATAGTTAAAATTAGTAAATATTAACATTTTAAATTATAAATCATAAATAGAAAATAGAAAAATGGGAAGTAAGGTAGTGCAAAAAAACCGAGAGTCAGGTCCAGATATTTGCAGAGTACGGTCCAGATCTGGGTCAGGATCCGTTCAGCAGTCTTATCACAGTTGGAAAGAAGCTGTTCCCAAATCTGACCATACGAGTCTTCAAGCTCCTGAGCCTTCTCCCGGAGGGAAGAGGGACAAAAAGTGTGTTGACTGGGTGGGTCTTGCCCTTGATTATCCTGGCAGCACTGCTCCGACAGTGTGCAGTGTAAAATGAGTCCATGGACGGAAGATTGGTTTGTGTGATGTGCTGCGCCATGTTCACGATCTTCTGCAGCTTCTTTTGGTCTTGGACAGGACAACTTCCATACCAGGTTGTGATGCACCCTAGAAGGATGCTTTATACGGTGCATCTATAAAAATTAGTGAGGGTTTTAAGGGACAGGCCAAATTTCTTTAGTTTTCTCAGAAAGTAAAGGCGCTGGTGGGCCTTCTTGGCAGTGAACTCTGCTTGGTTGGTCCAAGTCAGGTCATTTGTGATATTGACCCTGAGGAATTTAAAGCTTTTGACCTGTTCCACTTGCGCACCACCGATGTAAATTGGGTTGTGCGGTCCGCTACTCCTTCTGAATTCAACAACCAATTCCTTTGTCTTGCTGACGTTGAGGGATAGGTTATTGTCTTTGCACCATGCCACCATGTTCTTAATTTCCTCTCTGTACTCAAACTCATCATCACCCAAGATAGGCACATGGACAATAGAAAAATGGAGGGCTATGTGGGAGGGACAGGTTTGACTGATCTTAGCGCAGGTTAAACGGTTGACACAATGGGCTGAAGAGCCTTTATTGGGCTCTACTGTTCCATGTTCTAGATATCCTCACTGGGAAACATTCTCAGAGCTTCTACCCTTTCTGGCTCTTAGAATTCTAAATGTTTCCATGGGATCATCTTTTATTCTTTCAAATGCTATGAACTATTGGCCCCTCACAGCTCGATCCCCTCCTGGAAACATTAATAGTAAAACCAACCTTGTGAAGCTTTACTGCACTTCCAGGAGGGTATATACTTCTTTAGCAAGTATCAGTGTAGATGTAGGAAAACCTAGCTATTCTTATATTTCACTCCCCTTGTAATAAAGTCCAGCAATGCAATTATCTTTTAATAACATCTATCTTCATGTTAACGTTTTCTTTTATATAGACCCAGGTATCTCTGAACATCAACTATTAACTACTCTTATTCAATTTAAATAATTCTTTACTTTTAATTGTTCCTACTCAAGCAGATAAGTTTACGTTCTCCCTCACTCCATCTGCCCTGTTTTGATCTCTCACTCACACTGTATACAGTATATCACTTTACAGATATATTGTATTCTATCTTTTTATTGTTACTTAACTTGGATACATTACAATTGATTGCCTTACCCAAATCATTAACACAAATTGTCAAGGGCTGGAAGTGCTGCAACTGATCCCAAGACAACCCACCAGTTACAATCTGAATTTAGGAAAAGACCAGTTTATTGTTACCTTGCCTCTGGGAGTTAACTAACCCTCTGTCCATGATTTTATATTACCCTCAACTCCACACCATTAACTTGTGCACGAACTTTGGTATGGTAACTTATCAAATAATTTTTAGAAACCCAAGTCAAAAAATCATCATCTCTTATTTATCTACCCTTGCTGTCACATCTCAGGGTACTCAGGGTAATACTATACAAGTAGAACTCTCTTTCATGAAGCCCCGCCAACTTTCCCTAATCATGTACTGCTTTTCAGGTTCACTATTATTAAAGCTTGAAAATAAATCTCAGCAGATATTGAACTAACTGGTCCAATGTTCACTTCACTCTGTATTATAGCAGTTTTACATTTGTTCTTCTCCATCTGCAAGGGTTTTTCAAGACTCTAGGGAATTATGGAAGATCATACCCAGTACATTTCACCACCTTTATACCCATTCCTTATTTAATCATAGGATGCAGGTCAATTCTTGTTTCCAATAGTTTACCTGGTATTTCTTCGGCAATCAGCACACAGAAAACACTGGAGGAACTCAATGGAGGGAAATAAATAGTCACTATCTCAGGCCAATCTTGGCCTGAATCATCAGCTATTCACTTCTCTCCATATGTGCTGCCGGATCTGCTGAGGTCCTCCAGCATTTTGTGTGTGCTTATCCTGATTTCCAGCATGTGCAGTCCCTCTGTATCTCCACCATTTCACCCACGGCATAAAAAAGTAGTAAGGCCTCATAATTTGAGACTATCAGGTGCGTTTCTGAGAAAGAAGACAGATAGCACGTGAACAGGTGAATTGGAGCAGCAGGTAGCCAAATAACCCCACAGTTCAGGAAGCTAGTGAGGTGATGCAGTAATCAGTGATATGCCCACATTTACTTACAATCTCTGTTAACAGCTTGGAAGAAATGGCTGAGGGTATTGCTATCATGTTAGTCATGTAATGAAGACAGGTGGAAAACCATTGGATGAGTAGAGTTCAAAAAGTACTTGTGAAGGGATTGAGGTAGGTTAAATGAAAAAGAAGATTGAGTATAATATGAGGAAATGTGAGTTATCTATATTTGTAAGAAGAATCAAAAAGCAGATTGTTACTTAATTGGTGAAGTCTATAACATACTAGTGCTCCAAGTGCACTAACAAAAGCATTATCGTTGTAAAAGAAGAAAAAGTTAGCACTGAGTTACAGTAATAATTTACGAAGGCAAATTGAATACAGTGCCTCTATTTCTTCAAAGGGATATTGAGTATATGATTTTTAAAAATCCCCACAACTGTATGGGGCCTTTTAGAATCACACCTGAAATATGCACTCAGCTTTGTTATCTTCATTCATGGATAGATATACTTGCTGCAGAGGTAGTACAATGAAGCACTCCTAAGTTTATTCTAGGATTGTCCAAAGAGAAAAGGTTGAGCAGAGTAGGAGTTTGGAAGGATAAGAGGTGACCTTGTTCAAACAGATACTGAGGGAGCTTGATAGAATCTAGAACTAGGGAGCACAATCACATGATAAGGTGCCAACCACTTACAAACTCGATGAGGAAGGCATTTTTTTTCTAAAAGTGGTTGTAAGTCTTTGCAATTCTCTATTCCAAAGAGCTATGGAGGCTGTGTCATCAAACATATTCAGAGCTGAGAAAGACAATTCAATGCACCACAGGGGAATTGAGAACTATGGGTTCAGACAGGAAAATGAATTTGAGGCCAACAATTCAATCAGACTTGATCTTACTGAATGCAGATAAGCTCAAAGAACCACATATCATATTCTTGCTCCTATTGCTTACATTTTTAGGTTGATTCATCATCACTGCAGACCCACATTGCACAGCCTGCATAGATTGCCAGATATTGAGCCATAACAAGGGCAGATCACCCACACACATATTTGACAATCTTTGTAACACTCCCTCTCTTTTACAGGATAAGACTGCACACAATCAAAAACAAGTAGCTAACAGGAGTAGGCACATTTCCTTTACCATCGCCTCAATCTCTTATTTCCGCAGGGATTGCTCCCTCCATGATTCCACTGTCCATTCATTTCTCCCCATTAATCTGCCTGCTGACACTTACTGCTATAAGCAGAAGAACTATTACACCTACCCATTCACATTCTTGCTCACATTCATTCAGGGCCCCAAACAGTTCTTCAGGTGAGACAATACTTCACCTGTGAATCTGATGTATTCAGTTGTATCAGTCAATTGTATCCAGTCCTCCCAACGCAGCCTCCTCTATATTGGTGAGACCCAACGTAGATTGGGGAGCCACTTTGTTAAGCACCATTTCAATTCCAATCCCCATTCCCATTCGGACATGTTGATCCATGACCTCCTCTACTGCCATAATGTTACTCTCAGATTGGAGGAGCAACACCTCATATTCTGTCTGGATAGCCTCCAACCTGAAGGCATGAACTTCAATTTTTCTAAGCTTCTCATCCTCTTTGTTCCCCTTTCTTTAAATCCCCACTCTCTCCCCTCTTACCTCTTCTTTTCTCCTCATTTGTCTATCACCCCCAGTGCCCCTTCTCCTTCCCTTTCTCCCTTGATTGACTCTTCGCTTTTATCAGATTACTTCTCCAGCCCTTACCTTTTCTACCTATCACTTCCCAGACAGTTACTTCATCCCTCCTCGCACACCCACCTGGCTTTTGTGTGTGCGTTGCTTCACTTATCACCTCCTAGCTTGTATTCTTTACCCTCCCCCCACCTTCTTATTCTAGCTTCTTCCCTCTTCCTTTTCAGTTCTGATGAAGAGTCTCAGTCCAAAACATTGACCATTGACTTATCTCTCTTGATACTGCCTGACTTGCAGAGTTCCTCCAGCATTTCATATGTGTGGCTCTGGATTTCCAGCACCTGCAGATCTGCTTGTGTTTATTGTTGTACCTTACCATTCTTTATGGCTGACAAGCTGACAACTTGCTGAAGAGGTACCAAAGGGAATAATTAACTTTGTTTCTTCCTGCGCAGATGCTGCCCAAAATTCTAGTTATTTCCCTCATTTGCTTTCTTTAAACTGAATATTTTTCTTTTATACCCAGATAACTAAAACGTGCAGTGTGAATGTCTGCCTAGTACAGACTTAGTATTGCAGACTGTCTGGAGTCAACATTAGACAAAGTAACAAAGATGGCACGAATCTTAATTCACAATAGCTGGGATTTGGGATCAAGCTTCAAACTACCAGTCTCATACTTGCCATTAAAAATTGCCTTGAAATAGTAACTCTGAAGTTGATTTTAGGATTATTCCGAGTTAACTGTATGTATATAAAATATTTCTTCAAATAGTCCTTGTTTTCTCAAGCATTGTTCATTTTCAGCGATAAATAGTATCAAAGTAAAAGGGAAAGCTGCCTTTCTAGAGTCAATATATTAAAAAGCAGTTTTTAGATGAAGTGTGCAGAGTTATGTTTTGTAAATCCAAAAACATAAAACTAATCAAAGGTAGGGACATAGAGCCAGGAGTAATGTATCTGTTTTTGATTTTACTTTAAGCGAGGCACATACGTATGATGTCGTGGCATTTCACATATAACCCGTAATGAACTGTGACACATCCTTTGGCATCCACCGCTGCTTGAATTTTCTCAGCGGACTTCTGTAAACCTTGTGTGTCAATGGTATGATCACAGTAAGTGATGCGTGTTTTAAAGAATTCACACTTGTTAAGTCATGCTCTGAGCCCATGATCTTCTCATCTTCTTAATACTATCTTGAGATTTTGAAGATGTTCCTTGTCATCCTTACCAGTAACAATGATGCCATCCAGGCAGCACTGAGTGCCTGGGCAGCCTTGCAGTATCTGGTCTATGGCTTTCTGCAAGAGTGCAGGTACAGACGCTACTCCAGAAATAAACCTATTATAGCAATAAAGCCCTTTCTGAGTGCTTATGGTGAAAAACACTCTGTACTCTTTTCCCATCTTCATCTGTAGGCAGGCCTCAGCTAAGTCCACTTTGCTGAAGTATTTTCCTCCAGAAAGGTTTGCGAAGATATCCTCCATCCTGAGTAGAGGGTATTGATCTACTTTCAGTACCTTAAAATCACCACAAATCCAAACAGATTTATTCTTCTTGACTACTGGAACCACTGGCATTGCCCAGAAGCACCACTCAGACTTGGAAAGGATTCAGCCTCCATGCGATCTAGCTTACTGGCTACTTTATCATGGATGCTACAAGGGATTGGATGGACTTTGTAATACTTGGGTATGGCATTTTCCCACTATTTTACCCTTGACATGTTTGAGTTTTCCATTTCCATCCTTAACAGTGTTATGGCATCATCTTTGTTAATATCCTTTCAGCTGGCTTTATTACAGGGGATGTGGCATGCAAATGGTGGATGGATCTCCAATCAAGTTTCTCAGTATAAGTTTTTAAGCTGGATATCTGCAGGATTCAGTTTGGTACCTTTGAAATGCCGTTCAAACTCATTTTGTGGATTTGCTGCAACAGCTGAGCCAGTATTCAATTCCATTTAAATTAATTTGCTGCTCACTTCTGGTGTAAGCCATTTTGCTTGTACATTGTGTAACACACTGTAAGGTTTCACCGCTAATGTAATAGCCTCTCTGTAATGTTTCACTGCTAAGGTAATGGTTTCTCTGTAGCAGCAATGTTTGGGTTATGACTTGAGATAGCGGGGTCTTTGGAATGTATGCGAGTCAATGCATGTTGTTCTTTCTTGTGGGTCCGGGAGCAAGGATTTCGTGGTCTTTTGTCGGCGAGAGATGAAGAGAGAAGAGGAGAGTGGAAAGAGTTGGTAGACTGCCGGACGGAGTGGACTGGGAGCGAGGGTCTGAAGGTCGGCAACACTCGGAGGAAGTCGATCAGAAACAACTGGACGAAATTGTGAGCTCCAACGTGCACATTAGACGGTCTCATTAAAATGTGCCCTTTTTCTTTTTATTTTCTTTACTAATCCTATAGTCAGATTAAGATTTATAAAGTTCATTTGTTTAATTGCATATGGTGTACTGTCTGCTATTTTACGGTTCACATTTATAACCAGGCAACACATCACGCAGCATCCACACAGACAAGATTTCTCAGTTTGGTTGGGCCAGAGGCTGTCTTCCCCTAGACAAATGCATGCTGGCTGAACCTAAGGGTTAGAATTGTTAGCTTTCATGTTGTAAATCTCAAGGCTACTCAGTCCTGTGTCACTCTCTTCATTATCAGATGTTTCATCAATGGCATGTGGATTAGTGTTTTTGTTTGAAACTGAAACTTGTGTTTTTATCTTTTTCTCTTCCCTGTTCAGTTCATTTATCTTTATCTGCCCAACATGCTCTTTGTATGTGTCCTAATTTGTTGTATTTTCTGCAAGCTTTGCCTTTAAACCTCCATTGGTCAGGTGTATGTAAGCTCTTGGCACAACAGTAACACAGGTCGTTTGGCCAGGCTAGTTGCTGTGTAGACGCTTCAATTTTGTTCATGTTCACTTAGATTCCTGACTGCAACTCAATTCCATCTATCTGCTATTTCCGTTGATAAAGCTATTTCAACTGTTCTTTTAAATGTAAGTTGTCCTTCAGTGACGAGCTGTTTTATGAATGTTTTCTTTTAAGATTCTATAAACTAAACAATCTCTCAATGCATCATTAAGCCCATTCCTGAATTGACCATGCTTAGACAACTTCTTGAATTCAGTCATGTACACTGCAGTGGAGTTCCGTTCCTTTTGATTCCAATTATGAAACCTAAAGCGTTCTGTAATCAGCAATGGTTTTGGTTCTAAATGTTCCTGGATTATGTTCATCATATCAGCAAAGTTAATTTCAGTTGGTTTGGTTGGAACCATCAAATTTCTAAACAAACGGAATGCACGCAGGAAAACTGGTACTTGTTTCTCACTGGCTATTCCATTTGCTTTAAAATACTGCTCAATTCACTCAGTTTATAATATCCAGTTATCTCTTGTCCAATCAAGTGCATCTATCTTTCCAATGTAGCCAGCCATTTCTGCTTTTTTTATTTAAAGTTCATTATCACCCAGTACTCACTATCTATGAACCTGTGAATCTGTTATCTGCCTTTTTTTTAAACCAAACATCTCCTTTACCGACAAAGCATGTACTGTGCTGTTTTTTTTCCCTTCAACTGTTTCTCACTGTACTTTTTTAAACTCAAATACCCCACTGAGTTTCAACAGGTAAGTAGTCATCTCAGATTCTTTTAAAATTTACTCGTCACCACTGTATTGTCTTGTAATTTCAAAACATAAAAACTCATTGAAAGGAAAATACATAGCCAGCACTAAAGTGTTTTGTTTTTACTTTAAGTGAGGCACATACGCGGTGGTATTTTACATATAACCTGTAATGAATTATTTAAAGAAACAAGAATGCTTAATCAAACAATATATTTACAATATTACTAAAATGTTAAATACACAACATGCCTAAAAGGATACTTTCTAAGTCTTGGAGTTATGAATTCTAACCATGAATTTTGAAAGAGTAAATATTCTGCCAAAAACCTTTCCACTAAAGCCAACAACTTTTGCCAATTTCCAGACCACTGAAAGATCACAAGCTAGAAAAACTACCACATTGGGTACATTTTTATGCACTTTGAAACAGATTTGAAGCTGAAAATCAATCATGAGATATAAAACTCATTGTGAAATTGTAACTCATCTGTGCAAATGACCACACTGAAGCCACTGGACCAGAACAGTGCCCTCAATCAGCATACAATGCATGTCTGGTATTGCTGCTGCAGAATTTTAAAGTGAGCATCTGGGCTGAAGGTAATTCTTTGGTCTTGAATTGAAATGTGGATCTTTTTGAGAAGCAGAAAGCCATCGCAATTATAGGATATAGGTGTGGTCTATAGAGTTGATCTGCATCTTCTCTAATGGGCCAGATGTTTCTAGAAGTTCCAAGCAAGGCTTCCGTGCATTTTGAGAAGGGGAAGAGTGCAGCCAGTTGTTCTGATCTTTCCCTTGAGTGCCTGCGTGAGATGTGTGGTGACTGTCATTGTCTCTGTCCTGCCAATCCTAGCTCAGACTTCCCACATGAAACGCTCTACTTAAAACAGCAGATTCTATTAACAGCTGCTGGCATGTTGGGATTTGCATTTGTAATTTTGTTCTAACATGATTCTTTTGTTCTAGTCTATTCTAGAAAAGACCTTTTTTGCAATTCAGCAAGAAATTCAACTCAAATTTCTAAGCAGTCTAGTTTCATATAATCACATTTATATATATTCAATTGCAGTACAAAACGTATTTCCTCCTGTGCCTACACCTAAACAATTAACCTTTTTCCAAAATGGTGTCATTAAAAAAGCCAACGCGTAAATAACAATTGAGTTCCACCATATTTAAAAGTGTTGTAAATGACAGTGTTTGATAAAATAAGGCATTGATTCCCAACCATACCCAGAACCGTGAGAGCATACTGGAATGGGTGCTTCTTTAGTGAAGTTCAAAGCAATTTCTGTGCTTTGACAAAATATGCTAATTTTATATTGTACAATTCACTGTGCACTACATACACAGTGACTTATTGGGTCTGATGGCCTACTCCTGCCTCTATTTTCTTATGTCTTTTGTATCCCGAGGAGTACTTCAATGAAGGTGGAAAAATAGTTGACAATTTGAGGAATATAAGGGTATGGAGAAATGGCACAGAAGAGGATTTAAGGCCAGCACTGATCAGACATTAAATGATGGGGCCTGATGAGTTCTTACTCTAACTCCTATTATCATCTGTTCTCTTAGAATTGAATTTCATCTTGCATGATTCTATTTACTTAAGTAAAGATAATTAAAGCCACTTTATCTACAAAATATTTACATCTATTCTTAAATTTCTCAAGGAAAAGAGCATTTTGATAGGCTCCATTGATTTCAGATCCCAAAGGAGATCAATACCTATTGCCACCACTCTCCTGAAGATACTCAGGTTTATTTTGACAGAAGTTGGTTGACATGTAGTTTTCAGAAACATGCAATGCTGGAAACTGCAAAATCACACAGAACTTCAAATTTGTAATCGAAACTAACATAAATCAAAATGCAAAAAGAGATTCAAATTCAGTATTTAAAATAGTGCTTGCATAACCTATATTCATAGCCTGTGGACAGCTGCCAGAAAATCATCATGTATGGGGTGATGGGGTGGTAGTGATGGTGTAGGGATGAGAAATACAGTAGTTCACATTGAGAAAATCAACAATGGAATTTGTTGTTTCAGGGGCTAACTTAGTAGGAACAGATGTAGAATCTGTGTTGCAATACAATCAAAATGAAGCATGACAAACCCACATGAGTGGGAGGGATTGTGGGAGGATTTGGGGTGTGGCACACCCAGTTCTGACAGCTGGTGTCTACACCACCAAGCAAGCAAAAGGCCCCTTAAGTGATACATAGTTCAGAGAGGAACAAGGAAATGCTCACTGCCATGGCCACTGAGAAAGTCCATGAAATTTCAAAGACGGAAACTTCATTCCACAAATCAATCCCAGATTAGTTAACCATTCATGATTAAATTATTTGCTTCTGAAATTAGCTGCCTGGACTTGCATCTGGTTTTGCTTCAGCACATTACATAGGCACTCTTACTGTAATAACTAAAATCCTATGTGGTATCTCACATAAAAAATGAGAAACGGATAATCCTGTCTTATTGAGTGCGGACATATTACTAGTTAGCGTTTAAACGATAGTATGAAATCCTTTCAGTTACATTGTCCTTCATTAGTATTGAAAGAAGAATAAATTCAAAAGATGAATATCCAGTCTACAGATTATTCTACCTATAGTGTTAAATCAGGAAAAATATTTGATCTTAAAAAGGATGCCAGTGCTCAAGTCACGTGCCACAGAGTACCAAATCTGTGACTACGTTATGTACCAAACCCATACTATTAAGGAGTTATTCATTAGCAGGAATGAAAGGAGATAAATAAAATTACCCATGTATATTTTGCACAGCTGCTTTTTCCTGCAGTCTTTGCTTTTCACTTTCCTTTGAAGGTTTGGTTTGGTTTGTATAAGTTAACCTTGCACATCAAGGCTCAGTACTACAGAATTTTCTTCTGCAAATGGAGAATTATTGACTCCACCTGAATGAACATTGTAACTTTTTGTGAGTTAAGTGATGAATAATATTAGTATTCATGCACCATGATTTCAAGTTTCATAAATAGCAAAACCTACAAAATTATCAAGCTTTTCAAACATTTCCACTAATATAATTGAAATAAAACAATGGTGCAAATTTAGAAGATAAATCAAAAATTGTTGCTTTACAGGAAATTCATCTGAAAGAAAACAATATTTTCAGGGGAAGTTAATCAGAATGAGCTCATTACACTTGGAACATAGTTCATCCTTTAGATACTGATTTAACATATCTGCAGCAATTATCTCCATTTCACATTATGCTGGATGTGATATGCAGTATATATTTTATATCTCCAATATTATGGTTTTATAGAGTGCAAAATATGAAGTCTAAAGCATATAAATAAATAAAATTAGGGAATGCACCTTGATTCCCCAGCATTCTTTTCTTGCAGTGATGGTGGTAAGAGGCTACATCCAGTGTGTATACTGTACCCAGCAATCATAAAGAACCACTGATGTATCTCCAAGTCATGATGGTGCATGATTCCGAGGGGAACGTGTATGCGGTAGTGCTCCCATGCATATGCTGCCCTTGTGCTTCTTGCTGGCAGAAACTGCAGAATAATGCAGGTGAGTTACTGCAGTGCATTTTGTAGTCGCTATGCATTGCATCCACTGTGATCTCGTGTTGAAGGGAATCAATGCCCATTGTGACTGATATGGTGACGAGCAAATAGTTTGCTTTGCCCTGAATGGTGTGGAACTTCAAGAGTTGTTGGTGCTGCACTCATTAGGTGCTGTCCTTTCACCTGCTCCTTTCCCACCATGCAGGGACCCAAATAAGTGATTCTCTAGTGCTTCTTTCAATCTAGTCTACTGCATTCTGTGTTCTCCATGTGGCCTCTTTTAAGTTAGAGAAACCAAGTGCAGACAGGTTGATCAGAGTACTATAGTCAGTCTACAGGGGTGACAGTGAGCTTCTATTTACCCGCCACTTTAATTCACTATCTCACTCTGACCTCTGTCTGTGGCCTCCTGCCCCACTACAGTGAGGCCCAGTGTAAGCTCAAGGAACAACACCTCACTTTTCGTCCAGCCATGTTGCAGGGTTTAATACTGAATTCTCCAGCATGTGCTAGTTGGCTTCACTATAATGCATTGCCCTGTTTAACAACATTAGCAACACATTACACAGCCAAAGAGACTTAACTGTTCATTCAATGGCTACATCATTTCACCCTATTGCAGACATTCCCTTGGTGCCCTCCCTCACCTTCTCTGTTGCATACACCAAGGGTTCTTCAACTCAAAATGTTAACTGCTTTCTCTTTCCACAGATGCTGCCTGATTGGCTGAGTTCTTTCAGCATTTCGGCTTCTGTTCTATAATACGAGTGCATATCCAGTTCATAATGAACTTTTACATGATTGACCTGCTTCAAGCTGGATAAAAACATAAGAACGTAAGAAACAGGAGCAGGAGCAGGCCATCTGGCCCATTAAGCCTGCTCCACCATTCAATAAGATCATGGCTGATCTGGCCACGGACTCATCTTCATCTACCTGCCTTTTACCCATAACCCTTAGTTCCCCTACTATGCAAAATTTGGAGCAATTTGTAACATTTCCCATTCTGCCATCTACATTTAGCCAAGATTTTCAATTTCTTTAATCAAACAAAAATACCTACATTGCATTCTCATTTTATGGAGATCAGCTGCTAGAGAATAGTTTTGCAATGATTGCAGACTTCTCCGAGATGCAGGATGCACCTGCAATGCAATAAGTATTTCATGAAGCAATAACGTACCCATTATTATTTTTGTGACATCGGATTTAGCATTCACGAAAATACAGAAACTACTTATGGCACAAATAGGTCTAATTCTGAGGCATGCATACCAACTCAACACCATTTGGTCTTTGGCCGGACGTTATTATCCCAGTTGTTGTGGTAGGGATTTGAATACATGCTTCTAGAACAGGGTTTCTCAACCGAGCTTCTGCGAGAGATTGTGATTAAACAGTAAAGATCGTTTTTTCAAACTTTACGCAACATGTGATGCCAGTGCTCGCAGTGGTGGGCAGTGGCTGAGCAGCCCTGTTAGAGGTCATTATCAACCAAAACACAACTGCACCAACACAGGCCAAAGGCTGGCTTTCCTTCAGTGGCCAATGTAGCTCCCATACAGGGCAGTGGTTGCACATACATAATGCAACTCAGGTTGAAGCACTTAGTCCATCTTGGGCATGCAAATGTTTTGAAAGAGCAATCTATGTGATTATATTCAACAAATGATACACTCCAAAGTTAGTCAAAGATTTTCCACCATCTGTAAGGCATATCAAAAGGCACGGAATAAGAACATAAGAAATAGGAGCAGGAATAGGCCATCCGGCCCATCGAGCCTGCCCCACCATTCAATAAGATCATGGCTGATCTGTCCGTAAACTCAGCTCTATCTACCTGCCTTTTCCCCATAACTCTTAATTCTCCTACTATGTAAAAACCTATCTAACTGTTTCTTAAATATATTTAGTGAAGAAGCCTCAACTGCTTCCCTGGGCAGAGAATTCCACAGATTCACCACTCTCTGGGAAAAACAGTTTCTCCTCATCTCCATCCTAAATCTTCTCCCCTGAATTTTGAGGCAATGTTCCCTAGTTCGAGTCTCATCTACCAATGGAAACAACTTTCCTACTTCTGTCTTATCTATCCCTTCCAAAATTTTGTATGTTTCTATAAGATCCCCTCTCATTCTTCTGAATTCCAGAGAGTATAATCCCAGGCGACTCAATCTCTCCACATAGGTTAACCCCTTCATCCCTGGAATCAACCTGGTGAACCTCCTCTGCACTGCCTCCAAAGCCAGTATATCCTTCCTCAAGTATGAAGACCAGAACTGCACACAGTGCTCCAGGTGCGGCCTCACCAGTATCCTGTATAGCTGCAGCATGACCTCCCTGCTCTTGAATTCAATCCCTCTAGCAATGAAGGCCAACATTCCGTTTGCCTTCTTAATAACCTGTTGTACCTGCAAGCCCACTTTTTGCGATTCATGAACAAGCACTCCCAAGTCCCTCTGCACAACAGCATGCTGCAATCTTTCACCATTTAAATAATAATCTGCTCTTCTATTATTCCTTCCAAAGTGGATGATCTCGCATTTACCAACTTTGTATTCCATCTGCCAGACCTTGGCCCACTCACTTAACCTATCTATATCCCTCTGCAGACTCGCCACATCCTCCATACAGTTTGCTTTTCCACTCAGTTTAGTGTCATCAGCAAATTTTGCAACACTACACTCAGTCCCCTCTTCCAAATCATCAATGTAAATGGTAAACAGCTGCAGGCCCAGCATCGACCCCTGTGGCACCCCACTCACCTCTGACTGCTAACCGGAGAAACACCCATTTATAGCAACTCTCCGCCTTCTATTGGTTAACCTATCCACTATCCATGCCAATACACTCCCTCCAACTCCATGCATCCATATCTTACTTACAAGTCTCTTGCCGGCATCTTATCAAACGGCTTCTGGAAATTCAAGTATACGACATCCACCTGTTTCCCCCTATCCACTGCAATGGACATAATGATGTCCTCAAAGAACTCCAGTAAATTTGTCGATGAGGACTTACCCTTTCTGAATCCATGCTGTGTCTGTCTAATGAAACCACTCCTTTTTAAATGCTTCGCTATTTCTTCCTTAATGACAGCTTCAAGCATTTTCCCGACTACGGACATTAAGCTAACTGGCCTATAGTTGCCCTTCTTTTGCCTACATCCTTTTTTAAAAACTGGTGTGACATTTGCTGTCTTCCAGTCTGCCAGGACCTGCCCAGAGTCTAGAAAGTTTTGATAAATGATTACCAACGCGTCTACTATAACCTCCGCCAATTCCTTCAGCACCCTGGGATGCATCCCATCAGGACCAGGGGACTTATCTACCTTCTGGCCCTCTAGTTTGCTTATCACTATCTCTTTAGTGACAGTGAATTTATCGAGGTCCTCACCTCCCATTTCATCCATAATGTCCTTCTTTGGAATATTAGACGCGTCCTCCACTGTGAAGACCGACACAAAATAGTTGTTCAGTGCCTCAGCCATTTCCTTATCATCCGATATCAATTTCCCCTTATCATCTTCCAAGGGACCTACGTTGTCTATAGCCACCCTCATCCGCTTTATATATTTATAAAAACTTTTGCTATTTGTTTTTATATTTTGTGCTAATTTACTTTCATACCCTATCTTCCCTTTCCTGTTTATTTGTTTAGTTTAATTGTTCTCTGTTGCTTTTCAAAGTTTTCCCAATCCTCCAGTCTGCCACTACTCTTTGCGATTTTGTACACGAGCTTTTAATTTGATATTATCTTTTATTTCCTTAGTTATACAAGGATGGCTCTCCCTACACTTACTGTCCTTACTTTTGACTGGAATATACTTTTGTTGAGCACTGTGAAAAATCTCTTTGAAAGTATTCCACTGTTCCTCAACTGTCCTACCAAATAGCCTGTGCTCCCAATCCACATTAGCCAATCCTCCCTCATCCTGTTGTAGTCTCCCTTGATCAAGCATAATACACTAGTTTGAGGTCTAACTATTTCATCTTCCATCTGAATGCGAAATTCAATCATACTATGATCACTCTTTCCAAGAGGATCCCTGACTACAGGATCGTTAATCTTACCTGTCTCATTGCACAGGACTAGATCTAAGATAGCATTTTCCCTTATAGGTTCACTAACACGCTGCTCAAGAAAGACATCACGGATGCATTCTATGAAGTCCTCCTCAAGACTTCCTTGACCAACCTGATTCACCCCATCTATGTGGAAGTTAAAATTCCCCATGACCACTGCCATTCCATTCTTACAAGCCTCAGTTATTTCTTGGTTAATTCAATATTCTCTACTTGACTGTATGAGTGCAGCTTTAAGCAGTGTCTTTGTAGCAGATGCCATTTTATCAAAAACTATGTTATAGCATAGCTTTTGTCTGCCAACTGATAGTCTTACTATAACAGATACATGAATTTTCTTCCTTTTACCCAGGCAGGTTAAATAACACATAAGCTAAAACTAGACACAATAAAACTGATTTCACACTATCTGCCCTCATCAGAAGCAACACTCTTCTTTGAAAAATAAAATTATAAGGGGTTTTGACAAAGTAAACACAGAAAATAATTTCCATGTGTTTGCATGTCAGTGGTGAGAGACTGTGTTTAAAATTCACCAAGACGGCAAAGTAAGAAGCTTGTGAAAATTTCTAGTCAGTTGCCTAACAGAAATAATGGTGGAAGAAGAATCCATTGCCTGTAAGTCTAGGAAATTATCATCAAACAGATTGTCGTTTTAAAGCACTGGCATGTCCAGGATGGACTGAGTGCTTCTACCTCGGCTGTGCTATACACAGTGGAGAGAACCAATAAGTAAACCCCAAAGAACACAGGGAAAATGTGGTGCAAGTCTTTGAATCCTTGGATGATAAAGGGAGCATTTTTGATGGGCTGCTTTTCAGTGAACACACAGCTTGAATTCACTTAACATCATCACTGAAACAATAATGTGATGGACAGGGCATTGGTGCACACACATAATGCAGCTGAGGATGAAGCATTCAAGCTATCCTACATATGGTAGCATTTCGAAAGAATGAACAACTTGGCCATAACTAACAACTGCTACAGTTGTTAGTCAAGAAACTGCCTTCTACTGAGGCACTCTCCCAGAACTGAGGCTGATTAGTTTACCCTCTAGTTTTGAGAGATCCAATGTGACTGGATGCTACAGTGGGGACCACATGTGAGGCAGAGAGAAAGAATTGAATTGACTTTATTTCTCACATCCTTCACATTCATGAGTAAAAATCTTTACGTTACATCTCCGTCTAAATGTGTGCTGGTGGAGTGGTGCTGGCAGTCTACTGTTTATGCTCTGTGGAACTCAGAGTTCATGACACCAGCCCAAATGTGCTTTGTCCATACTGAGTGGTTTTGGGCCAGCAATTTCCAAAAGTCAGCATGGATATTGCATTTTTTTCCCATGTGTACACACTTGAATCTTTTTGTTCACCACATACTACAGCAGAATTAGGAACTGTATTGGGAGTCTAATGTGAGGTACATGAACAACATGATGCATCAAACAAAGCTGACCGAGTGTAGTTAGACCCTCAATATTGGGGATGTTGGCCTGGGAGAGGCACTAGAATTCGTTCACTTATTCTTTCAGTGAATTAGGAAGATTTTGCAGAAGCAATATTTGTGATATCTTTTTGTGCTACACCCAAAGTACTGGTCTTCAAACAGTACTCATTGAATACAGACCGTATTGGTGTATTGAAGACAATGGTGAACTTGTGATGGAAATGTGCATCTGCCAAGAAGTAACTCCTGAAATATGGGACATGGCATACATTTTCCTGTTTCACTGTGAACCTTCATTGCCAGAGAGCAGTCAAGGAAGAAGTACACCCTCAGATTGAACAGAAGTGAGCACAAATGCAGCTCAGTCACCAAAAACTGGAGCTTTCAACCCATGATGGGGGTCTACCATCTCACTTTGTGAAAGGGAACATTCTGAAAGTGTGATCCAAGGGTCATTCTTTTCAGCCATAAACAAGTGCACTTACAGTACAACCTAACCCATGGAGATCATCCCCAACTGGGAGGAATCACAAATAACAAAGGCAGTTCACATGCAGTTTGGCTTTCACATATCCACAATGCTACAAATAAACTTCCGTGTAGATCCTCAAACCTCCATGTTATTTTAGCTGAATGAATGGCTAAACAAATTACATAAACAGGAAGAAATAGTGAAACAAAAGCTAAATGCTAATATCTCTTTAAGTTAGTGATCAACATGACTTTGGATGGAACATACATCAACAGACCAAAAACAGGTACAGTTTAAAAGTAATTCATGTGCATTCAAGGACATTCCTCAGGACATCCAAAAAAAAACACAGGGTATAAAATATGATCACTCTCTTGGAATTTCTTGAGGAACTGACCTCATGTAAATTTGAAATAAATCATAAAAGTGGATTTTGGCTTCTAAACTTTGAAATAACGGACATTGAGAATGGAACCAGAAAAAAGATGGGTAATTAAGTTAAGGGCTGGGAAGAGCTCACATTTGCCAGAAATGTTGAATGGAGTTTCCTAGAGGATGTGACAAATAATGTGCTTTGGAAACCAAATCAGAAGCTGGTCAGATTTCGAGACAAACCAGTGACGACAGCTGGCTCTGAAGAGACAGCAAAATGAATTGGACATATATTTTGAAGGATGGAACAGTAACAGGTAAAAGAAAGTAGGAAAGATGATAAATTAACTATCACGCGGAGAAGGGGAAAAGAGCAGCCTTGCATGCCGCAAAAGGCAAGTGTAAAATGGACTTAATCCAATGCATGTTGTATATTGCAAAGGAAGTATTTTTTGAAGCCCAGCAAAACAAGGAAACTGATCTTCATAGTGAGGTTCCACAAACAACAAAATGGCCAGTTAATCAGTTTCAGTGATGATGGCTTTAGTAGATTTGATGTTCAACCACAACAGCTGTCAACAATGCAGGAAGAATGCTGTCAGACCAGTAAAATTCAAAGTCAGGGGAAATCATGATCAATCTGTACAGTGTTCTGGTCAGACCACACAACTACTGCATCTTCTGCTGGGTAGAATGGCACAACAGAGGCATTCCATTCCTAAAGGCAGTGTAGGCAGAAACTAAGAGTTACCCAGGAGAAGTAAAATTCCATGAAACAATTGGTGACGGGTTTAAAATCTTAAAAGTAGTGAGATTTAACCATAAGGATAATTTCAAATTTGAGGTATTTGACAAAACAGGAACAAGCAAGGACAAGGACAGCGCAAACATGGGCGATAATAGAATTTTTATAGCTGATTCTATCAGGGCTGAAGTACCAGCATCCAACAAGCCTCCATACCAATAAACCGATCTGAACTGCACAGAGGCTGAGATGTGGAAAAGATGGGCAATTCGACGGAGGAGAATTATTATCATCCATATATGTTGAGAAATTTGTTGTTTCAGATACTTTATCTTCCACATTGAAACAATCTTCCCAGATTCCCAGAGGAGCAGATAGGGAGACAGATTCTGGAAAGGTCTAATAGTAACAGGGTTGTCGTGGTGGGAGATTTTAATTTCCCAAATATTGATTGGCAGCTCCCTAGAGCAAGGGGTTTAGATGGGGTGAAGTTTGTAAGGTGTGTTCAGGACGGTTTCCTGGCACAGAATGTGGATAAGCCTACAATAGGAGAGGCTGTATTTGATCTGGTATTGGGAAATGAACCAGGTCAGGTGTCAGATCTCTCAGTGGGAGAGCATTTTGGAGATAGTGATCACAATTCTATCTCCTTTACCATAGCATTGGAGAGGGATAGGAACAGACAAGTTAGGAAAGCGTTTAAATGGAGTAAGGGGAAATATGAAGCTATCAGGCTGCAACTTGGAAGCATAAATTGAGAACAGATGTTCTCAGGGAAACGTACAACAGAAATGTGGCAAATGTTCAGGGGATATTTGCATAGGTACGTTCCAATGAGACAGGGAAAGGATGGGAGGGTACAGGAACAGTGGTGTACAAAGGCAGTTGAAAATCAAGAAGAGAAGAAAAGCTTACGAAAGGTTCAAAAAACTAGGTAATGACAGAAATCTAGAAGATTATAAGGCTAGCAGAAAGGAGCTTAAGAATGAAATTAGGAGAGCCAGAAGGGGCCATTAGAAGGCCTTGGCGAGCAGAATTAAGGAAAACCCCAGTAAGAGGATAAGACGTGAGAGAATAGGACCAATCAAGTGTGACAGTGGAAAACTGTGTATGGAATCAGAGGAGATAGCAGAGATATTTAATAAATACTTTGCTTCAGTATTCACTACGGAAAAGGATCCTGGCGATTGTAGGTATGATTTACAGCAGATTGAAAAGCTTAAGCATATAGACATTAAGAAAGAGGATGTGCTGGAGCTTTTGTAAAGCATCAAGTTGGAAAAGTCACTGGGACCGGATGAAGTGTACCCCCGGCTACTGTGGAAGGTGAGGGAGGAGATTGCCGAGCCTCTGGCAATGATCTTTGCATCATCAATGGGGATGGGAGAGGTTCCGGAGGATTGGAGAGTTGCGGATGTTGTTCCCTTATTCAAGAAAGGGAGCAGAGATAGCCCAGGGAATTACAGACCAGTGAGTCTTACTTCAGTGGTTGGCAAATTGATGGAAAAGATCCTGAGAGGCAGGACTTATGAACATTTGGAGAGGCATAATATGAGTAGGAATAGTCAGCATGGCTTTGAGGATGTGACTAAACACATTGATGATGGTAGAGCAGCCGATGTATTGTACATAGATTTCAGCATGGCGTTTGATAAAGTAAGGAGGCAAGGAGACCTTGCTTTGTGGATCCAGAAATGGTTTGCTCACAGAAGGCAAAGAGTGGTTGTAGACGAGACATATTCTGCATGGAGGTTGGTGACCAGTGGTGTGCCCCAGGGATTTGTTCTGGGACCTCTTCTCTTCCTGATTTTTAACAATAACCTAGATGTGGAAGTGGAGGGATGGGTTAGTAAGTTTGCTGATGACACAAAGGTTGAAGGTGTTGTGAATAGTGTGGAGGGCTGTCAGAAGTTGCAGAGGGACATCAATAGGATGCAAAACTGGGCTGAGAAGTGGCAGATGGAGTTCAACCCAGATAAGTGTGAGGTAGTTCATCTTGGTAGGTCAAATATGATGGCAGAATATAGTATTATTGGTAAGATACTTGGCAGTGTGGAGGATCAGAGGGATCTTGGGGTTCAAGTCCATAGGACACTCAAAGTTGCTATGCAGGTTGACTCTGTGGTTAAAAAGGCATACGGTGCATTGACCTTCATCAACTGATTGAGTTTAAGAGCCGAGAGGTAACGTTACAGCTATATAGGACCCCGGTCAGACCCCACTTGGAGTACTGTGCTCAGTTCTGGTCACCTCACTACAGGAAGGATGTGGAAACTTTAGAAAGGGTGCAGAGGAGATTTACAACGATGTTGCCTGGATTGGGGAGCATACCTTATGAGAACAGGTTGAGTAACCTTGGCCTTTTCTCTTTGGAGCAGTGGAGGTTGACATGTGACCTGATAGAGGTGTATAAGGTGATGAGAGGCATTGACCGCGTGGATAGTCAGAGGCTTTTGCCCAGAGCTGAAATGGCTAGCATGAGAGGGCACAGTTTTAAGGTGCTTGGGAGTAAGTACAGAGGAGATGTCAGGGTTAAGTTTTTTACGCAGAGAGTGGTAAGTGCATGGAGTGGGCTCCCGGCAACGGTGGTGGATGCGGATACGATAGGGTCTTTTAAGAGACTCCTGGATAGTACATGGAGCTTAGAAAAATCGAGGGCTATGGGTAACTCAAGGGAACTTCTAAAGTAAGTACATGCTCAGCACAGCATTGTGGGCCGAAGGGCCTGTATTGTGCTGTAGGTTTTCTATCTTTCTATGTTTTTCTCCCCCCAAAAAATTATCATCTCTAGAATCAGAATCAGGTTTGCTATCATTAATATATATCATGAAATTTGTTGTTCTGTGGCAGTAATACAGTGCAAGACAAAAACAATTCGAAATGGAAATAGATACATACATACATGCATATTGCAAAAAGAGGAATAGTGAGGTATAGTGTTCATGGCTTCATGGACTGTGCAGGAATCTGATAGCATAGGAGAAATAGTTATTCCTAAAATGTTGAGTGTGGGTCTTCAGGCTTCTGTAGTTCCTTGCTGATGGCGATAATGAAAAGAGGGCATGTCCCAGATAGTGTATGTTCTTAATGATGGATGCCACCTTCTTGAGAAACTGCCTTTTGCAGATGTCTTCAATGGTGGGGAGGCTTGTTTCATGATGGAGCTGAACATGGCATCAGAACCTCAGATCAAGATTGAGTAAAATACTGATTTCCTCAGTCTGAAACAGTTGCAGGGATGATGGGTGGTGCTGATGGTGCATGTCTGAATTTTGTGCTGGGAACAGAAGAAAACTTTGGTTGTGATATTCCAATGGAGAAAACTGCTGCTGATCCAAGATCGGAATCACTTCCAACTATTAATCACCTCATGATCCTGATGTGATTTCCACATCAGAAGAGTGAGACATGCATCATTTTATAACCATGTGTCAATCGTCCATACAGAAATAATCTTCCAAACAAGTTTTCATTTCTAGAATTAGAATCAGATTTATCATCACTGACATACTGCACATATATCACAAAATTTGTTTTGTGGCAGCAGTGCCGGGCAAGGCATAAAATGACTAAGGCATTACCTAGATAGATAGCGTGAAAAGAGGAGTAGGAAGATTGTGTTCACGGGTTCATAGACCATTCAGAAATCTGATGACAAAGTGGAAAAACCTGTTCCTAAATCATTAAGTGTGGGCCTTCAGGCTCCTGTTTGTCCTCCCTGAAGGTGGAAATGAAAAGATAGCACGTGTCGGATTGGGAAGGTCCGTAACAATGGATGCCAATTCCCTGAGGCATCATCTTTTGAAAATGGAGGGAACTGTTGTGTCCATGATTGAGCTGGTGTAGTTAATGACCCTTGCCTTCCAGTGCATAGGAGCCTTCACACCAGGCGGTGATGTAACCAGTCAGAATTCTACACATTGCTCATCTGTAGACATTTTCTAGCATCTTTAGTGACATACCAAATATCTCAAACTCCTAATGAAACAGTCACTGGCATGCCTTCTTCATGATGGCATCAACGTGTTCGGCCCAAAATAGATTTTCTGTCTCTGTTGATTCCCAGGAACTTGATGCTTTTTCTCCTGACTTCCCCTTCTTGAAGTCCACAATCAATTCCTTGGTCTTGCTGATGTTGAGTGCAACGTTGTTGTTACGATACCATTCAACCAACCAATCTATCTTGTTTCTGTATGCCTCCTCACCTCCATTTGAGATTCTGCCAACAAGAATGTTATCAGCAAATTTTTAGATGGCATTTGAACTGTGCCTAGCCAGATAGTCATGGGTGTAGGCATGCACCCTTGAGGTGTTCCAGCAAGGTGGGATGTTTTTACTGATCCGCACTGACTGTGGTCTCCCAATGAGGAAGTCATGGATCCAGTTGCAGAAGGAGGTACAGAGGCCAAGCTTTGAAGCTTTTTGATTAGGTCCGAGGGGATCCACCTACATTCTCTTCCCAGTATTGTCAGTCCTGATCCTTGAAACTTCCTCCTGAACCTGATCCTCCTCCCTGGCCTGCTGCTCCCGATTCCTGATTCCCCCTCCATCTTCAGCACACTGCCGCTTTGTTCCAGTAATACACCCTCATCCCTACACGGACACAAATCTTGAATGCTGCTGATTCTTTCCCCAACTTGTAGTGCAGGTCTTCTGTAATTCAAATTAACTTGTAGCTTGAAATGCTAGAGTTAAAATGTGAAACAGTATTTAATTGGGAATGGTAGCTATGTTGGTGACAGGAGCTAAAACCATACAATCACTACAGTCTCTTGTATGTTTAACAAAACAGTGCATCAGTCTTTGATTGAAAAATATAAATTTACACCTGAACTAGCTAAAACCTTCAGAAATATCCTTAAATCAGCACCATGATCCCCTCACTTTCATCCTTGTCACTAAAACTATGAGATCGATGGTCAGTGCCACAAATAATCTTCGTCACTTTTGGTTCAAAATACGGATTTTGATCGAAGCAAGCAAAACTGCTCATGTAATCAAAAGGACACATTCACCCCTAATTATGCTCTTTATTTTTCCCCTTAAATTAGATTTTGGTTTTGATTCACAGCTTGCTGAGTGTCTGTATTCTTGCATGCAACTGGATGGAAATAAGTGGGTGGAGAAGCCTCAGGACTTCATTATAGATGACAAGTTAAATAGTTAAAATAGAATAAAATTACACGGTTGATCTAATTAGAATCAGCACTTAAAATAAAACAGAAATGTTGTTGACTTAATCATAGTCATTCCTCAAACTGTTTTGCATGGCACTGCAAAACTAGGAAAGTATAACATTGGCGATGTGTTTGAGACAAGCCCTCTGGTAACTTTTGGATTCACACATGTTTGCAACATAAAATGCCTGGAGACTGTTACTGCTTTCGAAGATAGTAAGATTTCCACTATCCTCATGAGGAGAATTGCTCAGAACTCATCACATGGCCATGGAAATGTGTTATTTATTTACTGCTGATCAAGCAGACTTCCTTTGCAAAAGAATAATTTCCTGTTTGTCAAAATTCTTTTTTTTTTAAAGGTAAAAAATGACTATTATGGAGCTTCATTGGAAAACGAACTATGCTGCTCTGTCTGATAGATTCAAAAACATTTCTGACTTCAGTTTTTCTTACGCATCATGCACAAAAACATTACTTCTTACATCCAAATTTAAACATTCTTGACAAAAATAACTGTTGGTTTTCCTTCCAAACTAAAGGTATCTAATTAACATTTCAAAGTTCAATGTAAGTCAATAAGTATTTAATAATATTTGATATTTACATTTTAACTTTCTACAGTATGAAAATTACTAAAAGATGAGCATGATTGTAATTAAATGAATAAATTTACTACCATGCATCGATTAAAAGAATGGCTCTATTTCTGTCTCATGAGGCTGGCTCTGCAAATTCTGAGCTTACAGGGCATTTGACAGCTTTTACAGTATTCACACAATAGCAAGAGTTGAGCTGTATTGGTTGTTGGATTGATCTGTGTAAGTTTAAATCCAGTAAAATTTTTTTCCCAAATATACTGAAGGATTTTCTGTTAAGTCTCTTCAGCTGGAAACAGCAGAATGTTCTCTAAGACAAGGACAAACAAAAATAGTAGCCAGGGGAAAATGCATTAATAAATCAGAAGAGCTCAATGTATCTGGCACAATTCATCATTCTAATTAAAATAGCATTTTTGTTTCACCTGAAATTAAATGAAGCACTGTGGTTGAATTTTAATTGACTCCAAACAATCACATAGCAAAGACATTCCAATAGTGAAGTGGCGTTTGATCTTATGATCCGAGCCAGCTCTTTGATATGACATTTGTTTTTATATTCAGGAAAACTCTATTTCAGTCTCCAGTTATGGTTAACTCTGTGAAGACTGGAACAATCTTGTCACGGAATCTGATAATACAGAAACCAGGTCATTTAATGTATCAACTGAGCATTTTCACTCACTGATCCCCTTACTCAGCTCACTAGCCCTTCCACCAATACCCCCTACCTGCCAGCAGCACACTGAGCAGCTGGCTGACAGAATGTGCTTTCCTACCTCACCAGGTCAACTTTGAGGATTAAAAATAATTAGTTGTGAAGGTAGGATATGGCTCTTCTTTAAGCAAGCAGCAAGATGTACCTGGAACAAAAGCTAAGAAGCAAATATACTGTCATCATTGTAGCAGAAGAATAAAGACACATCTTTCATGGAACGTTATGGGTTATATGGAGCACGGGGAAAGATAGGGCAGGGGAAAGAATTGAATGTATTTTTTGTATTGTTTCATGTAGCACCATGGTCCTGAAAAACGCTGTCTCATTTTTACTGTGTACTGTACCAGCAGTTATGGTCGAAATGACAATAAAAAGTGACTTGACTTGATAAAAAGAAGAAATAAATGAATAATAGCTACCCTATCTGCTGCCAGAAGTTTAAACCATGTAGTAATGGCAGATGAAAGTTTCATCTATGAAGTTAAATGTTTTGGATTGTCACTATGTTAAGTCCCAGTAAAAAGAATACATGCAACTTAAACATAAACACAAGAAAATTTGTAGATGCTAGAAATCTTGAGCAACACACACAAAACACTGTAGGAACTCAGCAGGTCAGGCAGCCTCTATGGAGGTATAAACAGACAACATTTTGGGCAGAGACCCGTCATCAGGACCAAAAGAGAAGAGGAAAGAAGCCAGAATAAGAAGGCAGGGGTCAGGGGAAGGAGTACAAGCTGGCAGATGTTAGATGAAAGCAGATGAGGAGAAAGGTGGATGAAGTAAAAAGCTGGGAGGTGAAAGGTAGAAGAGGTTAAGGGCTGAAGATGAAGGAATTTGATATGATAAGACAATAGACCATGGAAGAAAGGGAAGAAAGAGGGGCACCAGAGGAGGATAATGGGCAAGTGAGAACAAGAGAAGGAGTAAGAGGGGAGCCTGAATAGGAAATGGAAATATTGAAAAGGGGAGGGGGGAAAAATTAATGGAGGCTAGGGAAGTCAATGCTCATGCCATCAGGTTGGACGCTATTAAGGTGGAATATGAGATGTTCCAACCTGAAAGTGGCCTAATCATGACAGTAGAGGAGGCCATTGGCTGACATGTCAGAATGGGATTGGGAAGTCAAAATGAAATCTGTGGCCACTGGAAAATCCCAACGTTTGTGGTGGACGGAGTGAAGGTGCTCAATGAAACAAACCCCCAATCCAATGTAGAGGAGGCCACACCATGAGCACCAGATACAGCGGATGACCCCAACAGACTCACAGTTGAGGTGTTGTCTCACTTGCAAGGTCTGTTTGGAGCTTTAAATGGTGGTGAGGGAAGAGGTGCAGAGGTAGGTGTAGCACTTGTCATGCTTGTCAGGTGGGAAATATGTGGGGTGGGACAAGTGGAGAAGCAAGTGACAAAGAGACTGATCCCTGCAAAAAGTGTGTGCGTTGGGGGGGAGGGGGGAAGATAAAGATGTGCTTACTATTAAGATCCCATTGTACCATTGTAGATGGTGGAAGTTACAGAGAATGATGTGCTAGATACAGAGACTAATAGTGAGGTAGGCAAGGACAGGGGGAACCATATCCCTGTCATTGCAGCAGGAATATGGGGTGAGGGCAGATATGGGAGAAATGGAGGAGATGCGAGTGAGAGCAGCATCAATGGTAATGGAAGGCAGACCGTGTTCTTTGAAGGAGGTGAAATTAGTATACTTATTTACTGCGCTGCTGTTAAGGAGGAATACTTAAATTAATAGATTGAATATCAAGAACTACAAATCCACATTTCCCAACTAATATTCCTCTTCACTGGGATTTGTATATTGAGGAAGTAGGCCTAAATACCAAGAATAAGGACAGGGAGGATTGTGAGATCAGCATGAAGAATGCTAATATGACAGGGCATTTTAAGATAAGGTATGTTAGGTCTCTTAAAAAATATTAAGATGGATAAGCCCCCAGGGCCTGATGGGCTACATCACAAGTTATAGAGGGAGATGAGATGAGATTGCTTGGACCTCGACCAAGGTCTCTGTGTCTCTAGTCACAGGTGAAGTTTTAGAGAACTGGCATGTAGCTAATGTTGTTCTATTACTCCAGAAGGGTAAAAGGAATAATCCTGGAAACTATTGGCGAAGATTCTTACAGCTAAGACTTGTGAACAGTTGGAAAATCATGGCCTAATTAGTGGCAGTGAGCATGGCCCGTGCGGATCAACTCATATCCTGAAAGCTTGACTGAGATTTTTTGAGGAGGTTATAAAGGTAATTGATAAAGATAGACCTGTGGATCTTGACTACTTGGATTTTAGTCAGTTGTTTGATAAGGTCGCTCTTGGGTGCCTCATCCAGAAGATTAAGATACATGATGTCCATGGTAAATTGGCAATTTGGATTCAGAACCAGCTTCTCCATAGGAGACAGAGAGTAGTGATCAATGGGACTTATTCCGACTGAGGTCCGTGACTAGCTGTGTTCTGCAGGTATCCATACTAGAACCTCTACTGTTCACGATATAAATGACCTGGGTGAAAATGTAGATAGGAAGCTTAGTAAGTTTGCAAATGATACAAAGATAGTTGGTGTGTGGAGAATGTGTGATACAGTGGGGTATAGATCAGTTTCAGATATATACAGAAAAATGGCAAATGGAGTTTAATCGGGCTAAATGTGGAAGATCCAAAGTGAAGGTACAGTATACTGTTAATGGCAAGACCCTTAACAGGGCTTTTGTTGGATTCAAGTCCATAGCTCCCTGAACGTGCCAGCACAGGTTGAGTGGGTGGTTAAAAAAAAGTATGGTATTGGTTGCTTTTATGAAGTTGAGGAACTGAGTCCAAGAGTTGGGAAGCTATGGCAGCTTTGTAAAACCCTAGATAGGTCTCATTGGGAGTACTGCATTCAATTCTGGCTGCTCTATCATGTGGAGATTTTAGAGTTGATATAGAAGATGTTTACCAGAATGATGCCTGAATTACAGAGGAATGTGCTGAAAGGAGAGGTTGGACAAACTTGGTGTTTTTCTGTGGAGCAGCGGGAGCTGAGGAGAGACCTGATAGAAGTTCATAAGATTATGAGAGGTACAGATAAGAGTAGACAACTGGTATTTTTTTCTCAGGGTTGAAATATCTAATACTAGAGGTATGCATTTCAGGCAAAAAGGAATAAGTTCACAGGAGACATATGGAGCAAGTTTTTTTTTTGAACCACAGAGAATGGTGGGTGCCTGGAATGTGCTACCAAGGGTGGTAATTCAGGCAAATACGATAGAGGCTTTTAATAGGGTCTTAGATAGGCTCACGAATGTGCAGAGAATGGAAGGATATGGACATTGTGCATGCAGAATGGATTAGGTTAGTTAGGCATTTAACTACTATTTTAATTAGTTTGGCACAACTTCATCTGCCAAAGGCTCTTATCCTGTGCTGAGTTGTTCCATGTCTATGTCTAGGCCTAATTAGATAGGAATTCAATGGAACTTCAGAACATATACAAAACATGCTGGCAATTTGATCTATTGCCAAGAGTGAATCTATTTTTATGGGACAAGAGTTAAAATTGTAACTAAAAAACTTCACAGTTAAACGTCAAAAACAAGATCTTTCCACCTAATGCTGTAATCAAGCACTGAAAAGCCAAAAAGCCCAATTAACCATTATCCTTTCCATTGTGGCTACAGTGTGTACCACTTAGAAAAAGCATCTCCCAAACCCTTGAACTCTGCCATCAAGGACAGTATCCAGGTACATGGGAACATGTCTACCTCCGAGTTACATACTACCCTGTCCTGGAGAAAGAGTGCCAGCCCTTCATCGTCATTGGGTCTACCTCATCAAGCCTCCATAATAATGCTGGGGTTCACCAGAAGGATTGCAGCAGTTTAAGGCTTTGGCTCACAACCACTTTCCTAAGGGCAATTAGGGATGGACAGCAATTACTAGCTTTGTTAGGAATGTTCAGATCCCAAAACAAATGAAGGAAAAATTATGCCTTAACCATATGAATCAGTGTGGTTCAAATTTGAACCCTGCTGTTTTATGAATTATTTAATTTCAGTCACAGAATCAGCTTAGTTACTTTCAAGTTCCAAAGTAATATACATCGGAAATTTTCGTATTTACTTTAATTTTCGAGAATAAATTTTCACTAAGTGAATGCAAAAATGAAGCTCAGCTCTGCTGGCTCTCCATATTTTAATGGCATGAGGGTAATTTTTATTTATGTTCATATAAATAAAATGAGGATATGAATAAGGTACCACAAAGTTGCTCAATACCTGTGGAAGTCTTCTCCCTTCAGGATATGGAACATAGGAAATTCTTAACTCTAAACTCCATTTTATTATTTAACCATAAATGTATCACATTTTCACCATGTTTCATTAAAATAATGAGCAGGGTTCACAAAATGTTTCTCTCTTTCTAAAATCAGCTAAGAATATGTTTCAAAATCTATGTTCCTAACTGAAGGTGAAAAGTTCTTTGAAATTTGTCACAACATTGTGAAAGGGTCATCCCTAACACATTGATTAGTTTAAATGTTTAGTTATAATCCTGGAAAAGGTGTTCAAATGGCAACTTGCTTTGCATTACCAGGTGTGAGAATTAAACATGAAACAAGAAACTTTTTCCCAGCTAATACTCTCTATTTAAGTTATAATGATAAATATTTTACTGGCCTTGTGCGCTGTGAACCAGATCTCTAAAATTCCTTAAAATATGACCAGGAGTACCCATCAATTGAGAATTCCAATTTATCTTTTTAAAAATGGAATTTTCATTTGTAATTTTGCTGCCTTTGACAAGCAATAATTTAGAAATTAAAATCGACAATCTTGAAAGGGTGTGCTCATTATTTATCAGCATTAATGTTTAGTAAAATGCTGCCAAAGGTGCAGAAAATTAAGATTCAAAGGAAACGGATAATTCTGAACAACTGCTTGTCTGCTTTCATGCCCCATAGTCCATCTTGTCTGTTTATCTCTGGTCTTTGTTTTCTGTCTGTGAGGTTTCCTCTACATATGGCAGGCAGCTGTCAGTATCACTGAAGGGTTGAGGGGGAGGAGGCGAGGGTCAAAGGCCAATACAGCTGTCTTATGTAATCACCAGGCTTCATCGACAAGTCATGAATTCCAACAGAGAGGCGGCTAGCTAGGAGCGTTGGATTATAGTACAGACAAGACCACCCCCTTTCTTAAGTATGTGAGGCAAACATTAAGACTAGTTGCACAATTTGAGACAGCATAGCTCTGAAATCACTAAACACGCAATCAGAGTCAGGAGCTGACCTCACAGATGCAAACAGGGCCAATGATACAAAATGAATATATATGCTGTTTTAATCTTGGCATATCTACAGAGCATCAATTGGCTGGCTTTAAGGTAGTAGTAGGGAGAACATTATTTATATTTAGGTATAAAACATTTTTAATTATTTTCCCCTTTGAATATCATGAAACTTAAATTAGTATTTGAACCTTCAATAAGGATGCATTGAATCTTTAGTTGGATTTTTGATGAAAAGTTTTATTCTTGCTGTGGAGAAAAGTTTTTTAAATAATGCAATATGCAATTAGTGTGTCAAGAAGTATCAAAGAATACAGGCTGTGTCCCAGTTAGGGAATCAGTGAGAAAGATATCGTCTAAGTCCAGAATTCCGAAGTAGTTGATACCTTACATTTAATTATGCTCATAGCATTTCAATATGCTGCAGTGGTAAGGAACTATCGTACTACCTAATATCTAGTACATCCAAATTTCTGGGCTTAGATTGCTTCATTTTGTACTTTGTAGCTGCCTAGGTGCAGTTGAATGGTGTGCTGAGCACTGTGATCACTGCTGAACAAGCAGCTGCTGTCAACATAAAAACTCTCTGCAGGAGTCCTGATTACCAAAAGGCAACAGTAAATGGCACCAGAAAGTAATCGTCAAAATAATGCACAGGCTGCAGCAGGAAGAGCCTAAAGAATTCACATCTAAAACACTGTCACTGTCGAACTGTTCATCAGAATTTTAAATTCTCATAGCCAGAGCTGGGAAACTATAGTTAACCAGAATTTATTAATTGTGAAGAGGCAACACGGACACTGCAGAATTAGCTGTGCTCCCTCTTCAAATGTTGAGAGAAACAAGTCAAGTAATAACATTCATAAATGGTCTTAATGCAGCCTCCAAAGCCTTCATAAATTTTCCAATTGTTTAATTCAGTCTAAAATGTGAGCATGTGAAATGCTGAAATTCTCTGCAGGTAATTTGCTGGAGAATGTATACAGATCAGTGTACCTCACTTTGCAGTTTGACTCAATCTTCTAATATGGCCATTTGGTTTCAGTCTGCAACCCCTGAGCTAATAGCTTGACTGCGGTTTGATAACCTCACGGCTGTACAGCACAGAAGGTGACTTAAGAGCTCCTAACCGAAATTGCAGACCACTTTCTGCTTTCTAATGCTACAGCCATGACAATGAAAGGCATGGTACATAGTGCTAGACTTGAACAGAACTAGAAATAACTGTTGACTTATGAAGTGACATTTTCCCTGACTGGTAATGTCACCCGTCACCCTTTAATCCCTCCCACTTTATTACATCTAAAACAAAAGTACACCAGAATATTGAGCAGCCAGTCCTGTGCCTCCTGCAACCAAGTCTCACTAATGTTATAATTCCATGTGCTGATCCATGCCCATTGCTCAAACGTCTTTTCTACAAAACTCCATGAATTGAAATATACACAACTCAGAACATTACTCCCACCATGCTCAATCCTTCAATTCTTGACTTTGTAAGTAGGCTTATCAACATCATTCCCTACAACCACTCTATTATTCTGGTTCTCATCCCCCTGCTACTCTAGTTTAACCATCCCCTACCCCCCGTGCAGCACAAGCAAACTTTCCCTTAAGAATATTAATCCCACTCTAGTTCAGGTGTAGAGCGTCCCTCCTGCCCACTGTCCAGGTCCCATCTTCCCTGGAAGGGAACTCAATGATCCAAAAATATGACGCCCATCCCCTGCACCATCTCCTTAACCATCTGTTAAACTGTATGATCTTCTGATTTCTGGTCTCTCCAGCACATGGCATGGATAGCAATCATGAGATCACAACCCTGGAGGTCCTGTCCTTTAACTTAGCACCTAATCCCTGAATACACTTTGCAGGGCCTCGTCATATGAACCATATCATAGGTTCCAATCTGGACCATAACCTCCCACTTCACCAAAGAATGCTGTGAACTCCCACTTCACCAAAGAATGCTGTGAGCCAATAGGCTGGTCCTGGACTTATTTTCATCTGGCATAGTTTGCATTTTGTTGTTTAATTGTTTGTGGTTTTTGTATTGCTATATTTATGCTCTATTCTTGGTTAGTGCGGCTGTAATGAAACCCAATTTTCCTCGGCATCAATAAATTATATCTATCTATCTATCTATTTATCTATGAACTCAATCGGAGATGTTCCTGATCCTGGCACCCAGAAGGCAACATACCATCTGGAAATCTCATTCTTGTCCACAGAACCTCCAGTTTGCAGTCTGTTCAGCTAACCACAATGAATGCCCTATCGCTACAGCTCGCCTCTTCTTTCCCTCCCGAGTCATAAGGTTCGTCCATCATCATCGATGAAGACCTCGATACCATTAGAACTTTTTATGAGATCGAGTTGCTAGCTCGACACTCAACCCGGCACGGATGGAAAACGTACCCAGGAGCGGCCCAACTGGAATTGAACTCGGGAACCTTCACTCCGGAGTCCGGCGCTGATGTCACTGCGCCACCAGCCGGCTGTTATGATGATGCCGAGACTAGCGCTTGATTTGGATTTAAGTGAGGGAGAGTTGCGCAGCATCAGCCTCACTCTCTCTTCCCAATTCCCATCTGGATCCAGTGGCAAGACAAGAGTCGAGACGGCTGGAGATGGGACTAGGCGCAGTGGATGACCAGGGCATCTTCTGTGTCTTGTCCTGCTCTACATGTTCCATGACGCTTGCAGAGACCGCCTTCTTGACCGTTGGACCTTACACTGGTCTCATCCGCTCAATCCACTGGAGTCTGTCTTCACTTGCTGGGATAGACAACTCACTATCTCACCGAGGGTTTGAGACCCGTCGGCTACCCTCACCTGGTTTAGCCGGCTTGTCAAAGCCGTTGCCCGGGGTGTGGTCGCTGTCGCATGCGAATAGCTATGGGGAGCCACAGGTGAGAGCTGAGTGCCAGGTGGGGACCAAAGGTGGACTAACCGCCCTGAAAAGAACGCGACATGTTCCCCCACCAGAGGTGCTACCCCTCCCTGACACCCCATACACTCCCAGCCATAGAGCAGGACTCAGTACCAGAGACCTGACCGCTGTGGTTTTCCTCTGCTAGGTCATTCCCCTCCACAACACCCAACAGCAGTATACATCGGGAAAAAGGCCTGGCTGCTTCCCCTTTCCCCCTCCTAAAAATCACCCAGTTACCTGTGTCCTGCATCTTGTGTGTAACTACTTTCCAGAATGTCTTGTCTCATCCTCCTGAATGATCTGGATTTCTTCCAGTTCCAGTTCCAGCTCCAATTCCCTAACACAGCCTGTAAGAAGCGACATCTGGATCCACTTCTTTCAGGTGTGGTTGTCAGGGACCCTGCCTTCCCACATCCTGCAAGAGCAGCATCCCACTGTCCTGCCTGGCATCCCCACTGCTCTAACTATGTAATGAGAAAGAAAGAAAAATTAAACAAAACAATGTATTTACAGCCTCCACCTCTCCTCAGTGAAACCGCTACAAGCCAAATCCTGAAATCCCCACTCTAACATTAGCCCACTCACTCAATGGCTGCTCCCACAACCTCTCTCTCACTACACACACTCTCACATCTCCTCGTGATTGTGGCACACAGAATGTCCTGACTGCCCTCGCTCCCTTCTTTTGAAACTTCTTTCTCACTACACACAGTCGAATGTCTCCTAATGATAGTTGCTGGATCACTTATTCATATTCAACCTTTCCTATATATAACTCAGCAACATCTTTGCAAATTTTCTCTGTACTGTTTTAATTTATTGACATCTTTCCTGCAGTTAGGTACCTAGAACTGCAGACAGTACTCCTCATTTGGTCTTACTACCATCTTATACTATTTCAACATAACATCTCAACTCCTGTACTCAATACTCTGACTTACGAAACCATAGAAACTACAAACTACAGCACAGAAACAGGCCCTTTGGCCCTTCTTGGCTGTGCCGAACCATTTTCTGCCTAGTCCCACTGACCTGCACACGGACCATATCCCTCCATACACCTCCCATTCATGTATCTGTCCAATTTATTCTTAAATGTTAAAAAAGAACCCGCATTTACCACCTCGTCTGGCAGCTCATTCCATACTCCCACCACTCTCTGTGTGAAGAAGCCCCTGCTAATGTTCCCTTTAAACTTTTCCCCCCTCACGCTTAACCGATGTCCTCTGGTTTTTTTCTCCCCTTGCCTCAGTGGAAAAAGCCTGCTTGCATTCACTCTATCTATACCCATCATAATTTTATATACCTCTATCAAATCTCCCCTCATTCTTCTACGCTCCAGGGAATAAAGTCCTAACCTATTCAACCTTTCTCTGTAACTAAGTTTCTCAAGTCCCGGCAACATCCTTGTAAACCTTCTCTGCACTCTTTCAACCTTATTTATATCCTTCCTGTAATTTGGTGACCAAAACTGAACACAATACTCCAGATTCGGCCTCACCAATGCCTTATACAACCTCATCATAACATTCCAGCTCTTATACTCAATACTTTAATTAATAAAGGCCAATGTACCAAAAACTCTCTTTACGACCCTATCTACCTGTGACGACACTTTTAGGGAATTTTGTATCTGTATTCCCAGATCCCTCTGTTCCACTGCACTCCTCAGTGCCTTACCATTAACCCTGTATGTTCTACGCTGGTTTGTCCTTCCAACGTGCAATACCTCACACTTGTCAGTATTAAACTCCATCTGCCATTTTTCCAGCTGGTCCAAGTCCCCCTGCAGGCTCTGAAAACCTTCCTCACTGTCTACTACACCTCCAATCTTTGTATCATCAGCAAACTTGCTGATCCAATTTACCACATTATCATCCAGATCATTGATATAGATGACAAATAACAATGGACCCAGCACTGATCCCTGTGGCACATCACTAGTCACAGGCCTCCACTCAGAGAAGCAATTCTCTACCACCACTCTCTGGCTTCTTCCATCGAGCCAATGTCTAATCCAATTTACCACCTCTCCATGTATACCTAGCCACTGAATTTTCCTAACTAACCTCCCATGCGGGACCTTGTCAAAGGCCTTACTGAAGTCCATGTAGACAATATCCACTGCCTTCCCTTCATCCACTTTCCTGGTAACCCTCTCGAAGAACTCCAACAGATTGGTCAAACATGACCTACCACGCACAAAGCCATGTTGACTCTCCCTAATAAGTCCCTGTCTATCCAAATGCTTGTAGATTCTATCTCTTAGTACTCCCTCCAATAACTTATCTACTACTGACGTTAAACTCACCGGCCTATAATTTCCCGGATTACTTTTTGATCCGTTTTTAAACAACGGAACAACATGAGCCACTCTCCAATCCTCCGGCACCTCACCCGTAGACAGCGACATTTTAAATACTTCTGCCAGGGCCCCCGCAATTTCAACACTAGTCTCCTTCAAGGTCCGAGGGAACACTCTGTCAGGTCCCGGGGATTTATCCACTTTAATTTTCCTCAAGACAGCAAGCACCTCCTCCTTTTCAATCTGTACAGTTTCCATGGTCTCACTACTTGATTCCCTCAATTCCATAGATTTCATGCCAGCTTCCTTAGTAAATACAGACACAAAAAACCTATTTAAGATCTCCCCCATTTCCTTTGGTTCTGCACAAAGCCGACCACTCTGATCTTCAAGAGGACCAATTTTATCCCTTACAATCCTTTTGCTCTTAATATACTTGCAAAAGCTCTTTGGATTATCCTTCACTTTGACTGCCAAGGCAACCTCATGTCTTCTTTTTGCCCTCCTGATTTCTTTCTTAAGTATTTTCTTGCACTTCTTATACTCCTCAAGCACCTGATTCACCCCATTTCCTATACATTTCATACAACTCCCTCTTCTTCTTTATCAGAGTTGCAATATCCCTTGAGAACCAAGGTTCCTTATTCCTATTCAATTTGCCTTTAATCCTGACAGGAACATACAAACTCTGCACTCTCAAAATTTCCCCTTTGAAGGCTTCCCACCTACCAATCACATCTTTGCCAGAGAACAACCTGTCCCAATCCACGCTTTTTAGATCCTTTCTCATTTCTTCAAATTTGGCCTTCTTCCAGTTCAGAACCTCAACCCTAGGACCAGATCTATCCTTGTCCATTATCAAATTGAAACTAATGGGGTTATGATCACTGGAACCAAAATGCTCCCCTACACAGACTTCTGTCACTTGCCCTAATTCGTTTCCTAACAGGAGATCCAATATTGCATCCCCTCTAGTTGGTCCCTCTATATACTGATTTAGAGAACATTCCTGAACACATTTTACAAACTCTAAACCATCTAGACCCCTAACAGTATGGGAGTCCCAATCAATGTATGGAAAATTAAAATCCCCTACCACCATAATTTTATGTTTCCTGCAGTTGCCTGCTATCTCTCTGCAGATTTGCTCTTCCAAGTCTCGTTGACTATTGGGTGGTCTGTAATACAATCCCACTAATGTGGCCATACCTTTCCTGTTTCTCAGCTCCACCCATAAGGACTCAGTAGACAAGCCCTCTAATCTGTCCTGCCTGAGCACTGCTGTAATATTTTCCCTAACAAGCAATGCTACTCCCCCACCTTTCATTCCTCTGCCTCGATCACATCTGAAACATCGGAACCCTGGAATATTAAGCTGCCAGTCCTGCCCCTCCTGTAGCCAAGTTTCACTAATTGCTACAACATCATAATTCCACGTGTCAATCCATACCCTCAACTCATCCGCTTTCCCCGCAATACTCCTAGCATTGAAATATATACATATATACACCTCAGAAGATTGAAGGCTAATGTTCTAAAAGCTCTCTTTATAACCCAATCTAACCGTGATGTGACTTTCACTGAATTATGGATAGGTATTCCCAGATCCTTCTGTTCTGCCGCAGTCCTCTGTGCCCTAACATTCACCGTAGAAGACCTACCCAAACAGCAATATCTCACACACACAAATTTATTGCACTGGGACATTATTAAATCCTAGTTTTATATTTACGACTTAGACATAAAAAGTACTGTTGATGTGTCACATCTCTGAGTAGCAGCTAAATGCATAGATCTGTTTATTGCTCTGGGAAATGCAACAACTGGATACAAATAAAAACCTCCAAATATGAATTAAATGAATCGATTTCGAATGAACTGCAACCACAGTTCATATTACCAATTGGAAAGCAACAGCTTGCAGGGCTGAAATATTGTGATAGATTGGAGGCCACATACCTTACAACAGCATAGAAAGATAGAAACATAGGAAACTTACATCACAATACAGGCCCTTCAGCCCACAAAGCTGTGCCAAAGATGTCCTTACCTTAGAAATTACCTAGGGTTACCCATAGCCCTCTTATTTTTCTAAGTTCCACGTACCTATCCAGGAGTCTCTTAAAAGACCCTATTGTATCCGCCAATAAGCATGAATAAGAAGAGGTGTTAGCAATTGTAATGAAAGTTATATCCTACTTCTGAAATCAATTGGGCCGGTGCGATGGATAACAAAGCCTTTTGTCTCTTTTCTTTGTTGTTTTCTGTGGTAGGAAATCCTGCAAGACTCACTGTAATGTAACTTTAGATTACTTACTCACATCCAGAGACTTACTGCAAAATTGGGAGAGATTACCTGTAAACCTGTCAGGCAACAGTGTGACGTAGACACATCTGTATCATACACAAAACAACCCAGCTTTTTCTCTCATTGCCCCAGGTTCAACTTGTTTGACCAGCAGTACAGAACTTAAACTTATTTATTACAACTTAGGAGGAGGCCTTTGGACCTTCCGTCTCCATGTCAGCCCAGGAAAAAACCCAATCAGTCCCTATTCATCTCTTCTTATTTCTCTGTAGCCTGCAACTTATTCTCTTGCCCATGCCTCTTAACTCCCTTTTTCTGATTATTTTGCTACATAACTACAACTAGGGGGTAGTTTCAGCAGCCAATGTGCCTACCAGTATGGGATGTGGGACACCATGCCACCAAAACAATTCAAAAACCTATATACTCAGAGTTTTTACACTTAATAGGCACCGCATTGGACTGAGGATGTATTGTATCCACTGTTTCTACAGATCCTGGGTTTCCAATGAGCCCAATACAGGATCAACAGATTCTGCCACAGGTGGGGCACTGGAGAATGATGGGCAGCTGGGTGGAGACCATTGTGGAGTACCGTATAATCTTCTCTGAGTTTTTCCATGCCCTCACTGAGGATTTTCTCAATGCAATTCTTCACGTTGGTTTTCAATTTTGAGCAGTTACAGCCCAGAGAAGACCTGAGTCAATAGCTCTGGAGAAGTCCGTTCAGCCCAGTGCATCCATGCTAACTTCCCATGGAATTATCCCTTCTTCCATGAACTCACCAATGGAAGTGTGAGTAGCCAATTAACCTACCAGCATACCTTTTGGATGAGTTAGGAAACTGAAGCAACTAACAGAAACCCAAATAGCATTGGGAAAATAGTCAAACTTTGCTTATTCAACACCCAAGGTCAAGACTGACCTTGGGCTATGAGAGCTGTCCGATGTCACGACTAACTGCTGCCCCACTATGCTACCCATCAGCATTGGCATTATTAGCAGTATGTTATTAGGAGAGAGTGACTCTAAAATTTTTCAATTTTTCAAAGAACTGAGCTGTCAGACTAGGCCTGCAGCAGATGGTGAGAGGTGCAACATAAGGGGAATCTCTACGTGACTTCATCTTCATCTGAATAATTGGAACCAGATTGTCAAGTATGCCCAAAATAGAAACACTACTTCATTGTCTGTACTATTAGCCAACAACACTTTTTTAGAAGATATAATTATTTGATTCCCATAAGCAACAAATTGAATGTGTTCATTAATAGCCCAATGTACATTGTTCAATGTACTCTGAAGTAATTTCAACTCATAGCCAGCTAGTAAGCATGTCTTGTGGGGTTTCAATAACTCTGCATATTGTAACGACCGCTAAAAATAAATCATCTTTGCAATGGCACAAATTTGAGGTCCAGCCAGAGAAAATAATCTAATTGCCACTGTAAAGTACTTTTTACCTTTTGCAATTCTATTTTGATTCCTCTTGAAATACTGGGTGTCAAGTCAGCTGAAAGTAATTCATTCTGAACTAGTGAATGTGGTTTATTGAAAATCTAAGATATGGAGAAGTTATGAGATAAGCCACAAGCATACTACATCATCATTTGCAGTTTAATAGAGCACTAATGAATGGCCAAGGTGAACTTTTATGTTTGTTGAACTGATTTGGTTTTGGACTTAAGTCTCTTGTGCAAGGAGCTAATTTTTAAAAAAATCATTATTAGCCATTATTTTGTTCAAAAAGGGCTTTATTTGCCTCAGTAAAATGTCATCAGTATTATGGAAACTGCATAATTCAATCATTAGAATTATTAAAGTAAGTTTGGAAGGAAGGTGTTCTCAAAGCTAATCTGCTATAGTTGGGTAAGAGCTAAGTCTGCATTATAACATGAGAAAATACATGCTTCCTGCTTTAGAAGATAATTTTTTTATTCATATATGGGATGCGTGCATCATTTATAAGGCCATATTTTCCTAGTTTTTAAAGCACTGAGATACTTTTAGGGAAGATGTTTGCTGAAAGGAGTCACTGGATTTCGATGTAGTGATGATGAGAATGCTAATTTACGTCCAAGTCAGGATGGTATGTAGTTTGGAGGAGAACTGTAAGGAAGAGTGCTCTTATTCACTCAAAGCCTTTACTTTCCTGGTTGTAGAGGTTAAGTTGTAACAAATCAAATTACTTTGCCCCACATATAAACACAAAGGTCTGCTAATATGCCAGTATGATCAAAGAACACTGTTCTTAATGATTACTGTGGATATTCTGAAGTTAATACTGCAGAACCTTGACATACAGTTCAGGTGTTTATTAAAAATGCACACATTGGTGTAACCTAGATTGTAGCAGATGAGTGATTTGAGGAGAAATGTTCTATAATTTTCTTTTCAGTGATCCACTATTAGAACTATTTCTGAATGGCAATAAAACACCATTTATAATTACTTGGTCCTTCCCTTATTTATCACTACCAAGTCCAAAACTGAAGAATATACTGAGAAAACCTTTACTTTTCATACTGCTATTCAACAATTTGCATTGAAAGAGGAACTCAGCAGGTCGGGCAGCATCCATGGAAATGATCAGTCAACGTTTCGGGCCGAGACCTTTCGTCAGGACTTTGTCAACGTCCGAAATGTTGACTGATCATTTCCACGGATGCTGCCCAACCTGCTGAGTTCCTCCAGCGTGTTGTGAGTGTTGCTTTGACCCCAGCATCTGCAGAGTATTTTGTGCATTGAAAGAGTGTCCCTCTCAGAGAATTTTGTCCTGAAGAGTTTCAGAGATTTGAAAAAATAAAAATGATATTTGACTGCAAGATCATTCATTTACTTCTTATAGCATACTGCTCGAGGAAAGGAATATTAACTGGTGTAGTTCATGTGTGCAAAATATTCCTGTTATGTTGTTGGGAGTTCCTACATTCATTGATTGAGGAGTGATGCCATATTCCTTTGTAATAATAAAAACAAGGTGATCTTTGCCTACCTGCACTTGTCTACATAAGAAAGGATCAAGAGGAAGGTGATACCCACAGAGTATGGAAAAAGGCTCTTCCCACTGTTTGTGCTATTGATTTGCATTGTACCGACACTAATCCCATTTTATTCTCCTCACAATAACATCACCACTCCTCAGATTCCACCAATCACCTACAAAATTGGGACAATCCATAGTGGTCAATTAAACAATCAACCAACCTTTTTTTTTGAGAGGAAATATGGGCTCATGGGCCACGTGAGCATTGTGACAATGTGCAAATTCCACTGGGTCAGTTAGTCAGTCACTATGCCACCCAGTGTATGACATCATGCATGGCTTCTACAGAATTGAGATAATTTTCCTGATGAAGGATGGATGTCTGTCTTAAGGGAGTTCTGGTAGAATCAAAGAGCATTTTATTGCTTGATGAACACAGACTGTCAGGAACTGTGTATGTGACCATTAGGTTCTGCCAGAAACACGTGAATAGATGCTAGGTTCTTTTAGCATTTTGAGTGAGTTTCTCAAGATTTCTAGCATTTGCAGAATCTCTTGTGTCTAACACATGAAGAGTCTTGCATTTATCATCTAAGTACAGGTCGACATTCACCAATCCGACTACCTGTAATCTAATTCCTTCGATAATCCACACTGATTACAAATTTTCCGCACAACTGTAATTTCAAATTTTCCGGGCCACCATACCAATCTGCTGCACATTGCTTTGGTTGCACTAGATCTGTTCACGTGTTGGCGCACTCTTGTAAGCACAGACAAGTGATTCCTGCTTGTTTTCCTGCATTTATTAATATCATTTGTGTGAGGCGTGGCCGCCCAGCACCCTCCTGTCTCACCCGCCAGCGGCGGGGAAGCTGGTGCGCGCTGGGTCGGTCCACCTTCTTGCCCGCCTGCCGGCAGTCGCGCACTGCCCTCCAGCATCGCCTGGTCGACGCTCCGTTCTCTTCTGCCTACGACCTCAGATCAGACGTGGTGACCCACTGAATTTAAGCATATTACTAAGCGGAGGAAAAGAAACTAACGAGGATTCCCTCAGTAACTGCAAGTGCAACGTAGTCTTTGGGGTAACCGCAAGTCTGTGTTTTTGCTATCACTTAGCTCACGCTTGTGCTGGTAGTGGGTGCGCTTTATTTTTTGCCGGTGGGGAGAGGGGATTGTTGCTCGCTGCCGCTTACGTGCATGGCGGGGGGGACTTAGGGGTTCTAACATTTAACTGCCATTCATTCTTTGGGGCATTCCTCTGTTTTTTGTGGATGGTTGTGAAGAAAAAGCATTTCAGGATGTATATTGTATACATTTCTCTGACATTAAATGAACCTTTGAATTCTTTGATATTTTAAAGGTACGATGAGGCGGTTAGCTATTGCTTAATGTGATCCTTCTGTAATTCGGCATTTTCACTAATCTGGCACTCCTCAGGTCCCAGTGGTGCCGGATTATAGAAGGTCAACCTGTATTAGAAAGGAAACAGATGTCTTGTGCCTGCATGTAAGCAAGTTTGCAATCAGCAGTATCTATCAGAACAAAGGAGTGGTCAGGATTTCTACTCCCCTGTGTGCACAGAGGGCTCAGCAGCACATCACTGTCTTGAAATCTTGGAATCTTGAATGTTGAGATTATGCGAAGAGACAAGATCATCTTTTGTCAGTAGGTGAATATTTTATAAACTTTCAAATACAATTTGTTTGCCTTAATCAATAAAGTAAACCTTCGGCAAACCCACGATTCCAACAATTCCTACTGCCTTTCTGCTTAAAGTCCCTGGAAACTTGAATTTACCATCACAGCAACACACACAATTTGCAGGAGGAACTTAGCAGATCAGGCAGCAACCGAGGAAGGAAATGAACAGATGATGCTTTAGGCCAAGACCCTTCATCAGTGCTGGAAAAGAAGAGGATAGAAGCCAAAATAAAATGGTAGGGGCTGGAGGGGAGGAGCACAAACTGCCGGGTGATAAGTGAGTCCAAGTGAGAGAGATGGGGTGGGAGTCAGAAAGGGAATGATGTGAGAAGCTAGGAGGTGATTGGTGGAAGAGATAAAGGGCTGAAGAAGGAATCTATCTGATAGAAACATAGAAACATAAAAAATAGGTGCAGGAGTAGGCCATTCGGCTCTTCGAGCCTGCACCGCCATTCAGTATGATCATGGCTGATCATCCAACTCAGAACCCTGCACCAGCCTTCCCTCCATACCCCCTGATCCCTTTAGCCACAAGGGCTATATCTAACTCACTCTTAAATATAGCCAATGAACTGGCCTCAACTGTTTCCTGTGGCAGAGAATTCCACAGATTCACCACTCTCTGTGTGAAGAAGTTTTTCCTCATCTCGGTCCTAAAAGGCTTCCCCTTTATCCTCAGACTGTGACCCCTTGCTCTGGACTTCCCCAACATCAGGAACAATCTTCCTGCATCTAGCCTGTCCAATCCCTTTAGGATTTTATACGTTTCAATAAGATCCCCCCTCAATCTTCTAAATTCCAGCGAGTATAAGCCTAGTCGATCCAGTCTTTCATCATATGAAAATCCTGCTATCCCAGGAATCAATCTGGTGAACCTTCTTTGTACTCCCTCTATGGCAAGGATGTTTTTCCTCAGATTAGGGAACCAAAACTGCACACAATACTCCAGGTGTGGTCTCACCAAGGCCTTGTACGACTGCAGTAGTACCTCCCTGCTCCTGTACTCGAATCCTCTTGCTATGAATGCCAGCATACCATTCACCTTTTTCACCGCCTGCTGTACCTGCATGCCCACTTTCAATGACAGGTGTATAATGACACCCAGGTCTCGTTGCACCTCCCCTTTTCCTAATCGGCCACCATTCAGATAATAATCTGTTTTCCTGTTTTTGCCACCAAAGTGGATAACCTCACATTTATCCACATTAAATTGCATCTGCCATGAATTTGCCCACTCACCTAACCTATCCAAGTCACCCTGCATCCTCTTAGCATCCTCCTCACAGCTAACACTGCCGCCCAGCTTCGTGTCATCTGCAAACTTGGAGATGCTGCATTTAATTCCCTCATCTAAGTCATTAATATATATTGATATTAGCGGACAGAAGACAAAACAATATATTTTTCTAAATAAAGGAAAACAGCATGTTCGAAGATCATTTCAAAGTTCAAAGCTCAAGATCAGTTTATTATCAAAGTACATACACCTTACCATTTGCAGCCCTGAGATTCATTATCTTGTGGGCATACTCAATAAACCTATCGTACAATAACCATAATAAAATAATGAAGGACCATACCAACTTGGCAGTTCAAGCAGTGTGCAAAAGACAACAAACTGTGGAAATATAGAAAGAAAGTGATAATAGTAACACATAAATAAACAATAAATATGAGATGAAGAGTCCTTGAATGTGAGTCCATTTGGTGTGGGAACATTTCAATGACGGGGCAACTGAAGTTATCTCGTCTGGTTCAAGAGTCTAATGGCTGAGGGGTAATAACTGTCCCTGAACCTGGTGGTGAGAGTCAAGTCAGGAACAGAACATAGAACATGGAACGGTAGAGCAAAGGAAAAGGCCTCAGGCCCATGACATACTGCTGAGCTAATTAATCTACTGACACCTAATTCCTTCTGGCTGCACATGACCCAATTCCCTCTCGTCTCTGTATGTATTCATGTATTATCTAAGAGCTTCATGTTATATCCTGCTCTGGAAGCCACCTCTGGCAGCTCATTTCAGGCACCCACCCCTCTCTATGTAAATAAAAATTTGCACCACAAATTTTCTTTGAACTTGCCCCCCCTCCCACCTTAAATTCATACCCTCTAGTATGAGATATTTCAACCATGGGAGAAAGATAACGGCTGTCTATGCCTCTCATAATTGTATAAACTTCATTCAGGTCTCATCTCAGCCTGAACCACTCCAGAGAAAACATCCCCAGTTTGTTCAACCTCTCCTTATAGCACGACCTGTATTCTGGGCAGCATTTTGGTAAACCTCTTGTGAATCATGCTTTCATGCCTTGCCTAGGCCTGAGTCGACGTAGTAGTCTTGTGGTCCTTTCAAAAATTCCATGTCCTTCCTATAATTTGCTGACCAGAACTGAATATAATAATCCAGATGCAGCCTAATCAGAGTTGTATAAAGTTGCAATGTAACTTCCTGACCCTTGAATTCAGGCTTTGACTAATAAGGCATCCATGCCACTTACCCTACTTCACCACCCTGTGGACTTATTTGGAATCTTCCACTTAACATAAGCAATTCATTTTACCAATCTCTATATTTTCCTGCTGCTTTAAACCGGAAACTAATTTTTCTTATTTCGGATGAAAACTCAGCAACTTGAGCAATTACCTATTTCTCGCTCTGTAGATGCTACTAAATGTACGAATAGTTACAGCCTTTTCTTTGTGTATTCACTATCAAGTTCATCTTCTGTATCGAATTATACTTACTGAAGTGGCGTATTTTATGTTCAAATACAATTTGAATCAGGAAATTCATCAAACAAGTTAGGGGTACAACTAAAATACAGAGAGGCCCATACTTGTCTTCTCAAACCATGACAAGTATCACAAAATTATTTCCATTTACATTGCAGTGCCTTCCTAAGAGCCACGGAAATAAGAATATCTAGTAATTATGAAACAACCTTACAGTGCTACTTTAAGACACCTCAAAATCAAATTTAGTAGAATTGGTATTGAGCAAAGCAAAGAATGGGTTAAATAAATTCTTGATCAAAATACTGGATTGGGTCCACGTGCCTTTCATTCTTAAAGCCACCCTAGGATGCGACACAGCCATACAACATTTCCACATTCTGACCTGCACACTCGACTTTACAGAAGCAAAAACTCTGGAAACAGCAGGGACACTTAACTTAGACTGTAAAAAAGTGCTTGCAACGCAGTGCCCAGAAAGTTTTCCACATGTTTATTGAAATAAGGTGGAGATTTTAAAACCTGGAAATGTTTCAATGTATAAATTTAACTGGAATTAAAAAGTGTGTAGAATGTGAAATATGAAGTTGTATAGAGAAATATCAATATTGTTAATCATTAGGGTCTTTCTCTTCAACTCTTTTTGTCTATTAAATCAGACTAATCTTACTACAAAATACTTTAAAGCAGTACCTAACAATTTAAAGATTAATTTACTTAATTCTGTTTAGTGCTGAGAATTACTATGCATCAACAACTTGCCAAGCTACACTACTAATACAGAAAACATCTTTAAACATACTGTTCTGCAAAATATTTTGATCACAGGTGGGGCTTGTTGAGAATTGGTACATAAAATATATATTGAAGGAAAAATGACAGTAAAACTGCGCAAAAATAATTTCACACAATCCAAGATAAAATGTGTTTTTAAAATATGATAGGTGTCCCACAAAACGCAATAAATTAATGTGAATTTAAGCTTTCATTAGGAGCATTGGCTGAGAGGAATCTTGACCCAAGCACTTCAAAATAATTCCTGTGCCTTTTATTGCATTACAATCATTTTGGAATTTTAATGATCTGTTGAAAAATAACTACTAGTTTGTGAAGATTTCTGAACTTTTGGAACTTCCAACAGTGCAGCATTCATCTGAGACTTCACTGCCGTATTAGCTCAAGCAAATTGTTCGCCTTTGAGCGTGTCTCAGATCCACTAACTTCGGATTCAGAATAAGTTGAGGCATTTATAATGACATTATAGTTAGCTAGTTCAAAATGCCTCAACAATTGGAAATTTGTTTGTCAGGAAAACATAACTTGTTGTAATTTGTTCAGGTTCTATATTGATTAACAGTTCTAATAATAAAAACTACAGCTTAAAATTTAACAATTCACCCTGTAGATATAATTATTATGCATCAAGATTATGCATCATGAAGTTTGGTACAATGTCAAATTTTGTTCAGCATTAAAGCTTTTACTTTTGAAAAGTCTTTCATCGTTTGTGAGTTCAAATGCAAAGACAAGATATAATGTAAATTAAAAATGCAGCATATTATTGAGGGATTGTCACACTTGCAGATGCATAATTAAATTGATCTTGTTAACGTAGTAGATACTTTTAAAAAACTTTGGTTTCCAAATAAGGGAGTTCCCCAGGTTTCTTGAAAAACACACATCCATCAGTCAAAACAAAAATAGACAATCTATCTCCTTTGATCTTTTAGAATCCTGATGTGTGCAAATTGCATTACTGTGATGACCTTTCAAAAGTAATTATTTGACTTTTAAGCTCAAGGGCATGAAATGAGCTATATTAATACATTTCCCGACTACCACTCAGTTGTCTCGTGTTCAAAACAAACCACCCAAGTTCTTAAAATTGTAAATCAGGACACTGACATAAATGAGATGCTAATTTGAGAGTGGGCATGTGACACAGAACAAATATGAAAAAAGTACGAAGTATGCAAACGTGAGCCAAACAAAACTTTTGGCATTATATAATACAGGTCCCAGACCAATGCTTTCTACGGTGCATCTATAAAAATTAGTGGGGGTTTTAGGGGACAGGCCAAATTTCTTTAGCTTTCTCAGGAAGTAAAGGTGCTGATGGGCCTTCTTGGCAGTGGACTCTGCTTGGTTGGACCAAGTCAGGTCGTTTGTGATATTGACCCCGAGGAACTTAAAGCTTTTGACCTGTTCCACTTGCGCACCACCGATGTAAATAGGGTCGTGTGGTCCGCTACTCCTTCTGAAGTCAACAACCAATTCCTTCGTCTTGCTGACGTTGAGGGATAGGTTATTGTCTTTGCACCATGCCACCAGGTTCTTAATTTCCTCTCTGTACTCAAACTCATCATTACCCGAGATACGGCCTACAATTGTTGTGTCATCAGCAAACTTATATACTGAGTTCGATAGAAACTTGACTACATAATCATGGGTGTACAGTGAGTACAGCTGGGGGCTGAGTACACAGCCTTGTGGGGCACCGGTGCTCAGAGTGATTGTAGAGGAGAGCTTGTCCCCTATTTTTACAGCCTGGGTCCTGTCTGTGAGGAAGTTGAAGATCCAGCTGCAGATCTGAGTGCTAAGGCCCAGGTTCCGGAGCTTAGGAATCAGTTTATTTGGAATGATAGCATTAAAGGCAGAGCTGTAGTCAATGAAAAGGAGCCTTGCGTATGCGTCTTTATTCTCCAGGTGTTCTAAGGAGGAGTGTAGGGCCAGAGAGATGGCATCTGCCGTTGACCTGTTGCTCCGGTAGGCGAATTGCAAAGCGTCGAGGTTGACCAGTAGGCTGTGGTTGATGTGTGCCACAACCAATCGCTCGAAGCACTTCATAGCAATTGATGTCAGAGCCACAGATCGATAGTCATTCAGGCATGCCACCTTGCTCTTCCTCGGCACCGAGATTATCGTTGCCTTCTTAAAACATGAGGGGATCTTAGACTGAAGCAAGAAGCAGCTGAAGATGTCAGCAAACACTCCAGCTAGCTTGCTTGCACAGGCCTGGAGAACCCGTCCTGGGACGCCATCTGGGCCCGTCGCCTTCCTTGGATTTGTCTTCAGGAAGGCCCTTCTAACGTCCTCCTTGGTGATGATGAATCTCGATGCCACCAGGTCCGGTTTATGTGGAGGGAGCGGGACACTCCTCTTCTGTTCGAATCTTGCGTAGAATATGTTAAGTTCGTCAGGAAGAGAAGTGCCACAGTTATTGATATTCCCAGCCTTTTCTTTGCGCCCAGTGATCTCATTTAGACCCTGCCATAGTCTACCGGCATCCCCCTGGTTAGCCTGGGCTTCCGACTTGGCTCAATGTTGCTTTTTGGCGCTCTGAATGGCTTTCCGTAGTTCACGCCTGGATTCCGTGTAGCGACTAGTATACGTTTTTATATATTATTGGCTAGCTTATCTTCATATTTCATCTTGTCTCTCTTTATGGTTTTTTAAGCTGCCTTCTGTAGGTTTTTTAAAAGCTTCCCAGTCCTCTACCTTCACACTAATTTTTGCTTTATTATATGCCCACTATTTAGGTTTTATGCTGGCTTTGGCTTCCTTAGTCAGCCATGGTTGCTGCATCCTCCCTTTAGAGTACTTCTATTCTTTGAGATGCACCTTTTCAGCGCCTTCTGAATTTCCCCCAGAAACCATTGCTGTTCTGTCATCATCCTTGCTGGTGTCCCCTTCCAATCAACATTGGTGAGCTCCTCTCTCATGCCTCTGTAATTCCCTTTACTCCATTGGAATACTGATTCATCTGTCTTTACCTTTTCCTTTTCACATCCTGGCTACTGTTCAGAGGCCTGTAGATAACTCAGGGTCTTTTAGTCCTTGCATTTTCTTAACTCTGTCCACAAGGATTCTATGTCTTCTGAATGGGGAATGGAAAAAGAAAGAAGATGAGGGGGTCAGGGAATTACTGGAAGTTTGAGAAATCGATATTCATGCCATCAATTTGGAGGTTACCCAGATAGAATATGAGGCGTTCCTCCTTCAACCTGAATGTGGCCTGCTTGTGGCAGTAGAAAACTTCCTAAACTTCCGCCATCTTCAAAGGGATCCTACCATTAAGCACACCTTTCTTGAACTCAAAGGAACCTAGAAGGACAGAAAGTAGGAGTGGGGGCAGTCCACTTGTTCAATTTTGTCCATTCTAATGTTCAATAGGATCATGGCAGACTATTCATTTTGGTATTGAAAATGCCGAAATCTCAGTCAGTCAGTCAGCATCCATTTTAGGCCAGAGACCTTTCATCAGAACTGGGAAAGAGCGTTGACCTGAAACTTTAGCTGCTATTCTTGTCTTGACAAGATACAACCTGCTGAGCATTTTTAGTACTTTCTGTTTTTATTTCCGATCTCTGGCATCTGCTTTAAAAAATTCTATTCTCTTCAGTACCCAGCACTGTACTTTCTCTGTGGCTGTTGCACTTCATTCTGCATTGTTTTCTACTACCTCAATGCAATGTGTAATAATTTGATCTGTATAAACACTATGCAGGGCATGCTTTTTACTGTACTTCGCTTCATGTGATAATTATAAACCAATTCCAACCCTGTACCTGCTTCCTCTGTATTCCTTGATAAGGAATATATCTATCCCTTTTTTTTAGTTTATTTAATAATTTTCCCTCTGTTGCCTTCTGTGCTTGTGATTTCCTTAGGTTCACCATCATCTTGGTGAAGACACTTCCTCCAATCTTGCTTTAAAGTACAAATTCACTGTTCAGCCACTGGATAAATCCTCCTGTATTTAGTCTGTCTGTTCCTCAGCATGTCAGACTGAACCCAGGCTGTCCTATAAGTCTGTGAACTCAAGGCCCAGATTCACAGCCCGACACTGCCCAAATCTGGTTCACCTATGAGGTGTTGACCTGTATGCTAAAATTTTTCTTTGGTTCCAGGTGTACTTCTGTCTCAATTATATTAGTTTCATATGTTTTTCATAATTCTATATTTTTATATTAAATTTATTTATTTTTCAAGTTTCCAACAACACATTTAGAAAACGGCCTTCAGACAGATTCACTTCCAGAAGGTTAGCTGAGTGGTTTGAGGGTGGACTAATTTTACCCCATGTGCATCTAACTTCCTCATTGATCCCTCTTGCTTCTGGAAGATGGGTCATGGCAGTGACATGGCGAGAACTCTCGAACTGTTTAAAGGTTCAGGGGTGCTGTAGGGCACATACAACTAGCAGTTGCAAGGGTGAGCCAGTAATAGTGCAAGTTAGTCCCTTGGCTTCATTACCAAATGCTTTCTGCCTCCTCAGTGTGACTTTGGAGCCTAAGAAAGTTATTTTCGTCAAAGATAAATTGAAATCAGAAAAAAAACTGGAAATATTCAGTGAGTCAGACTGCTTCTATGGAGAGAGAAACAAAGTGAACATGATTGGTTGATGAGCATTATTGCAAAATGGATTCAGGTGTCTGCAATTGATAAATGCTGTTTATAAAGGCAGAGACACACAAAGAACTGCATTTTAAAGACTGAAGCAACATTTTCTATAATAATTGTCCTTGTATATTTTTTTAAAATAAGGATATCTCCCGACTATCAATGAAATAGTTACATTTTGAACAAACACAATTAGAAGTCATCTTCAATAATGTGATAGAACATTTTAAAATAGAGTTCCAGAGATTATCTCTACCAGTTGTGAAAAATAGTTCAGACCATATATAGTGCAGTACCAAAAAAGGCTTTATTTTTCTGGTGTGTCAGTGCATTGGTATTTAAATAAAACTCTAGCTCATTATTTAGTTTCAGGAAAAATTCTCGATCAAAATAATATTCACTGAAGCTCCCACGAAGAGTATGTGTGCTCACTTTTTTTTAAATTTGTGAAGCAGAGAAAATGTAAAAATCAGGCAAGAGTTGGGGGAAGGGCAAGGAGAGGAAAATGGCTCTCGTATATCATCTCCCTCCTGCATTCCAGTTACAACTCCAGTTTTTAAATAGCACCATGTTAGAAGCTGAATCAGATGTTTATTTAATTATGAAAGGAACGTCCAAAGATAAATCACAGAAATTAACGATTCAGTTAGCAAAAGATTTTAATATCTGACTTTTTCTCACTCGTTATAAAGCCAATACCAGCTACAAAATATTTGCAGAGGCTTTTGTTTTGCTTTTTGAAACTCAATTGTGGAATTATTTTAGGTCTGGGACTCATTTACCGTGAAATTGTTCACAGATTTGCTGTGAGGTCAGGAATTCCTGTTTTGGGAGTAATTCTGGCAAGAATAGTCCCATTTTGAACATCACTAAAAATCAAGCGTTAAAACCTCAATCAATGAATGAGCACCTGCTGCGGAAGAAGAATTAAACATATTCCCACCACGCTTATCGGAATATGTGAAAAGGATTTTCTGCAGAACTTTAATGTTTTCACAAGGTAGGTAGCCACAGTGTTGCTAACAGGCAGCTTCACCAAGGGCTTTGCCGCTGCAATGCATAACAACAGAGTCTGAGGCTTTGAAGTTGAAGTCTTTAGACTTTGAACTATGCAAGGCTGTCCGCTGCATATAGATTAACTACACTGCCAACAATTTTACATAGCTGTTTTTAGACTGAAAGCTGAATGGTTTGTAACTCCAGGCACAAATGCATGCATCAATGCACATACCAAAAGTACCAATTATGAAATCAGAAAGCCTTTGCGAAAAGCAAACCATTTCAATGTAATTTCAAGGTAAGATCTTTGAAGGGAAAAGGTGAAACTCTATGAATTATTGTAAGAATATAACAGTCAAATCCCATCACAGAGTTTGCAGATGGTACACTATTGTGTCAACAATAGTAAAAAATTAAATTCTAAGTAGATCTGGTTTTTCAATTAAATGAAGATTTTTCTTTTTATGAGACTGCCAATATTGAACCTTCGACAAAATTGTAGGTAAGTTTTAAATGGGTAGTTTTGTTACAAAATAGTTATCAAATTCTTCATTAACAATTAATGTCACATTTTAATTGGAGAGCATTTTATCAGTTTAATGCTCAAGGAGAAAATTTCTTGGAAACCCTCAGGAATCAAGGATCAATGCCAAATTTGATGGAAGACGTCACATTTTACCTTTGTCAACTGACACAGATTAGCATATAGGAATGCTAAAATTAGCAAAGGTTTCTTGCACTAAGTTTTGAGGAAAGTGTAGATTTAACAAGAATTTTATTTCTCCATTTTGTAAAATGCACTATCAAGTAAATGAGCAAGAGTGCCTGTACATGATAATGAATATGTTAAAAGCGAGCAGTATTTGGCTTTACTACAAAGATTATCTTTAGGCGCATGCAGAGCAGAGAACCACTTGGTTGACTGGAAGCTTGATGCTTGGCAGACTTCTTGGAACAATAACCCAGTGTGAAGCAGTGTCTTTCACAAGGTAAGGGAGAAATATTGTGAAACACATTTGAAAATCACCCAATCAGAGAAATGTTAAATGACTTTAACAAATCAGAATATGATCAATATTCTGTACTTCCTTTTTTTAGCACAATTTCAAAATTCAAATTTTGCTAATTCAGAGAAATACTTATGGAGCTTAGAAAAATAGAGGGCTATGGGTAACCCTAGGTAATTTCTAAGGTAAGGACATGTTAGGCACAGCTTTGTGGGCCGAAGGGCCTGTGTTGTGCCATAGGTTTTCTAAGTTTCTATGTTAGTAAAATTACTATTATGCACTCAATGGCCATGTTATTAGGAATACCTATATATTAATATAAATATCTAATCAGCCAATCATGTGACAGCAACTCAATGCATACAAGCATACAGACATGATCAAGAGGTTCAGTTGTTCAGATCAAACATCAGAAGATGATAGAAATGTGATCTAAGTGACTTTGGACCATGGAATTACTTTTGGTGCTCGACTGGGTGGTTTGAGTCTCTCAGAAACTGCTGATCTCCTGGGCTTTTCATGTACAACAGTTTCCACAGTTCACAGAGAATGACATAAAACATCCAGTGAGCGGCAGTTCTGTGAGCAAAAGTGCCTTCAAATTGAGAGAAGTCAGAGGAGAATGGACTGACTGGTTCAACATGACAGGAAGGTGGCAGTAACTCAAATAACCACGCCTTACTACAGTGGTGTGCAGAAAAGCATCTCTGAATGCACAACACATCAAATGGTGAAATGGATGGACTACAGCAGCAGAAGACCGCAAGCACACAGTACACTCAATGCCTACTTTATTAGGTATAGGATGCACCTAATAAAATGGCCAGTGAGTGCATTTATAATGACAACAAAATAGAGACAAGAAATGACCAAGTAACTTATAAAGGTTCAAAATCAGTCATAAATAAGTGCTGGCAACAATTATTTCCCACTATTCAGAGAAAAAGTATCAGAGAAACATACAGCAGGGAAACAGGCCATTCAGCCCAATTTATCCATGCTGACCTGAGGGCATTCTTCTGTATTAATCCCAACTCCTAGCACTTGGTGCACAGGCCTCTATGCCTAAGTGATTCAAGTGCTCATCTACATAAATGCAGCTATTGATCCAAAATCATCTCTCAGCAGTGCATTCCAGGAACTTAATGCTTCCTAGGTGAAAATAAATCCATCTCACAACCATTCTAAATCTCTCCATTCTTGCCTTAAACCTCAGAATTCTGAATGGTTCATGAACCTTGCCATTCCCTTTTTGCACTATTTGTTTATTTATTTTTATTATAACTTGTTGTAATTTTTAATGTCTGGTGCCATACTGCTGCCACAAAACAAAAAATTCACAACATATGTCAGTGATAATAAACTTGATTCTGATTCTAAACTATAGGAAGGATGTGGAAACCATAGAAAGGGTGCAGAGGAGATTTACAAGGATGGTGCCTGGATTGGGGAGCATGCCTTATGAGAATAGGTTGAGTGAATTTGGCCTTTTTTCCTTGCAGTGACAGAGGATGAGAGGTGACCTGATAGAGGTGTACAAGATGATGAGAGGCGTTGATCATGTGGATAGTCAGAGGCTTTTTCCCAGGGCTGAAATAGCTAGCACAAGAGGGCATAGTTTTAAGGTGCTTGGAAGTAGGTACAGAGGAGATGTCAGGGGTAAGCTTTTTACACAGAGAGTGGTGGGTGTGTGGAATGCACTGCCAGCGACGGTGGTGAAATTAGATACAATGGGGTCTTTTAAGAGAATCTTAGATGGGTACATGGGAAAAATAGAGGACTATGTGGTAGGGTAATTCTAGGTAGTCTCCAGTGTAGGTTACATGGTTGGCACAACATTGTGGGTCGAAGGGCCTGTAACATGCTGTACATTTCTATGCTCTATGTTCTATAGGTGACAACAAATCTTTGCTTCCAGATGATCTCAATTCCTTCTATGTTCATTTTGACTATCAAAACATGGAAGAAACATCACAAACTCCCACAGCGCCAGATGACCCTGTGATCTCAGTCTCTGAGGCTGACGTGACAGCATCCTTCATGAGGGTAAACCCACAGAAAGGCCTGTGCTGACCAAATAGTTGGAATGTTCACTCATATCTTTAACCTCTCACTTTGGCAGTCAGAGGTAGGCCTCACTTATACCAGTTATACGTGCTTGTTATGTTTTCAAACTTCAAAACGTAAAAACTAATTTCAATAAAAAGATGGGAGCCTGAAATGATGCGAGTCTGGTTCACGTTTACTTTACGTGAGGCATGCACGTATCACGTGGTAGCATCATGACATAACACTTCATGTTTTTTTAGATAGAATCCATAATAATTTATTTAAATGAGCAAGAAAAAAATCAAAAACCTATATACATACAATATTACTCAAATACTACTGAAATATGGTGAAATGCCTCAATGACTATCATCCAGTAGCACTTACATCCTCTGTGATGAAGTGCTATGAGAGGTTGGTGATAAAGCCTATCAGCTCCTGCCTGAGAAGAGACTTGGATCCACTCCAATTTGCCTAATGGCACAACAGGTCCATAGCAGATACCATTTCATTGGTTCTTCACTCAATCCTGGAACATCTGGACAGCAAAGGTGCATACATCAAAATGCTCGTTATCGATTACAGCTCAGTATTCAATACCATCATTCCCTCAAAACTAATCAATAAGCTTCAAGTCTTTGATCTGAATAACTCCTTGGGCAATTGGATCCTCAAATCCCTGAATTGCTGACGCCAGTCAACTCAGATTGGCAACATCTCCTCCACAATCTCCATCAGAACAGGTGCACCACAAGACAGTGTGCTTAGCCCCCCTGCTCTGCTTGTTTTATACTTATGACTGTGAGGCTACCACAGCTCCAAAGTCATACATGTTGTATCTGTGCATAACTACATATATATAAAATATTAAATAATGCTGGAGATGGTGTATTCACATTGCAGCAAGAGAGGGAGAGAGAGAACAATGCGCTTGTGTAGACAGCAGATCAATACGTAGCGCTACGGTGGGGGGGAGTCATTGCTCTAAAAGAAATAGATCCATACATTACAATATTTAAGTTTGCTGACAACACCATTATCATAGGCAGAATCAAAGGCCGCGACAAATTAGCAAATAGCAGGGAGACTGAAAACTTGGCTGAGTGGTGCTACAACAACAATCTCTCACTCAATGTCAGCAAGACCAAAGAGCTGATAATTGACTTAAGGAGGAAGAAACTAGAGGTCCTTGAGCCAGTCCTCATTGGGGGATCAGAGGTGGAGAGGGTCAGCAACTTAAAGTTATATTTCAGAGAATCTGTCCTGGATCCAGCATGTAAGTGCAATAGTGCAGAAAACACAGCAGTGCCTCTACTTCCTTAGGAGTTTGTGAAGATTTGGCATGACATCTAAAACTTTGACAAACTTCTATAGATGTGTGGTGGAGAGAATATTGTCTGGTTGCATCACAGCCTGGTATGGAAACACCAATAATGTCCTTCCATCACGTGTAAAACCCTCCCCACCACTGAGCACACCTATTGCAGGAAAGCAGCATCCATCATCAAGGACTCCCACCACCCAGGACATGCCCTCTTCTCACTGCTACCCTCAAGGAAACTGAAGACACACACACAATGTTTCAGGAACAACTTCCTCCCCATCGCAACCAGATTTCTGATTTTTTCTTTTACTGCTTTCGTTTTACTTATTTAATATATATATTTCTAATTGTAATGTATAGTTTTTTATTATGCATTGCAATATACTACTGCTGCAAAACAACACATTTCAGAGCATATGCCAGTGATATTAACCCTGATTCTGATTTTGATTCTAATAGGGGTACACCAAGTGCTCATCCAGTCCCCTAATAATGGTAATCCATAAAATTACAGATGCTGGAATCTGAAATAAAAACAGAAATTGTTGGAAATCCTCAGCAGGTCAGGCAACATCTCTGGAAAGAGAAAGGTCCAGAACTCTTCATCAGAATTTAGAAAACATTTCTGCTTGCAATACCATGTTCACCAGGGAGCTGGAGGCAACTCCTGTTTTCTCGATGAAAATTTTTAGTTGTCTGTAATACTCTCACCTGTCACTTTAAACCTACACCTGCTAATTACTGACCTTGGCTGAAGGAAGTAGGCCCCAATTCTAATCTGAATTCCACACATCTTGATTAAATCTCACCTCAATCTCTTCTGCCCTCTAAAAAACAAACTCAGCCTGGTCATTATTTTCTCAAAATTAAACCGAGTCCTGAGGACATCCTTACAAATCATACTCATATTATTAACTTCTTCCTGTAATGTAACAATGTAGAATAGCCAATATATTTTTGCTGTAGTCTAATCAGTGTTTTTGAACAGGATTGAATCATGTTCCATCTGGATTTCTGCTTGCTGTTACTGTCCATGCTGTTCTTGTTACTGGATTCTCTGGAGATGATAAGAGGTGACCTTATTAAGACACATAACATTCTAAGAGAAATTGTCAGAATTCAGAAAAGGACATTGATTTTCCTAGCTAAAGAGCTAGATGGAGATGAATAGATTTTTTTAATCTACTAATGTAATCAGAGCACAAGAATTGGCAGTAAAGAGAATGGGGCAAATGATTAGCAATTGTTCCACTGGTGGCAAAGTTTTAAGTATCTGTCAGACCAATTCTTGCTTCTGTTTCTTAGGTTAGCCTTGCTGGTCTAACGTCTAGGATGTGTGGTCTCAGCAGAACTGTTCTTTACCTAGGATTCTGAATGTGGACAACATAGAAGATAATAGGCAGGCCATATCAATCCTTGGGTCTGCTCCATCATTCAATATTATCACGGCTCAAATAGTCGTAGCCTCAGTTCCACTTTTGTGTCTAATCCCCACACCCCTAATTTCACGTAATACATTCTTCAGCCTTCATATCTCCCAACAACAGGTAGCGGAACATAAAGGATACAAGAAAATATAAGAAAAAAAACTACTCTGCCACACATTCAATATGATCATGACTATTTCTCTGCTGGCCTCAACTCCTCTTTTGTGCTGGTTCTTCATCGAGAGCATTCTAACTGGCTGCATCACTGCTTGGTACGGAAACTGTACTTCCCTCAATCGCAGGACTCTGCAGAGTGTGGTGCGGGCAGCCCTATTATACATACTACTTATTACAAATTACTGTGAATTGCACATTTAGATGGAGACGTAATGTAAAGATTTTTACTCCTCATACAAGTGAAGGATGTAAGAAATAAAGTCAATTCAATTCAATTCATAACCCCAGTTCCTCGAATACGCTGCGGGAAGGATGATTGATGTGGGTGAATGGGGAGTGGCCCTAAGCATCATGGAAAAAAATAGCACCTTCAGAATCTTGAAAGGAGGGCTGAGGAGAAGATGTACTTGGTGGCGAGATCCTGTTGTGGATGGTCATGAACCATACATTGCACTGGAAACTGGGGAAGCTGCAACTTGAAAGACTGCGAAAGTGAGCGGAAGGATAAAGCAAAAATATGAGAAGTTGGATATATATAGTCAATTCATATGCCATTTTCTGAAGAAAACGTTGATGAAACAGAAGCATTGACATGGAAATTGACCTCATTAGAAATGGAACAGCATAAGCAAAGAAAACATACCTCTTTCTTTTTATTCCCCAATACTCCTGAATATTGTATAACTGAATATTATAATCTCAGTTCAGAACATTTATCACTGGGATTTCATCATATAACAGTTTTTTACACTTAAAAAGTTAGCTTACATCTAATTACCAATATACTGCATAAGACCATTTCCCCAACTAGTGATGGATGTTCTGATGTAGCAATTTTACGTTAGGAAAAGACCCAGATTCATTTTTGGAGTCAACTCAAATTGACACTATTTTATATTTGAATGAAAACATGGGAGAATTGGAAGCTTTGATCAGTCTTTTGAAACCTAGCCTGTCCAAGGAAAGCAAACTTAATGTGCATGACCATTTTGGACATGAAGCCTCTGGCATTCTACAGTAATAAGTAAAAAGGCTATGATCAAATAGATCATATTGCCATTACTTGGAATTCATTCTAAAACAATTTACAGCTACTGTAAAGGAAGAGTATTTTTGTCAAGGCAACTAAGATAATATAAAGCATTATTTTTGAGCTTTATTCCAATAACACTATTATACAAAGGCAAATATTTTAACTAGGTTTGTAGTTTCTCTGAATTTTTCTGCTTACTGTCTCTGGCCTCTCAGTAGTCAGCTACTTACCCTACAAATGTACTTTTATTATTTCCCCTAAAATAACAGATTTCCCATTACTTTCAGAAATGAGTGTCAACCTGGTTATGAGGGATTTTTCAGGACTTGGATCTCTTTAAGATTTGCTTAGTTTATTTTCAAAAGTCTCCTGCCTGAACTGTATTTTTAAAAAAAATCACAGCCAGATACTGTATACAAGGCTTTATCTAACTAGTGTGGATACAGTATACGTGCACCATGACTAAACAGTTGATTGTTTGTGTATCACATTGGATCTGGGTGTCATTGGAAAGGGCAGCATTTATTATTGCCCATCCCTAAGTGCTGATGAAGGTGGTGGTGAGCACGTTCTTGAACACTGATGTCTTTCCTACGAGGATGGTCCAATAGAGCTTTTGTGAAGGGACTTCCAAGATATAGATAATGAAATTTCCAAGTAAGGATGGGGAATCATGGGTTTGGAAGTGCAGCTGGTGTCGCCTGGAACAGTAACCATAACATTTTGTAGATGGTATCCATTGTTTTCACTGTGTGGTGGATAGAGTGCCAATCAAGCCAACTACACCATCCTGGGATCTTTATCTTGCATTATTCTGTAACCTGAGCATAGACAGAGAGTAGTAAACATCTTAACCCTTGCATATCTGTTGACTCAATGAACCATGTATGGGACTGCAATTATTCACACATGAGCAATATTACATGTGGTTTAAGACATCCAGGTTTGATCTTTCTGTAATTCAGGTAACATTTGTCTATGTGGCCAAGAAAATGACAATAAACTCTTGAAGAGCTGGTAGAAGAGATCTTAATAATGATAATCACCGAATTATAGGAAAGATGTCAATAAAATTGAGAGAGTACAGAGGAGGTTTACTAAAATGTTGCCTGGGTTTCATCTCCTTAGTTACAGAGAAAGGTTGAACAAGTTAGGTCTTTATTCTTTGGAGCGTAGAAGGTTGAAGGGGGGACTTGATAGAGGTATTTAAAATTATGAGGGGGACTGATAGAGTTGACGTGGTTAGACTTTTTCCATTGAGAGTGGGGAAGATTCAAACAAGAGGACATCGGTTGAGAATTAGAGGACAAAAGTGTAGGGGTAACATGAGGGGGAACTTCTTTACTCAGAGAGTGGTAGCTGTGTGGAATGAGCTTCCAGCAGAAATGGTTGAGGCAGGTTCGATGTTGTCATTTAAAGTTAAATTGGACAGCTATATGGACAGGAAAGGAATGGAGGGTTATGGGCTGAGTGCAGGTCGGTGGGACTAGGTGAGAGTAAGAGTTCGGCACGGACTAGAAGGGCCGTGATGGCCTGTTTCCGTGCTGTAATTGTTATATGGTTATCTTGAATAACACTGGGTTCATGTGTTCAAATGGATCAATCCAGTAGGTCTGATAAAAATTCTTGACTGTAATTCCGGACAAACAGCATATTCCTAGTTGTTGGTATTGCAACCAATACTTAATGTGACATCCAGAGGACTTGGTGCAAAGCATGTAGACATTCTCAATGCATATATTAATTTAGGGGATATAATTAACATCCAACAGAGTATAAGGGATCTTGCCCCATTTGAGCCACTTGCAGATTCCTGCTCTGCCCGCCTAAAGTTGTGAGTCATATAGGCAATCCAGCTTCCATTCCTTTACATGCGTCCTTCACTCTCACCATTCCTCAGCCAAAAGAGGTAGAAAGAATTCTGAACAATACGTATGATGGGGATCCTTAAGGTTCTAATAGCCAGGGGTCGTAATGGGGACAAGCTCCCACTACCTATTAAATGCTCCCAATGGTGTGTGCCTCAAATAGCCTCTAACAACTAAGTCCAGCTCCTGGCCTTCATGTGTGACTTAGCTACTAAGCCCAGTGGAACTGTTTCTACCAACAGGAGAAAGGCCAAAGGCAGGTTACTAGTGCCTTAAAATCAATCGCTTCGGGCAGATGGGGCTCATCAGCTGTGGTTAGCAGCTCATCTTGGAGAAGGAAAACTCTGATCTCAAACCTCCGCTGCTTTGTGGCGATACCCACTCATGAGGAAGGCATTGGGAATAAACCCCAAGGGAAAAATCTGAAGCTGGAGTCCCTAAGGCAGTCCTACATTGAGTTCAATGCTGACTGGCAACTCCTGCGACGTTGCTGGTACCAAACTGTATCAATCTCTGCCATTCCTTTGGAGATCAGATGCGTAGAGGGGGACAGATTGCTACATGGGCAACAGCTTGCTCTCCATATTGTACTGCCCAGGCTTGAGTATCTAGACAGCTAGGATGAAATATCCATGGTCAACTCTAACTGATGAAGGCCTCAGCAGACAGACAGAGATGTATGGCGAACAAATATCTGAGTGAACAACTTTCTTTTGGCAGCTTGTCACTGACTACAGGACGGAGGGAAGTGTTCGTGCTTCCATTTACATCAATGGCACTGAGGTTAAGAGAGTTGAAAGCTTCAAGCTTGAAGGAGTGATTAATCACCGAGAGCCTGCCCTGGTACAACCATGTAGATGGCATAGACAAGAAATAGTACACATGCCTCTAACACCTCAGGAGGAGTAAGAAATTTGACATGTCCCCTTTGACTATCCACAATTTTTATAGATGCACAAAAGAAAGCATTCCACCTGGATGCATCAGGGCTTGGTATGGAAAAACTGCTCTGCCTATTCACCACAAAAGACTGCAGAGTGTTGTGGGCACTGCTCAGCACATCACAGAAACTAGACTTCCCTCCAAAGACTCTGTCTACACTTCTCTCTGCCTCAAGAAAGCAGCCAACAGAAACAAACACCCACCCACCCTGGACATTCCCTCTCTCCGGCCCTCCCATTAGGCAGAAGCATACCAGTAAGCTTAAGACAGATTCTGACTATTGAACAGTCCCCTAGAAAGGTAAAATGAACTCTTGATCTCACAATCTACCACTGCAGTGCTACAAAGAGCGGTATATGAGGTCATTCTTACCCTCAGCCATTAGGCTCTCTAATGAGTCAACCTATAGCCAGGGAAGTGATGATCTCCTCCTGTTAGACTGTTATTAACCTCTGTTTACCACACCCTGCTATTATGAACACCCCGTGCAATACTACCATCACTTCTTATATGGACGGTGTGACTATGCACCCATTACTGTATAATATTACGATAATTCTTACACTACCATCTTATCAGTATGAACTTGGAAATCTAGTAAATCCCATCATCTTTGACTTGTAAATCTTTTACATCTTTTTAAGTTAACTTTTTTTTATTCTTTCTTACTTCTCTTCTCATATTGGTATATCTGTGCACTTGTAATACTACTGTGTACACTGTAGTTTCCGTTGGGATCAATGAAGTATCTGTCCATGGGCTTGTACCTTATCTTTTATCTGAACTGTACTTTCCCTGTAACTCTAACACTTTATTCTGCATTCTGTTGTTTTTCTTTGCACTTCATCAACGCACCATTGGAATGAAATGATCTGTACATTTTTTTCACTGTATTTTAGTATGTATGACAATAATGAAACAATTTTCCAGTTTTGCTTTCTTTAAGCCTAGTCTACTGTATCAATTCCCTCAAGCTCCAACTCTGGCATTTCATTTATCAGATACATGTCCCTTCAGCACAGCAACAAATCCATCTCTTCTAGTGGTGAGAGGAAAGTAATGAGGAATGCAAACCTTAATCACTCTAGTTACTGATTCCTTATATTTGCTACAATACTTTTCAGAAAGTACAAAGATCCCCAGGAAATTATTTGTTACACAATTTTCCAGGCAAGCAAAAAAATTTTGGCTGACTATTTCTGGTGGCTAAATGAGCAGAAATTAATTAATGGATGATTGTGCAGCCCTAAGAAAACCATAGGATTATAATACATTATCAAAAATAAAGCAAATACTCATAGATTACATCATTATTATATTGTAAAATTCTATTTAACAGAATAAAACTTTTTATCCTCTTTTTGGATCAAAGAGGAAGCTTTCATTATACTTCTCCCAGGTCATTTGTAGCTTCACTGACAGTTCAAAGCAAAAGTGTCTTTTCTCTGACTTTCATGGGCTTTATGTGGAAACTAATATATTTAAAGCTTCTATATTAACCATTCGGGCACTATGAATAGAGATAGAGATACTGTATGTACACTTGGCAAACTTCTACAAATGTGTGGTGGAAAGTGTGCTGCATTACGGACTAGTAGGGGACCGCCATTGCATTTGAGTGGAAAATCCTACAAAAGGTAGTGGATTCAGCCAAGTCATCACGGGTAAAGCCCTCCCAGCCATTGAGAACAATTACATGAAACGTTGCTGTAGAAAAGCAGCATTCATCATCAAAGATCCTCACCATCCAGGCCATATTCTTTTCTTGGTGCTGCCATCAGTTAGAAGGTACAGGTGCCAGGACTCGCACCACCAGGTTCAAGAACAATTAGTACCCTTCAGCCATCAGGCTCTTGAACCAAAGGCGATAACTACACTCATTCTACTTCTGGAGTTTCACAACCGATGGTCTCACTTTGAAGGCTCTTTATCGTGTTATTTCACGCTCGATATTTGGTGGTGGAGGCAGATGCCATAATCTGAGAAGCATTTAGATCAGAACTTGAATTGGCAAGGTATAGAAGGCCACAGACCAAATGATGGCAAACGGCATTCATATCAATGCATAAGAAATGATTGTGGGCTTTAGGAAGGTGAAGGCTGACCACTCCTCACGGCACACAGACAGATCCTCCATGGACAGAGTTAGGACCACCAAGTTTCTGGGAGTGCACAATCTTACTAGCTCGCTCAAGCCACCTCTTTGCTCAAGAAAGCACAGCAGCGTCTCCACCTCCTGAGGAGATTGAGGCCAGTTACTCCCCCATTCTAACCAATTTTTATCGGAGCAGCTGTGAGAGGTCATGACCAGCTGCATCACCATTTGGTACGGGAATTGCATAACATCTGACCGCAAGTCCCGACAAAGGATTGCGTGGACTGCTGAGAGCATAATAGGGGCTCTCTTCCACGAATCAGAGATACTTATCAGGAGTGCCCTTTGCATTGTCAATGATCCCTCAAATCCGTCCAAAAATCTCTTTAACCCTACCATTGGGCAGGACCCATTGCATTATGACATAAACTGTTAGGATGGGAAATGGCTTCTTTCCCCCAGGTCATGAGACATCTGAACTCCCTGGCACCACTGCAGTTTCATCACACATGAAGCACCAGTAGTGTCGTAATGTTTACTTTTTCAACGAAAGTGATAGGGGTGAGACTGGGCCAGTTGATATACAAGTCAAACGTCTGTGTCGTGATATTGTGAGGTAGGACAGGCAGATGATAGGGCAAAATTGCAGTCAGTGGATGAGTTGAGGTGTAACATGGGGGCAAAATTGAAAAGGGTGACGAATACAGGACTGAAGATGTTATATTTGAATGCACATGGTAGACAGAATAAGATAGATAATCTTGCAGCACAGTTAGAGGTTGGCAGGTATGATACCATCGGCATCGCTGAATCATGGCTGAAGGACTATCCTAGTTGGGAGCTTAACATCAAAGAATATGCATTCTATTGAAATTATAGGCAAGTAGGCAAAGGGAGTGGGGTAGCTCTAATGGTAAAAATTGAAATCAAATCCTTAGAAAAAGGTGACATAGGATCAGAAGATGCAGAATCCTTGTGCTTAAGAGTTAAGGAACTGCAAGGGTAAAAAGACCTTGATGTGAGTTCTATACAGCCTCTGAACAAGATGCCACACATGAGACTGCTTAGCAAGATGAGCCCATGGTATTACAGGGAAGTTACTAGCATTTAGCTGACTGGCAGGAGGCAAAGAGTGGGAATAAAGGAAGCCTCTTCTGATTGGCTGCTGATGACTAGGGGTGTTCCATAAGACCATAAGATAAAGGAGCAAAATTAGGCCCATCTCATCATGTTGCTGATCCATTTTCCCTCTCAGCCCCAATCTCCTGTCTTCTCCCCGTATCCCTTCATGCCTTGACCAATCAAGAATCTATCAACCTCTCCTTTAAATATAAAGACTTGGCCTCCACAGTTGCCTGCGGCAATGAATTCCGCAGATTCACCATTCTGGCTAAAGAAAATCCTCCTCATCTCCATTCTAAAAAGACTCACCCCAATACTGAGGCTCTGCCTTCTGGTCTTAGACTCTCTCACCATAGGAAACATCCTCTCCACATCCACGCTATCAAGACCTTTCACCATTCAATAGGTTTCAATGCGGTCACCCCTCATTCTTCTCAATTGTAGTGACTATAGGCCCAGAGCCATCAAATACTCTTCATATGACAAGCCATTCAATTCTGGAATGATTTTGATAAACTTCCTTTGCACTCTCTCCAGTTTCAGCACATCCTTTTTAAGATAAGGGGCACAAACCTGCTCACATTACTCCAAATGAGGCCTCACCAGTACTTCATAAAGTCTCAATATTACAACCTTGCTATTATATTCTAATCCTCTTGAAACGAATGCTAACATTGTATTTGCCTTCCTCACCACAGACTCAAATTAACCTATCAGGGGGTATGGAGGGAAGGCTGGTGTAGGGTTCTGAGTTGGATGATCAGCCATGATCGTACTGAATGGCAGTGCAGGCTCGAAGGGCCGAATGGTCTACTCCTGCACCTATTTTCTATGTTTCTATGTTTAGATAATCCTAACACAAAGACTACCAAGCCCCTTGCACCTCAGTTTTTGTATTTTCTTTCCATTTAGAAAATAGTCAACCCTTTCACTTCTACCAAAGTGCATGACCATACACTTCCTGACACTGTATTCTATCTGCCATTTCTTTGCAACAAACTATGCAACAAAGCTATCAATTCCATCATTTAAATATAAGGTAAAAAGAATTGATCGCAACACAGACCCTTGTGGAACACTACTAGTCACCAACAGCCAGCCAAAAAAGGCTCCCTTTGTTCCCAATCTTTGCCTCCTGCCAATCAGTTATTGCTTTTATCCATGCTAGAATCTTTCCTGTAATACCATGGGCTCGGACATTGTGAAGCAGCCTCATGTGAGGCACCTTGTCAAATGCCTTCTGAAAATCCAAGTAGACATCAACCGATTCACCTTTGTTTATCCTGCTTGTTATTTCTTCAAACATTTTCCCTTGAGAAAACCATGCTGATTACAGCTTATTTTATCACGTGCCTCCAAGTATTCTCAGATCTCATCCTTAATAATCAAATCCAACATCTTCCCAACCACTGAGGTCAGATTAACTGGCTTAAAGTTTCCTTTCTTCTGCCTCTCTCCCTTCTTGAAGAGTGACACTTGCAATTTTACAGTGTTCTAGAACCATTCCAGAATCCAGTGATTCTTGAAAGATCTTTATTAATGCCTCATCTGATCTCTACAACCATCTCTTTGAGAATTCTGGGGGTCCCATATCTCAGAAAGGATGTGCTGTCATTGGAGTGAGTCCAGAGGAGGATTCCACAAATGAAGGAGTTAACATATGATGAGCTTTGGGCCTATACTCACTAGAATTTATAAGAATGCGGCGGTGGGGGGAATCTTATTGAAACCTACTGAATGTTGAAAGGACTAGATAGGGTGGATGTGGAGAAAGTGTTTCCTAATGGTGGGGGTATCCAGAACTAGAAGGCACATCCTCAAAATCGAGGGGCAACCTTTTAGAATGGAGAGTAGTAAATCTGTGGAATGCTCTGCCATAGACTGTGGTGGAGGCCAAGTCTGTAGGTATATTTAAAGCAGAAGTTGATTGTTTCCTGATCCATGGCAGGTGTATGGGGTTGAGTGGGATCTGGGATCAGTCATAATGGAATTGCAGAGAGAACTCGATGGGCTGATGACTTAATTCTGCTCCTATGTCTTATGGTCGTAATTCCAACAGATTTGTCAGACAAGATTTTCGCTTGAGGAAACCATGCTGACTATAGTCTATTTTATCATGTGCCTCCAAGTAGACTGAGACCTCATCCTTAATAATCGACTCCACTGACATCAGAATAACTAGCCTGTAGTTATCCTTTCTTTTGCCTGTCTCCCTTCTTGGAACATTTGCAATTTTCCAGTCTTCAGGAAACATATCACAATCTAGTGAATCTTGAAAGATCATTACTAATTCCTCCATGAACTCTTCAGCCACCTCTTTCAGAATGCCAGGATGTACACCATCTGGTCCAAGTGACTTATCTACCTTCAGACCATTCAGTTTCCCAAGTACCTTCTCTCTAGTTATAGTAACTTCACACATTTCATGATCCCTGACACCTGGAACTTCCACTATGCTACAAGTGTCTTCCAGAGTGAAGGCTGATGCAAAATGCTTATTCAGTTCACCTGCTATTTCATTGTCCCCCATTACAACCTCTCCAGCATTGTTTTCCAATGGTCCAATATTTACTCTTCACCTTTCTTTTACACTTTATGTATCTGAAGAAAGTTTTTGTGTCTTCCTTAATATTATTGGATAGCTTACTTTTGTATTCCATCTTTACCTTCTTAATGACTTTTTAGTTGCCTTCTGTTAGTTATTAAAAGCTTCCCAATCCTCCAATTTCCCACTAACTTTTGTTCTATTTTATGCCCTCTCTTTGGCTCTTATGTTGGCTTTGATTTCTCCTGTTAGCCACAGTTGTGTCATCTTTCCTTTAGAATACTTCTTTCTCTTCGGGATATATATATCGTGTGCCTTCCAAATTGCTTCCAGAAATCCCAGCCATTTCTACTCTGCTGTCATCCCTGCCAGAGTTTTTTTTCCCAAATCAATTCTGGCTAACTCCTCTCCCGTGCCTCTGTAATTCCTGTTACTCCACTGTAATACTGATATATCTGACTTTGGCTTCTCCTTCTCAAATTTCAGAGTGAATTTGATCGATTTAGGAACAGCTTCTTCCCCTCTGCCATCCGATTCCTAAATGGAATTATTGGACACTATCTCACTTTTTAAAAAAATACACAGTATTTCTGTTTTTGCATGTTTTTTTAATCTATTCAATATATGTAATTGATTTACTTGTTTATTTATTATCATTTTTATTTTATTTATTATTATTATTTTTTCTCTGCTAGATTATGTATTGCATTGAATTGCTGCTGCTAAGTTAACAAATTTCATGTCACCTGCCAGTGTTAATAAACCTGATTCTGATCATATTATGATCACATGCCCCAAAGGGTTCTTTTCCCTTAAGCTCTCTAATCAATTTTGGTTCATTGCACAACACCCAGTCCAGAATAGCTGATCCTCCAATGGGCTCAACCACGGGTGGCTCTAAAAAAACCATTTTGTAGGAACTCTAGAAATTCCTCCACCTGGAATCCAGCACCAACCTGATTTTCCCAATCTACTTGCATATTGAAGTCTCCCATGACTATTATAACGTTTCCCTTTTGGCATGCATTTTCTCCCACCCATTGTAATTTGTAGGCCACATCCTTACTACTGTTTGGGGGTCTGTATACAACTCCCATCAGGGTCTTTTAACCCTTGCAGTTCCTTAGCTCTATCCACAATGATTCAACACCCTATATCATCTTTTTCTAATGATCTGATTTCATTTTTTTTTATCATCAGAACAACGACCCCCCCCATCTGCCTTCCTGCCTATCCTTTCAATACAACGTGTATCCCTGGACAAGAAGCTCCCAGCTATAATCTTCTTTCCGCCATGATTCAGTGATGCCTACAACATTATACTTTCCAATCTGCAACTGTGCTGCAAGTTCATCTACCTTATTCCGTATACTGTGCATATTCAAATACACCACCTTCAGTCCTGTATTCAGCCTTTTTGATTTTTGTCCACCTTTACTATCGACTGCAATTTTGCCCTGTCAACAGCCTCTCCTCACTACACATTGCCTCTGTCTGTAAACCAGCTACCTGATCTTCAGCTCTATTATCCACCTATCCTACAATACTTCTTGCATTCAAATACAGGCAGCTCAGGACACTAGTCGTACCATGCTTAACATTTTGATTTCTAAGGTCTGAGGTATTACCATCTGCCTCCACAAACTCTCCACTAACTGTTCTGATACTCTGGTTCCCATCCCCCGACAACGTTAGTTTAAACCCCACCATGCAGAATTAACAAAAGTTCCCACTAGGATATTATTCCCCCTCCAGTTCAGGTGCAAATCATCCCTTTTGTACATATCTCACCTTCCCTGGAAAATAGCCCAATGATCCAAAAATCTTATGCCCTTCCTCCTACACCACCCCCTCAGCCACATATTAAACTGTGTACTCTGCCTAGATCTGGCCTCATTAGCACATGGCATGGATAGCATTCCTGAGATCACAATCTTGGAGGTCCTGCCCTTTAACTTAGCACCTAACGCCCTGAACTCCCTATACAGATCCTCATCACTCATCCTACCCATATCATTGGTACCTCCAAGGACCAGGAGTTCTGGCTGTTCACCCTCCCACTTAAAGGTGCTGAGGACTCAATATGAGATATCCCAGACCCTGGCACCCAGGAGGAACACATACCATCCAGGAAGCTTGTTCTCACCTACAGACCCTCCTGTCCATTCCCTTAACTAATAAATCCCCTATCACCATGGCGTGCCTCTTCTCCCCCACTTCCCTTTGTCTATCCCAAGTTATTTATGCTCCCAAGTTCCTGCCTATTATCATCAAATTTCCCCCACCCCAATTAAACGTTGGCCGGCTGGTGGCGCAATGGCATCAGCGCTGGACTCCGGAGCGACGGCTCCCGAGTTCGAATCCAAGTCGGGCCACCCCCCGAGCACGCTTTCCATCCGTGCCGGGTTAAGCGTTGAGCTAGCCGCTTGGCCTCATTAAAAAAAAGGGTTGAGTCAGGAACGTTCATATCGTGACCCGGTTAATCCGAAAGGAGACCGATCCTGACACCACGCGCCAGACAAGACTGGCTGGTGTGACACGCTAAAAAAAAATTAAATGTTTTCCAAATTGTCTGCTCCTATCCCTCTCCAGCACTATGGTGAAGGAGATAGAGCTGTGGTCACTACCTCCAAAATGTTCTCCCACCGAGAGATCTGACACTTGACCAGGCTCATTTCCCAATACCAGATCAAGTACAGCCTCTCCTCTAGTTGGTTTATCTACATATTGTGTCAGAAAACCTTCCTGAACACACCTAATAAACTCCACCCCATCTAAACCCCTTGCACAGTACCTTAGTAATTTTATGCACTGCAGAGTACTGCTGCAAAAAAAAAACAAATTTCATGACATATGTGAGTGATGATAAACCTGATTCTGATATGGTCTCTATTATGGACTGAGAATTGGAAGGGGGCAGGAAGAGGAGATTCATGGTTGGGAAAAGGGGAAGGGAGGAAGAAGGAGCAGGAACTACCAGAAAGACATTCGATAATGATCAATAAACAAATTACTTTGAATTTAGTGATTTTGCCTGCTGTCTCAGGGCTGGGTATGGCTGCACCCACACCATTCTCTGCCCCTGAAACTCCTTCTCTGCCACCTATGCCACACCCCTCCCGTGAAGCTCCACCCTCACCATTCCGAACATCCTCTGCTCCTGCCAGATTTACAAACTCACTCTCCAATCCACCTTGGCAAATACAGTACAATGCAAAAGATATGAAACAATTATCCTACTGTTCTACCTGTTAATATTCTATATTTTCCTTTACATTCAGTTTAGTTCTATTTTAATGTGCAATTATCTCCTATAGTTTACCAAACATTGCTCATCAACTATAAGCCTGTTAAATTAAATGGCTTACATATATAAAAAGCCAAAACCACTATATGCTGGCAAAGTGATATGGCATAAATTTAAAATTCAAGCACTTGAATCACCAAAACATATTGAGCTACAGACTCCGTGTGGTTAAACGGGATCAATGATTGCAACAGTTGGCATGGATGTGGAGGGCCGAAGGGCCTGTTTCTGCTGTCTCTGACTATCTGTCTCAAGAACAGCCTTCCCAAGCTATTTCCAGCAAAGATGTCCAGAAAGACCACCTTTCCTTTAAACATGTTTGTATATTGCTCTATAAAATAGTACTTATTTATCAAAAAACATCCTATCACAAAAAGCAGCATTAGTTAATCTTAAAATACTAATTTGTCTATTTCAAGTTTCAACAAGTGAGCAGCATATTATGGGTTAATAACTCTATTACTGGCTGCTCAATTCCCTGGACTGGAAAGAATGTTTTAATTTATCAGCTTTATGAATTGGTAAAGGCAAGCCAACATCTTGTGCACCGCATCTTCAACCTAGATCCATTCCTCACCTGCTGGGCAGAGACAATCCTCCTTACATTCAGAACCCAGCATCCCCTTAAGCTGTTTGATCTGTAACCTTGGCAGCTCAGCCTTATACAATTCTGTGCATCTTGCAATCAGGCATCACTACATAAAGACTGGAGCATCTTGTTAGCCAACAACTGAGCATGAAATCACTACATTGCCATCCACTTGCTATGAGTCAATCCAGTTTTTTTGTATTAGAAAGTTGTACCTGGAGGAGGGGAAGTCATAGGTTTTCTGTTCATTTGTAGTCTATTAACTGCCTACAGGTTGGGGTTTCTCACGAGGACTTTCTCAGTAGGAGCAACATAACAACAAATAAAGAAATTGTAGGAATAAAAGGATTTGAATCTATTATACAGTATATAGATAAAGTGTTACTGCACATTAAATTGAAGGATCAAAGTATCTGTGGGTATAGATTAAAGAAACTAAAATCAACTCGAAAACATTGATGCAAAGTGAGAAAATTAGCTGTATAGCATGCATATTATTTGCTTTTAAGAACAAACCAATTTAATTATTAAAATTAAAGATTTCAGCCTCAATTATTAAGTTCATTAAGCATTTTAAAGTAATGTATGAATAAATTAAAACACATCAATTACTGAAATGTGCATCATCCCTAAAGTCATCCAAAGACTCATCACCAGTGCACTCACACTTTCTGACAGCTATGCCTGTGAGCAATTTCCTCTTGCTCTCCTGCACACTGCATGAACAAAAAAATTTCTGCTGGCTTTGATTGCTGAAGCATAACCAGAGTGAATAAATTGCATACTATGGAAAATAAGCACATTCATTCCAATTGCACTTGTGAGATGCAGTTTAATTAAAGCTTATCAAAAGCCAAATAATGAATAAACTGAAGTCCCATTCCAACAAAGAATATTTTCATCTGTTTGGTTTCAGCTTGTAATTCCCAAGCAATAATTAGCCACTGTTTGGGCTTTACAGAGTTCAATTGTATTAGGGTTTGTGAAGACTTCATTACCTCTATTATCTAGAGACCACTGGTTGTATGCATATCAATGACAGGCCTGGCTGTCTTGTGTGTCTGTGCAATTAGACTTGTATGTGTGTGCATGTGCATGCGTTTATATTTGCTCTGCCTAGAAACCCAGGTCTCTAACTGTATTTCTTACACTTCACAATGAATGTAGAAAATGGCATGTGCAACTGCTGTTTCAATTTGGTCTAGTAGCTTAGACAGACAGTAGGGATCACGGCATAAAATAGGCTGGACTTCAATAGCCTGACCTTCCTGGTGGGAAAGAGAACCCAGCACTGTGCTCAACAGGACTGACAACAAAGAAACATATTTAGTCCCCCAAAATCAGACATGCTTCTTACAGAAAAAGTAAGTCTAAGAAAAGGGTTACCCCTTTCCTGCAGGCAAAATAGATTAAAGTTTGAACTCTTGTGTTTTCAAGTAGAAAACAGTTAAATTTTGTTCATTGACACAGAAATTCAAAGTTATGTGACTGTGCATTTATCCTGATATATTTTCTGCAAAAATAAATAAAATTTCATGTTTTTCTCAAATTAAGATAGGTTCCTTTTTCTTCTTGCTCCTTCAAGGAAGGCTGTGCATGAATAAGTGATGCAGATTTTTGAAAAATACAACACAAATCCTGCCAATGTTCATGGAAGGTAATTCTGATCATCTTTGAACAATTAAACATAGACCTATAGTATTTTGTACATTTAGCCATCAAGGAGGGCAAAGGTTTAATACTTGTATGGGTAAAATAAAAGTTTTCAAATGCTTTGGCATCATTCTTTAAGTAGATCTAATTCTGATTGACTCTGACCAGGAGTGGGAATCTATATAGTTCAATAACTTGCAACTTTGTCAAATTAGTTCAATATCATAAAAAGTGAACTTAATTTTAGAGGAAAACTCTCATAAAGAATGGCATTATGAAAGGATTAGAAAATATTTAAATGTAAGCATTTGAAATCTGAAGAGTGAAAAAATAAAGAAATTGAAGTCTGGTTCTAAACTTAAATACATACATAATTACTCTATTATCTGACATCATTTTGTGAACAGTATGGATGCAGCTGGTGAAGTTTCCCTCCCTTCAATCAGAGTAATAATGCACTGTCTTCTTTCTCTGCTTGAATTCGTTTATATCAAATAACACCCAATTTTGTGCAATAACACACATAAAAAATAAGAGTTTTAATTATAAGTACAACTTTCTTATTTCAGTAGGGTGGTAATGTTTAGCATTATTAAGACTACAGCTGGCACCAATTGATGCACTCCACTATTAACAACCAACAATAGTAGACCAGAAGACAGTAGTGCTTTTGGAAGCAGTTGCAATCATAGAATTTACTGCTATGGTTTAAATATAAAAAGAAAAAGTGGATAGAGTCCCATTATAAATTTAACATGTGTTGCTTTTGAACAAATACATATTAACAATTCTTGATCAACAAAGGGGTAACATGAATATTTGTCAGGAATTTCAGGATCAAAATGAACCTTCTGTCCTTGCAACATTGTAGTATTTGTACACAACAGCTGATTCACAGTCAACAGTATTTTTCTTCATGCAGTGAAGATAATCAGAGTTGCTTTAGATGGAATACAACAAATAATTATTAAAATCATGTGTGAATTATAATATCAGTTCAGCTATACATTGAAATGACTGTCCTCTGATTCCAGCAAGCTGTCAAAAGCAGTAAATTAAAGATATTATATGATCATGATGTGATGCATGTGTCTTCCTGTATTGAAACCCATATTACCATACACACTGATATTTCACATTCTGGAGGACCTGATGATCAGCGTCTATCACACATAAATGCTAGAGGAACTCAGAAGGTCAGGCAACATCTATAGAAATGAATAAATAGTTGATGGTTCCAACCAAGACCCTTCTTCATCACCCAGGACATGCCCTCTTCTCATTGCTACCATTAAAGAAGAGGTACAGGAGCCTGAAGACACACAGACACAATGTTTCAGGAACAGGATTTTCCCCTCCACCATCAGATGTCTAAATGGACAATGAACCCATCAACACTACTTCAGTATTTTTCCCTCTTTTTGCACTGCTTATTTAATTTATTTATTTTCTATATATACTTTAAAAATTTTAATATATAGTTTTTACTATGATGTACTACAATGTAGCACTGTCGCAAAACAACAATTTCACAACATAATACCAGTGATATTAAATCTGATTCTGATTCTGATTCTAATAGGTCTCTCTGTATTGAAGAGATGGACGCAATCACTTCAAATTTAAATAGGATTGAATTTCCCTTTGTGTTTCTAGTTCTTTTAGTTTCATAATTCTGGAATCCTTTGGTATTCAGAACCTCCAATAATTTTCCATCCATCCCAACCCAGAGGATTGAGCTGAAGATCACCTGCTTATAAAATTTAAATTTGAATTTTATGCAGCACACATAAAGTTGTCCTGAAGAAAGGCCTCTGCCTGAAACGTTGGTTGTTCATTTTCCTCTATACATGCTGTCTAACCTGCTGAGTTGGTCCAGCAATTTGTGCATATTGCCTCAAGATTTCCAACATCTGCAGAATGGCAACACACACAAAATGCTGTAGAAACTCAGCAGGCCAGGCAGTATCTATGGAAGGGAGTACAGTTGATGTTTCAGGCCAAGACCCTTCAGCAGGACTGGAGCAAAGAAGATGAGGGGAAGGAGAGGGAGAAACACAAGGTGACAGATGAAACTGGGAGGAGGAGGGGTGAAGTAAGGAGCTGGGAAGTTGATGGGTTTGACATCTTGGAATGGGAATGGGAAGTGGAACTAAACCATGTGGCCACTGTGAGATCCCACTTCTTCTGGCAGGTGGAGCATAGGTGCTCAGCGAAGTGGTCTCCCAATCTACGTCGGGTCTCACCGAAATACAGGACACCACACCGGGAGCACCAGACACAGCATATGACCCCAATAGACTCACAAGTGAAGTGTCACTTCACCTGGAAGGACTATTTGGGGCCCTGAATGGTAGTGAGGGAGGAGGTGTAAGAGCAGGTGTAGCACTTGCTGTGCTTGTAATGATAAGTGCCAGGAGGGAGAACTGCTGATGGGACATCAACCATCTCGACTTCAACACTCCTCTCTCCAATTCCAAGCTCACTCTTTCCGAGCGCTGTGCTCTCCACTCCCTCCGCACCAATCCTAACCTCACCACCTGCAGATAAGTGGGGCGCTGTAGTACTCTGAGCTCTACCTTGCTGAGGCCCAGCAACGACTATCAGACACCTCCTCTTACTTACCCCTCGAACAGGACCCCACTAAGGAGCACCAGGCCATTGTCTCCCACACCATCATCGATCTTGTTAACTCTGGGGATCTTCCATCCACTGCCACCAACCTAATAGTTCCCCACACCCCACAACTCCTGTTTCTATCTCCTACCCAAGATCTTGCCTGTCCAGGTAGACAGACTGTTCCTGCCCCACTGAACTCATATCTGCATACCTCAACCATGTTTTATTCACTCCCCCCCCCTCCCAGTTCAGTCCCTTCCTACCTACATCCGTGACACTTCACACCTCTTTCTGGATCTCTTCAATGATTTCAAGTTCCTTGGCCCCCATCATTTTCTTTTCATTATGGATGTCATGTCCCTAAACACCTCTATCCCCTACCAGGAAGAAATAACAGCTCTCTGTATCTTTCTAGACACCAGACCCAACCAGTTCCCATTCACCACCACTCTCCATTTAGGAGAACGTCCTCACTCTTAGTAATTTTTCCTTTGGCTCCTCCCACTTCCTTCAAACAAAAGGTGCAGCCATGGGCACTCGCTTGAGTCCCAGCTATGCCTGCCTGTTTGTCGGTTATGTCGGACAGTCTATGTTCTCAGCCTACACTTGTTTCCATCTTCCACTTTTCCTACACTACATCAACAACTGCATTGGTGCAGCTTCCTGAACCCATGCGGAGCTCGTCAACTTCATCAACTTTGCCTCCAACTTCCACCCTGCCCTCAAGTTTACCTGATCTATTTCTAACGCCTCTCTCCCCTTTCTCAATCTCTCTGTCTCTGTCTCTGGAGACAGCTTATCTACTGATGTCTATTATAAATCCACCGACTCTCTCAGCTACCTGGACTATACCTCTTCCAACCTTATTACTTGTAAAAGCGCCATCCCCTTCTCTCAATTTCTCCACCTCCGCCGCACTGCTCTCAGGATGAGGCTTTTCATTCCAGAGTGAAGGAGGTGCCGTCCTGTTTCAAAGAAAGGAGTTTTCCTTCCTCCTCCATTCATGCTGCCCTCAACTGCATCTCTTCCATTTCACGCATGACTACTCTCACCCATCCTCTCGCCACCCCACCAGGAATAGAATTCCTCTCGTCCTCTCTCACATGCCTCCGCATCCAGCACATAATTCTCCAGAACATTCACCAACTCCAATGAGATCCCACCACCAAGCACATCTCCTCCCCACAACTTTCTGCTTTCCACAGGGATTGCTCCCTACATAACTCCCTTGTCCATTTGTCCCTCCCCATTGATCTCTCTCCTGGCACTTACCTTGTAGGTGGACAAGTGCTACACCTGCCCCTACACCTCCTCCCTCACTACCATTCAGGGTCCTAAACAGTCCTTTCAGGTGAGGTGACACTTCACCTGCGAGTCTGTTGGGGTGTCCGGTGCTCCCGGTGTGGCCTCCTGTATATTGGTGAGATCCGACGTAGATTGGGAGACCGCTTTGCCAAGCACCTACATGCCATCTGCCAGAAAAAGTGGGATCTCCCAGTGGCCAACCATTTTAGTTCCTCTTCCCATTCCCATTCTTACATGTCAATCCATGGCCTACTCTACTGTTGCAATGAGGCTACACTCAGGTTGGAGGAACAACACCTTATATTCCATCTTGGTAACCTCCAATCGATGGCATGAACATCAAATTCTCAAACTTTCTGGTAATGTGCCCCCACCTTCACCAACCATTCCCCATCTCCTTTTTCCTCTCTCACCTAATCTCCTTGCATGCTTATCACCTCCCTCTGGTGCTCCTCTCCCTTTTCTTTCTTCCATGGTCTTCTGTCCTCTCCTATTAGATTCCTCCTTCTCCAACCCTGTATCTCTTTCACCAATCAAGTTCTCAGCTCTTTACTTCATCCTTCCCTCTCCTGGTTTCACCTATTGCCTTCTGTTTCTCTCTTCCCTCCTCCACCTTTTAAATCTACTCCTTATCTTTTTTTCCTTCAGTCCTGTTGAAGGGTCTTGGGCTGAAATGTCAGCTGAACTCTTTTCCACTGATGCTGCCTGACTTGCTGAGTTCCTCCAGCATTTTGGATTTATAGCATCTTCAGATTTTCTACTGTTTGTGACCTGCAGAATAGCTTGTGTTTCTGAATTTCATGCAAGTTTTGGGTGTCCAGTTTGAAGCACGCACTTGCAGAGTGCATCATCCAAACTAATTTCTGTAAAATAACTTTTTAAAAAATGCAAAAGGCAGGTTCTGAACAAGATTTTTGAAAGCATTCACCTTGGTCATTTCAGAAAGCAACCTGCTACACACTGTATAACAAAAAAATGGTAATATATTAACCAATAACATTTCAGTTGCATGCACCTGATAGGCTACTCAGTTTGTGCCTGTTGCCAGGCAAACTTCAGTTGGGGAATTCAGTAACTCTATATACTGCAGAAAACTTAGGCAATCTTCTCACAGCCTCACCAAGCATTAGAACTATACCTTGCAGTGAACAATTCCAAGAAAACCCTTGGAACAGCACCAGCCACTATACATGGCATTTTTGTCCTCACTGCAGCTTGTGACTCTATCAATCATGAGCACCCTCTTCAGATTTTGCTGCTTGGAAACACAGAACAGGCTATTCTGGCCCAACAAGCTGCACCACCCAGCAACTACCCATTTGACCCTACCCTAAGCACAGAACAATTTACAGTGACCTTCTAACCAGAACATCTCTGGACTGTGAGAGGAAACTGGATTGCCTGGAGGAAATCCATGCACTCACAGGAAGGACATACAAACTTCTTACAGATGGTGTTGGAATTGAACTCCGAACACCAACGCCACTCTCCAGAAATAAGGTTAGCATCATTTCAGTATTCAAGCTGCAGTATGACGATAAGTCATGTCTGTAAGAGCCTCACAGCCAAGGTCCAAGATATCTTTGCTGCTTTCACTGAAGTCCATGGGATTGGGCCCTACAACAACCTAGAACTAACATCCTCTTCCAGTCTGTTTCTGTTGCACCACATTGCCTTCAGGCAGTGAATGTTCATGGCAAGACGTGGAAAGCGCACAGCACTTCATATACCTTCTTAGCCACCTCTCAGCAGATAACGACAATAAAATTTACCAACGTCTTCAGTGAGCCAACACTGTCTTTGGATCAACTGGGAAAAAGGTTCTGGAGATTAAGGCCTCACAGAATTCTAATGGGAGACAGTAATCTTTGATCACCTGCCGCCTTCAGAGAACCGGACCAATCACGGTAGGGCATCACAAAGCACTGGAAAGGAATCACCAATAACCACTGTGCAAAATAAGCCAAATTCACTGGAATAATAATTAAACCAATATCAGCATTCTCTCCCAAGCCAAAAACCCTAGTATTGAGCCACATGTATGTAGGAAAGCCATATTATTCACTTGGTTAACATCAGATACCTCTCTTCCAACATCCTTCAGGGAGAGATTACTTGGGGCATAGAGGAAAGGATTCAAGAATGCATTCAAAGCCTCCACAAAGAAATGCAACATCCTTACGGATCCCCAAGAACATCTGGCTCAGGGCTTCTCAGCGTGCAGGAGAAGCTATCAGGATGAAATTTAAGAACCTGAAATAGAGTCATGTTGTGGGAGTACACAGAAGAAAAAAGTGTAGTGCCTTACCAACTACCCACCATCCTGTCTGCCATTACTACATTAGCCTCATTAAGTACTTCAGAGCTCACAAAGCCCGAGTAGCCAGACTCAATCACAACACATTGAAAACTGTTTCTATTCTAACATTATTGCTGTTACTCCTGTAAACCAGTGACACCAATTTCATAAGATTCTATGTGCTTGAAGGATCTTTAAAATGAATTTTTGCACATCTACTCTTGCATCAGCTGTTTCAAATATTATTCTGCAGCTGCACTTGTTTAAAAAAAATGACAGCTGGGTTAACAGCAAATGATTTCCCCAGGTAATCAGCAATCCTCACCTGTATACCCTTGAGTTTCAAAAATTAAAGGGAGATCCAACAGAAATTTAAAATGAAACACATAATTTCACGGTGGAAATATAGAGAGTATATTTTCTCTGGTGGTAGAATCCAAAACCTAAGGGAATTATTTTAATAAATCGAGCGTGGCGATTTATGAGTGAAATAAGGAAGCATTTGTTCCATACAAACAGTAATGTAAATCTGGAATTCATTTCCCAAAAGAATGGCAGATATTGGTCAACTGAATATGTTGAAGATGTAGCATAAATACTCAAGCAGCAGAACACTCAACCAAGCTTACTCATTCAGATTGATTGTGGTTCATTTTCTATCTCAGCTCTACCCTCCTGCACTGATATTTTCCTTGATTCTCTTCAAACCAGCTCTACAACCAATCATCCACAGTAGTTCATGGCAGAGGATTCAGAGGATCAGAAATCATTTGGATTAAGAATTTTTTCATCATCTCACCTTAAAGGCTATAGCATTCAGAAACGTTGACTCCTAATTCTAGCCTCCACAGTCGGAGAAAACATCCTCCTGCTATTGACCCTGAAAGCTCTGCAAATTTTATGCATCTCAGAAATAACTGTCACTTTCTAATGTCCACTTAGGAATGTAAAAGTTTTTATTTTTATGGAGATAGGACATCAAGGAATAGAAATCAAAAGGTAAACATACAGTAGTTAAGGCACGAATTGGCCACCAGCTGAGCAAAGGCAAAGCTGGCTCAAGAAATTGGTAACACACATAAAAAATGCTGGTGAACGCAGCAGGCCAGGCAGCATCTATAGGAAGAGGTACAGTCGACGTTTCGGGCCGAGACCCTTCGTCAGGAAGAACGAAGGGTCTTGGCCCGAAATGTCAACTGTACCTCTTCCTATAGATGCTGCCTGGCCTGTTGCGTTCACCAGCATTTCTTAAGTGTATCGCTTGAATTTCCAGCATCTGCAGATTTCCTCGTGTTTGCGTCAAGAAACTGGTGCTCACAAGCTAAGCTAGCCACAAACAGCAGGATTTATGGACCATATATGTTGTACACATTTTACTTCTATACTTAAGATTCTCATTACAAAATATGTTAGCAAGGACCCAAAGGATACGGTGATAACAATAAGGGAAAAGATTGTTGGGAGAGCAAATCAGCTAAAGATAAGAGTAGATAAAGATCATGGCTGAAGAGGAAATGAGAAATGGCCTGGTCCTGCATCTACTTCTTAAACTTTTAGGTTCTTTGTTTTCCTCTTCTGCATTTATCTTGAGAAATTCAGTATATTCAGGAGTGTTTGCAAATGGTAGTCTACACCCAAATGCTCCATTTCAAGCCAGCACTCCAGCACTCTTCTAAGCAAAGAGCCTACCAGAATGAGAACCAGGTGAGAAATCATACCCTGGGAGTGAAAGTGTAAAGAAAGCAAATCAGCAATTTAGTGCCCTTGCCAAAGTGTCAGACGAAGACAAATTTAGGTTTAACCTAGTGTTGCCCAGAGTTAAATAATCTCGCAGCAGCCACCACCTGATTCATAAAGCAAATGCTGAGGGTTTCTGACTACGCCAACATGTTATATTTTAAAATTCTACTAATAAAACAAGCCTCCCTTTCAGGATATTACATTTAAAGAGCATAATGATTAAGATTAGGATTTTGATGATTAGAATCTGCATACTGCATACAAAGAAAGATGGATTAATATTCCAGTGATTGTTTACTCTCATCAGATCTGTGACAACTCTATTCATCTGAACACTGCATGGGTCATTGCCAAGATATGCTCGTGCATTCCACTCGAGTGGTGGGTAGGCAGGTTGTCAAAAAGCTGACACTGAAGTCAAACACTCATTGAAAAGAAGACAGCAGGTTCCAGTAAGAGAAACGTCTGCTTGGGCTAAAGGCCAGAATGCAGAAGGGTTTTATACTTAAAGCAAACAAGATGACTCAGTGATAGCATGCTTATTATTTTGCATTATGTTGTATTGTATGAATTAAGTAAAAGTGAGTATAACCGTTGTTTTGCATGTCCAAACAAAGTGAAATAAATCAGCTTAACTATTCATTTCAAGCCACAAAATGTTGTATATACCACTTTGAAGTGTGCAAAAAGACGTGACAGACACAATCATTCAATCACAAAAACCTGGAAATGTTATTTTAAGGTTCAAGTTATAATATCATTTCAATTAATACTGAGCGGTGCAAATTTAGCTCCATAAACATAGATGATCGAAGTGATTTTTAGAAGAAATTGCTGCCACTGCACTAGAGAAGCTGAGTACGGCAGACCTCAATTTTTAACAAACCGTATAATGAATTTCTACTTTCAAAAGACTTAAAGAAAAAAAACTTCAGGGCATAAAAAAATTCACAATGCATCTTCAGAATATTTCAGTTAACAGTTCATGGAGACAAAAAGGATTCAATTGTCCTTAAAGACAGACACAGATACATGTACTCATTTTACCTGCTACTTTGGGGGGGGGGGCGGTTGAGATGGTGTAGGGAGGGAGTGTGCAGTACAGAAATTATTATATTACTTTTATGCTTCTCATCTCAATTTGGTAAATAAAGTAGGTTAAGCTTATGCCTTTCAAATAAATACAGTTGACTGAATAAATGCATACCTGAAAGAGAGGAATTCAGGGAAAGAGAGTCAGAGTATAAACCTTTCCATTACTCCTATTGTACAAATTTTATGACCCAAGTATAAATTTTAAAATAAATGAGTATGCTTAAATATTCCCTATTTGTCTCCTATTTCAAAATTTGTTTCACACAAACTATAATCATTCCATTGTGGAAGTGCACAGGGAGACAGCAGCACACATCAGAAGTCTAATCACGTTTGTATAACATGTACATTTTTCCAGTGCTCCGAAAGAATTGCTGAATCAACAATTAAATGGTCTGCTGAACTGTGATTTGCAAATTGGTTATTTTTATACTGAGTTGATAGAAAACCTGCCTCAAGTATTAAAATCCTGTAATCTAGTTATGTGTTATCAGGATTTAGCTGTACTTGACTTATTCTGCCGATCCTTACGTGGCATACCTTCCCCCACCCAAGAGTGCTTTGATCTTTGTGGTTCTTTCTCCGCTGCCCCCTCTGCCTGACAGTTTCACAATCCGTATTTTCTATTCTCACTGACACCTCTGACCTCGGATACTTTTCCTTTTGATTTTTTTTTAACAACTCCAGTCTTGGTCTCTGGAAAGCTCCAATACTAACTTCTGTGATATTGTCCGCACACAATGCTGATGTTTACTATGAACTGATCCTTCACCCCAACAAATTCCACCAGCATTTCTCCTGCAATCTGTGTTGTTTTCCTGACTCTTGGTTTAATCAAGGAAGATGACAGCATGGGAAAGTGGTCATGGATAGAAATATTAACTCTGTGGAGAAATTGAGGTTAAACTTTCAGTACAGAATAATCATCCACACATATACATAAAGCAGAAAGTCTGTGATGGACTTCTGCACCTTCACATTCAAATATCTCTTTTATGTCAGTGTTTTATGTGCTGAATCATTTGTCATTGTTTTTGCAACCTGAATACTGCGCCTTCTTAATCTCACAGAAAACTTTAATGTTTCCATTGACCTTTTGCATCACAACCTGGTACTCCAGCTGCAGTGCTGTCGACAAAAAAGCCTTGCAGAGGGTGGTTAGGGGAGCAGAGAAGGTTACTGGGGTCTCCCTACCTTCTGTCCAAGACCTCTTTCAGAGTCGATGCCTCCAGAAGACACGGTACATCATTAAAGACCCCTCACACCCTCTCCATGAACTGTTTGTTCTTCTGCCATCAGGCAAACGTTACAGGAGCATCAAAACTAAAACCACAAGGCTACTAAACAGCTTCCTCCCACAGGCAGTCAGACTGCTAAATAGCTGCTCCACCTGACTCTGCTTTGGACACTTTTAACTTGCACTGGACACTTATAACTGATTTAACTGACATGTGACTGTTGTGTTTTGCTATTTATTGTTATGTTTATTATTTAATGTTGTGTTTGTTATATTATGATTGCACTGCCCCTGAGGAACGCTGTCTCATTCTGCCCTGCAGAGCTGATGTATGGTTAGAATGACAATAAAGTTTTTTGAATCTTGAATCTTGATCACCTAACAACTCTGAACTTACTGACCCATGTGAGGTTCTGCTGCAGCAAAGCCTTGCTTTTAAAATGTACTTCATTACTTACAAATCTTTTCATGACCACACATTTCTAGAGCCCTATAAGGTTCAGGAATCTCTGCATTCTTCCATTTCTGGTCTCTTTCACATCTACAATTCCTAACACTCTTTCCACCAATGGCAGCTGTGTCTTCAGCTCCAATGATTCAGAGGTGCTACACTTCCTGTCTAAACCATTACACCTCCCTATCCTACAACAATACGAAGAGGCTCCTCCGTAAAATTCAATTCCATGAAGCTGATGTTAGCTTTACAATCAGGCAACATACTAGCCTGATGTTTGACATAATGGCGGGATTCAAGATGTGAAGGGGGCTGGAAAGAATTCAGGAGGGGGCTGTGAATAGCAAAACTAGAGGGGAATATGGATGTATAACGGGGGGGGGAGGCACTAGAATGAAATACAGGATGAAATGAAAAGGAAAAGAATCGCAATATTGTGATAGGGAGCAGCAAGGTGACAGTGGAGATGAAAGAGAGAACGGAGTAGCCAGAATAGTGGGAAGGATGGTTGTGAAGGCAAGGGAAAGTCATGAAGGGGCATTGAGAGTGGGTGAAGGGGCAAAGAGAATACAAAAGGGGTTAGAAAGTAAGGGCAAAGTGGGTAGGAACACTTTTCCATCCCTTTCCCTTCCTCCCTAGTCGAGTTCACGTTGACTCTTCCACTTCCTAATCTTTCTCTTCCCCTCAGTTAATACCAATGATCAATATTCCAGTATTTCCAGAAGTACCATGAGGTACGACTTTTGGCATATCTATGCACCAACCACTGATGTTATTTCACTGTTGATGTCTACAAAGAAGGATGCCTTGATGGTAAAACTATCCTTGTTTATTATCTCACTGGATAGCAACTTAAAAGTTTTGACACAGTGTTTGGGAGGTTACTGCTTGTGGGAGTGATAAGATAATCAAGCATGAAATAATAGAGAATAGAAAGCCTTTGTATTCTATGTGGCAAACTAAAACATATTGGTGAGTTCTCTAGGTGACTGGGTAGGGCTGTAGATTAGTGTTTATGACACATATACTGGCAAAATTGGCACATGTAGGATCTTCTTAAATAATGGAGTATGCTTGAGAGTTTATGTCTCGTATTGTTGCTCCTGAATTCAGTGTCAAAGCTATTCGACCATTACATGCACAAAGGGCCGTAGGCTTACAGTATATCAAGTTATCATAGAGAGTCCACAATGGACACACTTCTGCAAGGGACTCCAAAGTGTTGATGCAATCAAGGAGGTAATCTCATTCACAGATAATGAATAGGAGCATGAAGCTGTTGAACAAGGTACCTAACAAGTTACTCAACGATATCAAGCCAACACAGAACAAATGTGCTTTTATGCAGCATGAAATTACCCACTCAAGTCTCAAAATGTAGAAGGTGGTACAGAGACCTGTCCAGAGAAAGTCGGCAGGGATACAGAATGCTGGAGTGGCAAATAAGCTTACAGTACCAAGCTTCAATCCTTCATTAGAATGCTGTAGAATCTTTACCTAATTCGGGACTCATAAGAGACTCTTAGATAGGAACATGTATGATAGATAAATGGTGGGCAATGTGGGAGAGAAGGGTTAGATTGATCTTAGAGTAGGTTAAAATGCTGGCCCAACTTTGTGAACCAAAGGGCCTGTACTGTGTTTTATTATTCTACACTTAGTGGCCACTTTATGAAAGGTTGCCTGACTGGCAGGAGGCAAAGAGTTGAAATAAAGAGGGCCTTTTCTGGTTGGCTGCCAGTGACTAGTAGTGTTCTGCAGGGGTTGGTGTTGGAACTGTTTCTTTACATATTAAATGTCAATAAGTTGGGTGATGGCAATGACGACTTTGTGGCCAAGTCTGCCACAAAGACAGGCGGAGGGGCAGGTGGAGTCAAGGAAGCGGGGAGTCAGTAGAACGACTTTGACAGATTAGGAGAATTAGGACCATAAGACCATAAAATATAGGAGCAGAATTAAGCCATTCAGCCCATCGAGTCTACTCCACCATTCCATCATGGCTGATCGCAGATCCCACTCAACCCCATACACCTGCCTTCTCTTTCTTTTTAAATCTTTTTATTGAGTAAGTATACAAAAAAGGTAAGCCATATAAACATTAATACAATGTTAAAGTATAATAAAATTCCAAAAGATAACAATACCAAAAAGAAAATACTACAAACAATGTAATTTAAGCATAAGAAACCAAGATAACATAATAGTATACTAGATTTTATATATATCAATGGAAAAAAAGAAAAAAAAACCCCAAAAAAAAACCCACCGTGCAACTAACTAAAAGCAAAGCAAAGCAATGGGCTAACTTGAAACCAAACAGAGTTAAACTTAAAATCACGTCCTCAATCCCGACCTCCATTAAAACAGTGAAGAGAAAACAAGAAGGGTAAATATTACATTAAATGAAAATATCGAATAAAAGGTCCCCAAATCTGTTCAAATTTAAATGAAGAATCATAAAGGTTACTTCTAATTTTCTCCAGATTCAAACATAAAATCGTCTGAGAAAACCAAAAAAAGGTAGTTGGAGCATTAAGCTCTTTCCAATGTTGTAAAATACATCTTTTCGCCATTAAAGTAAGAAATGCAATCATTCTACGGGCTGAAGGGGAAAGATTACTAGAAATTTTAGGTAGTCCAAAGATAGCAGTAATAGGGTGAGGAGAGATATCTATATTTAATACCTTAGAAATAATATTGAAAATATCTCTCCAAAAAGTTTCCAAAGTAGGGCAAGACCAAAACATATGAGTTAAAGAGGCTATCTGCCCCGAACATCTATCACAGAAAGGATTAATATGCGAGTAAAAACGCGCTAACTTATCTTTGGACATATGTGCTCTATGAACCACTTTAAATTGAATTAGGGAATGTTTAGCACAAATAGAGGAAGTATTAACTAATTGTAAAATCTGCCCCCAATCATCCACAGAAATGGTAAGCCCCAATTCCTGTTCCCAATCTACCCTAATCTTATCAAATGGAGCTTTCCTAAGTTTCATAATAATATTATAAATCATAGCCGATGCACCTTTCTGACATGGATTAAGGTTAATTATCGAATCTAAAATATATATAGGAGGAAGCATTGGAAAGGAAGTAAGTATAGTACTTAGGAAATTTCTAACTTGTAAATATCTAAAAAAATGTATTCTTGATAAGTTATATTTGTTAGATAATTGTTCAAAAGACATAAGGGAACCATCTAAAAATAAATCCAAAAACCGTAAAATACCCTTAGTCTTCCAAGTTTGAAAAGCGCGATCCGTAAAAGAGGGAGGAAAAAATATGTTACCTAAAATAGGAATCGCTAACCCGAATTGATTAAGATCAAAAAATTTTCTGAATTGAAACCAAATGCGCAAAGCATATTTAACTATCGGGTTAGAGACCTGCTTAAGACGTTTCGAATCAAAAGGAAGAGAGGAACCTAAAATAGAACCAAGTGTATAACCCTGAACAGATTGTAATTCCAATGCTACCCATTTAGGAATAAATAGTATGTCCCGATCAAGTAACCAAAATTTCATATGTCGAATATTAATAGCCCAATAATAAAATCTAAAGTTAGGTAATGCTAAACCTCCATCTCTCTTAGCTTTCTGTAAATGTATTTTACCCAGTCTCGGATTCTTGTTCTGCCAAATAAATGAAGAAATTTTAGAGTCAACTTTATCAAAAAAAGATTTAGGAACGAAAATTGGTAATGCCTGAAACACATATAAAAATTTTGGCAAAAAAAACATCTTAACTGCATTAATACGACCAATCAAAGTTAAATATAAGGGAAACCATTTAGATGAAAGTTGAGTAATATGGTCTATTAATGGTAAAAAGTTAGTCTTAAATAAATCTTTATGTTTACAAGTAATTTTAATCCCAAGATATGAAAAGTAATTATTAATCAATTTAAATGGAAATTTATAATATAAGGGAAGATGTTTATTAATCGGAAAAAGTTCACTCTTACTAAGATTTAATTTATAACCTGAGAAAAGACCAAATTGTGCTAATAACTCTAAAACAGCAGGAATGGATCTCTCAGGATTAGAAATATATAAAAGTAAATCATCAGCATAGAGTGATAATTTATGGGACTTTAATCCCCGAGTTATCCCAGTAATATTTAAAGATTCTCGAATAGCAATTGCAAGAGGTTCTAATGCAATATCAAATAATAGGGGACTAAGAGGACAGCCTTGTCGAGTACCACGAAAGAGAGGAAAAAAAGGTGAGTTTAAGGAGTTAGTACGAACCGAGGCTACAGGGGAGTAATATAACAGTTTAATCCAGGATATAAATTTCAAGCTAAAATTAAACATTTCAAGCACCTTAAATAAATAAGGCCATTCTACTCTATCAAAAGCTTTCTCGGCATCTAAAGAAATAACACACTCAGGAACATTTTGTGAGGGAGTATAAACGATATTTAACAATGTACGAATATTATAAAAAGAGTAACGACCTTTAATAAAACCCGTTTGGTCTTCCGAAATAATAGAAGGAAGTACTTTTTCTAGTCTATTTGCTAATAACTTAGAAAAAACTTTAGAATCAACATTTAATAAAGATATTGGTCTATAAGATGCACATTGAGCAGGGTCTTTATCCTTCTTTAGTATTAAAGAAATTGATGCTCTATTAAAAGATTCCGGAAGTTTACCAAGTTTCAAAGAAGCCTCAAAAACCTTATAGAGCCAAGGAATCAATAAAGAAGCAAAACATTTATAAAATTCAACGGTAAACCCATCAGGGCCAGGAACTTTCCCCAGATTCATAGAAAAAATAACATTCTTAATCTCATCCATTGTAATGGAAGTATCTAATAAAGAAGACATATCCTGTGAAATCAGAGGGAAGTCTAACTTATCTAAAAAATCATTCATATATTTAGAATCTCGAGGAGACTCTGATTGGTATAAAGAAGAATAAAAATCACAAAAGGTTTGATTAATCCCCACATGATCCAATATCAATCGATCATTTTGGTTATAAATCTGATTGATTTGAGATTTAACATAATTAGATTTCAATTGATTAGCCAGCAGCTTGCCAATTTTATCACTGTGAACATAAAAATCACTTCTTGTTTTCTTTAATTGGTTTACAATCGAGGACGAGAGTAGTAAACTGTGTTCCATTTGAAGTTCAGTTCTTTGTTTGTATAGCTCCTCAGAAGGAGCCATAACATATTTCTTATCAATTTCTTTAATCTTGTCCACAATTACCATCTCCTCCTGCTTCTGTTTCTTCCTCAAAGCAACGGAATACGAAATAATCTGACCCCGAATATAGGCTTTAAAAGTGTCCCAAAGAGTGTTAACCGAAATATCTTCTGTATGGTTAATTGTAAAAAAAAGCTCAATCTGTTCATTCATAAAATTAACAAAGTCCGAGTCCTGAAGCAACAACGAATTAAAACGCCATTGTCTATTGTTTGGTATATTGGCCATAATTTTAATAGAAAGCTTAAGTGGAGCATGATCCGAAATGGTTATAGAATCATAATCACATTTAATCACTGAAGAAATGAGACGAGAATCAATGAAAAAATAATCAATTCTTGAATAGGAATGATGAACATGTGAAAAGAAGGAAAAATCTTTTTCCTGAGGATGCAGAAAACGCCAAATGTCCGTCGACCCAGAATCAGAAAGGAAAAAATTAATCAAATTTGCAGATTTATTAGGTAAAGTCCGTAAAGGAGCCGAACGGTCCAAAGCTGGAGATAAACAGGTATTAAGATCTCCGCCCCAAATCAATGAAAACTCGTTCAAATTCGGAAACTGATCAAACAATGATTTATAAAATTCCGGACAATCCATATTAGGAGCATAAACATTAACCAAAACTACTTTTTTATTAAATAATAAACCACTAACCAATAAAAATCTACCATTCGGATCAGAGATAATATCCTGTTGTATAAAAGTAACTGAGGAGTCTATAAAGATAGAGACGCCTCGAATCTTAGCATTGGAGTTCGAATGAAATTGTTGTCCCTTCCAAAATTTGAAAAAACGTAGTCTGTCCCCCCTCCGTACATGGGTCTCTTGTAAAAATAAAATTTGTGCTTTAAGTCTCCGGAACACTTTAAAAACTTTTTTCCTTTTAATAGGATGATTAAGACCATTAGTATTCCAGGAGACAAAATTAATAATAGACTCCATAAATCCTAAAGTCAACCCATAACAAAGAGGATTGACAATAGGCGCGACCCACAGACCCGGAGAGGAAACAGAACATACAAAAGATACCGGGGAAAAGGACGTAACCAATACTTCAATAATGTATATAGCCCAAAGAGAAACAAACTAAAACGTGAAGCCCCTCCCACCGCCCCCCACCCCAGGACCCCAAGGCGAAATCTAAAGCAGACCCGCCAGAAAGAAGCAAGCGCTAAAACTACCCCCATGACTTCCGGTATACGCTCCCTAAAAAAAAGGTATAAATATGAAAAGGATCAGCTAATTGTAAAACAGTAAAAAAAATAAGTAAAAAAAAGTTAGCTCAATTAAAATACACACAGAACAGAACAAAAGCCGGAAAGTATATATTAAAAAAAACCACAATAAACCTCAAACTCATGAATAGACACAGCAACAAAAAAAATAGGATTATTAACATAAAATGATTATAAAAAGCAAAACAGAATAAAATTTAAAAAAAACTACAAAATTTAAGGCCGCACAGGAAATACGTAAGATGACAAAAGGGAAGTAACCACCCAGAATCCCCTGGGAAAAGAAAGAAATGACGCAGTTAAAAAGAAAGTTTAGCAGCCATATTAAGAAATCGAAAGTAAACTTTTCTGCCCAAATAGGGCACAGAAAAGTTAAAACCAACCAATTCACAGCCTCCGATCAACGGAGAAAATTAAAAAAAGGCAATTAAGATGTTGAAGATGAAAGTTGATCCAGATAACTCTGGGCATCCGATGGAGAATCAAAAAAACGAAGAGCTCCATCTAACATGCGAATCCTTAGACGTGCAGGGTACAGCAGCGCTGGTCTTAAATCCATCTTATAGAATTCCGACATCACGGATCTGTAACGGACCCGTTGGTCCCAGATTGGTTTACTGAAATCTTCCACGAATCGGAACTTAAGATCCGAAAAATCAATGAAACCTTTAGATCGAGCGAATCGAAACAGTCTCTCCTTATCTTGAAAGTAATGAAAACGTAAGATAACATGCCTAGGTCTATCTGACCTAGACGAGTATGATGGGATTCTGTGAACACGATCCAGTAGCGGTGGTTGGTCAGGAAATACAGTAGGGAATGCATCTTTTAAAAGTTGGGAGAAATATTTCATAGGGTTGTTAGCTTCCACGGCTTCCCTGACGCCAATCATTCGTAAATTCTGCCGTCGCATTCTAGATTCCAAGTCAGAGTTTTTAAAAGTCAAAAAGTCAAGTTTCTTCTTCATTACATTAATTGTTTCTTCGACTTTCCCCATCTTAAGCTCACTTTGTTGCGCGGATTTTTGAAGACCAGATATAGCCGACTGATGTTCCGCAATACATGTTTGCATCTTATCAATTAAATCGGCAATTTTCTGGAACTTAGTTGAGATTTCCATATGAATCAGGTCTTTAACAAAGCCCATAATTTCTGTACGAATCATCTCCCTAACAGAGGTTGAAATTTCCCTCTGAATTAACTCCGATATAGCTTCCAAAGTCACCGGTGATTCAGTCGGAGGGAGATCCGTAGCTTTCGGTTTAACCGGAGGTTTACCATCCTTGCCGTCTTTCCCGTTCTTAGACATAGCAGATCTAAGTTCCATCCAATTGTCAGAGAATTCAGTTTAATTCAAAGTATTGTAAAAATTGATGCCTTAATAGTTAATTAAAGTATAGCTGACCATAGAGAGAAAAAACTCAGAGGTAATGGAGCGAGTCAAGAACGCGACTTCACTCCATGAGCGCTACCGGAAGTCCTACACCTGCCTTCTCGCCATATCCTTTGATGCCCTGACCGATCAGGAAACGATGAACTTACGTCCTAAATATACCCATGGATGGCCTCCACCGCAGTGTGTGGCAGAGCATTCCATAGATTTTCTACTCTCTGGCTAAAAATATTCCTCCTTCTCTCTGTTCCAAAGGGTTATCCCTCAATTTGAGGCTGTGCCCTCTAGTTCTGGATATCCCTACCATAGGAAGCATTCTCTCCACATCCATCCTATCTAGTCCTTTCAACACTTGGTAGGTTTCAATGAGATTCCCCCACCCAGCATTCTTCTAAATTCCAGTGAGTACAGGCCCAAAGCCGCCAAATGCTCCTCATATGCTAACCCCTTCATTCCTGGAATCATCCTTGTGAACCTCCTTTGGACTGTCTCTAATGACAGCACATCCTTTCTGAGATATGGGGCCCAAAACTGTTGACAATATTCTAAGTGTGGCCAGATTAAGTTCTTATAAAGGCTCAGCATTATCTCCTTGTTTTTATATTCTATTCTCCTTGAAATAAATGCCAAAATTGCATTTGCCTTCTTTACCACAGACTCATCCTGTAAATTAACCTTCTGGAGTTCTTGCATGAGGACTCCCAAGCCCCTCTGCACATCTGATTGGCAGATGGAATAGAATAGTAGGGAAGTGTGTGTTATGCACCTTAGTAGAAGGAATAAAGCTGTAGACTATGTTCTAAATGGGGAAAAAAATTCAGAGATCAGAGGTGCAAAATGATTTGGGAGTCCTTGTGCAGAATTCCGTAAAGGTTAACTTGCAGATTGAATTGGTAGTAAAGAAGGCAAGGCAATGATAGCATTCATCTCAAGAGGACTAGTATATAACAGCAAGGATGTAATGCTGAGACATTATAAGACATGGGTCACACTACACTTGGGAGTACTGTGAGCGGATTTGGGCCCCTTATCTAAGAAAGATGTGCTGGCACTGGAGAGGGTACAGAGGAGATTCACGAGTTGATCCCAAGAATAAAAGGGTCAATGCATAAGGAACACTATATTTAAAGTGGCGATTGATAGATTCTTGATTAGTCAGGGTGTCAAAGGTCAGAGAATGGGATTGAGAGGGATGATAAATCAGCCGTGATGGAATGGCAGAACAGACTTGATAGGCTGAATGGCCTACTTCTGCTCCGACTATGTTTTATGGTCTTAAACAGGTACTTCTAACCACTTGCTCATCAATGCAAATAGCTAATCAGCCAATTGTGTGGCAGCAACTCAATGTAAAATAGCATGCAGGCATGATCAAGAGGTTCAGTTTTTGTTCAGACCAAATGTCATCTAAATTACTTTAACTGTGGAATGACTGTTGGCATCAGATGGGGTGGTTTGAGTAACTCCGAAACTGCTGATCTCCTGGGATCTTCATGCACAACCGTCTATAGAGTTTACAAAGAACAGTGTAAAAAGCAAAAAAAAAAATCAGTCAGCGGCAGTTCTGTGGGTGGAAGCACCTTGTTAATGAAGTCAGGGGGGAATAGCCAGACTGGTTCAAGCTGACAGGAAGTTAATGGTAACCGAAATAAGCACGCTTTACAAAGGTGGTGTGTCGAAGAGCATCTCTGAATGCACAGCACATCAAACCCTGAAGTGGATGGGATACAGAAGAAGACCAAAAAGCATACACTCAGTGATCATTTTATTAGGTGCAGGAGGAACCAAATGAAGTTGCCACTGAGTATATGTTCTATGAATTTGTCCACAATATTTATTACATAGAGGTTAGCAAGAGCAATAGTGGACACCTTAGCCACGTCTAGCAAGATTTAGCAGAGAGTCCATCCTTTTTCAATACAACATGACTGCTGTGTGATGCTTCTTGTTTTGGATGGGGACATCACTATCTGTTGCACAGAATTCAGCTGATTCACAGAATCAGGCAAAGCTTACATTTGATGTTTCTTCATCCCGACTATGCATGAATTATAAATTAAGCTCTAAGTGGAATTATTTTTAACGTTACTCAATTTAAGAAGTTTCTTGCTGGTAAGCAGTTTTCTCTGATGATAGACTAAAGACCAATGATGAAGAGTTTTCAGCTAATGGTGGCCATTCCAACAATGGCGACAGCTCAACTACAGTGATGCCTTGCCACGTATGGATGCTCATGACAGCTTTCTGGAAATTTTGTCTAAATGTGAAGTACCTCATTGAATTTTATAAAGAAACATATTCCATGCTGTTACTTAATCAATATTGTTTAACCTTCATATAATGTTGGAATATAATAAAGGAAGAAAATAATGTAAAAGTTATGCGCAAATTATGTAAAAATTAAATAAAAGTTTTGAAGTGCAATAATTGTTTTCTATAAATTGGCATTTCATCATATTTTTTTATAAGATACATTGTTTTAGTCAATGAAAGATAGTGTATGGAAACTTCCTTATGTGCATTATTACATTGTTTTGCTTGATAGGTTACTTGTTCTCCAAGCAAACAAAAAAACAGTATATCTACTTTAAAGCAACTTTGGAAAGCTGCTGTAATACATTTACTACAATAAATCAGATGAAATTCAATTACTTAAAAAATGATGCTGCTTAAAAGGAGGCTGCAAGTATTGATCTGAACAAAAAAAAATCAATCAGGAAATAATCTTATCTGTTTATGCACACTTAATGGTGAAAAATAAAGTGTGTATGCAAAGAAGCCTGGTATTGGGAGAGGGGATAAGGCTGAGAACCCCAGAGCAGCATCCCAACTCCCTGAAAAGGGACCAGTGATGATAGGTAAAGTAGTTTTAAGCATACCCTGAGAGTAGGGTAATTCAAGGCCAAGATACAGGCTCCAGACAGGCCCCTTCATCAGAATTTTTTTTCTCTCACTCTTCATCCTTTAACAAAGCTTCAGCTAACAATATGGAAATCTCTTTCCCTCTTTGGATTAAACCCCTTTAGAGTAGAAGTATGCAAATGCTTTGCTCTGTTCCTTCAACTGAGGCTGCTCTGAGAATAGCTATCTTTTCACTGTCTTGTTTTACATCTCAAGCGGCCCATCCCACTGGCTGACAAGGAGACCAGCCTTCCAATTCAATATCCTTCATAGCATTGACAGTTGAAACCCGAGGCCTGGCATTGACTTTAAAAGAACTCATTTAGTCATAATTAACTATTCCCTGCATATTCCCCTAGGTATGGTAATTGTTCAAAAAAGCCAACAACTGAAGCATTCATTCCGTGTTTCTTTTAAACTTTTCACAGCAGCCTTATTTTTTTTCCCTTCATGCTTCCTCCCTAGTAACATTTCAAGCGCTGTGGTGGAATCTGGGTGGAGACAAGGCGGCACCAAAACGCTGGATGTAAATACTTCACATGGCAGATGGGCCAAAAAAACACTACACCATAAGAAATGCAAAGTTGCATCAATCAGGCATGAATTTATAGCACAGTGTGAAGTCAGCTAAAAAGTCAGCACATTTTATCTGATCTTAATATGAACATATGTTACTCAATATACTGGTCTATATCTATATCTTCATCTAGATAGCCTAAGGCAACAGATTTCCTGGTTTAAATTTCTCGTACAACTTTTTGTGCATATTTATAAGCTGTGTTGTCATTTTTGAATTAAATGGGGACACTGTTGTGCAAACTGCAGCATGAAAAGGAAAAGGAGGCCACAGTGGGGTCATTCTTTTCATCTCCACTATGTGAGAGGCAACACAAATACACAGTTACAAAATGCTGATACTCTTCAGCACTTGGAGGCATTATAAATCATGAGTCTGGGGAAAGAATGCATGGAGTCTATACCAGTGGAATAATTCAACCGTCAGCAATCCAATTCAACAAAAAGATATGATATTTAGAAAATAAATTAAACTTGCTCATCAAAAATTAGGCATCATTCTTTGTACTATCACAGTTTTGAAAAATACATTTCCATACTGCTAGTCTGCTTTATCTCTAATGTGCTTAAAACCTGCTATAACCTAGATTATTGGTACTGTTTTTCATATACAGTGGCATGCAAAAGTTTGGGCACCCCTGTCAAAATTTCTGTTACTGTGAATAGTTAAGCGAGTAGAAGATGAACTAATCTCCAAAAGTCATAAAGTTAAAGATGAAACATTCTTTTCAACATTTTAAGCAAGATTAGTGTATTATTTTTGTTTTGTACAATTTTAGAGTGAAAAAAAGGAAAGGAGCACCATGCAGAAGTTTGGGCACCCCAAGAGATTTGAGCTCTCAGATAACCTTCACCAAGGTCTCAGACCTTAATTAGCTTGTTAGGGCTATGGTTTGTTCACAGTTATCATTAGGAAAGGCCAGGTGATGCAAATTTCAAAGCTTTATAAATACCCTGACTCCTCAAACCTTGTCCCAACAATCAGCAGCCATGGGTTCCTCAAAGCAGCTGACTAGCACCTGAAAATTAAAATAAGTGATGCCCACAAAGCAGGAGAAGGCTATAATAAGATAGTCAAGCGTTTTCAGGTAGCCGTTTCCAGAGTTTGTAAGCTAATTAAGAAATGGCAGTTAACAGGAACGGTGGAGGTCAAGTTGAGGTCTGCAAGACCAAGAAAACTTTCCAAGAGAACTGCTCGTAGGATTGCTAGAAAGGCAAATCAAAACCCCCGTTTGACTGCAAAAGACCTTCAGGAAGATTTAGCAGACTCTGCATTGGTGGTGCACTGTTCTACCGTGCAGCGACACCTGCACTAACATGACCTTCATGGAAGAGTCATCAGAAGAAAACCTTTCCTGTGTTCTCACCACAAAATTCAGTGTCAGAAGTTTGCAAAGGAACATCTAAACAAGCCTGATGCATTTCGGAAACAAGTCCTGTGGACTGATGAAGTTAAAATAGAACTTTTTGGCCGCAATGAGCAAAGGTATGTTTGGAGAAAAAAGGGTGCAGAATTTCATGAAAAGAACACCTCTCCAACTGTTAAGCACGGGGGTGGATCAATCATGCTTTGGGCTTGTGTTGCAGCCAGTGGCACGGGGCACAGTAACAGAAATGTTGACCAGGGGTGCCCAAACTTTTGCATGCCACTGTACTTATTATTTTGCAAAACTATATTTTCATTCATAAAGGAGATATAATCAAAGTACACTTTCATAAGACATATCCCACTGAGACAAGCTCCTGTAACTCATCCATCAGTACTGTAAATACAATGATTAAACTATTTGCAAACATTTTAATTATTTTCTCTAAATTTGGCTTTCTGCCAACATTCATTGTTGTGGGCTGGCTGGAATGCTGGTATTATTCTGAGTTAAAGGTGGAAGTTTATGCATTTTTATTTATGCTAATGATTGCAATTCCGTGACCAGTTTTCACAGATAAAATCAGTTACAGGAACAGGGCCTTTTTCAAACAAACCTTCATTGCTTTTTAAAAGGAAATTCACTAGAAATTTAAACAGATATTGATCATTATATTAACCAAACTTGTAGATATCCATTCACAGATGAAGGAATGGGAAGTTAAGCTGAGAGAGGGTAAGAGTGAACATTTGTCATTGCAGTGTATAACCTTTTCAACATAGATATCTTAGGACTGGAATTCTGAATTCAGTGATATATAATTTTATGTGCTAACAAGATTAGGGAACAAGTTCGGGGACGGGAGAAACAGGGTTGAAAAACATACCTGGAATCACCTTAGATTCAGTTCCTTCAGCACTGATACGCATGCTGTGTATGGGCTATAGCAGCAGGTAACCACACAGGGTAGCCTGTACCTAATAAAATGGCCAAGTGTTTATTTATTTATTATATAAAAAATTAATTGAACTTTGCAAGCTCAGGTCAAGATTAGTTTTGCTGGAGACAGCAAATCATTTCAAATTATCCTTTTCCATGAGCAGTAGTGCTTGGCCACAAATTAATTCACAGCAAATTAATAATGGGGAGACACGCTTTAGTCAAGCTTTTGTTTCCTAGTGTTCCCTACATCCCTCCTATTGGCCTTTATCACAATGTGGTTCCTTAAGGTTATTATAGCTGGTGGTGGCAATGGGGACAAGCTCCCACTACCTATTAAATGATCCCAATGGCGTGCATCTCAAATAGTCTCCAACAACCAAGTCCAGCTCTTGGCCCTCATATTTGACTTAGCTACTAAGCCCAGTGGAACCAGTTCTACCAGCAGGAGAAGAGGCAAAGGCAGGTTACTGGTGCCTTAAAACCAGCCATTTCAGGCAGATGGAGCTAGTCAGCAGTGATTGGCAGCTCATCTAGGAGAAGGAAAACTCTGATCTCAAACCTCCGCTGCGTTGCGGCTATACCCACTCACGGGGAAGGCTTTGGGAGTAAACCGAGGGAAAAATCTGGAGCTGGAGTTTCTAAGGCAGTCCTTCATTTAGTTCAATGTTATGCAATATGCTGAAGGAACTCAGCAGGCCAGGCAGCATCTAGGAAAAGAGTACAGTTGACGCTTTGTGCTAAAACCCTTCGGCAGCACTGGAGAAAAAAACTGAGGAGTAGATTTCAAAGGTGGGGGGAGGGGAGAGAGAAAGACAAGGTGACAGATGAAACCTGGAGGGGAAGGAATAAAGTATGGAGCTGAGAAGTTGATTGGTGAAAGAGACAGAAGTCCATAGAAGAAAAAAACAGGGGGCAGAGCACCAGAGGGAGGTGATGGGCAGGCAAGAAAAGAAGGTGAGAGAGGGAAAAGGCGATGGGAAAGGGGGATTTAAGAAAGGATATACTAGCAAAATAAATTCCCAGGATTAATTAAAGGAATGAGAGGGCTGGCCTATCATGAATGACGGAACTGTGTTCTTTGGAGATTCAAAGAATGAGGAGTGATCTTACTGAAATACATAAGGTCCTAAAGGGGCATGTTAGAGTAGACATTGAGTTGTTTCCACCAGTAGGAGAGTATAGATAGAGAAGCATCTTTACAAGGGGGACTAATTATTTAAAACTGAAGTGTATAGTGCTGTGTATTTAATATTTGAGTTACATTGTAAATATATCATTTGATTAAGCTTTCTTTGTTTAAATAATTAATTACAGGTTATACATAAAAGTATACATAAAATCCGGCGGATTGAGCGGACGAGACCAATGGAAGGTCCAACAGTCAAGAAGGCAGTCTCTGCAAGTGTCATAGAACGTGTAGAGCAGGACAAGACACAGTAGACGTCCTGGTCATCCACTGCGCCTAGTCCCATCTCCAGCCGTCTCGACTCTGTCTTGCCACTGGATCCAGATGGGAATTGGGAAGAGAGAGAGAGGCTGATGCTGCGCAACTCTCCCTCACTTAAATCCAAATCACCCGCTAGCCTCGACACAATCATAATGGTGTCGAGGTCCTCATCGACGTCAACGATGGACGAACAACAACATACATAAAAGTATGTCAATGGAATACATCATCACGCCATCACATCATAAATGTGCAGCTCATTCGAAGTAAAACAAAAATAAAGACATGCATCTTCCGGCTCTGTGATTTTCTTTCAATTGGTTTTATGTTTTATAGTTTAAAACACAACAGTGGTGACGAGGACTTTTTAAGTGAACCTGAGATCACTATCTACCTGTTGAAGTGCTGTTAGATGATTGCATTTTTTAAAAAAAGTGCAGTGTGCTTTTAGCGCGAGGAGGAAATGACTCAGTTAAAATAACGGCAGAAATTGACAAATTCATGGGTTCATAAACAGTGAGTACCAAGTGATAATAATAATAATAAATTTAAAAATCAGAAATGGCTAGGTACATCAGAAGGCTAGACCTTGAGTTTTGTTTGGTGTGTAAAATGTTTCAACCCGTACTGGTATGGGAGAGAGTTTACTCTCATTACTGATTATCAAACACAGGTGTCCATTTTCAATTCACGGAAGAAAGGTGACCTGAGCTGTCAGCACCACTTTCTGCAGTCCCAGAGTCAACTCCTACAACCAACAAAGAAGAAACCCCAGAACCCAGGATTGGTTCACAGTCACCACCTTCCAAGCAGAGTGATACCACTTGGCAGGAAAGCCATTATCCTTCAACAGCATCAAATCATCCACAGCAACTCAATCTTAAAACCTGGATGGAACAATTTTAAACCTACTATGCTGTGAATGTCTATATAACAGACGTATTGTATAGTATACTGTGTGTGTGTATGTATAAGACTAGAGAGTAATACTTTGCATATTTGAGCTGAGATGCATTCTATACTGAGTTGGAATTTATAGCTAAGTAAAGAGGAGTGTTGTGTATTCAATATTTCAGTAATATTTGAGTAATATTGTGAATATATAGTTTGATTAAACATTCTTTCTTTGTTTAAATAATTCATTATGGGTTATATGTAAAAGTATGTAAATGGCACACGCCATCACACCACCATGTCATAAGGGCATGCCTTGCACTTATGACAACACTAAGACACGCATGCTCGGCTCCGTGATTTTCTTTCAATTAGTTTTATCTTTTGGCGTTACAAAACATAATACATAGAAATTTCTTCTTGGATAGTGATGAATATCTGGCATTCTCTACACTGGAAGGTTGTGTATTGTGACCATTGGAGATATTTAAAGAACCTAAAGTTGCACGAACAACAATTGGAATAGGAATCTATCAAAAATCGGGTAAGGCTTAGATCATTCACCGTGCTGTTAATGGAAGGAAAAAGGAGCCCATGTGAAGTTGGTATCAGGACTGCTACACAACCAGATCAGTTTAATGCTGCAGCACAGACTAAAAATAAAAGTTTATTTCTCTTTCTACAGATGGTGACTGACCTGCTGAGTTTCCCCTTCACATAAAATCTGCTTAAAATATCCTTTACAAAGTTATATTGAATGCTGGGAAATCTACATCTACATGTAACTTAATTAATTTTCCTTAAAGAAAACACAAGAACCTCACAAAAGATAAAGGTACTTAAAATAGTTACCAACATATAGGTAGCTTCCACCTACCTCACCAATGCCAAAGATAAAACATAACAGCATAGTACAGGCCCTTCAGTCCACAATGTTGTGCTGATCTTTTAATCTACTCTAAGATCAACCTAACCCTTCCCTCCTACATAACCCTCACTTTTTCTTTCATCTGTGTGCCTACCTAAGAGTTTCTTAAATGTCCCTAATGTATCTGCTTCTATTACCACTCATGGCAGGGTGTTCCACGCACCCACCTCTCACTGTGTAAAGAACTTACCTCTGAAAACTTCCCTATACTTTTCTCCAATCACTTTAAAATTTGCATTAGCCATTTCCACCCTGGGAAAAATGTCTCTGCGTATCTATTCTATCAATGCTTCCTATCGTCTTATATTCTTCTATCCAGTTACTTCTCACCTTCCTTCACTTCGAAGAGAAAAACCCTACCTTACTCAACCTATCTTTTTAAGACATGCCCTCTAGCCCAGGCAGCGTCCTGGTAAATCTCCCCTCCACCCTCTCTAAAGCTTCCACACTCTTCCTATAACGAGGTAACCAAAACTGAAAACAATATTCTAAGTATGGTCTAAACAGGGTTTTAGTGAGCTGCAGCATTACCTCATGGCTCTTGAACTCAGTCCCTGACTAATGAATGCCAACATTCCATACGCTTTCTTAACAACCTTATCAACTTGTGCGGTAAACTTTGAGGGATGTTTGGACGTGGACCCCAAGATCCCTCTGTTCTTTCACACTGCCAAGAATCCTGTCATTATCCCTGTATTCTGCATTCAAACTTGATCTTCCAAAATGAATCTCTGTACTTGTTTTCAGCTGAACTCCATTTGCTACTCCTCAGCCCAGCTCTACATCCATCCAATGTTCCGTTGCAAACTACAACAAACCTCCACACTATCCACAACTCCAGCAACATTTGTGTCAATTACAGATTTACTCATCCATCTTTCCACTTCCTCATCCAAGTCATTTATAAAAATCACAAAGAGCAGAGGTCCCAGAACAGACCACGTGGAACACGGCTGGTCTCAGACCTCCAGGCAGAATACTCTCCATCTTTCTCTTCCTTCAATGGACAACCCAATTCTGTATCCACACAGCTATACTTTCATGGATCCTATGCCCCCTGACTTTCTGAATGAGTGTCCTATAGGGATCTTATTGAATGCCTTACTAAAATCCATATACATCCACCGCTCTACCTTCATCAATTTGCTTCGGCACACCCTCAAAAATTTCAGTCAGGGTCATGAGGCATTACCAGCCCTTTACAAAGCAATGCTGATCATCCTTAATCAGACCATTTTCTCCCAGTGCTAGTAGATTTTATCTCTAGGAATACTCTCCAATACTGAAGCAAGACTTGCTGGTCTATAACTCCAGTGTTATCCCTACTCCCTTTCTTGAACAAAGGAATTACATTTGACACTCTCCAATCACCTGGCAGTACACCTGCAGGACTTTACTCCAGTAGATCTTTTAACTTTTTCCTCCTATCAGTCCTCAAATAATGTTTTTAAACAGATATTACATCTTTAATGAAATGGGGAATAATTTCTACCACAAGAATATCATTTAATTAAATTATTTTTAAAAATGTCCTCGGTCATTTGCCACAACAGTTTAAGTCATTCCTTTTCACCATGAAGAAAATCAAAAGTTGTAAATATACAGCCTGTCTATGTCAGCAGCTGATTCACTCACAGCATCAGAAGTTTTAACCGCACATGAGAATTATTTCTACTAGACACAATATAAATATAGCAATTTGTCATCCGAGGAGCTACTAGGACTTATTGTACTTTGAACTAAACTTCACTTTAAACTTTATTTTAATCAGTTTGATTTGTAGTCAAAAATTCTATCTACAAACTGCACATTGCCCCAACCACTGACTCCTTCTCATTTTGAGAAAAGCAAGATCTTGGACCCCTTGCATGATAAGCAAATTGTACCCAAAAATCCATTTGATTGTCACAATAATCAACCCCTTTGGGTGCTCTCTTCCTCTTCTTTTCTATTAAATTTGTATCCTGTAACTTGCAAATGAGGCAAGGGAGTCCCATGCCAGGGAGCACCACCTGCCTCAGAATCATGATACTTCCCATGTTGAATGCTGCTGGGATCTCTTTTGGCTGCTATTGCAAACCAGCCTTCCTGACCCTCAAAACAGGGAAATCCTTCATCCTGTCAATCATCTTTGCACAGAACTTACCCAGTTTCGGGCTGGTAAGGAGAAAGAGGGAGGGAAAATTATTGCCGTGCACATCTGAATTTTAATTATATACATAACTAATTAAACGTTGGTGTAGTGAAACAAATTTAGCTCACAATAAGCTGCATTCCTTGAATGCAGTGACTTTACAGATGCATTATAAATGATGGTAATGCTACTTGCTGGGACACAGCCACAAAAAGAAAGCAGAATTAGACTTTTATAATTTATTGCTCCGTTTTTAATTTTTCTTCTATGCAAAGAACATTTTGGTTTTAAAAATAGGCCATTTTAGCACAACTTTCCAATGCAATGTTGAAATGAGATGAACAAGAGTAAAACCATTTTAGAAGCAGACTGAAACCAATGATAGAGCAGATGTCTGAGAACTTTAGGAGGGAAAAAGATTAAACAAGTGGGAAGAAGGGAATTTTAGGCTAAAATGCAGGCATGTGAGTAGTGGGGTGAACAGACAGATGGCAACATAGGAACAAACTGGACTCCAGCCAAGGTGTTTAAATATACTGTATACAAATGTTGCAAGTTAAAAATGAAAAATAAATTCAAATGTAACATATTTCCAGAAATACTATTTATATAAATTTTCAATCTCAATTACTTACAGCAAATATGCAAAATAATAAATTGTCATTATTACCATTAAAATATTGTATTGTTAGCTTCATTATCTATTGATGTGCCTCAAATACTTATTGCAACATATGTCGCCACTGCAGTTATTCCAACTGCCTGTTCACTGTATATAATTTATTCAGAATTATAGGAATATCCTTACATACTGGAAATATTATTCAGGTGCCAGAAACTAACAACTTGCTACTTCAAAAAAAGATGCTATGCCCATTAAAAATAATGATGGTACATTCTTTTTAAAAGGTAGTTGATCCAGAATACACAATTCTAATTATGTAGCATCAATTCTGTCTTTCACAAAATGATATGATTGGAAATATTAATTGGGGAAATCATATTCAGCTAACAAGCAACAATGCATTGAAACCTTTAATCTTTATGGTCAATAGGAAAGTATTTCAAGCAAAAGCAACTTTAAAATTGATTCAGATAATGTCACAAACTTATTTCGTATTTTTCAACACTGGAAGGAAGAAGATGGTTGCAGACATTAGGTAAGATTGCTCTGACATCAGACCAGCAATTCCACACAGAGTTTATCAGTGAGTCTGGGGTTGTGCTTAGCTGAGGGTGTGGATAAGCTGTGCCTGGCCCTCAGCTCATCTGGAGCAAACCATTCTTTTGAATGATGTCACTAATCGGCACCTAAATTAATGGTCTACAATGAGTTATAAGGTGTTCCAGAGAAAACAAACAATCAAAGAAAATCTATTTTCCTCAGAACCAACAATTTCATTTCCTTCCGCAAAGAATTTGAGTTTGCAGCAATTTACTGAGTTAGAAATTCCAGCTTCAAGTTGAGTGGAGTTGCAACAACAAGCTTGCACTCAATGTCAGTAAGACCAAGAAACTGATCATGGACTTCAGGAAGGGGAAGTCGAGGGGTCACACACTAGTCCTCATCGAGGGATCAGCAGTGGAAAGGGTGAGCGGTTTCAAGTTCCTGGGTATGAACACCTCCGAAGATCTATCCAGGCCCAACATATTGCTGCAATTACAAAGAAGGCAAGTCAACAGCTACATTTTATTCGGAATTTGAGGAGTCGGTATATTACCAATGACATTCACAAATTTCTGCAGATGTACCTTGGAGGGGCCACTGCACAGGATCAGAAACAACTGTAGAATGTTGTAAACTCAGCCAGATCCATCATGCACAATAGCCTCCCCAGCATCCAGGACACCTTATAAAGGTGATGCCTCATAATGGCAGCATCCATCGTTAAAAGACCCTCATCACCCAGGACATGCTCACATGCTCACTTTTTATTGTTACCATCAAGGAGGTGGTACAGGAGCCTGAAGACACACACTTAATGTTTCAGGAATAGCTTCTTCCTCCTCACCAACAGATTGCTGAAACAGTGCACCCATGAACACTACCTCACAATTTTTCCTCTCTTTTTACATATATATATGCATCCATTAGTCTTGTGAGACCATGGAAGGTTTCCAGGGCGCAGGCCTGGGCATGTTTGTATGGAAGACTGGCAGTTGCCCATGTTGCAAGTCTCCCCTCTCCACGCCACCGATGTTGTCCAAGGGAAGGGCATTACGACCCATACAGCTTGGCACCAGTGTCGTCGCAGAGCAATGTGTGGCTGAGTGCCTTGCTCAGCAAGGCTCGAACTAGCAACCTTCAGATCACTAGACAAATGCCTTAACCACTTGGCCACATGCCAACACTATATATATATATATATATATACACACACACACACACACATTTAATCTATTTTATATTTTTTACATTATCATGTATTGCAATGTACTGCTGCCGTAAAGCAACAAATTTCATTACATATGCCAGTGATATTAAACCTGATTCTGATTTTGATAATGTAATACAAAAGCATTTTCCAATGTATGGACTGCATTTAATGCAAACTGCATTATCTTTCCTGTAAACAACAGGAATTCTGCAGATGCTGGAAATTCAAGCAACACACATCAAAGTTGCTGGTGAACGCAGCAGGCCAGGCAGCATCTCTAGGAAGAGGTGCAGTCGACGTTTCAGGCCGAGACCCTTCGTCAGGACTACGTCTTCCTACAGATGCTGCTTGGCCTGCTGCATTTACCAGCAACTTTGATGTGTGTTGCTTATCTTTCCTGTAGATCCTTCTGGTCTAATACATCAGAGTTCAGTTGGCATGTTGTAAGATGGCTTGTTTATGCTAAGTCCCAGCATTGTAATGTGGACTGCAAATAGTCTGCAATATTTATTACTGTCTCCCAGTTGATAGGCACATTTATTTATACATCCATGAATAAGGAATGTGGTGTTTCCCCATGCCTGAGTAGATACCTGTCAATGAGTACGTGTACAGCATACCTGTGCATCCAAAGGCAATTTACCACCTTTTATTGCTGACATCGAGAGGTTGATAATCCTGGGGGAAAGTGTCGAGGATAGTAAATCTCTAGATCTGTGCCTCCTAGGGTGGTGGAAGTCAACTCATTAGATAAATTTAAGGTAGAGATAAAGAATATTTGTAAGTTTGAGGAATTGAAGGTTATAGGAAACAGGAACAGAAGAGAAGTTGAGGGCAGCATAGATCAGACATAACTATATGACAGCAGGCTTGAAGTGAATGGTGGCCTAATCCTCTAATTTTCTTGTGATCCTATGTGAAAAATATGTCCTCACTGAGCTTTACAATGTATTCAATTCATTGAAGAATACAGTTGGTGTTTTGTACTCTTCAAATTTGGTTTGGCCGAGTACAAGGCTTGGAAGTATTTCAGTTTAAAACAATGGAACTTAAATCTTTTTTTCTGTACTTCACACTTTAAATTGCTTGCTGATCAACAAGTCAAGAGCAACCACTTGCCAAATGAAACCAGGCTACAAAGCATAGCCAGTAAGCTGCGTGTAATGGTCAGGTGAGACTCCCTTGAGGCTTTTGAGACAAGTGAAATTATGAAATAGCAGGGGGCAACATGTTTGAACAGAATTAAAGTGCCTAAGTACTGGCATGCTTCCATTTAAAGATAAGCATTTATATAACACTTAATTGTAGTCAATGAAAGCTACTCAGATAAGATTTGGCATTCTCAAATGTTACAGTAATGTTCATCTGAAAAAGTTGCTCTAAGTAAACAGAAGACAGTAGCTCATCAGACATCCTGTCTCCATGGCTACCGGGTCCTGTTTCAGCACAGCAGCATCTGCTGTCTTCCTAGCCGCAGGATCAGTTTCTGTGATTCAGTATTTTCACTTTTAAGAGTAGCCAAGATCATGACAGATGCTTCCAAAATGAAGTGACCAGCCTTACGAAAAAAGGACTGATAGGTGCTCTCAGTAAAACGGGCTCATTGCAGTCATTATCATCATGATGTAGTCCTGGCTGCACCCATGTGTTGCTGCAGATTGTCAGACCCTTCAGCTGAAGCGGCCTTTTGCACTCAGGCACTTCTCTCACAACACACGAAAGGCTGATGTTTGGTGTCTACAGGGATTTTCCAATGAACCTTACTTGGCGGATGTCTTTGTATAAATAATACAAGAAAACACTCTGGGCCCTGGCAGAATTACACGTCTGCTTTTCCCACTCCCATTGCACTGCTCAACATGCACATATACATCTGAATAACGAAAGGTAATGCTTCCAAGGAACTTGGATTTATGTGGTGTCTTAAGTGTTTTTGTAATTTCCTTGTCTCAACAACAGTCTTTGAATTATTTTTCAAGTAAAGAAATTGTTATTTCGGCAGGCAGTCCTTAAATAACGTGATCCCACTAACACCAAATAAAATAACTGACCTGCTAAAGATTGTAAAAGTGATTTTGGCTTGGAAAACCTGCTCTTCTTAAATAAAGTTATGATCTTTCTCACTGATCTGCACAGAAAGATTGACCAACTAATTCTCCCTGTTCGTAGCACTAAGTGATGGATATAGAAATGACAGCACATTGCATTCCATCTCTGAAGTCCTTTCAAGTGTAGCCAGTGGAAAGAATTTCAGAGAGAGAGTACAACACATCAATGTCTCTCTGTAGCACTTTTAACACCACTGGTTGAGAAAGAATTTGTAGACACTGAATTTCAAAGTTCAAAGTACATTTATTATCGAAGTATGTATACCATATACAATCTTGAGATTCATCTTCTTGCAGCCAGCCATATAACAAAGAAACACAATAGAACCAACACAACAAAGACCGTAAACGCCTACTGAGCAAAAAAAAACAAATCGTGCAAAAAAATTTAAAAGTAAACAAATAACACAGGGAACATAAACTGCAGAGTCACTGAAACTGAGTCCACCACCACAGCAGCCAGTCCAGGAGTCCAATGGCTGCAGCGTACAGCCACAGAGCCAGTCCAGCACAGCAGCCAGTCCAGGAGTCCGATGGCTGCAGCGTACAGCCATGGAGCCAGTCCACCACAGCAGCCAGTCCAGGAGTCCAATGGCTGCAGGGTACAGCCACAGAGCCAGTTCAGCACAGCAGCCAGTCCAGGAGTCCGATGGCTGCAGGGTACAGCCATGGAGCCAGTCCAGGAGCCCGATGGCTGCAGGGTACAGCCATGGAGACAATCCAGGAGCCCGATGGCTGCAGCGTACAGCCATGGAGACAATCCAGGAGCCCGATGGCTGCAGGGTACAGCCATGGAGACAGTCCAGCACAGCAGCCAGTCCAGGAGTCCGATGGCTGCAGGGTACAGCCACAGAGCCAGTCCAGCACAGTAGCCAGTCCAGGAGTCCGATGGCTGCAGGGTACAGCCACAGAGCCAGTCCAGCACAGCAGCCAGTCCAGGAGTCCAATGGCTGCAGGGTACAGCCACAGAGCCAGTTCAGCACAGCAGCCAGTCCAGGAGTCCAATGGCTGCAGGGTACAGCCATGGAGCCAGTCCAGGAGTCCGATGGCTGCAGCGTACAGCCACAGAGCCAGTTCAGCACAGCAGCCAGTCCAGGAGTCCAATGGCTGCAGGGTACAGCCATGGAGCCAGTCCAGGAGTCCGATGGCTGCAGCGTAAAGCCATGGAGCCAGTCCACCACAGCAGCCAGTCCAGGAGTCCAATGGCTGCAGGGTACAGCCACAGAGCCAGTTCAGCACAGCAGCCAGTCCAGGAGTCCGATGGCTGCAGGGTACAGCCATGGAGCCAGTTCAGCACAGCAGCCAGTCCAGGAGTCCAATGGCTGCAGGGTACAGCCATGGAGCCAGTCCAGGAGCCCGATGGCTGCAGCGTACAGCCATGGAGCCAGTCCAGGAGTCCGATGGCTGCAGCGTACAGCCACAGAGCCAGTTCAGCACAGCAGCCAGTCCAGGAGTCTGATGGCTGCAGGGTACAGCCACGGAGACAGTCCAGGAGCCCGATGGCTGCAGGGTACAGCCATGGAGACAGTCCAGGAGCCCGATGGCTGCAGGGTACAGCCATGGAGACAGTCCAGGAGCCCGATGGCTGCAGGGTACAGTCATGGAGACAGTCCAGCACAGCAGCCTCATGGCTGCAGGGTACATCCATGGAGTCAATTCAGCATAACAGCCTGTCCAGGAGCCCGATGGCTGCAGGGTACAGCCATGGAGACAGTCCAGCACAGCAGCCTCATGGCTACAGGGTACATCCATGGAGTCAATTCAGCATAACAGCCTGTCCAGGAGCCCGATGGCTGCAGGGTACAGCCATGGAGACAGTCCAGCACAGCAGCCTCATGGCTGCAGGGTACAGCCATGGAGTCAATTCAGCATAACAGCCTGTCCAGGAGCCCGATGGCTGCAGGGTACAGCCACGGAGCCAGTTCAGCGCTGATGCGAGTAATGCATCTTGGAGCAGTGAGCTGAACACCGGTCCATCCTTCGCTCTCGGCCTCGATGATTTGATTTTTTAAAAGTGGCTCTGTGCTTAAATTGGCTAAACATCAGTTTGTTTTCTGCTCTTGGCCTATGCCCCGCCAATTTGATCCAGCCGTAAAGCTTGTTAGTTAGGTCTAGGTCATGAACACTTAACTATACAATTGCAGTACATCATAAAAAAATTAGATTTTTCATTGCTGGTAAAAGCCAAGGTAAATTATATTTTATTACATATGATGGTAGAAACATTCAGCAAGTTAAGCAGCATCAATGCGGAGAGAAACAGAATTGAATTTGAAGGCCAATAGCCAAGAACGTGACATTTTATCTGCTCCTCTCTCCCCTGAGGCTATTTGTCACCCTGTCTCTTTCCACATTGCCTCAGTTTATTTCAGATCGCTATCATTTATGTAATTTTACTCACACAATATTTTAGTGTCTTGTACGGAACGGCAAAACATATAATAAAATGAGTAAATTCTATTCACAAGAGGTTCTCCGGATGCAGGAAATCTTGAGCAATGCATACAAAATGCTGATAGAATTCAGTCAGACATTATGGAGGGGAATAAATAGTCAACATTTCAGGGCCCAGTAAACCTGCTCCAACAGTTAATAAAATCATGGCTGAAGTGACCTTTTACCCTTTTATTTATAAAAAAATTCTATCTACTTTCTATAAACATCCTCTCCACATCCATCCTGTCAGGAAACCTCAGCACATATACTGTATATTTCAGCCAAGTCTCTCTTCACACACCAAAACTCTGGTGGATACAAACTTAACCTGTTCCACTTTCCTCAGTTCTTTCTAGTTAACAGTCTAATAAATCTTCTGCAAACTGCTTCCAATGCATTACTGTTCTTCCTTACATAAAAAGACTGATGTAGTCTCATCGGCGCCCTGTAAAACTGAAACATAACCACCCTGCTTTACAATTCAACGCCTCCATCACTGAATATTAACACTGGGCAAGGACACCCAAATTCACACTCATTTATTTATCACAGGTACAGCACATCAAAATATATTATGATATATTATGAAATGCATTAACAACCAACGCAGCCTGGGGATGTGCTGGGAGCAGCCCATAAATAGTGTCACACATTCCAGCACCAACACAGCATGCCCACCACGTCTGCAGAACAATGCAAAGCAACAATAACAACAGAACAGCAGCACATCAAGCCACTGATGAAGGGTCTAATGAAAGGTCTTGGTCCAAAATGCTGACTGTTTACTCTTTTCCATAGATGCTTTTGTGTGTCCGTTTCTTCTCTCGCTCTCGCTTACACACAAACAACACTCTCCAACCCTAGGACAGGCCATCTCTGGGCTTTCAGCTGCCAGTGGACTTATGGACTCAAAGATATTGGGCCTTCTATTTCCCCAGTGGACTTGCAGAACTAGGGCTTTGGCCATTGGACCCCAACTTCCAGACTTCCAAATGACTTTCCGGCTTCAGTCTTTGTATATCATGACTCGACAATGAAGGCGGATGAGGAACCCAAATACCAGGTCTTGAACTCCAGACTCACCAGAATCAGAATCAGGTTTATTATCACCGGCATGTGTCGTGAAATTTGTTAACTTAGCAGCAGCAGTTCAATGCAATACATAATATAGAAGAAAAAATTAATAATAAAGAAATTACAGTAAATGTATACAGTATTGAATAGATTAAACTTTGTGCAAAAACAGAAATAATATATTAAAAAAGTGAGGTCGTGTTCACAGGTTCAATGCCTATTTAGGAATCGGATGGCAGAGGGAAAGAAGCTGTTCCTGAATCGCTGAGTGTCTGCCTTCAGGCTTCTGTACCTCCTACCTGAAGGTAACAGTGAGGAAAGGGCATGCCCTGGGTGCTGGGGTGGGGTGGGAGGGGGGGGTCCTTAATAATGTACGATGCCTTTTTGAGACTCTGCTCCTTGAAGATGTCCTAGGTACTTTGCAGGCTAATACTCAAGATGGAGCCAACTAAATTTATGATCCTCTGTAGTTTATGTTGGTCCTGTGCAGTAGACCCTCCCCATACCAGACAGTGATGCAGCCTGTCAGAATGCTCTCCATGGTATACCTATAGAAGTTTTTGAGTGTTTTTGCTGACATACCAAATCTCTTCAAACTCCTAATGAAGTATAGTTGCAGTCTTATCTTCTTTATAGCTGCATTGATATGTTGGGACCAGGTTTGGTCCTCAGAGATCTTGACACGCAGGAACTTGAAACTGCTCACTCTCTCCACTTCTGATCCCTCTATGAGGATTGGTATGTGTTCCTTTGCCTTACCATTCCTGAAGTCCACAATCAGCTCTTTTGTCTTAATGATGTTGAGTGCAAGGTTGTTACTGTGACACCATGCTAGTTGGCATATCTCACTCCTGTACACCCTCTCATCACCATCTGAGATTCTACCAACAATGGTTGTATCATCAGTAAATTTATAGGTAGTATTTTGGCTATGCCTAGCCACACTGCCATGGGTATAGAGAGATTTTAAAGCAGTGGGCTTAACACACACCCCTGAGGTGCACCAGTGTTGATCGTCAGCAAGGAAGAGATATTGTCACCAATCCACATAGATTGTGGTTTTCTGGTTAGGAAGTCGAGGATCCAATTGCAGAGGGACGTACAGAGGCCCAGGTTCTGTAACTTCTCAATCAGGATTGTGGGAATGATGGTGTTAAATGCTGAGCTATAGTGAATGAACAGCATCCTGATATTGGTGTTTGTGTTGTCCAGGTGATCTAAGGTCCTGTGGAGAGCCATTGAGATTGTGTCTACCATTGACCTATTGTGGCAATAGGCAAATTGCAATGGGTCTAGGTCCTTGCTGAGGCAGGAGTTCAGCCTAGTCATGACCAACCTCTCAAAGCATTTCATCGCTGTCGATGTGAGTGCTACCGGGCATTAGTCATTAAGGCAGCGCACATTATTCTTCTTAGGTACTGGTATAATTGTTGCCTCTTTGAAACAAGTAGCATCCTTGAGTACTCCTGCCAGTTGGTTGGCACAGGTTTTCCGAGACTTACCAGGTACTCCATCAGGGCCTACACCTTGCGAGTGTTCACACTCTTTAAAGACAGCCTAACATCGGCCTCTGAGACAGAGATCACAGGGTGACCGGGTGCAGGAAGGATCTTCAGAGCTGTAGTTACATTCTCCCTTTCAAAGCAGTCATAGAAGGCATTGAGTTCATCTGGTTGTGAAGCATTGCTGCCATTCGTGCTATTGGGTTTCGCTTTGTAGGAAGTAACGTCTTGTAAACCCTGCCAGAATTGTTGTACATCCAATGTTGCCTCCAACCTCGTTAGAAATTGTCTCTTCGCCCTTGAAACAGCCCGCTGCAAGTCATACACACCAGTGACAGGACTCCAAACTCCAGGTTTCGAACTCCAAACTAGAGAAAATCTGTAGATGCCGGAAATCCAAGCAACACACACAAAATGCTGGAGGAAATCAGCAGCATCGATGAAAAAGAGTAAACAGTCGACGTTTCGGGTTGAGACCCTTCATCACCTCCTGTTTTGATGACTAACATATGTAGGGGATTACCAGACTTTCTGCCCATTTGCCAGCTGGAAATTCCGATCTCGGAATCCGGCAATGACTTGCTGATAATCTCATCCTGTCTGGTCTCCTGTTTCAATAACCACAGATGTCCTTCATCCCACATCCACATCACTGGGCTTTGAACATGGATTGGAGGCCTAGACTCCAGCCTGACTTCTAACTCCCCCACATTCCTGTCCCTAAACTCTGACCTCACCCCTAGCTCTGCTTCTAGTCCCAAAACAATCCCCAACTCCCCTGTCCATCCCAAAGCCATCTCAGACTCCCCTAACAGACTCAAACCCATCCCTAACTCCCCAGTCAGTTCCAGAACATCCTTAACAAGCCTAAAAAGACCTCTACAGAGACTGCAGGTTAGCACATTTTAGTCTGAAGTGGATGTCTCTCTGGCATTGTATCTCATGTATCCGTTCATTCAAGGGCTGCAAGCTTTGCAGGCTGTGCCAGCATTTAATTGTTCATTCTCATTAGCCATAGAGAAGGAGGCGAATGCCTTTTTGAACAGTTGTTATCTAGAGCATTTACACCAAAGTGAAACATAACCTCTGCCTTCTCACGTTCTCTCCCCACAGATGTTGACAGACCTGCTGAGTTTTACCATTGTGATTTTATAAACATATTTGTCTAGCAATTTCAATATTATGCCTTATTTCTAAATAGTGAAAAGTAACATAATGATTACAGTATAATTTAATTCTTTTTTTCATTTTTTGAATGAAAGTGGTCTAATCCTGTCTTTAGGAGTGTGGACTCTATCTAGTCTTCCAAAGAATATTCCTCACATCGAGCTTGTCTACACTACTACACACTGCCTTCCTTTGTTCTTTCTGTAACACATTCAGAGCAACTGGTTTTAAATTTAACATTTTCATAACTATAGCAAGAATCTGAATGATCAGATCAGAATCTGATTTATTTTCTCCGAAATGTAAAAAAATACAAAAAAAAGGCTTTGTAGTTTACAACAGGAATTCTGCAGATGCTGGAAATTCAAGCAACATACATCAAAGTTGCTGGTGAACGCAGCAGGCCAAGCAGCATCTATAGGAAGAGGCGCAGTCGACGTTTCAGGCCGAGACCCTTCGTCGGACTAACTGAAGGAAGAGTGAGTAAGGGATTTGAAAGCTGGAGGGGGAGGGGGAGATGCAAAATGATAGGAGAAGACAGGAGGGGGAGGGATAGAGCCGAGAGCTGGACAGGTGATTGGCAAAAGGGGATACGAGAGGATCATGGGACAGGAGGCCTAGGGAGAAAGACGGGGGGGGGGTGACCCAGAGGATGGGCAAGAGGTATATTCAGAGGGACAGAGGGAGAAAAAGGAGAGTGAGAGAAAGAATGTGTGCATAAAAAGGAGTAACAGCTGGGGTACGAGGGGGAGGTGGGGCCTAGCGGAAGTTAGAGAAGTCAATGTTCATGCCATCAGGTTGGAGGCTACCCAGACGGAATATAAGGTGTTGTTCCTCCAACCTGAGTGTGGCTTCATCTTTACAGTAGAGGAGGCCGTGGATAGACATGTCAGAATGGGAATGGGATGTGGAATTAAAATGTGTGGCCACTGGGAGATCCTGCTTTCTCTGGCAGACAGAGCGTAGATGTTCAGCAAAGCGGTCTCCCAGTCTGCGTCGGGTCTCACCAATATATAAAAGGCCACATCGGGAGCACCGGACGCAGTATATCACCCCAGTCGACTCACAGGTGAAGTGATGCCTCACCTGGAAGGACTGTTTGGGGCCCTGAATGGTGGTAAGGGAGGAAGTGTAAGGGCATGTGTAGCACTTGTTCCGCTTACACGGATAAGTGCCAGCAGGGAGATCAGTGGGGAGGGATGGGGGGGACGAATGGACAAGGGAGTTGTGTAGGGAGCGATCCCTGCGGAATGCAGAGAGAGGGGGGGGAGGGAAAGATGTGCTTAGTGGTGGGATCCCGTTGGAGGTGGCGGAAGTTACGGAGAATAATATGTTGGACCCGGAGGCTGGTGGGGTGGTAGGTGAGGACCAGGGGAACCCTATTCCTAGTGGGGTGGTGGGAGGATGGAGTGAGAGCAGATGTACGTGAAATGGAGGAGATGCGTTTAAGAGCAGAGTTGATAGTGGAGGAAGGGAAGCCCCTTTCTTTAAAAAATGAAGACATCTCCCTCGTCCTAGAATGAAAAGCCTCATCCTGAGAGCAGATGCGGCGGAGACGGAGGAATTGCGAGAAGGGGATGGCGTTTTTGCAAGAGACAGGGTGAGAAGAGGAATAGTCCAGATAGCTGTGAGAGTCAGTAGGCTTATAGTAGATATCAGTGGATAAGCTGTCTCCAGAGACAGAGACAGAAAAAGATCTAGAAAGGGGAGGGAGGTGTCGGAAATAGACCAGGTAAACTTGAGGGCAGGGTGAAAGTTGGAGGCAAAGTTAATAAAGTCAACGAGTTCTGCATGCGTGCAGGAAGCAGCGCCAATGCAGTCGTCGATATAGCGAAGGAAAAGTGGGGGACAGATACCAGAATAGGCACGGAACATAGATTGTTCCACAAACCCAACAAAAAGGCAGGCATAGCTAGGACCCATACGGGTGCCCATAGCTACACCTTTAGTTTGGAGGAAATGGGAGGAGCAAAAGGAGAAATTATTAAGAGTAAGGACTAATTCCGCTAGACGGAGCAGAGTGGTGGTAGAGGGGAACTGATTAGGTCTGGAATCCAAAAAGAAGCGTAGAGCTTTGAGACCTTCCTGATGGGGGATGGAAGTATATAAGGACTGGACATCCATGGTGAAAATAAAGCGGTGGGGGCCAGGGAACTTAAAATCATTGAAAAGTTTAAGAGCGTGAGAAGTGTCACGAACATAGGTCGGAAGGGATTGAACAAGGGGTGATAAAACAGTGTCGAGGTATGCAGAAACGAGTTCGGTGGGGCAGGAGCAAGCTGAGACAATAGGTCGGCCAGGACAGGCAGGTTTGTGGATCTTGGGTAGGAGGTAGAAACGGGAAGTGCGGGGTGTGGGAACTATAAGGTTGGTAGCAGTGGATGGGAGATCCCCTGAGCGGATAAAGTCGTTGATAGTGTGGGAGACAATGGCCTGGTGCTCCTTGGTGGGGTCACGATCGAGGGGTAAATAAGAGGAGGTATCCGCGAGTTGTCGCTGTGCCTCGGCAAGGTAGTTTACTGTACCTTTACTAGCTCTTCTATTGAACTGTCTAATTACACCCTCTCTTGCTCTTTCCCTGCACCCTTGTGATCTTCTCCATAGAGATGTTTCCACTTCTGGGAAAGATTTTCAGTTGAGTTTAATCTAACCGTTCAAACTTTGTTAAAAGTTTAATACTACAGAAATATTTATCCAAGGACAAAATATTCTTTTAATGTGACTGACAGATTTATAAAGAGGAATAAAACTGATGCCAGTTTTATACATTTCCATTATCTGGCAATATTGATGGCATTTAATTACTTTTATTGAAGGGATATTTACAATGGCTTTTCAATAGTATATTTTTAATTCCCTAGTTTTATTTGAATGCTTCATTGTTGACAGTTTGTTTTTACATTAAAGACTTTTCCCCCCAAACACAAGGGAATGGAAAAGAGTGACAGCAGCAAGATGCTACCTGTTCACAGAATAAACTTTGCAACTGCTTGAAATAGCTCCGTGAAAAGTGTCATCCTAAATCACAACCTCTGCATGAAGCCAGCTGATGTATCAGAGACACTATTGTTCTGAAGTTTATTTAACAAGTTAACTAAACCATGATCATTTGAAAGCATTTATTAGGGCTGAACTGAATTAGCCTGACAAAGTTAAAGCACAATAATAAATAAAAGCCCAATAAGACTGCTGCAAAAAGCACACTTTCAGAACAGATAGTAGTTTAATGCAGCAAGCAGCAGCTGTGTATTGAAAATAGAAGATTAAATATTTTTGATTGTCTGCAGTTCAGATGCAAGATGCATTAAAAATTACTGATTGTTGGAATTGATATTAATAAATTTGCCTAGAATATATCTGCAAAATAAATATCTTCCTTAAATTAATGCACAAGGAACTGTTAAATAAAACCAGAAAATATCAGAAACACTCATTCCAAAAGACAGGAGGCATGAGATCATGGGAAATGTGGCATTGTGGATCAGAATTGGTTAACACTCAGAAAGCAGAGGGTGGTAGGTACAGCATATTTTGCCAGGTGGTCAGTGATCTGTGATGTTCTGGGACCCTTGCTCTTTGTGATTTTATCAGTGACTTGAATGAGGAGGTGGAAGAGGGTGTTATTAAGAAGGCAGATGACATGAAGGTTGGTGGTATTGTAGAAGGTTGTCATAGGTTACAATGGGACATTGACAGAATGAGGACTTTTTAAAGTGACAGATGGAGTTCAATCCAGAAAAATGTGAAGTGATTCATTTTTGGAAGGTTGAACTTGAAGGCACAATACAGAGTTAATGGCAGGATTCTTAGTAGTGTAGAGGAGCAGATTCCTCAAAGTTGCAGCACAAGATGATAGGGTTATTAAAAAGGCGTATAATGCATTAACCTTTGTTAGTCGGGGATTCAGTTCAAGAGCAATGAGGTACTGTTGCAGTTCTATAAAACTCTAGTCAGACCACTCTTGGGAGTTCAGTATAGCAAGGATCTGGAAGCTTTAGGGAGGATGCAGAGGAGATTTAGAACAATCGGAGAGAATGCCTTATGAAGATAGTTTGAGTGAAATATGGCTATTTTTCTTGGAGCAAAAAAGATGAGAAGTAACTTGATAGAGGTGTACAAGATCATAAGAGACATTTTAACCCATGGCCAATCAGCAATTGGAAGCATGAAAAGACATACAAGGGGTGATTGATAAGTTCGTGGCCTAAGGTAGAAGGAGTCAATTTTAGAAAACCTAGCACATTTATTTTTCCTACATTTACACACTTAGTCCAGCGGTCGTGGAGCATACGGATCCCTTCTTTGTAGAAGTCGGCGTCTTGGACCTCCAGAAGTGGTCCACAGCATGGAGTGATTGATAAGTTCATGGCCTAAGGTAGAAGGAGATGAGTTCTTAACTTCAAACTTTCTGCATTTTCACTCAGAGTTGAACTGCGCGTGCATGTAACAAGAGCTGTATAACTCACCTCCTTCTAATGTAGGCCACAAACTTATCAATCACCCCTGCTGTGGACCACCTGGAGGTCCAAGACACTCTCGTTACATGCACGTGCAGTTCAACTGTTTGAGTGATAATGCAGAAAGTTTGAAGTTAATAATTCATCTTCTTCTACCTTAGGCCACGAACTTATCAATCACTCCTCGGTATGGACCACTTCTACAAAGAAGGGATCCGTATGCTCCATGACTCCTGGACTAAGTGTGTACATGTAGGAGGGGACTATGTTGAAAAATAAATGTGCTAGGTTTTCTAAAATTGACTCCTCCTACCTTAGGCCACAAACCTATCAATCACCCCTCATAGTTCATTCAGGTTCACCAACTGAGTACATAAGGCATCAATTCGTGGCAGTTTGGTCTTTGAACAGCGGCCAGTTGGGATTGACTGATGAGAACAAATAAAAATAAGGCAGGGGTAAGCTGAGTGACCACTGTTGGAGTGGACAGTATTAGAGTGGTTATTTGAGGCTTTAGCTCTTCCAGACTTTAACAAGGAGAAGCTTGTGTGAGAGAAGGTGAAAAGGCTGCAGGTAAATTTTTCTTCCAATTTATTTATATTTGAACAGTTAGAACAGTAGGGTTGCCAGGCAGCATAGTTGAATCAACACACATAAAAGTTGCTGGTGAACGCAGCAGGCCAGGCACCATCTGTAGGAAGAGGTACAGTCGATGTTTTGGGCCAAGACCTGACTAAGGGTCTCGGCCCGAAACGTCAACTGTACCTCTTCCTAGAGATGCTGCCTGGCCTGCTGCGTTCACCAGCAACTTTTGTGTGTGTTGATTGAACTTCCAGCATCTACAGATTTCCTCGTGTTAGCATAGTTGAATGCTCCTCTTCTGGGATTCATGAAGTCCGGGAGACCTCCAGTGCCCCGGACAACTTCACCTACAAGAAGTGCATCCAGTTGCAGCTTTTAACACTCCACGTTAAGAAGTTGAAGCTGGAACTGGATGAACTCCAGATCATTCGGGAGGCTGAGGGGGTGACAGATAGGACATATAGAGAGGTAGTTACACCCAAGGTGCAAGATCCAGGAGACTGGGTGACAGTCAGGAAGGGAAAAGAGTTAAAGCCCTCTCCACCGTTAAGTACATCTACAACGAGTGCTGTCACAGGAAAGTAGCATTCATCATCAAGGAGCCTCACCATCCAGACAATGCTCTCTTCTTGCAGCTGCCATCAGGGAGGAGGTACAGGGACCTCAGATCCCACACCACCAGGTTCAGGAACAGTTATTACCCTTCAACCATCAAGCTCTTGAACCAGAAGATAACTACACATAACTACACACCAGAAGATCACTAACTACTCCCACAACCTATGGACTTACTTTCAAGGATTTTTCATCTCATGGTCTCAATATTTATTATTTCTTTATTTTTGTTTATTGTATTTGCACAATTTGTTGTCTTTTGCATATTGGTTGTTTGTACCTCTCACTTTGTAATTACTGTGAATGCCCGCAAGAGAATGAAGAGGGCTTGAATGTTATCACCTCCTACAAAGTGAAACCAAGTGACACAGGTGACAACAAGGCTTTGCTGCCACATGTCCTCAATGCCTTTCATGCTTGCTTTGATCATCAAAACATGGAGGCTCCTTCATGAACTTCCACAGCCCCTGCTGACCCTATGATTTCGGTGTCGGAGACCGATGTCAGAATCAGAATCGGGTTTATTATCACCAGTATGTGTCACGAAATTTGTTAACTTCGCAGCAGCAGTACAATGTAATACATAATCTAGAAAAAAATAAGAAATAAAATAAAGCATAATAATAAATAAATCAATTACGTATATTGAATAGATTATTTAAAAATGTGCAAGAACAGGAATACTGTATATTAAAAAAGTGAGGTAGTATCCAAAGCTTCAAAGTCCATTTAGGAATCGGATGGCAGAGGGGAAGAAGCTATTCCTGAATCGCTGAGTGTGTGCCTTCATGCTTCTGTATCTCCTACCTGATGGTAACAGTGAGAAAAGGGCATGCCTTGGGTGCTGGAGGTCCTTAATAATGGATGCTGCCTTTCTGAGATACTGCTTCCTAAAGATGTCCTGGGTACTTCATAGGCTAGTGCAAAGATGGAGCTGACTAGATTTACAACCTTCTGCAGCTTCTTTCAGTCCTGTGCAGTAGCTCCTCCACACCAGACAGTGATGCAGCCTGTCAGAATGCTCTCCATGGTACAACTATAGAAGTTTTTGAGTGTATTTGCTGACATGCCAAATCGCTTCAAACTCCTAATAAAGTATAGCTGCTGTCTTGCCTCCTTTATGACTACATCAATGTGTTGGAACCAGGTTAGATCCTCAGAGATCTTGACACCCAGGAACTTGATGCTGCTCACTCTCTCCACTTCTGATCCCTCTCTGAGGATTAGCAGGTATTCCTTCGTCTTACCTTTGCTGAAGTCCACAATCAGCTCTTTCATCTTACTGACGCTGAGTGCCCGGTTGTTGCTGCGGTACCATTCCACTAGTTGGTATATCTCACTCCTGTACGCCTTCTCGTCACCACCTGAGATTCTACCAACAATGATTATATCATCAGTAAATTTATAGATTGTATTTTCGCTATGCCTAGCCACACAGACATGTGTATATATAGAGTAGAGCAGTGGGTTAAGCACACACCCTGAGGTGCACCAATGTTGATCGTCAGCAAAGAGGATATGTTATCACCAATCCGCACAGATTGTGGTCTTCCGGTTAGGAAGTCGAGGATCCAATTACAGAGGAAGGTACAGAGGCCCAGGTTCTGCAACTTTTCAATCAGGATTGTGGAAATAATGGTATTAAATGCTGAGCTGTAGTCGATGAACAGCATCCTGACATAGGTGTTTGTGTTGTCTAGGTGGTCTAAAGCCGTGTGAAGAGCCATGGAGATTGCGTCTGCCGTTGACCTATTGTGACGATAGACAAATTGCAATGGGTCCAGGTCCTTGCTGAGGCATGAGTTCAGTTTAGTCATGACCAACCTCTCAAAGCATTTCATCACTGTCGATGTGAGTGCTACCAGGCAATAGTTGTTAAGGCAGCCCACATTATTCTTCTTTGGCACTGCTATAATTGTTCGCTTTCTGAAGCAAGTGGGAACTTCTGCCCGTAGCAGTGAGAGGTTTAAAATGTCCTTGAATACTCCCGCTAGTTGGTTGGCACAGGTTTTCAGAGCCTTACCAGGTACTCCATCGGGACTTTCTGCCTTGCAAGGGTTCACTCTCTTTAAAGACAGTCTAACATTGACTTCTGAGACAGAGATCACAGGGTCATCAGGTGCAGCACAGATCTTCACAGCTGTAGTTGTGTTCTCCCTTTCAAAGCGTTCATAGATGGCGTTGAGTTCATCTGGTAGTGAAGCATTGCTGCCATTCATACTATTGGGTTTCGCTTTGTAGGAAGTAATGTCTTGCAAACCCTGCCAGAATTGTTGTACATCCAATGTCGCTTTGTAGGAAATAATGTCTTGCAGTCCCTGTCAGTTGCCTTGCATCCGATATTGCCTCCAACCTCATTCAAAATTATTCCTTCGCCCTTGAAATAACCCTCTGCAAAACATACCTGGTTTTCTGGTACAGGCCTGGGTTGCCAGACTTGAGTGCCACAGATCTAGCCTTCAGCAGAGGACGGACCTCCCGGTTCATCCATGGCTTTTGGTTTGGGAATGTACAATAAGTCTTTGTAGGCACACACTCATCCACTCAGGTTTTAATGAATTCGGTAATAACTGCAGCATACTCATCCAGGTTCAAAGATGAATCCCTGAATACAGTCCAGTCCATCAATTCAAAGCAGTCCTGTAGGCACTCCTGTGCCTCCCTTGTCCAAACTTCTTGGTCCTCACAACTGGTGCTGCAGTCTTCAGTCTCTGCCTATACTCAGGGAGTAGAAGACTGAACCCAGGGAAAGCGTCTAGCCCAGATGGGGTACCTGGCTAGGTACTAAAGACCTGCGTCGAACAACTAGCTGGAGTTTTCACCAAAATCTTTAATCTCTTGCTTCGACAGTCTGAGGTACCCACCTGCTTCAAGGAGGCATCAATTACACTAGGTGCCAACATGACAACCTGACTCAATGACTATCATCCAGTAGCACTTATATCCACTGTGATGAAGTGCTTTGAGAGGTTGGTGATGCAAGGATGTGGCAGTGGTACGAACCCAAGTGCTGAACACAGGCGCGGAGGCCGAGTTGGGAGGCGTTATGGTCGTAGCGGGCATGGAATTGGTGTACAGAGAGAGTCTTTAGCCGAAGTCTTGTTTTTAGTAGAGAATTCAGGAACGATGCTAGCCTTAGAACTGGTAGTCCTAAGAACCATGGAACGAGGCTACTCATATAAGAGTGGACCAATGAACTGGCAACTGTGACCAGGGTCTTTATCCTGTAGTTTCTGATGGGAAGCAGGTGTGTGCAGTTAGTGGAACCTGGGAATGACTGGAATTTAAATGAGGTGATTGAGGCCCAATTCCTGACGTAAATGGCATGGTGGGTGATTGCCAGAAGGGACCATGACAATATCAACTCCTGCCTGAGAAGCAACTTCGATCTACTCCAATTTGCCTACCATCTCAACAGGTCAACAGCAGATGCCATTTCAATGGCTCTTCACTCTACCCTGGAACATTTGGACAGTAAGGGTGCATATCTCAGGAAGCTCTTAATTGAATTCAATACCATCATCCCCTGAAAACTAATCAATAAGCTTCGAGTCCTGGGCCTCAATACCACTTGGAACCTCAATTAACTCAGCTGCAGACTCCAGGCGGTTCAGATTGCCAACAACACCTCCACAATCTCCCTAAGTGTGCTTAGTCCCCTGCTCTACTCACTTTATACTTATGACCGAGGGTCAGCACAGCTCCAATGCCATATTTAAGTTTACCCATGCCAATTTTGTTGTTGGCAAAATTAAGGGTGGTAACCAATCGGCATGTAGGAGGGTGATGGGAAATCTGGTTGAGTAGTATCACAACAACAACATCGCACTCAATGTCAGCAAGGCCAAGGAGATGATTATTGACTTCACGACAAGGAAACCACAGAGAACCATGAGCCAGTACTCATCAGAAAATTAGAGGTGGAAGTTGTTGGAAGTTTGTGAAGATTTGGCATCTAGAACTTTGACAGTCTTCTATGGATGTGTGGTGGTGAACAGCTACATCACAATCTTGTATGGAAACACCAATATTCTCGTATGGAAAATCCTAGAAAAAGAAGTGGATGCAGCCCAGTCCATCACAGGCAAAGCCCTCACCACCATTGAACGCTGTTGCAGGAAAGCTGCATCCATCGGCAAGGTCTCCCACTATCCAGGCCATGCTCTCCTTCTCTGCTGTCAGGAAGAAGGTGCAGGACCTTCAGGACTCGCACGACTAGGTTCTGGAATGTCAACCATCAGGCTCTGAAATCAGAGAAGATAACTGCACTTGTCCTCCACTGAACAGAACTCATTGTCAAGGACTTCATTCCATGTTCTCCATATTTATTGCCAATTTATGTAATATTATTACTATTACCTTTTTTCTCTTTCTTCTTGTATTTGAACACTTATTTTTTTTGTACATTGGCTGTTGTCTGTCCTGTTGGGTACAGTCTTTCCTGGAATCTATTGTGTTCCTCGAATTTACTGTGATTGCCGCTAAGAAAATCAATGTCAGGGCTGTATATGGTGACATATTTATTTTGATAATAAAGTTACTTTGAACTTTGAATAAAACCAGGTAGTTTTCATGCTGAAAGTAATGAGCTAAACACAAATATACTGCGTGCTCCATCCCGACACTTCCTCCGCCAGAACATTGCTTTTATGTGCAAATATAGCCCTTGTAATTTTTATTTTTCAAACAAATGTGCTAGTAGACCTCTGCAAGGATCAAGGGAGTCTGTGATGTGCTCACTGTAGAGACCCATTGATCTATGGCTTTGTTAGTTACTGCTGATTGCAGGGACCTATGGTCATGGGGCACAATTGGCCTGCTCCGTCAGTTGTAGCTAGCCCATTTATTGATGCTTCTCTCAACCCTGCATTACCCACTCCTGTTCTCCCTCCCAACAGGCAGTCATTGAGAGATTAAAAACACTAACCCACTTCCCATGGGTCAGCATGTAAAATATAGCACAGCTGCCTGCCTAGCAAGCGGTTGCTCTGTCCAAAATGCCCACTTCACATTTTAATTCTCTTAAGGGAGAACAAACCACAGTAATGATTGCATAGAGATGGTCCAGTTTTGTCATTGTTTTGAGATGAAGCATCCATATTTGTACAAAAACTGTGCCTAAAGTCTAAATGCTAAGCAAAGCTAATTTTGTGCAGCTTTCACTACCCATGAAATTTTATTTAAAACATTGAATACCTTCAGTGATGGTCAGCATACCTAATTTTTTTGTTAACTCTGATTTTCCATTGTTTAAAATAAATCAGTGAAGCCTGGCACTAGAAGCAAAGTCTTAGAAAATGCAATCTTGTAGTTGAAGAAAACGACAGATAATTGTTAAGATATTGACCCACATACATTGAGCACGTTATCATAGCCCAGCTTGTAGCTACAAATCTAATTTGATGAAATTTTATTGTCAAAGAAGTACCTAGAATAGAAAATGATCAACTTTGAGGGGTAAAAAGAAAATTTCCTTTATAATTGTGAGAAATTGGTACACGTTGGTGTTAAAAGGGACAAGGGAACAAGATGTCCTCATACATAACTCACTTAAGCAGGGATATGAAAAGTGCATTCGCCTTCATGGCAAAAACATTTTGAAGACACTAGTAAAGATGTTTGACTGTGATTATCTGGGTTCCTGGTGAGGCGTCACATTGAAATTTGCATATATCTAGTCCCTTTAATTAAGGAAGGACATACACCTATTAAAATGACAATCAAATTTTCCAAGAAAGATCCTGGGATGGGGAAATTCCTTTATAAGGAGAGCATTTAAATTGGCTGGGTCTTTATTCTCTAGACTTTAGACTGAGCAATAATATTCCTGAAACATGCAAAATTCTTCTCGGGTTTGACAGGGTAGGTGCAAGGATGATGTTTTCTCTGGATCTCTAGATTTGGGATCACTATCTTAAAATAAGTGACCAGCCATTCAACCCTAGGTATAAAGAATCTTCTTTACCCACAGATAGTAAATCTTTGGAATTTTCTACCCAAGAAAGATGCAAAAAAATCAGTTACTGTGTATATTCAAGACAGAAATCGATACAGTTTTGGATATTCAGTGGATGGAGCTGCTACTAAAAAGGTGCCAAAGTGAACTGTCAGCCATTATCGTAGCAAATAGTGTGGGATGTATAAGCGCCTAATGGCTTTCTCATGCTTTTATTTATTACACTATAACAAAGAAGTCCTGGTGTTGTATTTTCTTGATAGTCTAATGGAGAATCATCCTAGGCTTCTGTAGTGAAGCCTGTAAGAATGCTTGAATTTGCTGCCTATGAGAAGGGTGAGACTGCTACCAAACAAACACAGTTAAATTATCCCTTTTTGCCCTCATATCAATTAGAAATTTGTAAAGCTTCAGCAGCACACAAAAATGCTGGAGAAACTCAGAAGGTCAGGCAGCATCTATGAAGAGGAATAAAGAGTTCATGTTTTTGGCCTGAGACTGCAAAGTACAAAGTGCATTTATTTATTATCAAAGGAAGTATAAATTATACAACCTTGACATTTGTTTGCTTATAGGCAGTCCAAGGCAAGAAACCAAAAGAACCCAATGAAAAAGAATAAAGACCCAATGTGTGCAGAGAGAGAGAGAAAAAAACACAAATCACGCAAACAATAGAAGCAAGCAACAACAACAGTATTCTGAACCAAACTGAGTCCTCAGATCCAAATCCCCGGAGAAGTCCGGAGTAGGCCCAAAGCCTCAATATTCAGTTCATCCTATCAGCGGGGCAAATTGCCAGAAAGTTCGCAAACACTAAGCTCAGCAGCCTTAGCGTCACAGTGAGGGGAGCTGCCAGTCTATCTTGTCCGGCGTTTAAATTGTCCGAACAATGGATCATGTCTTGCATTAGGACCCGAGCTCCACTGCAGCAAATTGCTCCAGACCGAGATTTTGCTACTGAAGAAGCCATTCTCAACCTCTCCAAATCAGTCGGCACCCACAGCGATCAAGCCTGGCCGAACTCTCAACACCCTGACTTTCCAGTCTATCTGGGCCTGCGTTTAAATTGTCCAAACAGCGGATTGTGTGTCACATCAGGGCCTTGGCTCCACCGCAGCAAACTGCTCTGGGCCTAAAACATGCCGCCCAATGATTCGTTCGGACCTAGATTTCACTGCTGAAGAAGGTGTTCTTGCCATCTCCAAATTGGCTTGGTGCTTAGAGTGATCTGCCTTTGAACTTAAGTTAGTTGGATGGGCATCGGAACTCCCCTGCCTCATCTTCTCCACTCCAAATCGATCACTCCAAGCAGCATGACTCCACCTCAAAGTGTGTTGATTTTGCACGCCACAGCAGGGCATATCTCTCGACTTCACTTTGCCTTCACTCGTCTCTTCATTATTTGTGGTGGTAGGTTACCACAATTTACTTCAAAAAAGTGTTGTTAGTAATGTTTTTAATTGAATTCCTTTGTTTTTGAACCATCAGTAAGCTGTCGCATGCCTTTGGTAGCGCCATCTTAAACCAGGTTCCAAGTAAGGGGAAAGATGGTGTCTTAAAGTATCAGGTGTATCCCTACTATGGATTATTTGAAAGCCAGGATGTTCTAAGAACAATACAGAGTAATTATTTCCTTCCTTTTATCAACTGATAACAAATCTGTCCCATTAAGTTTATCAATTTCCATACGGACATCCTGTACTGAACTTGACTGGTTCCATGTAGAAATAAATTCAATTATAAATCGCTCTGGTTGAAATGAGCTCTAATGCCTTACCCTGAACACAAACACAGTGGGATGTCCTTGTGATCCAGTGCTCACATTTTAAGATTTGGCGGGAATTTTACATAAATCCACCAAAGCCTCTAAAACCTTTTAAATCCTTTCATATTTTCCAAGTAATTTAAAAATTTAATCTAAACCTAAATGCTGTAATTTTAACTTCATTTACCAGCATGATTGTAGATCATGTGGTTTCTGAAGTCAGAAATGACTTCCAGCTGCACATACTCTGAAAATTTTCAACATTCTTGTGATGTTATCTGTTTTTCAAATTCAATTTGTGCAAATACATTAACTACCATGATGATGTGGCTCAGCCTTCCACAGGAAAGTCACTTTTCATCCATCAGTTTTCTACTCAGTGGTTTAGATTGTCCAAGAATGCTTAAATTTCAAAATACTTATTTGCATTTTCAGTGCCCCACTTCCTACCACATAAAGTTATCTTGAACCCTTTAATACTCCATAAACTTTGTCATCCTTTAATTTAGATTTTTCATGTATCGCCAAATACATTAAAAAACAGATATTGCTCAGTTTACGAATTTTCCAAATAATGCCATTGACTCCACAGGATATGTGGTCTTGATTCACAAAGCTTTAATCACCATTTCAATTAAACCATGCTAATTATCATTTGTAATGCATTTTGTGCATCCCACACAATGTCACAGAAATGTTTGCCTTTGTTGAATGGTAGAGGAATCGCTATGGTGATTCATCATATTTTGTTCTGCACACTCTAGTATTGAATCATAACATCCCAGTAGTTTTAAGGATTGCAACTCTTCTGAAAAAAAAGGGGAAGTTATAATCGCAAATACTAAACCAGAGTAAGTAGGTGGGGGGGGGTGGGGGGGGAGAGAGGAAGCAGATCACAGAGAAGGAGCAGTGAGAAATGATCCCTCTGAAGTTCCATTGAAGAGAAGATTTAAACTTCTTCGGAGAAGTCATGCCTTGAAGAGATTTCACACTGGAGCAGCAAATCATAAACACAAGAGATTAGAACTGCATAATGTGATCTGAGGGAATGGGAAAAATGAGGGTTTAGCATGTGGTTTGAATGAGGTTAGTGGATATTCAGGAACATTGGGCTCTTTTGGAAGAGAATGCCCTCATACAGTACATGACCAACATAAGGGATATGTGCGCATGGCTCCTATGCATACAAGAGACTAAAAAAAACACTGTTAGAAGGCAATGTTAAATTGATAAATGAGGCTGGGTTTGATGAAATAGAACAGAATAAAATGGAAGAGTAATTTTGGATTTGCATGTTGAATAGCTTTTAGAAATGAAGATATGAACGAAAAGCCAACTGGATAGTACCACAATCTCCAAAGCAAATTACTACAAGATTTCATATGCATTTTACCACAGAGAAAATGACTGCCATCCTCAAAGACGATGGTTACAATATGGAGTGCAGCTTTAAATGTGGTTGCTTGAACAAAAATGCTGTATTTTGCTATAAAGGATGATATCAGATACTTTTATATCACATATAATATCATCCAGCTTTTTTTAATATTGAAACTAATTGGAAATGTCTTTTCAATTTCCAAATGTCCAAGAATGCAACACTGTTCCTTGTTGCAGAAGAGAATATTAACAACATAAGCTGTGCAATTATACAATATTCTACAGTGGGAAAATGTAATGCTGTAAAGTACTTCTGATTGTAAGATTTTTAATACTTGCAAAGATTGCAAAATTATTTCAATTTATAAGCAACTACAGTTAGGAACAAAAAATCCTTATGATTTGTCTACAGACAGAATATTGTGTAGATAACATCCACTTGCATAAAATAAAATGGTGTTAAGGCAAATAAATTAACAATGAAATTATTATGGAAATGCTCACAGATAAAAGCAGTAAATTTAAAGGAATGTGTTTGAGAGAGACCTGGTGCAAACACTGAATGAAGATAGTATTTACACTTTGTTGCCACCAAATTCTATGAGCAATTTACAATGAGACAGTGTCAACACCACTATACAGTGGCTGAAGTGGATGATAAATAATAAATGCAAGAGATTAGAAGATGCTGGAAATCTTGAGCAACACACAGAAAATGCTGGAGGAACTCAGCAAGTGAGGGTGGCGAATAAGCAGTCAATGTTTTGGCCAAGACCTGGTAATAAATAATCTTATCCTCCAGAGTTCGATGTTCAAAGGAAATTCAATACCAAAGTACATATGTAGCACCATATACAACCCCAAAATTCATTTTCTTTTGGGCAATCACAGCAAATAGAAGAAAAACTAGAGTCAACGAAAGACCACACCCAACATGGACAAACAACCAATCTGCAAAAAAACCCATCAAACTGTACAAATACAAAAAAAAGAAAAAATGAAATAATAATGCTAATAAATAAGCAATAAATACTGAGAACATGAGATGAAGAGTCCTTGAAAGTGAGTGCATAGGTTGCGGGAACAGTTCAGTAATGGTACGAGTAAAGTTGAGTGAAGTTATCCTCACTGGTTCAAGATCCTGATGGTTGAGGGGGTAATAACTGTTCCTAAACCTAGAGGTTCAGATCCCGAGACTTCTGTGCCTTCAACCTGATGGCAGCAGACAGAGGAGAACATATCCTGGATGGTGGGGGTCCTTGATGATGGATGCTGCTTTCCTTCAACAGCGCTCTGTTATATGCTGAGCCTTTACCCATGATGGACTGGGCTATATCTACTACTTTGTGTAGCCTATTCCACACAAGGGAATTGATGTTTCCATACCAGGTCGGAATGTATACCCTCCAGCACACATCTACAGATGATTGCCAAAGTTTTAGATAACATGCCAAATCTTCGCAAGCTTTGAAAAAAGTAGAGGCTTGACATCAGTGAATTTTTTTAACATCTGGACCTTGAATGTATTGATCCCTTTAGTCACAGACTCATACAGCATGGCAGTAACTAATATGCTGAACAAGATTCCCATCTAAGGTAGTCCCATTTGCTCATATTTGGTGTCTACTCCTCTAAAAGTTTCCTATCCACGTACCTGTCCAAATGCCAAAATAGCAGAGAAAGATACAGCATGGAAAATACCTCTCTTCCCCAATGAGTGCTCAAAACCAGTAAGCACCCTTTTTTTTAAATACTAATCCAATGAATGAAACATATCCACTCCCGCCTGAGAAGCTTCAATGTGCCTACAGCACAACAGGTCCATAGCAGATGTCACTTCACTGGCTCTTCAATCAACCCTGGAACATCTGAACAGCAAAGATGCATTCCTCAGGATGCTCTTTATCAAATTCAGCTCAGCATTCAACATTATCATCCCCTCAAAACTAATCAATAAACTTCAATGCCTTGGTCTCAATATACACTTGTGCAACTGGATCCTCGATTTCCTCATTTACAAACCCAGTCAGTTCAGATTGGCAACATCTTCTCCACCAGCACAGGTGCACCACAATGCTATGTGTTTAGCCTCCTGGTCTACTTACTTTATACTTATGACTTTGAGGCTAAGCACAGCTCCAATGGCATATTTAACTTTGCTGACATCTCCTGGTGGTGACAAACCAACATGTAGGAGGGAGATTGAAAATCTGGCTGAGTGGTGCCACAACAGCAATCTCTCAATGTCAGTCATAGTCATAGTCATAGTCATACTTTATTGATCCCGGGGGAAAATTGGTTTTCACTACTGTTGCACCATAAATAATAAATAGTAATAGAACCATAAATAATTAAATAGTAATATGCAAATTATGCCAGTAAATTATGAAATAAGTCCAGGACCAGCCTGTCGGCTCAGGGTGTCTGACCCTCCAAAGGAGGAGTTGTAAAGTTTGACGGCCACAGGCAGGAATGACTTCCTATGACGCTCTGTGTTGCATCTCGGTGGAATGAGTCTCTGGTTGAATGTACTCCTGTGCGCACCCAGTACATTATGTAGTGGATGGGAGACATTGACCAAGATGGCATGCAACCTTTTCAGACACCACCGTGAGAGAGTCCAGTTCCATCCCCACAACATCACTGGCCTTACGAATGAGTTTGTTGATTCTGTTGGTGTCTGCTACCTTCAGCCTGCTGCCCCAGCACACAACAGCAAACATGATAGCACTGGCCACCACAGACTCGTAGAACGTCCTCAGCATCGTCCGGCAGATGTTAAAGGACCTCGGTCTCCTCGGGAAATAGAGACGGCTCTGATCTTTCTTGTAGACAGCCTCAGTGTTCTTAGACCAGTCCAATTTATTGTCAATTCGAAGGCCAAGGGGCTGATTATTGATTTCAGGAGGAGAAAACCGGAGGTCCATGACCCAGTCTTCATTCAGAAATCAGAGGTGGAGAGGGCCAGCAACTTTAAATTCCTCAATACTATCATTTCAGAGGACCTGTCCTGAGGCCAGCACGTAAATGTAATTATGAAGAAAGCACAACTGCACCTCTACTTCCTTAGGAGCTTGCAAAGATTTGGCATGACATCTAAAACTTTGACAAACTTCCATACACATGTGGTGGAAAGTTTGTTGACTGTTTGCGGCATGGCCCGGAATGGAAAGACCAATGCCCTTGAATGGAAACTCCTACAAAAAATGGTGGATACAGCCCAATCCATTACGGGTAAAGCCCTCCACACCACTGAGCACATCCACACAGAATGCTGTTGCAGGAAAACAGCATCCATCATCAAGGACCCCACCATGCAGGCCATTCCCTCTTCATTTTGATGCCATCAGGAAGAAGGTACAGGAGCCTTTGGACTCACACCACCAGATTCTGGTACAGTTATTACCCCTCAATCATCAAGCTCTTGAACCAAAGGGGATAACTTCATTCAACTTCACTCCCATAACCTATGGACTCACTTTGAAGGGCTATTCATCTTTTATATTTGCACTGATTGTTCTCCTTTACACATTAGTTGTTTGTCCATCCTGCTAGGTGGAGTCTTTCGTTGTTTCGGTTGTGTTTCTTGCATTTACTGTGTATGCCTGCAAGAAAACAAATCTCAGTGTTGTATATGGTGACATACATGTACTCTGATAATAAATTTACTTTGAACTTTGATAATCCATTTTATTTCTTACACATTCTCACGTACTCTCTCCCCAGGTCTACCTCTCATCCGTACACTAGAGGCAGTTTACAGGGACCAATTAACCTACTAATCAGCACATTTATGTTATTGTGGCAACAAACTGGAGCACTGTAGGAAGGGAGAAAGAAAAAATTCAAAATAGACAGCACTGGAGGCCAGAATCAGACATAGGTCACTGGAGCCATGAGACGACGGATGCTTTGAGAGCCCCATCATGCTCCTCCCACCACTGTGCCCGTGCCATTACATTATTAGGAAAAGAGAATCGTCAGGAGCAGAGAAACCTTTATTAATTGTAAGGTTGAATATAAAAGGAAGTTACTGGGGGAAATGTTGAAAAAATTACTTTGCATCAGCATATACATAAAATAATACCGTAGTCACCGCAGTAGAGAAAGTAACAGCACTGAGGATTGCCAAATGACGGCTAACAGATGGTTTCCTTCAAAAGGTTCTAAAAGAAACTAGCAGAAAATGTTTGAGACATCTTAATTATCATCTTCAAACTTCAGAAATCAATCAGGAAAATTGCAGTACTCAGCTACTTTTGGATGAGTTACAGACTAGTTATCATCAGTTGGTGTGTGGCCCAGTGGTTAAGGTGTTCGTCTAGTTCGAGCCTTAGCTGAGGCAGCGTGTGTATCCTTGAGCAAGGCACTTTACCACACATTGCTCTGCGACGACACCGGTGCCAAGCTGTACGGGTCCTAATGCCCTTCCCTTGGACAACAGTGGTGGCGTGGAGAGGGGAGATTTGCAGCATGGGCAACTGCTGGTCTTCCATACAACCTTGCCCAGGCCTGCACCCTGGAAACCTTCCAAGGCACAAATCTATGGTCTCATGAGACTAACAGATGCCTATAAATAGTGTGACTGAGTACCATAAGTCTCAGGTGATCACTAAGAGCTAGTAACTATTTTTGAAAAGTGGGTCAAGAATGGCAAGGATAAATGTTTTATTGAAGTGGATATTACCACAGTAAACACCGATGGATTTCCCAAAGTTATTTTTATGGAGATCCGGAATGCTCAGATAATGACAAGCAAAAGAAAATCTGCAGATGCTGGAAATCCAAGCACCACACACAAAATGCTGGAGAAACTCAATAGGCCAGGCAGCTTCTATGGAAAAAAGCACAGTTGACACCTCAGCCCAAAACGTCAACTGTACTCTTTTCCATAGATGCTGCCTGGCTTGTTGAGTTCTTCCAGCATTTTGTGTGTGTTGCTTAGATAACATCTACCTCGTAGACTATTGTTTAAAATTGAAGCTCACACAATTGAAAGCAATTTATTGATATGGCTTGGAAATGTGCTGAATGTCAACACGCACAGGTTAGACAATTGCTGCTTCTCAAATTTGCAGGCCCTAACCAAGCATCTCCTGAAAGAATATGTTTTGAATGCACAACTACTCATATTTATCAAAATAATTGAGGAGGTTGAAAAACACATATTGGGGTTTTGTATGAGTAACACTCCAAAATACTAATTAAATGGTAGAATATTAAAAGGAAAGAACATCAGGAGTCTAACATAAGAATGCATCAAACTGCCCATTCATACAACCATCACTATGAAAGCACAAGTCCACAGCATTCAAATATAGTATAATAAATATTTGATGGAGAAAAATGAATCTCATGTATATTTTAACTTTGTAACAATGCAAAAATGTGACTGTGATTATATTTGTGGCATGCATCAAGATTTTTTTTATGTTGATGAACTAATAAGTCTGCAATAGGTTCATTTTTGTTTGTGTTTCTGTCACCCATCACAAATGTTCATTTCTTTATTTCAATCACAAACCAGTTTACCAGTGTGAAATAAATGAAACTATAAAGAAAAGTCCTTTTCTCTTAAAATATTACATCAAATTAGTACTTTTTTTTATCCATGGAAACAATTTTATAATGTATGACATAGTTTTGCTTTCTTTTTGCTCTACTTACTGAATTAAATTTTTATAAATATTTCTTACTGTAATTTATAGTTTTTAGTATGTATTGCAATGTACTGCTGCCACGAACGAACAAATTTCATGACACATGCCAACACTATTAAACTTATTTCTGATTCTATCTGGATTAAAGCTAAATTTCTCATCATTCCATTAATCAAAATTAATCAAAATTTTGTGGTCAGACAGATGATTTTTAGCAGTGATACCATTTGATTCCCTGATGTTAGTGTACAGATCAAGGTGAAGAACGAACCAACTTCCATCGAAAAGAATTGGCAAATGTTAACACTGGATCGGATGCACTTGTAGATAGGTTTGATCAAAGTCAAAAACATACAAAAATAGCAATCCATTCCATTTTAATTAATTTTGAAACTATTAGCTATAATCTATGCCAAATGAAGTAAGCTGAAGAACTTGCAACCATGTTCAGCCAAAGTGCGAATTAAATGATCCAACAACTTGAACATGAAATGGTGAAGGTATGACCTGTACAAAAGGGAGAGCTGACACCTGAACCTGAGGGGGCTCAATATAATTGAGGACAAATGTATTAGAGCTGTTGCAGAGGGTTGAAACTAATCTGGCAGAATGATGGGAACCAGAGTGATAGGATAGGGCAATTGGTGTACAACTAGATGCAGTGTGCACTGAGACTATCAGGAAGGACAAGCAAATGATAGGCAAAATTTCAGTAAAGAGACGAGTGTAACATGGGGACAAAAATCAAAAAGGATGGCAAATACAGGACTGAAAAGGTTATATTTGAATGTATGCAGTATACTGAATAAGGTAGATGATTTAGAGATTGGTAGGTTATGGGTATCTTTGAGTCACGGCTGAAAGAAGATCACAGTTGGCAGCTTAACATCCAAGTTTGCACCTTGTATCAAAAGGACAGGGAGGGTGGGTTAGCTGTGCTGGTAAAAATGAAATCAAATCCTTAGAAAGATGTGGCATAGGATTGAAAGATGTTGAATCCTTGTGGGTAGATTTAAGAAACTGCAAGGGTTTCTGATCCTGATATGAGTTCACACAGGCCTTCGAACAGTAGCCAGATGTGGGCTACAACTTACAATGGGAGATAGGAAACATGTGGAATAAGGAACACACACAAAATGTTAGAACATAGAAATCTACAGCACATTACAGGCCCTTCAGCCCACAATGTTCTGCCAACCATGTAACCTACTCTAGAAACTGCCTAGAATTTCCCTACCATATAGGCCTCTATTTTTCTAAGCTCCATGTACCTATCTAAGAGTCTCTTAAAAGACCTTATTGTATCTGTGTCTACCACCGTTGCTGGCAGTGTATTCCATGCACCCACCATTCTCTGTGTGAAAAACTTACCTCTGACAACCCCCTTGTACCTACTTCCAAGCACCTTAAAACTATGCCCCCTTGTGTTAGCCATTTCAGCCCTGGGAAAAAGCCAATGACTATCCACATGATCAATGCCTCTCATCATTTTATACACCTTTATCAGGTCACCTTTGATCCTCCGTTGCTCCAAGGAGAAAAGGCCAAGTTCACTCAAGGCATAAGGCATACTCTCCAATCAAGGAAACATCCTTGTAAATCTCCTCTGCACTCTCTCTGTAGTATCTACATCCCTCCTGTAGTGAAGTGACCAGAACTGAACACAGTACTCCAAGTGTTGGAGGAGCTCAGCCCCCCAGGCAACATTTATGGAAAAGAATGAACAGCCACTGTTTCGAGCTAAGACCCTTCATCACGACTGACCTGCTGAATTCATCCAGCATTTTGTGTGTGTTGCTTTGGATTTCCAGCATCTGAAAATTTTCTCATGCATGTAAAAAGGGCAACTTTATAATAGTTATGGGGGATTTCAATATACAGGTAGATTAGGAAAATCAGGTTGGTGCTGGATCCCAAGAGAGAATTTACGAGATGGTTCTGTAGAGCAGCTTGTGGTTGAGCCCACTAGGGAAAAGGCTATTCTGGATTGAGTGTTGTGTAATGAACCAGGTTTGATTAGGGAGCTTAAACTAAAGGAACCCTTAGGAGACAGTGAACATAATATGATAGCTGTCACGCTTCAACTTGAGAGGGAGAAGTAAAGTTAGATATATTGGTATTACAGTGGATTAAAGGGAGTTATAGAGGCATATCCAAGGAGCTGGCCAAAGCTCTTGGATATGGGAAAGGGACACTAGCAAGGATGAGGGCCGAACAGCAAATGGTTGTAGTTTCCGAGAGCAATTCGATAGGCTTAGTATAGATACATCCCAAAGAAGTCTGTTAAAAACTGGATGATGTAACTGTGGCTGACATGTTAAGTCAAAAACAATATAAAAGAGATGGCATATAATCCAGCAAAAGTTAGTGGGACATTAGGGCAAAATGCTGGAGGAACTCAGTGAGCCATACAGCATCTATGGAAAACAGTACAGTTGACGTTTCAGGCCAAGACCTTTTATCAGGTCCTGACGAAGGGTCTCGGTCTGAAACGTCGACGGTACTCTTTTCCATGGATGTTGCCTGGCCTGCTGAGTTCCTCCAACATTTTGATTGTGCTACTTTATTTCCAGCGTCTGCAGATTTTCTCTTGTTTGTGATGAAGAATGAAAAGATGGAATATAAACGTAAGCTAGCCGATAATATCAAAGAGGATACCGAAAGTTCTTTCAGATATATAGAATGTAAAAGAGAGGTGAGAGCGGACATTGGACGACTGGAATATGACCCTGGAGAGGTATTAATGGAGGACAAGGAAATGGTGAACAAAGTAAATAGGTAGTTTGCATCCATCTTCACTGTGGAAGACACTAGCAGTATGCCGCAAACACGAGGAAATCTGCAGATGCTGGAATTTCAAGCAACACACAAAGTTGCTGGTGAACGCAGCAGGCCAGGCAGCATCTCTAGGAAGAGGTACAGTCAACGTTTCAGGCCGAGACCCTTCGTCAGGACCAACTGAAAGAAGAGCTAGTAAGAGATTTGAAAGTGGGAGGGCCGTAAATTTGAGTGTGTCAGGGGGCAGAAGTGTGTGAAACTGATATTAGTAGAGAAAGGTGGTGCTTGGGAAGCTGAAAGGTCTGAAGGGAGTTAAGTCACCTGGACAAGATGGACTACACCCCATGGTTCTGAAAGAGGTACTGAAGAGATTATGGGGGCATTAGAAGAGATCTTCCAAGAATCTCTAGATTGTGGAATGATTCCAGAGGACTGGAAATTGCAAATGTCACTCCACTCTTCAAGAAGGGAGGGAGGCAGAAGAAAGGAAATTATAGGCTAATTAGCCTGACCTCAGTGATTGGGAAGTACATTGTTAAGTATGAGGTTTCAGTGTATTTGGGGCCACATGATACATTAGGCCAAAGTCTGCACAGTTTCCTTAAGGGAAATCTGTTGGAATTCTTTGAGGAAATAACAAGCAGAATAGACAAAGGAGAATTGGTGGATGTTATGTACTTGGATTTTCAGAAGGCCTTTGACAAGTTGCCACGCACAAGGCTGCTTAGCAAGATAAAAGCCCATGGTATTACAGGGAAGATACTAGCATGAATAGCGGATTGGCTAATCGGCAGGAGGCAAAGATCGGGAATAAAGGGAGCCTTTCCTGGTTGGCTGCTGGTGACTAATGGCGTTCTGCCGGACTTGATGTTGGAACTGATTCTTTTTCAGTTATATGTCAATAATTGTGATGAAGGAATTGATGGCTTTGTGGTCAAATTTGCAGGCGATATGAAGAAAGGTAGTGTTGAGGAAGTAAGAAGTATGGACTAAGATAGATTTAGGAAGCACCAGGGAGCTCAACAAAAGCAAGTTCGCAGAAGTTCCAGTCTGACACCAAGTCTCTAAATTTTCAGCTTCCTCCCTACAATTTATTGGTCTAAATAAGAAAAATGACAGGGATACTGATTGGTACTGAGTGAAGGAATGTCAATGAAAAATATACTTCACTTGCAGTGAAGGCGGCATAAACAGTGGGAGACCTCCTGAAAACCTAGTAAGAACACAAATGAAAGCTCTTCAGCTCCTTGAATTGACTCACCCATTCAATATCATAGTTAAGTCTTAACTTACAATCAATGTTGCCATTAGATCCCTGTGCCATTAGATCGCCTTACTGTCTAAAAGTCCACTGATTTCAGTCTTAAATATATTCAAAGACAAGGCATTCTGAAGGTGTTCTGAAGCCGGGATAGAGAATTTCAAAGATGCAGCCCTTTGTATATCTCCCTGAATTTGCACTCAGTTGGGCATTTGGAGCGATCCAGTTGGGGGAGTGGGTAGTTAAAGGAGGAAATGCAAACATATACCAAGGAGAAAAGAAACAGGTCAGATCAATGGCACAGGAAGGCAGTCAGGGAGTAGTAGCAGAAAGATGACTGGAGAGGAAAAATGGGTAAGAGGAAAAGGTTGGGTGAAGAAACTAAATGGAGGAAGGAGAGTGGAAGGCACTGAACAGTAGAAGGATAAGGAGAGAAAATACATTTTGCCTTGATAAAGCCACAACTGTTATATTAATTATAAACATACATATCATAATACAATGTAGAATGTAATCAGCCAAAAAACTTGCAAAAGCTTAGCCATTAAAATATAAAAATTATTATACTTTCATTTGTTTTTTGAACATTCTGATGTATTGCACCTGTGATTTATACTATTAAAACAACAGTCTATGTATACATTTCATGTGAAACTTTAATTTCAACAGACGTACATAATTAAGATTGATTTTCGGTGGAGAAATAAATTACTTGCACACACATACTGCCAATTTTAAATGCACCATACTGGAGTAATTTTTCAATACTATGGAAGAACACTTCTTAAAGAATCGGTACTTTAATTTTTTTACCTTTGTATGATACCAGGGTTAAGAACTCCTCAATGTTTGTGGTTCAAAAAGCCTTTACCATGACTGTTGCTTCTCCCAAAAACTCTTGAACTGTCATCTATTTCAGCCTGTAGTTTCACAGTGGGCACGACGAAGACAGAAGACACTGGTGATGAAGAGAAATACAGAGTCAAAATGGCAACATGCTTGGCATTTTTTGACATAGAGGTTATTTATTTTCCTAATTCATAGCAGATACAGTAACAAATCAATTTAGTTTTCGCCATGAAATTTTCACCACTCCAAGGTGAGGACTCCTCAGGGCAAAAATAATTGCTTCTTTTAGTTAAAATTATATTTCATGAGAAATGCAATCAAGCTTACTTCGTTGTTCATTTGCAATGTTACAGTAACTCCAGGTGCTTCCAGAACCGGAAATATTTGATAGAAGTTCCATGATATATTTATCTCATCAGTTATTTTGAAAGCCAACTTTCAGATTTACACCATCCATATATTTTTTTAATTTCAATAAAATTTGCAAGCATTTTTCTTCTGCAAGATTTCTAATTTTCACAATGTTCAAAATATAACTTGACACGCTTCAATTTTCTACTGTTTTAGAAAAAAAATTAGATCACATAACAGGACAGGCAGTTTCTGCTGTAAAACAACAGGGTAGTTTATGCCTGGAAACCTTTGCACTAGGAGCTGTTAATTCCAGTTAGGCTGCTTCAGTCAGGATTCAAGACAGACACAAAGAAATTCCCCAAAAGGAAGAGCAGAAGATAATTACCATTCATAATTTTTTATTTACAAAACATGGAGCAACAAAAGTCAGCCCATATCTACCTTCTTCTAAGTTTAATTACAATAGAAGGAGGTAAAAAGTGGAGCTGGCAGGAGAATGGGCAGTTATATTCCAGTTTGAAGATAACATCTGTTATTGACTATTCAAGCATGTCATGGTTAATTATTCATGTGCTCCACAGTGAATTAATTTATCATAACTTCACTAAAATCTTTTGATATAAAAAAGGATTAAGAAACTAAATAAGTGGGGAGTGGTTGGATCACATGCTGCGCACCTTCACAATGAAATAGTTAATATAAATGAATCAGAATTAATTTGGATTATGGATAGTTAAAATTTGTCAAGTTGCATTTTCTTGCTGTAATTATCTACAGGAAGCAGAATGTTTCTTCACGACATCTAAACATTTCTCTAAGGCATGCAGCAATGGTGTTATTTAAAAATATGTAGATTTTCATCTTTGGTCTGGTCTTCAAAAGGATTTTCATCAGTCACTGTTTAGAGCTCTACACAGACCCGTTCTGGAAACGAATATCACCTTACAGTTTTGCTTGTGCAAATAACCTGCTGAGCACTGATAAAAGGATTAATACTGCAAAATTCTTAATATGGAAAATAACAAATTAAATTCTCATATTAAAATTACCACCCTTGAGGTATTTTCTTTCCCAATTTTAATTCCTCTCTGGTGTTCTGCATAGATTGTGTCTGTTAATGATTGAACAAGTATTTCTCAGTTGGCAGCCTGTTCCAGTAGGATAATATGGGGCATCTTTTAAAAAAATATATACAATATATATTGACTGAACCAGATATAACCATGCTACAATAATGAACTGGCAACTGTGTAATAAGTTCAATTAACCCAGATCTCACAGTAACATATTCAAAATGCATGAGGCCCCATGAGTTTATCTACTGCTAGTAATTTGTAACCATCCCTCCTGAGAGAAGGAGATTGAGATGTCACCATGTAGCATGGATTTGGTCAATGTCTTTTACCCAGTGATTTGCAAAAACCTTGTACCTCTCACTAATGTTGCTCTGTGCAAGTAGGAAAATTGTCAGCCATTTCCAAACCAAATTCGATTAATATCAAATGTTCAAAATAATAATTTACAAATAGTTATTTCAACGCATTAATGGAAATTAATTAGGTTAATTATAACTCCTTACATTATCTGTATAATATTAATGCAATCCAAAAATGTAGAATGCATCTAAATAAACAAAGGTGTATACATGTATGTTACAGATCTAAATTTGTCTATGTATGGTATTGATTAAAGTCAGTGTACTGAATTCAAGTAACCACTTTGTATTTAATATATAGAAAAAGTAATCTGTAATCATCAGCTATCACAGTTGGTGTTGCTAGCAAGCCAAAGAGACAAAGGAATACAGCTGTAAATGGCCAAAACTGTATGCATTTCAATCAAATGTAACCAAAATGAGCCACAAAATCTACAACCTGGCATACTTTGCTTTCAGTATTTCACAGTGATCATGTTTGCTGTTGTGTGCTGGGGCAGCAGGCTGAGGGTAGCAGACACCAACAGAATCAACAAACTCATTCGTAAGGCCAGTGATGTTGTGGGGATGGAACTGGACTCTCTCACGGTGGTGTCTGAAAAGAGGATGCTGTCCAAGTTGCATGCCATCTTGGTCAATGTCTCCCATCCACTACATAATGTATTGGTTGGGCACAGGAGTACATTCAGCCAGAGACTCATTCCACCGATATGCAACACAGAGCGTCATAGGAAGTCATTCCTGCCTGTGGCCAAACTTTACAACTCCACCCTTGGAGGGTCAGACACCCTGGGCCAATAGGCTCGTCCTGGACTTATTTCCTGGCATAATTTACATATTGGTATTTAACTATTTATGATTTTATTACTATTTAATTATTTATGGTGCAACTGTAACGAAAACCAATCTCCCCCGGGATCAATAAAGTATGACTATGACTATGACTATGTCAAATTCTGCAGAGGCTGAGGGAGTCCATTGCACTTAAACAGGTTTAGAAGACCAGGAGTTGCTTCATGGAGTTTCTTTTTGCTGAAGAGCCCTTAAAGTTTGTTATGGGTTTCCAAACCACAAATAGAATTTGACATTTTTCCTGCTCCCACTCCTGAAACACATAAATAGATATGACGGTTGGGTGCAAATTGTGTTGAAAACATTAAAACATTAAAAAAGAACTGGCCAATTTTTAATATCTCTCAGTCACCCTATAAGACATTGGAAATAGATGTTAACAGATATTGTCAATGGTACTACATACATTAAATATCTCAGATCCAATCGTGCTCCCTTTCCAAAAGCCTTCTTCCATAATTTTGCATCTATGAACACTTCTAGTCATATTTTAAAGGAATATTGTTCCCTTGGTGCTAAATATACAGTGGCATGCAAAAGTTTGGGCACCCCGGTCAAAATTTCTGTTACTGCGAATAGCTAAGCGACTAAAAGATGAACTGATTTCCAAAAGTTATAAACTTAAAGATGACACATTTCTTTACTATTTTAAGCAAGAAAACTCCTTTATTTCCAACTTTTACAGTTTCAAAATAACAAAAAAGGAAAAGGGCCCGAAGCAAAAGTTTGGGCACCCTGCATGGTCAGTACTTTGTAACACCCCCTTTGGCAAGTATCACAGCTTGTAAACATATTTTGCAGCCAGCTAAGGGTCTTTCAATTCTTGTTTGGGGGATTTTCACCCATTCTTCCTTGCAAAAGGCTTCTAGTTCTGTGGGATTCTTGGGCTGTCTTGTATGCACTGCTCTTTTGAGGTCTATCCACAGATTCTCAATGATGTTTAGGTCAGGGGACTGTGAGGGCCATGGCAAAACCTTCAGCTTGCACCTCTTGAGGTAGTCCATTGTGGATTTTGAGGTGTGTTTCGGATCATTATCCTGTTGTAGAAGCTATCCTCTTTTCATCTTCGGCTTTTTTACAGACGGTGTGATGTTTGCTTCCAGAATTTGCTGATATTTAATTGAATTCATTCTTCCCTCTACCAGTAAATGTTTCCCGTGCCACTGGCTGCAACACAAGCCCAAAGCACAATCGATCCACCCTCATGCTTAAAAGTTGGAGAGGGGTTCTTTTCATGAAATTCTGCACTCTTTTTTTTCTCCAAACATACCTATGCTCATTGCAGCCAAAGAGTTCTATTCAAAAGGTTCAAAGTAACGTCTAAACAAGCCTGATGCATTTTGGAAACAAGTCCTGTGGACCTATGAAGTTAAAATAGAACTGGACTCAGTACTGGACTCCGGTGCAAAGGTTCCCGAGTTTGAACCCAGTCGGGCTGCTCCTGGGCACACTTTCCATCCATGCCGGGTTGAGTGTCGAGCTCGCAACTCAGCCTCGTAAAAAAAAAAATTGCACTGTGAGAAGAACGTGGGGGACCACTCACAGAATCTTTCCTCCAAGACAATCACTTGAAAAAGTGGTGTCCGAGGCTCTGGCAGAGTATGGCACACCAAAAAAAAACAATATGTTCAACTGGTACTCTGAATCTGAGCCGGCATCTGAACCAAAATGGCTCATCTCATCCACTCTATGAATATTCAATTTCCTCTACAGTGCACACTGTTTGTAGAACTAATTTTCCAACTGCTATCAGGCATACCCTTTCCCATAAACAGGACAGTTTTCATTTCAGTTATTCATATTGCCATTCACAAGGCTTAGATCATCAGAACCATCTTGACAGTACTTCTACTCTTTCTGTCATCCGTCTCCAGGTTTTACCACATTTCTGGTCCAGTTTTAGGTGGCTATGCAACTTTATATGCTGGTATACACTTCCTCTGAATTGACTGTCTCATTCAGCAAAAAGTCCCTCTAGATGCACAAATGATCTAATGAGCCGACTAGTTTAAAACTACAAAATTGAAATTATCTGTTAATAATCATAACTCAGTTAAAAAGCATCAGAGGATTCTTCTTGCTCCTTGATGTATGAGAAAAATCGCTAACTATTTAACTGCTTCATTCCCAGGTAGGCTGCAATATGTTTACAATGCATTGAAGACAATATCCAGCATCTCATTTTAAGGCTTTATAGTTAAGGTATCATTCCCTCCTCAATACAGTTCATCAGCCAATGCTTGTGAGAATATGTTTCATTATCCCCATTACTCACTCTTGAAAAAATATTCATGAAATTAGTCGTTTTTTTAAAAATATCAAAAGTACGTCATTAATGTTGGAGATACATTAATATCATTCATGTAAGAAAAATGGAGAGTTATGGGCTGTGTGGGAGGGAAGGGTCAGGTTGATTGTAAAGATTGGGACAACATCAAGGGCAGGAGAGCCCATACTGAGCTGTACTTTTCTATATCCTACGTTCAATCACTGTATCTGATTACAGGACTAACCAGCTTTCTTATAATTATTTCTTTTCCCAGATGAAACACCAGCTATTAATCTTTCACAAGAAATAATGATTAAATGAGCCACATCATTGGGAAAAATGTAATTATTCATAAACATGTGACATGGCCTGGCACACCAACTGGGATCTGTAACTTCCAGTTGGCAATGTTATACCAAACATTCAAACAGCTTTAGGAATGGTGTTCAGTGCATGTAGATTACCATGCTTTCAGCTGTCTGGGCCATAAGGACTGTGTGATCTACCTTAATCCCCCTTGATTACCCCCCACCATGTATGTTTGCATCTTTATTTTGGGGAGAGGGTCTGTATCCATGCTGTCTATGCCCCTCACCCCTTTTTTGCATAAGCTTATGAATGTAGGGGGCATGCAGACCCTTTCCTGATGTATTACAAGACGCAGGCAAAAGAACAGCTGCCTTTCACATTCTCTAGCTAATGGTCTCGGAAAAAATAGAATGCAACTGTAGTCTTAAATTTCAGAAACAGCCGTCATTCCACAAGATGTTGTAGTGACCTCTTCCATTCAGACATTAGACTGTAACACCACACCTCAGCTGCTCCTTGCCAATGGCGGGGACAAGCAAACTTTGGATCGTACATATGAGGGAGTGCTAAGCATTGCAGCTGTAAATGTGTCCACAGTGACTGGAATTTTTGAGAAGCTAATGTACATCAGCCAACAGAAAGACTCAATTCAATCCTGTTGGGAGAAGATAAAGTCTCGAAGATGAGGTCTCCTTACAATTCTTCAGTATATCCACTGGACACTATAATAAGCCTTTCTGTCCGCACAATGATTGTTCTTTGCTTCTGCGTTGGGACTGCACATGGTATACAAGGGAAATGAGAGGCCAAGAATGAGTATTCAACTCTCCTCCGTCTCAGTCACATCACTCCACTATTTTCTTCAGTTCTCCATGAGACTGTGGGGGTCGGAGTGTGGGGCATTGCAGACAAGACCAGTCAAAATGCTACATTCTTGACTTTGTGCAACAAGAAAGAAAGGACAATATGTTTCCACCTCAGGATGGTGTCTAAGTTGAATAAGAATCTGTTGACGCTCCGTGCTGCACCTTGGAGGAATGAGTCTCTGGCTGAATGTACTCCTGTGCCCACCCAGTACATTATGTAGTGGATGGGAGACATTGACCAAGATGGCATGCAACTTAGACAGCACCCTCTTTTCAGACACCACCGTGTCCAGTTCCATCCCTACCACATCACTGGCCTTACGAATTTGTTGATTCTGTTGGTGTCTGCTACCCTCAGCCTGCTGCCCCAGCACACAACAGCAAACATGATAGCACTGGCCACCACAGACTCGTAGACTCTGTTGACTAATGAGGGACCCTCATTAAAACTGAGGTGTGTAGAGATTTCTTCTCTCAGAGCGTAGTGAACTTCTAGAACCCTGTGCTTCCAAGCATGATGGGGGCCAGGTCATTAGATATAAATGCAAGGTGAAGATAGATAAATATTTGACAAATTATGGAATTCTGAGAGATAAGTGGTACTGGCACTGAAAAGGAGTTGAGGCCAAAATAGATCACAAGCAAGAGAAAATCTGCAGATGCTGGAAATCCAAGCAACACACACACACACAATGCGGGAGGAACTCAGCAGGACAGGCCGCATCTATGGAAAAGAGTAAACAGTCGACGTTTCGGGTCCTGCCGAAGGATTTCGGCCTGAAGCATCGACTGCTGCCTGGCCTGCTGAGTTCCTCCAGCATTTTGTGTGTGTTGCCAGTACAGATCAGCTATGGTCATATTGAATAGTGGGAAAGGCTTGAGGAGCCTGGTGGTCTGCCCCTTTTCCTTTTTTCGTGTTTATCTCTCTTCCACCCATCTGCACTTCTCACCTGCTCTTCCAGTCTGCTTCCTTTATCCTTCAGTTTATTTCAGTTCTTACTGTTTACACTCTATTTTTGTTGGCAGTACATAGTCAGCTGCAGAGCAGTACATTTTGTGGGTGGAGGGGATGGGGGCTACGATAGGACAGTGGAGGGAAGGGGTGAACCCTGCAAGGATCACAACATGTGGGCAGATCACAAGCCACAACTGTCACAATTGAGCTTGTGTGGAATGGCATATTCAGGGATAGCTTTTCCCAAAGCACCAGAAGAAACGCTCAGGTGACCAATCATTCATTCTCATAGCATCGCACTTGAAAATGAGAGAGGATTAGCAATCACAGCCTACTGGAAATTACAAAAATTCTCAGGGAAGGAGGAAGGAAGAGTAGGAAAATTGAAAGCAAGAGTCATAATAATCAGCATTTAACAGCAATTAAGAATGGAACAATCTCTTATTTGTCAAAATTGAAAGCCAATTTCCATTTTTCAAAACTTCTATGAAGTTTTGAAGAGGGCTTGATTTAGTGTTTATGCTACGTGCAGCCAAGGCTTCATGCACTAAAAAATGCATTCAATGTATAGGCAAATATCTTTCAGTAATCATCTTTTAAATCTAGATTTCATAGCAATAGTAATTGATATCAGAATGCTAAGAACAGGGAAGTATTGTCTGAAAAACCTGCAAACATTTAATTCATCATATGTTTTCTTTTCGCTGCCTGGAATGCACCCTCTCTCCAGAGAGCCACATATGGCTTGACAGTAAAAACTGTCTGCAAGAGCTGTCTCTCATTTGCAGAATGTACCTTAGGAACTGACAACTGAAGCTTCCAAAACAAAAATTCACACAAAATGACTTCAATGATGATTGATATGTTAGGTATGCAATCCCCATATCCAATTTTAAATGAAATACGTCAATTTTTCCAAAGTTTGATTTGCCAGTAGCCACAGCCAAAATAAATAAAACATATACTGCTGGTGTGTCAGCCCAGTGATGTACACAGTAAAAAGCTTAACAGCACTGATCTTCAAAAGAAATAAAGTATACATCACAAAAATTCATGTTATTTTGCTAAACCGTAATATTAAAAAAACTATTTTTTTTAATCACTTGTGAATTGCTGCTCCTTTGAAAGTTAGTTACCGAACTGCAATGGATTTCTGAATGCTCTAATAGGCCATCAACACTCAGTCTAAGCTGCTGGACTGCAGGTTGCTCTCTTCTTTTAATGCTTCAGGCAAACAATTAAAATGACAGACAAGAGGGACACAACTGATCCAATGCTATACTTCAACAATAAATGTCAGGAAGACTCTGATGGTTTCTCTACCAGAACCACATGAAATAAACTAAAATAGATTTTGCAAACATGGCTTATGAAACACAATCATTTGCTTTTGTTTTTATTTAGCCAGAAAGTATTTTCTGTATAGATTATATTGATACCAATACGTAAGCGTCTACACTATGTTAAAATGAGTAAAGTAGATCTAGCATTACTATCAAGTACTATCTATTTGTTAGCACAGCATGGGTTAATATGCACAGTGGGAACCTTCTCCCTATGGTGCTGGTGGAAGCATTGTTCAGGTAAAGTCGACATACTGCAGACTTGTGCACATACACTTGTTCCTTTCTATCATCAGTCTCAAAGATCATATTACATATGTGAATCCCGCTTGAAACGGATAGCAATGTGTTGATTTACTACAGGAAATCCTGTTATTGGAAGTTTGATCCTTAACTCTTGCCAGTTTAGAGAAACCTTTGGTTTAATCTGCTACAGGGTCAATGTAAAGACAATAGTAAATTTACATGACTTTTCCCCATCAAGTTGTATTCTGGCATCACCTTGTAGAACCAAGAGAAAGTATTGATTCTCACTAAACCAAGAAAAAAAAGTCAGATGAAATTACAGACTTAACAGATCATAACAAATTATAGAATTTAATAATTGCAATTCAGATGCTCCAATATAACTAACAGTATTTCTTCAGCTAGTTTCTGATAGTCTTTAACTAAAGAAACTGAGTAAATTTTGTAAGATGAAAGAAAAAAGTTAATAAATTTTTCACTTAATAAGAAAATAAAGAATAACACACACAAAATGCTGGAAGAACTCAGCAGGTCAGGCAGCATCTACAGAGAGGAATAAACTGTTGATGTTTCGAGCTGAGACGCTACAGGAAACAAGACAACTTCTGTTAAGATGAGAAAGCCACATAGCAAGGGCAGCACTTTGAATGTTCCTCTGCTGCCACAATCCACTCTACAAAACCAGTCCTTTCTCACTGTGGACACTCTCAGGATTTATTGCGAGGCAACAGCATCGATCAGATCATACAGTACACCTACTCATCAATGCAAACATCTAATTAGCTAATCACGTGGCAGCAACTTAATGCATAAAAGAATGCAGACATGGCCAAGAGATTCAGTTCAGATCAAACATCAGAATGGGGAAGAAATGTGATCTAAGTGACTTTGGCCATGAAATGAACCAGAATCAGAATTAAGTTTAATATCACTGGCATATGTCATGAAATTTGTTATTTTGTGGCAGCAGTACATTGTAATACATAATAATTACTATAAATTACAATGAGTATATACTGAATAAAATAGGCAGTGGAAGTTAAATAAGTAGTGCCAAAAAAATACTGAGGTAATGCTCATGGGTTCATTGTCCATTCAAAAATCTGATTGAAGCTGTTCCTGAAACATTGAGTGTGTGTCTTCAGGCTCCTGTACCCCTGCTTGTTGGTAGGTGCCAGACACGGTTGTTTGAGTATCTCAGAAACACCTGATTGTTCCGTGAACAACAGTTTCCAGAGTTTAGGGAAAACCGTGTGATAAACAAAAAGTTTTGAGTTGTGTGAGTGGCAGGTTCTGTGGGGGAAAACTCCTTGTTAACGGCAGCAGGAGACCACACCGGGTTCCACTCGTGTACCTCATTAAGTGGCTGCTGAGTGTGTGTGCAATTAACTTCAGTCTCAAATGAATTATCTGTTTGTCCTCATTCCCTGATGTCCCCACCATCACAGTACAGTTTTCAGTAATGCATTGCATTCTACATAAGAATTAGAAACAGCCAGTGCCACTAGATACTGCAAAGTGTTTGGTATTAGACAACATCCCAGCTAGTGTGCTAATGAGTCCTGAACAATCCATTCATTTGGTCAAGCTACTCTGGTACAACTATAATACTCACCTGTGCCTTTCAGTACAGAAATTTGACTCAATACTTCCTACCCACAAATAAAGGGCAAGTGCACAATGGCTGACACCATCCAATCAGTTTGCACATGATCATCAAACAATGGCACACATCTGGTCAACCAATACCCTGTTTCTCAGTGCTCAGTTAAATTTCACCAGAACCACATAATTCCAGACCATTACAACCCTGGTGCAAACATGTGTAATGTGTCTGACATTAGGTAGGGCGATTATATTCACCTTTGGCATCAAATCATTTAGCTGAATGTTGCATTAAAGAGCCATGGTAATAGGAATTCAAGAGCAAAATCTCCACAAACTGGAGTCAAATGAAAAAAGGTGCAGCTTTTGGAGGTCCACCACCCGAGTCTCTAGACATTGCTGCAGCAGTTCCTCAGGGCAACTTTCTGGGCCAAGCTGCCTTCCTTCCACTGTTGAGAAGTTGAGAAACGGAAATGACTGTGCACTTATCCTTGTAACTCTTTGGAAAATGAAACGGTTAGTGTTTATCTGCTGAGTTTTTGGTAATATTTAGACCTGGGCTGATAATGGCAAAAACCAGCTGTACCACACAAGTACAAGTAATGATCTGCTCCAACAAAAGGTCTCAGCCCAAAACGTTGACTGTACTCTTCTTCTTGGATGCTGCCTGGACTGCTGAGTTTCTCCTTGGAAAAGATCCAACCTTGAAGTAGTTCACACTATCCAGCCTGTTTAATTGGTAGCCAATCCACCACACACAGTACATCCACATCTATTCTTGCTCTCATGTCACACTGTGGCTGTAGAGTGTACTCTCTACAAAAAATGATGACAACAGCTTGCCAAGGCATTTTTGAGAACATCTCCCAACCATCTGACCTTCACCATTTAGAAAAGCAAAGACATCAATTACATAGGAAAACTGCAGTGTGAAAGTTTCATTCCAACTTACAAGACATGCTTTGAAAAAGCACTCCGTGGCCACTTTATTAGGTACACCTGCACACTTGTTCATTAATGCAAATACCTACTCAACCAATCATATGGCTGCAATTTAATGCATTAAAACATGCCAACATAGTCAAGAGGGTCAGTTGTGGTTCAGACCAAACATCAAAAGGGGAAAGGAATGTGATCTAAGTGATTGTAATCACTGAATGATTATTGGTGCCAGACAGGGTGGTTTGATTATCTCAGAAACTGCTGATATTCTGGGATTTTCATCTTCTCCCCCCCCCCCCACTTTCTGCTTTCTGCAGGGATCGCTCCCTATGTGACTCCCTTGTCCATTTGTCCCCCCTCATCCCTTCCCACCGATCTCCCTCCTGGCACTTATTCTTGTAAGCGGAACACTTCCCTTACACTTCCTCCCTCACCACCATTCAGGGCCCCAGACAGTCCTTCCAGGTGAGGCGACACTTCACCTGTGAGTCAGCTGGTGTGCTATGCTGTGTCCGGTGCTCTCAGTGTGGCCTTCTATATATTTGTGAGACCCAATGCAGATTGCTTTGCTGAACACCTACGCTCTGTTCGCCAGAGGAAGCAGGATCTCCCGGTGGCCACACATTTTAATTCTACGTCCCATTCTTATTCCGATATGTCAATCCATGGCCTCCTCTACTGTCCAGATTAAGCCAAACTCAGGTCGGAGGAACAACACCTTATATTCCGTCTGCGCAGCCTCCAACCTGATGGCACGAACGTTGATTCCTCTAACTTCTGTTAATGCCCCTCCTCCCTTTCTTAACCCATCCGTAATTTTTTTTTTCCCTCACTTTCCCTCTCACAATAACTCCTTGCCTGTTCTCCATCTTCTTCCGGTGCTCCCCTCTCCCTTTCTTTCTTCCAAGGCCTTCCGTCCTATGATAATCCCCCTTCTCCAGCCTTGTATTCCTTTTGCCAATCAACTTCCCAGCTCTTAGCTTCATCCCTCCCCCTCCTGTCTTCTCCTATCATTTCGGGTCTCCCCCTCCCCCTCCTACTTTCAAATCTCTTCCTATCTCTTTTTTCCCTTAGTCCTGATGAAGGGTCTCAAACTGAAACGTCAACTGTACTTCTTCCTATAGATGCTGCCTGGCCTGCTGCGTTCACCAGCATTTTGTGTGTGTTGCTTGAATTTCCAGCATCTGCAGATTTTCTCATGTTTGCGTTCTTCTGGGATTATCATTCTTACAGAGAATGGTATGAAAAATAACAAGTATCCAGTGAGTGGCAGTTCTGTGCGTAAAAACACGTAGTTAGCGAGAGAAATCAGAGGAGAATGGCTAGACTGATTAAGCTGACAAGAAAGAGACAGTAACTCAAAAAACAGTGTGTTACAACAGTGGTATGCAGAAGAGCATCTCTGAATGCACAACACATTGAACCTTGAAGTGGATGAGCTACGGCAGCAGAAGGCAACACCAAATTCAACTCCTGTACCTAACAGAGTGGCCACTGAGTGGATATTTATTTGCTTAGAGATGGAGCGCGAAACAAGCCCCTCTGGCCCAACAAGCTGTATCACTCAACAACCCATTTATTTAACCCTAGCCTTATCACAGGACCAATTAACTTACTAACTGGCACATCTTTGGACTGTGGAAGGAAGCCAGAGCACCCAGAGGAAACCCACATGTTCATGGTACTAACAGACAGCGTTGGAATTGAACTCTGAACTCCGACACCGAGCTGTAATCACATCACACTAACCATTACGCTAGACCCATTCCTTCCTCATTGCTGAAGCTAAATCTTGGCATTTCATGCACTGAGTGGGACTATGCTGATGGCAGCCATTCAAGGGAACAACTCACCACCAGCTTCTCAGAGACAGATGAGGAAAGACAATAAATGCTGATTTGGCAATGATGCTCACATTTAATAAAGAATAAAATAAAATCTGATTAAAATTGATCTGTATTTGCTACCATCTTTTGTGATGCAATTCAGAGAATTACACTGCTAATCTTGAAATGCTTTGGTAGAATCTTGCATGACCAACAAATGAAACGAGGAAAAACTATAAAACAATAGAGTATGACAGCACCGGACAGCCTATTTGGCCAATAATGTTTTGCCGATATTACTGCCAATTTATAAAGTTTACTCCTGTTTATCATTTATATTACACCATTCCCTTCACATTCATGTGTTTATCTAAAAGCCCCTTTACTACACCAAACTGCCTGATTCTAGCACTTCACCTGGTGATCCTACCAGACTGTGTAAAAAAAACTTGCCCCTCAATTTGCCTTTAAATGTACCCACCCCCCCATCTAACCTTAAAGTCCTGTCCTCTGGTGTTTGACATTTATACCCTGGGAAAAAGATTATCTGTGTCGCTCATAATTTAAAAAAAAACTCTTATCATGTCTCCCCTCAGTGTTTGATGCTCCAGGGCGAACAACATAAGTTTGTCCAACAAATCTTTATAACCCATACCCTCTAATCCAGGCTGGATCCTGGTAAAACATTTTTTGTACCTTTTCCACAATCTCCCCATCCTTTCTATAATGGGGTGAGTAGAACTGTACATATACAGTAAGTGGTTTAACTGAGGTTTTATGATAGCTGTAGCATGATTGTACTCAACAACCTACCAGTGAAGCAAGCATGCCATACACCTTCCTTACCATCTCATCCACTTGTATAGCCACCTTCAGTGAACCAAGGACCTGGACCCCCAAATCTCTCTACACCTCAATTCTATGGAGGGGCCTACAAGTTCAAGTTTATTATCATTCAACCATATACATGCATACCACCAAATGAAACAACGTTCCTCCAGACTAAGGTACACAACACAGTATGTATGTAGAACTCACACACAACACATAAAGTGATATTACTACAAATAAATCAACAAATAATAAGGTGCACTTACAACTTTCCATTAACTATTAACCATTAACTGTATACTTTCTCCTTCAATTTGATCTCCCGAAATACAACACCTCAACTTGCTCAGCTTAAGCTCCATCTGCCACTTCTGTGCCCATATCTATAACTGATATAAACCCTGCTCTACTCTTCGATACACTGTCTACAATACCCAACAATTCTACTCACTAACTGCCATGCTCCCGATGATCTACTCACTATTGTACAATTGCTAGAAAATAAACTGGACTACCTCTGCCTGCATCCAGGTCAGTGGGAGATGAGGGACTGCTACACACTCGTCCTGACTGAAACATGGCTCTAGGACACCACTCCAAATTTGGTCTAATCTTCTTTTGGGTGGACAGAAATGCTGCGACCTTTGTCAAGACCCGCGGAGGAGGTTGGTGTGTCTGTGTCAGTAAGAACTGGTGTGTAAACTCAGTAGCAATGGCCCTCTGCTCACCACAGATTTTTAATGGTGAAATGCAAGCCCTTCTACTTACCAAAGGAGTTCACTGCCATTGTGATTGTTGCTGTTTACTTCCTGCTAGTGCTGGGGAAGCGCTGCAGCAGATCTATGGTGACGTCTGCGACCTCCAAGCTACTCACTGGATGGTTTCTTTATTGTTGCTTGTGAGTTAATGCCAACTTAAAAACAGTCCTGCCAAAGCTCTACCAGCACGTCAATTTCTCATCCAGAGGAGAGAATGTACTGTACCCAGTCTATATCAGCATTCGTGGCAACTCAAAAGCTGACCCTATCCCCCACCCTGCTCTCAGATACCTAACATCACATATCCATTTTACTAATCCCTGCAAACAGACCACTGGTTAAACAAGTCAAACCAGTTTACAGGGAGATCAAAAGGTGTCACCTCAACCCTGCAGAACTGTTTCAAAAGCGTGGACCAGAGCATATCCAGGGAGGCAGCTGCCTATAATCATCTCGTCAACACTGATGAATATGCAGGATCCATGACTGGCTACATAAGAAAATGAATTATGGATGTTATTGTGATAAACACTACGCTGCCAGTGCAAATCAGAACCATAGCTGATCGTAATAACTCTGGGGATCTGCCATCCACTGCCACCAACCTCATAGATCCCTTACCCCACAACTCCCATTTCTACCTCCTACCCAAGATCCAGAAGCCTGGCTGTCAAAGTAGATCCTTATTTTCTGCTTCTTCCTGCCCCACCAACTTATATTTGCATACCTCAATTCTGTTTCTTCACCCCCCCCCCCAAGTTTTAGTACCTTCCTACCTACATCTGTGACACTTCACATGCTCTTGGTCTTTCCAATTACTTATGTTCCCTGACCCTGATTGTCTCTTTTTCACTAGGGATGTCCAGTCCCTATACACCTCCATCCCCTATCAGGAGGGCCTTAAAGCTCTTTGCTTCTTTCTGGACAGCAGACCCAACCAGTTTCCCCCCAACACCACTCTCCTCTGTCTGATGGAACTGGTCCTCCCTCTTAATAATTTTTACTTTGGCTTCTCCCACTTCCTTCAAACCAAAGGTGTAGGCATGGGCATTCGCACGAGTCCCAGTTATAACCTGTCTTTTTGTCAGCTACATGGAACTGTGCATGTTCCAAGCCTACACAGGTATCACTGCCCAACTCTTCCTATGCTACATCAGCGACTGCATTGGTGCTGCTTTCTGCACCCATGCGAGCTCAACAATTTTATCAACTTTGCTTCCAACTTCCACTCTACCCTCAAATTTACTTTGTCCATTTCCAACATCTCCCTCCCTTTTTCAATCTCTCTGTCTCCATCTCTGGAGACAGTCTGTCTACTGATATCATTGATAAATCCACTGATTATCACAGCTACTTGGACTATACCTCTTCCAACCCTGTTAATTGTAAAAATGCTATCCCCTTCTCTCAGTTCCTCCATCGCCACATCTGCTCTTGGGATGAGGCTTTTCATTCCAGAACTACTGAGATGTCCTCCTTCTTTAAAGAAAAGGGCTTCCCTTTCTCCACCATCAACTTCTGCATCTCCAACCAAATCCCACCACCAAACACATCTTACCCTCCTCACCACTTTCCACTATCCCTATGTGACTCCCTTGACATTTGTCCCTCCCCACTGATCTCCCTCCTGCTACTTACCCTTGCAAGCAGAATAAGTGCCATACCTGCCCCTACACTTCCTACCTCACTACCATTCAGGGCCCTATATCACCTTGTACTTTATCCTCACCTCCCCCACCCTATTATTCTAATTTCTCCTATTTCTCTCCAGTCCTGATGAAGGGTCTCGACCTGAAACATAGACTGTTAACTCTTTTCCATAGATGCAGCCTGGTCTCCAGCATTTTGTGTGTGTAACCCTGGCTGACTGCAAGGGTTTGTGCACTGCTTAGGGATGGTGACGCTGCCTTCAAACTGGGGGATAAGACAATTCTAAGATCAGCAAGAGCCATGCTCTTCCATGCCATTGGCAAGGCGAAGCAAGAGTACTCACAGAAAATTCACATATACCTTTGTGATACCGAGAACACACGATGCATGTGAAAGGTATACAAGCCATAACAGATTACAAGTCTACCCTGTCACCAACACCTCCCTGCCTGATAGGCCGAATGCATTCTATTCACAACTTGATGCAATGAATGATGTGACAAGAGGAAAGCCCTCTTCCCGCATGAGGAATAGGCACCCTGTCTGGCCATAGCCGAGATAAGGAGGATCTTAGACAGGGTAAATCCACACAAAACAGTGGGGCCGTGCAACATACCTGCTCAGGTTCTGAGGAATTGTGCAGTCCATCTAACAGAGGTCCTGATGGACATTTTTAGTGTCTCTTTGCAACAAACCTCTGTTTCTGCAGGCTTCAAGGCAACTACTATCATTCTGGTGTCCAATAGAGAGACAGTAACTGACCTAAGTGACTACTGCCCAGTGGAACTGATGTCAAAAGTCATGAAGTACTTTGAGCGGCTGGTAATGGATCATATAAAATCCCACCTTTCAGTTATATTGGACCCTTTCCAGTTCATCTACTGCTCAAATTGGTCCACGGATGATGCCATAGCATCAGCCCTCCACTTCAACCTGTCCCACCTAGAAAACGATGCCTCATATGCCAGGATGTTGTTCATTGACTTCAGCTTGGTGTTTATCATCATTGGGGCACAACACCATTCTCTGTACCTGGAGCTTGGGCTTCTTAACAGAAAGACCCCAGTCAATCCATGTTGGCAACAACATCTCATGATCAATCACACTGAGGGTGCTATTCATGCAGTTGACTCAAGTCTGCACTGCCAGATCCAGCTCAAACTACACCGTCAAGTTCACTGACAACAGAACAGTGGTTGGCCTCACTGGCAACAAGGATGAGTGGGCATACAGAGAGGAGGTAAAGAGGCTTGTTAAATGGTGTGAGAACAAAAACTTGGGTTTCAATGTGGATAAGACAAACAAGATGATTGTGGACTTCAGAAAGGTCCTGGTCCACCACTCTCCATTGCATATCGATGCCTCTGCCGTGAAGAGAGTGAACAGCACAAATTTCCTTGATGTGCACATAACAGATGATCTAACCTGGACCCACAACACCTCATTAGTCAAGAAGACCCAGCAGTCTCTACACTTGCTGAGGAAATTGAGGCATGCAGGGCTCCCCACTCCCACATTAACAACTTTCTACAGGAGCACCATCAAGTGTCCTGTCTGCCTGCATCGTTGTGCTCTATGGAAGCTGCAAGGCATCGGACTGCAAGAGTCTGAGGATAGTAAACACTGCAAAGAGGATCGCTGGGGCCCCCTTCCCCCTATTTGTGACTCTTACTGGGACATTGTATAGAAAGGGTCCAAAGTATCATTGAAGACCCCAACCGCCCATCTCACAATCTCTTTGATCCACTACCGTCAAGAAGGAGGTAGAGTAGCATCAGTATTAGGACTGCCAGACTGGGTAAGAGTTTCTTCCCTCAGGCTGTGACACTCATGAATATTCACAAGCTGTTTGCTGTTTATCTATGCTGCGCACTTCCTGTGCACTTTGAATCATATTATATTAACCTATTTGTGGCAATATTTTATTTTATGTGCTGTGTGTATTGTGGTGCACCGTGATCTGGAGGAATGTTGTTTAATTTTGGTTGTACCGTCAGATGACAATAAAGGATCGCTCCCTACGCGACTCCCTTGTCCATTTGTCCCCACCGGCCATCCCTCCCCACTCATCTCCCTCCTGGCACTTATCCTTATAAGCGGAACAAGTGCTACACATGCCCTTCACTTCCTCCCTTACCACCATTCAGGGCCCCAGACAGTCCTTCCAGGTAAGGCGACACTTCACCTGTGAGTCGGCTAGGGTGATATACTGCGTCTGGTGCTCCCGATGTGGCCTTCTATATATTGGCGAGATCTGACGCAGACTGGGAGATCGTTTTGCTGAACACCTATGCTCTGTCCGCCAGAGAAAGCAGGATCTCCCAGTGGCCACACATTTTAGTTCCACATCCCATTGCCATTCTGATATGTCTATCCACGGCCTCCTCTACTGTAAAGATGAAGCCACACTCAGGTTGGAGGAACAAAACCTTATATTCCGTCTGGGTAGCCTCCAACCTGATGGCATGAAAATTGACTTCTCTAACTTCCGCTAATGCCCTACCTCCCCCTCGTACCCCATCCGTTATTTATTTATATACACACATTCTTCTCTCACTCTCCTTTTTCTCCCTCTGTCCCTCTGACTAAACCCCTTGGCCATCCTCTGGGTTTCCCCCCCTCCCCCTTTTCCTTCTCCCTGGGCCTCCTGTCCCATGATCCTCTCATATCCCGTTTGCCAATCACCCGTCCAGCTCTTGGCTCTATCCCTCCCCCTCCTGTCTTCTCCTATCATTTTGGATCTCCCCCTCCCCCTCCCACTTTCAAATCTCTTACTAGCTCTTCCTTCAGTTAGTCCTGACGAAGGGTCTCGGCCTGAAACTTCGACTGTACCTCTTCCTAGAGATGCTGCTTGGTCTGCTGTGTTCACCAGCAACTTTGATGTGTGAAACTTGAATTTATTTGACTTGACTGCAACTTCATCAATCTTGGTATCCTCTGCAAACTTGTTAATCCACCTTATCTACATTTTTATCTAAATCACTGATGTACTGTATACGACAAACAACAGATTCTTGTGGAACTGCACTGCACTGCTTATAGACCTGCAGCTAAAATAACAGCATTCCATCTCGACTTTCTGTCTTCTTTGGACAACCTAGTTCTTAACCTTTCTCCTTGTTAAACACTGCTGCAAAGTACTCATTTAATACTTCATACACTTGCTCTGACTCCAAGCACAAATTCTTTCCTTTATCTTTGAGTGGACCTACCCTTTCCATAGTTATCCTCTTTATAAACAACCTTGGGATTCTCCTTGGATCCTGTTCACCAAGGCAATTTCATTGACTGCTTGAGCACATTCCTGCTAGCTTTATATTCCACAAGTGCCCAGACTAACTTTAGCCTCCAAACCTTACATATACTTCCTTTTCCTTCCTGACTAAATTTAGGATGTTCCAGGTCATCCAAGGTTCTCTTACCATCCTTGTCCTTACTCCTTAATGGAACACGCCAATCTTGAATTCTGATCAGCTGGTCTTTACTCAACTCTCATGTGTCAGACAGCAGCTGCTCCCAATCAACACCTTTTAACTCTTGTCTTATGCCATCGGTACTTGCCCTCATTCAATTTAGTACCTTCTGGTAAGATCCAATTTTTATCCTTGCTTACTGCATAACTATCTTAAACGTAGTGAGTTGTGGTTGCTATTTTCAAAATGTTCACCCACAATTTCGTAAATCACCTGGCTTGGCTCATTTCCTAAAACCAGGTCTAATATTTTCTTGCTTGTAGCTCGATTCTCTATTTCCTGTTTCAAGAAACCTCTTGGATGCACTAAAGAAATCCTGTCCCATTTAAGCTTCTCATATGAAGGAAGTTCCAGTCATTACGGGGGAAGTTAAAGTCCTCCATTATGGCAATTCTGTTGTTTCTGCACCTTTTCATAACTTGTTTCAAGTTCATTCTTCCTCCCCATAATACTCGTAGTATTTGGAATATACAAGTTTTAGCCCATCAGATGCAACATGTTCATTAGCATGTTCCTTGTTCTCCTTCCCTTCTGTCTTTCTTGTCACACCATCTTTCTTGTCCTCAACCTGACCACTTGCTGTCGCATCCCCCGCTTCTCTAGTAGCACTTGCAAACTGCCGAGGAGGATACTGGTTCCCCTCCAGTATTGATGCTAACCATCCTGTTCTTCTGAATGGAAAGGCAAGTAACGTAAGCTTGCCCATGAATAACAGGCCTTACTCCACATCTAAGGCAAGTAATGAAAGCCTTCTACTTCCAAATACTTACATAGTCTCCATAACTTTAAACTTCTGACAACATTTTTATGCACCAAAATATGTACAACTTTAGGTCTTATACGAGGAGAATAATCCACATCACATTTGTTCTACTTAAGATTCTGGTAGCCTCAATAAAATTGAGCTCACGTCATCGGTCTGAAGACAATAACAAGTCCGATTTCCTCCCACAATCCAAGGAGATAGCAGTTGTTAGGGTAATTGGTCAGTGTAAATTGTCCCATGATTAGGCTAGGGTTAAATGTGGGGTTGCTGGGTGATGCGGATCGAAGGGCTGGAAGGCCCTATTCCATGCTGTATCCCAATAAACGAAAACAACCTAGGCAAAGTCAGAGAATAAACAATATAATCTACTCTTCTCTAGATAATTTGACAATTCAATCATTCTTCACATAAATTACAGTAATGGGTTTTCGATAAATTTGCTTGTGAAGGATACAGAAGACAGACAGATACACAAGACAATCCAAACACAAATTTGTACCCAAAGTTGCTCTCCATTAAACCTTCTTTGCTCTGGAGGTAGATTAAGTGATTTCCCATCCAACAGCATTGTAACCAGAACACACGTGGCAGTCTGTACATAAATGTCTCTTCAAAGATTATGTGTACTATTTGCTCTAATTTTTCTTACATTGTCACAACAAGCATCAATGTTTGTTAGTTTTTGAATAGCTTAAAAAAAGTAGTCCACAGAAGGACTTTGGCAGATTGGGAGAATGGACGAGAAATGACAGATGGAATACAGTGTAGGGAAGTGTATGGTCACGCACTTTGGTAGAAGGAATAAATGTGCAGACTATACTCTAAATGCAGATCAAATTCAGATACCAGAAGTACAAAGGGACTTGGGAGTCGAAATTCTAAGGTGTAATGATCAGGCTTTTAAGGCATTGGTCAGACCGCACTTAGGGTAATGTGAGCGGTTGGGACACCTTATCTTAGAAAGGACGTGCTGGCATTAGTGAAAGTATAGAGGAGGTTCACAAGAATGATGCTGGAAATGAAATTATTAACATATTGTATGAGGAGCTATTGACAGTTCTGGGCCTGTACACATTGGAGTTTAGAAAAATGAGGGGGGATATCATCGAATATTGATGGTATAGAATTGAGTGGACATGGAGAGAATGCTTCCTTTAGTGAGGGAATTGAAGGACCAGAGGGCACAGTCTCTGAATTTAAGGACGTCCCTTAACAACAGAAATAAAGAGGAACTTTGTCAGCCAGAGGGTGGCGATTTTGTGGAATTCATTGCCACAGATGGCTGAGAAGGCCTAGTCTTTGGGTATATTTGAACACTGGGGGGGTGGTTAGTCTCTAATAGTGGTACAAAACAGACTTTAATAGATGCTTTCATTTCTTGCTAGTGCTCAATTCCATGTTCATCTCCTTTGTCTCTGACAGAGTAATCATGGAGTAATCTAGTGCAATAAACATTCGATCAGAATTGGAGAAGCTAACGTGATCTGTATTTGGGTAGATCAACACTTCAATAGTTTGTGAAGGTGTTTCTGTAAAGAATGACATATCATTTCACGTTTGGAAAATATTTCATCTTAAGGGCAACACTGTATCTCAATACATTCAGGTGAACTAAGTCATGCAATGAAGGTATATTTATAACTGACTACAGATGTCCCCTGCTTTACAAAAGTTCGCTTAATGCCACTTCGCTTTTACGAAAGACCTACATTAGTACCTGTTTTCGCTAACTGAAAGAAATCCAAAGGGGATTTTTGCTTTTATGAAAAAAGGCACTGGCTTTAAACTTGTGTTTACCCTGAGGAAGACTACAATGACCGTGAAGCCCTGCGCGGGCTGGTGTGCACGCATGCGTGTACGTGCCAATTTTTTTTCTACAAATCGGTTTTTGGCTAAATCTTCCCATTCTGGTAAGTGAAACTACACTGTACATACATTATTTCTACTTTATATAGAGAAAAGGTGCCCACTTTAAACTTGTGTTTACCCCGAGAAAGTCTACCACGACCGTGAAGCCTTGCGCGGGCAGGTGCGTGCATATGCGTGTACGTGCTTTTTTTTTAGGTTTTATGTGCTATTTGGTATGATTTAGTAGGTTATTTTTTGGATCTGGGAATGCTCAAAAATTTTTCCCATATAAGTTAATGGTAACTGCTTCTTCGCTTTACGCCATTTCGGCTTACGAAAGGTTTCACAGGAACGCTGTACTTTCGGATGGGTGGGGGGGGGGCCTGGATTATTTTAACTTCAGAATTGGATTAGAAATTGGTTTACTGTTGTCACATGTACCAAGATACAGTGAAAAGCTTGTCTTCATACTGTTGATACAGATCAATTCATTACACAGTGCATTGAGGTCGAACAGGATAAAACAATAACAGTGTGGAATAAAGTGTAATAGTTATAGAGAAAGTACAGGTAAACAATAAAGTGCAATAAAGCAGACTCTGAAGTCAAGAGCCTATCTTATTGTATTAGGGAACTATTTAATAGTCTTATAATAATGGAGCAGAAGCTCTCCTTCAGCCTGGTCTTGCTTGCTTTCAGGTTTTTGTATCTTTTGCCTGATGGGTGGAAAGAGAAGAGAAAATGTCTGGGGTGGTAGAATCTTTGATTATGCTTGCTGCTTTACTGAGGTAGTGTAAAGTATAGACAGAACACACAGATGGGAAACTGGTGTTCGTGATGTGCTGAGCTGTGTCCACATTGCTCTGCAGTTTCTTGCAATCATGTGCAAGGTAGTTGCCACACCAAGCCACTATGCATCCAGATACGGCACTTCCTATGGTACACTGATAAAAGTTGGTAGGAGTTTTCAGCCTCCCGAGGAAGTAGAGCTGACTGTGACTTCAATGTGGTTGGACCAGATCAGGCTATTAGTAACGTTTATTCTTTGGAACTTGAAGTTCTCAAACTTCTCGACTTCCACACCATTGATTTAGACAGGACCATGTGCACTGCACCCCTTTCTGAAGTCAATGACCAGCTCTTTTGTTTTGCTGAGATTGAGAGAAAGGTTGTTGTCATGGTAACATGTTACGGAGTTCTCTACCTCTTTCCTGCGCTCCGATTCATTGCTGTTTGAGATATGGACCACCATGCTGGTATCATCTGCAAGCATGTAGATGAAATTAGAGCATCATTTGGCAACACAGTTGTGTGCACAGGGAGTAGAATAGGGGGTTGAGGATGCAACCTTACGGAGCACCAATGTTTGGAATCATAGGGGAGACGATGCCACCTTACTGGTCAGGGAGTCAAGAGTATAGTTGCAGATGGAGTCATTGACTCCCAGGATCATAGTTTGCTCTGAAATATAGTACTAAAGATTCTTTATGAAATAATCTACTTCCATAAAGAATGAACAGACTTCGTTTGGACTGACAATGAATTGCACTTTATCCATTACTCTGGTGAATTCACTTTTGCTATAGACGTTTTGCTGCACAGTCAACCGTCTCTAGAAACTTGAACTTATCACCCTTCATTTGACTACAGATTGACATAATATACTGGTTGCCAGGGGGAGAAAGAAACTCTAATTTAGTGCTAGCAGTAATTGTATGGCTAAAAACACTATAATCTTGGCAAATATAACCAGAACATCTGGAGTCACTAAGGAGCCATCAAAATCAGGTGCCTCTTGGATCTAGACCTCCGAGTTACATTTCTCCTAGGAGACGTGCAGGTAACTGATCCAGGGCCAGTGCAGCTGCTTCCAGTCTTGGATCCTCTCCTCCTCTGTGGTTGCATCATTCAATCCTCATGATCTTTATCTGACAACCTTGTTGCAATATGCATTTTCTTAAATTTATAAACAGGGCATGCTTAGTATTGCAGTGATATTACAATGTGATTTTACTTTGATCAAATCTCATCAAGACTTTTAGAAAAAGAAACTTCTAGCAACTGAAATGAAACCTGCTTGCTTCTCAATTATTTGTCCAGTTTCTGTTTTAATAGGAAATATTATTCATAGGAAAAATAATAGCAAATTAACAATTCTTTTTTAGTATTTCTATTTTTCTCATGCTTATTACCACATGAACAAGCTTCAAAAAGTGCTACCTTGTTTAAAAAAAGGGGTTTGCAATTATTTGAACAGGGAATTTTTCCATAATGGCCATTATATGAAACATACATTGTGTTGAACCCGACTACAGCTGGTATCATACTTACTGTCTGAGAGTTCCCACAGCCGCGGAGGAAGATCACTGAAATACTCATGATTCAGTGCCGATAAAGCTGACAGTCTTTTCTTTGGGAAGCACTGTAGAAGTTTGGAGGCAAGATCTTCAGCATGGGCCACATAATCTAGTCTGAAACATAACAGCGCAAAAGGATATTATTTCTATTTGCAAGGCATACTATAGTGTCACCCAACACAATAGTTTAATGTAAATAGAACCAGCTGTAGAGACTATGAAGAAATTAGTAATATATAAGTGAAGTGTTGTGCAAATGATTTGCATGTTTAAAGAAGCAGTGCTTATCAAGCAAAATATCTGAATATAAAGTTATCAGAACACCACAAAAGCATCAACTATATTACATTATCTCAAAATTCCCAAAACATGAGGGACAAATGGACCTCCACGGTTTCCTACTGTAGTTTGCTCATGAATCTATCTAGAAAATTTGTTGGAAGTCAAAGAATAGAATTTTCACAAGCATGAAAATAGTCCGGTAATTAACAATTAGTCTAAATAATTGGTATAACTTCTTAGGCTGGTTTATATACCAAAGTGTTGGGGGAAAATTGCACATGCCAAAAAAACAGTCCAGCATTTTTAACTTTACATCAATATAATTCACCTCTTAATCCTAGATAAATAGCATTAAGTAGAAAAGGGACTCACAAAGCGCTTTTTTTTTGATAATGTTTCTGCACATTAAAGCAGGATAATTAATTTCCACATTTTCCCACATTTCCTTTGCCAGTCAGAGCTCCTCCCTGGATCGATTTCCCTCCATGTGTTTACATGCCTTATAATCTACCCAAATCTTTTGATGATATCTGTACATGTTCCAAATTGTGAGAACATGTTTCTTGCACATGAAAGAGACTTTGTTGCAGACTGTTGGAATTTTATCTATGGCTAGGTTCAAAAACAACCACATCTATAAATACATACATTTTCAATCAGTAACCTCATGCCAGAAAAGTTTTTCCAAAGCTAACTGACAGCCTTGGCTTCAAAGCTCCAAAACTGAACAACTGTGACACTTAACACCATTTCCTTGTAGTCTTCTCCTTTATAATCCCTAATGAACTTTTACTTCAGGTTGATTGGGAATTTTTCTCATGACTGCTCCTACAAATGGAATGCCAGTCAAAATATCAGTAAACGTCAAGCTGACAGTGTGATGATTTTAATCACTCCTATCAATCTCAAACTTGTCATCACTTATATTAATTATATAATTGAAGAACCAACAACTGCATAGTTTGTTGGATCTATGCTTATAAATGTAGGCGTGATCCACATTACGCTTAGCTTAAATCCACCATATATTATATGAATCATAAAAGGCATAATTCCTTTAACCACATTTCCTTATCCCATAATGGAAAGCAAAATCTCCCAAAGTACTCTAACAGCTCCATATGTTTGAAACGGTACTTGCTGGTTTGTCACTTACATCCCTCCTGTGTTATTCTCGTATGGAAAAAGATACAAAAGTACACTTATATTGAAAAAAAATTCAATAGTCTGGTCTAGTATATATCCTTTTCATACAGTCACAGCAACAATGGAAAATAATACAGCCACTTAAATTTTTCAGAAGAAATGGATTACTTTGGAAGAAATGCACAAGAGTGGCAAGGTGAGAGTTTCTGAAGAGAAGGTCCATATTGACACATTAAAAAACAGCAAGTAACAAATTCACTGCAAATACTAATGGAGAATTGGATTGCTCTGTGAGCTGGCATAGACCGGAAGAGATGAAGTCACTTTCTTCCATGTTGTAATTCAAATATGGACAGCACAGAGTTCTAGATTCACCTGCCAACATCTTACTAGTCAAGCTCTTCCGGATTTTTGTATATTTCACTAAGACTAACTCTTATCTTTATGAATTCCAGGGAACATGCACACATTGTACTCAATACTTCCTTAAAAAACAACACTCCTCATACCAAATTAATACAGTGAGCCTTTGCAGCATTGCCAAGGCAAGTATGCCCTTCCTGAAATAGGGAAACCAAAACCAACACATTACTCCAGGAGTGAATATAGAACATAGAATAGCAACAAGGCCTTCAGCCCATAGTGATGTGCCAAACCAAATAACCAACTAAACTAATTCCCTCTGGCCTAAACAACACCCATATCCTTCCATTATCCTCACACTCATGTCCCTATCCAAACATCTCTAAAACATCTCTAATGTACCTGCCTGTAACACCACCCCAGGCAATGCATTCCAGGTACCCACGACCTCAAGGCCATATACTGGGAACCTACAGCGACCTTTGCTTTTGAAATGGAAGGAGCTGAACATTTCACAAACTAACCATTTTTCTCATTTGTCAAGCATCTCCTGCCTCATTTGCGGAAGAAATGCAGTTCCCTTCTGACCTTAATAACCAACTCAGAACCCACAATCCCAAAGAAGCAGCAAGTCAAACCCAAGGGATTGCTAAGAAGGTGTCTCACTGGTAGAGAGACCTGCTCAGGGAACCTCATGCTGTGCACTGATAGATCATTTTTTTTGCAATGGCCATTTTAATTATCAAGTGGAATCATTTGAAATAAATGAGCAATTTCCCTAATCCTTTCAGTTTAATATGAGTAGCAGTTTTCAATGACTGTTCATTACTTCTCCTGGTAGCTTTTCAAATGTTTCAAACTCCTTATTATGTCTCAACAATTCCAACACATGTTTGCAATATGAATTTTAACAACAAAAATAACACTTCAACATAATTAAGAAAGTAGAGTTAGTATTGAAAGGTTGTTTCACTGGCTGTAATAGCTAAAGCTGGGGCATCATCAATTTAGTATTGTAAACTTTAATTCAACTGTTGATATTTAATTGATTGCATTAATTGAGGGCAAATATGACAAAGAATGCACAATAAACAATAGATATAAAAAACAAGGTTTAAAAAAAAACAGAAGGATACTTGAGTGCATGACCCACAAGATCTTTAAGGTAGCAGAAGAAATTAATAAGATGCTTAAAGAAGGCATCAGCTATGGATGTGGCCTGAGAAACAGAAAGTTAAATATTCAGAATACTTCACCCTGCAGGGGGAGTCTTAGAATGGAAAGCACGGTAGTCATATTAGAATTGTATAAAATATTAACTAGGCCACAACTGGAAAACCGTGTATATTCTGGTCACCACACTACAGGGAGCAGCATAGAAGGCACAGAGTGGATTTATGAAAATGTTGCCAGGGAGCGTTTTACTTATGACAAAACACTAGCTAGGCTGGATTTGATTGCTTTGGAAAAGAGACAGTGGAGAGCTAACTGAGGTGTACAAAATAACAAGAAGCTTATTTTAGTGGATGGAAAGAACATACTTCCTAAAGCAGAATGGTCAATGAATAGGGGTTGCAGATTAAAAGTAACCGGCAGCAAGTTTAAAGAAGTGAGAAGTTTATTTTCCACTAGAGCAACAGGTATCGGAAACTCACTAACAAAAGAAAATCTGCAGATGCTGGAAATCTGAGCAACACACACAAAATGCGACATTTTGGCCCGAAACGTCGACTGTACAATGCTGGCTGGCCTGCTGAGTTCCTCCAGTGTTTTGTGTGTGTTGCTCTGAAACTCACTGCCTGCATGAATAGAAAAGACAGAAGCTCACATTGCTTTTGGAAGACTTTGACAAGCAATTGTACTGAAATCCACAAACACAATCGACAATGGATCGAAGTCAGTTAATGCTGAATATCGATTTCTTGCCAGGAATGGATGTAATGAGCAGTGTGGCCTCTTTCTACACTGGAACATAAAAAACGGGAGGGGTAGACTGTCTGACCCTTCAACTATTCATTGAGAAAATGGCTGACACTCCAGTGCTATCTTCTAGCACTATCCCAACATCTCGCTTTCCTTAAATGTTCAGAAATCTACTGATAACTGTTCAGAGTGAACACAACACTTAGCAGAGTAGTGCATTCCACAGGTTCAGCATTCCAGAGTGAAGAAATCTATCCTCTTTCAGTCCAAAATAATCTACATTTATTTTCAAACTAGATTCCTCAGTCAGGGAAAATCCTCCCCGCATCTAGATTGCCAAACCCTTTCAGAACTTCAGTACAATATATAAAAGGGAAAAAGCAAGTGAGGACAAATGAGGGAGATGCTTACAGACAAAGACAGGAGAACTTGCAATGTAGAATATGGAACTGGCAGAGGAATTAAATAATTATTAATCAACTAACTACAAATATGAAGAACTGAAACAAGTTAATATGGTTCAAAAATAAGCTATTAGAGAATTTGATCTTGAAAGCTCAAAAATCCAATGGACTCAATGATTTACATCCCAGAGTTTAGAAAGAGGTAGCATTAGAGCTAGCAGATACTCTTATCATATTCCTCTAAAGGCTTTGAGGATTCTGGAATTGTTCCTATGTATTTTTAGGCATCCGTCAGTCCCGTAAGACCATGGATTTGCACCTTGGAGGGTTTCCAGGGTTTACATGCTGTAAGTCTCCCCTCTCCATGCCACCGATATTGTCCAAGGGAAGGGCTTGGCACCAGTGTCGTCACAGAGCAATATGTGGTTAAGTGCCTTGCTCAAGGACACAACACGCTGCCTCAGCTAAGGCTCGAACTAGCGACCTTCAGATCACTAGACCGACGCCTTAACCACTTGGCCACACACCAACACATGGATTGGCAGGGAGAAAATGAGACTACACTTTTTAAGAAGAGCATCACAGAAAGAAAGCTAGCAGCATGTTAAATGAATGTCTGTAGATGGGAATTCGTATGGGAATGGATGAATGGCTTGCAAAGATTATTAGTATTAAGGTACGCTAACAGATTTATAAAAGGAAAGAAAACCACATTTAATTAATATGACACAATCATTTGTGGATGTGAGCATTTCACAGATTCACTACTCTCTGGCTAAAAACATTCCTCCTCATCTCTGTTCTAAAAGGTCGCACCTCAATTTTGAGGCTGTGCCCTCTAGTTCGGGATACCCCTACCATTGAAAACATCCTCTCCACATCCACCCTATCTAGTCCTTTCAGCATTTGGTAGTTTTCAATGAGATCCCCATGCATTCTTCTACATTCAAGTGAGTGCAGGCCCAAAGCTGCCAAACGTACCTCTTATGTTAACCCCTTTATTCCCTGAATCATCCTCGTGAACCTCCTCTGGACTCTCTCCAATGATATTCCAATGGTATTAATCACCACAGCATCCAGGAGACCTTGAAAGGGCCATGCCTTAAAAAGGTGGCATCCACCATTAAGGACCCCCCATTACTCAGGACATGGCTTCTTCTCATTGCCACCATGAGAAAGTTGGTTCAGGAGTCTGAAGATACATGCTCAACATTTCAGAACAGCTTCTTTCCCTCCACCATCAGATTTATGAACGGACCATGAGCCCATAACACCTCCTCAGTATTTTTTTTTGTTTGCTCTCTCTTTGCACTACTTGTTTAATTTAATTTATATATATTTCTTACTGTAATCTATAGCTTTTTAATTATGTTTTGTAAAGTACTGCTGCTGCAAAACAGCAAATTTCACAACATGTGCCAGTGATATTAATCCTGATTCTGATATTTCAACAGTTTGGTTAGCAGATGCCCTCTGCCTCAGTCCTACAGAGAAAAAGGCCTAACATCCTCTTACATAAACTAAAAACAGTCCTATTTATTTTTGCTTTCCTAGTTCTCTCAAAGGGTCTTGAAACAATGCATGAACTCTGCTCTCTTCCCATGGATGCTGCATGATCTGCTGTGATTTTCCAGTATTTTCTGGTTTTATTTCAGATTTCCAGCACATCTTTGACTTTCAACACAATGTGACCTATTTGTTACATTCCCTTTCTATCAACTGAAATAGATCTTTAAGGGAACATTAGTGGCCCAAGCTTGAAGGAGAAAGAGAAGATGCAGAATGTTACAAGCACTCATTCGTTTGCTATCTCCCTACCTGCTTAGCAGCTGTGCTTCAGAAACAGGACACAGAATTTATTGCTCAAGCACCCGAGGCAGAAATACAGCATTAAAACGACAATTGATTACTCACCAAAGACACCTCTCTTATGTTTTGGAAAATGTCCACAGATAACCCCTTTCTTAAAATGACTCAGCATAAAAAAAGAAATAAAGGATTAACTTGTAATTGGATAAATCTTATCAGGCCAAGACTGTAAGAGAGAATATATCAGATCATTGGAGAAACCTTCAAATGAAAGTGCCTGGGTTTGTGGTTTTGCAAAACAAAAATCGTAGGTATCAATGAACTTGCATAATCACCACTTTTGTACAAATATAATTTGATATTTTTAAGTCTCGGTCCTTATAAGTCCAAACTTGATTTCATACAGTCTGACCTCACAAGAGCAGGTACTCTAAAGCAAGGCCACCCTGTGACCACAGTTATTAGCTAGTCACTAACTAACATTTTATAGCAAGTTCTGTACAACCTGGCCTATGATAAAAGGAAAACATTCCACAGCAATGTTTCTTCACATATTTATTTCCTCATGTATTGGGCTCATGCCAGAACTTACAAGAGACAGAATACGTCAAGAAACAGAAGTAGCTAAACTAAACGGTTGGCATGCTCTACAGTTAGTAATTTTTCCCTGTCTTTGGCTGCAAAGGCTGATCCCTAAAGGAATTTGCTCAGCCCAGAAAAGCTGATTTTTTTTAAAAGATGGTCATCGGGAACAGCTGCTCTTAAGCAGACATGGTTTGTTCTATTAAATCACTGTAAAATGCAGCTGTCTTCAGTGCAATATCTCATCTGAACTTTGAAAGCATTCTCAGTGCTATAAACATTTCAGTAATGTCATATAAATTGTACTCTGGCAGACACCTTCAAGTCAAGAATTTGAAAAGGTTTCCTCTTTTTAAAATGTAAATAGGAACTGGTGTGTGGTTAATTTATTCATTCAGGGCTTCACCAAGAATTTACTGGAATGCTACACGTCATTCTGCCAAATACGAAGCACAGATGACCTCCTGGAGCCAGAAGAGTCAAAGGTCATTCATCATGGATAACCTGCCTTGTCCAGATGAGTTTCTACTGTTGAGCAGATTGTACTGAGCAAATACAAAAATAACTAATGAAGAAGCAAACAATAACACTGTTTAAATTTTTGAAAAGATATCCACTTATCTAGATGTATGCAATGACCAAAATGTTCTAATATTTTTAAACAACATTAATATATCATATATCAATTAGCCTCTCTTAATTATAAAATACTACATTTTAATGAATGTTTTAATTATTGAATAATTGCTCCCTGAAAGTTCAAAGATCAGGAACTCTTCATGCTTATTGTCTGGGTGTAAATATGCAAAGTTCTGATATTAGCAACTATGCCATGTGTTAATGTAATGCTATGTAGTTGCTTATTATAAGACATAAAAGGCTTACTCTATTGCTTCCTGTTTTGGGCATTGCTCGGTAAATTGCTGACCTAATGAAGAATATGCCTTGTTCTGTATGTGCATGCATCTTTCTTCAAAGCACAATATTTCACCCATCGGTGTCTTCTATGAGAGAATGACTATAGAACTTTACTGATTTCCTCCTCCCTGACTCAGAGGATAACAGAGTAACTACAGTACATCAAACATGCCCTGATATACATCAACTATCTCAGCACTGACTGGGAAATTAACTTTTTTGGTTATGTGCTGCTTACCACATCAACCAGATGAACCATCTTGTACAACTGGAGTACTAAAAAATATTAAATATTTTACCTATGTTCCTGGAGGTAACCGTGAAGAAGCATAAAATAGTAGCAACGTGAGATTTGAACTCTCAAAGGAACAACATCGACTTGTTGGAACCAGCAGCACAGCTCAGCTCCATGCCAATGTAAAAGTAATTACAGTGCCTAATTAGAATAAGTTACTATGTAGCCGTCTTTCAAGTTAAATCACCAAGAGCATTTCTGAGCTCCCTTGAGCTGCTGAAAGATCAAATGATAGAAAACTAAAACTTGGCTAGTGGTCAGAATCTACAAATGGAAAGAAAATATCTTTTGCTTTTAATGTCTTTGAAGGAATTTTTAAAAAGCCAATTCCCCATAACTAAAATCAAGTGTCAAGTATTGACAGCATCTGTACTGTGCACAAGACCAACTTCTTTCCTGTCGTTCTGCTGTCACAATTCTGGTGCCAGAAACACTCCTTACCACTCATTTCTTTGAAGATTCTCCTTAAACATTCAAGTTGGGCTTCAGCCTTTCTAATGATCTTGGAAAAGAGGAAGATAAAATGACAGCTGCACAAAATAGGGCTTCTGTGCAGACAGCCAGTTGTTGTTGGCCTTTCCCCTAACTTTTCTACAGCAACTACATGCTGAGGGGTAAAAAGTAGTACCTAAAGTACATGCCTACCAGCCATCACATGTATTCACTGCTCATTAAAGCCAACATCACCAAATTCAGCAGGTAAATGCAACCAGCAGCACAGGAAGCATTTATCACCAACGACAAATGTCTTACAGCTTTTTGTCAGACTAATTATGTTTAAAACATCAGAAATCCAATCACTTTGATACTGTACCACTTACCATGACTACATATTCTGTTGCTTTTTATCTTATAATTGAAATCCATCTTAATCGTTAGTTGAATGATCTATTTTAATTTGGCTGCACCTAAGAAGATTGGATTGATTGTTGCATTTTAAGACCACAACACCAGGAGCAGAATAAAGCCATTCAGTCCTTTGAGTATGCTCAACCATTTGATCATGGCTAATTTATTTTCCCACCCAACCTCATTCTCCTACTTTCTCCCCGTAACCACTGACACCCTTATTAATCAAGAACCTATCAACCTCCACTTTAAATATACCCATTGACCTGTCCTCCACAGATATTAGCAACACTGAATCCCACACCTTCATGACCCTCTGGCTAAAGAAATTCTGAACTATCTCTGTTCTAAAGTGATAGATTTCTATTCCAAAAATGTGCTCTTTGGGCCTAGAATCTCTTGATTTGTTTAGTAACTCCAAAACATGTAACTAATCAGAAAGGAAACACAGAGCCAGGAATGTATGTCTTAGTTTTTGTTTTTTACTTTAGCGAGATGGACACACATGACGTGGTGGCGTGATGACATATGCCATTCATGTCATTTCATATGTAACCCGTAATGAATTATTTAAACAAAGTGCTTAATCAAATGATAAATTAACAATTTAGCTCAAATATTACTGAAATATTAAAACACAACACTCTTCTATGCTTACCTATAAAATCTAGCTCAATATAGAAAGCATCTCAGCTTTTATATAGATTACACACACACACACACACAAACACAATACTATATACTTCTTGACTGGGCCGAGGGGGGGGGGCGGGGGAGGGAGTCAGTCTGCTTGATGGGAGAGACTTGTGGCTGTGAAACAATCTCAGGTTCTGGGACCTCCTCCGCGGTGGTTGTAGGAGTCCACTCTGGGACTGCAGGAACTGGTTCTGATAGCTCTGAATACCTTTCGGATGCATGTGTTGGTATCGTCTGAACAGTGCATGGCAAGCTGCTCGATCTGCTGAGCTATTCCAGGACACCAGACGAAGCTTTGAGCCAACGTTTTCATTTTGACCACGCCTAGATGAATGGAATGCACTGTAGCTCCTCCAACACTTCAGCTCTCAGCTTGGATGGTACAACAACTCACAATCCCCACATAAGGCAACCCCCGTCAAGGGCAAATTCATCCCCCGCACTGGTAAAAATGGGGAAACTGAAGTTTCTGCTGCACATTCCAGCCATTTTGAGTAGCCATGCAGAAGAGAGACCATGTAGGGTTCTTTGGATCACTCTGCTGTAATAGGGAGACTTTCCATTTGCATCAGGGAGAATACATCAAGAGGAGTGTCCTCTTTTGCAAATTTTTCAGGGAGATTTTTTTTTTCCAAAGGTAAATGGGACAATCTATCAGCATCTCCATGATTAGTCATCCTCTTGAAATCAACCTTTTAATTGTGTCCTCCAAGAAACCAAGCCCATCTCTACAGTCGTGCTCTGGAAAACCCCATTGTGGATTGATAGTGGCGGGAAGATGGCGGCACGACACAGCGCGCAGCGGCCACTCCGGTGGTGATGTCTGTTATCTGTCAAGTAGGGTGCCGTGCACAATCCTGATTTGATGGAGATGGACGTGAGAGCACGGAGCAACATCTGGTGAAACTTCTGAAATGCCTGCTTCGCTGCTGCTGCTAACTGTGTGATCCAGGATCTCCAGAGGGGAAGGCCCCGAGTCCTCGGCTTTGCTTGTTCCTCGGCGGCCGGGGCGGGGTCAAAGCGCACGGCAGAGGATGGTGCTCGGAGAGGCTGTGTCGGAGGGGATGGTCGGAGGCTTGAAGTTTTCGGACGGATTCAGAGTCCGCTGCAGTTGGGTGCTTCCAATGGTGCTGCATCGGCAAGTTGGCGGTGCTTGGAGGTTCATGGCGGGGAGAGTTCCTCCCTTCTGCCGCCTGCATGAGAGGATGAGGCTATCGGGACTTTGATACTTTTTTTTACCATGCCCATGGTCTGCTCTTTATCAAATTATGGTATTGTTTTGCACTGTTGTAACCATATGTTATAATTATGTGGTTTTGTCAGTTTTAGTCTTAGTTGTCCTGTGTTTTCTTGTGATATCATTCTGGAGGAATGTTGTATCATTTTTTAATGCATGCATTTCTAAATGACAATAAATGAAAACTGAAACTGAACTGAACTGAAATGAAAATGGGGCGTTCACTTCCATCACTCATAACATGTAACATGACTGCACCTACACCATAAGGCGAGGCATCACAGGCAAGCTTCCCTGGATGATTTGGATCATAATATATGACTACAGTGTCCAACACCACCATTTTGTTTACCATCCTGAAAGCTACCTCACACTGTTTTGTCCACTGCCTTTTCTTCCTGACCTGTAGTAAGGAGTTCAAGGGGTGGAGCACAATAATCAGGTTTGGCAGTAACCTGTTACAGTAATTGACAAATCCTAAAAAGGACAGCAACCGTAACACAGATTTTGGTCCTGGTGCATCCACCGTTGCTTGAATTTTCTCAGTACACTTGGATAATCCTTGTGCATCAATGGTGTGACCACAGTAAATGATACTTGGTTTATAGAATTCACAAATGCATCATCGGATCATGCTCTGAGCCAATAACCTTCTAATATTTTTAGCACTGTTTTGAGATTTTGGAGATGTTTCTTGTCATCCTCGTCAGTAACAATGATGTCATCCAGGTAATACTTAGTGTCTGAGCAGTCTTGCAGCATCTGGTCCATAGCTTTCTGTCAGAGTGCAGGTGCAGATAATACCCTAAAAATAAGCCTATTATAGTGATAAAGCACCTTATGAGTGTTGACGGTGAGAAACACATTGGATTCTTCTTCCATCTCCATCTTTAGGTGGACCAACGTAATTGATTTACTTGTTTATTTATTATTATGTTTTATTTTATTTATTATTATTATTTCTCTCTCTCTGCTAGATTATGTATTGCACTGAACTGCTGCTGCTAAGTTAACAAATTTCACGTCCCATACCGGTGATAAAAAACCTGATTCTGATCTGATCTGATCCGAAAACTAATTGAAAGGAAACATAGAGCGGGAAAGCATGTATTAGTTTTTGTTTTTTTCACTTTAGCAAGATGCACACACATGATATGGTGGAGTAATGACTTGTGCCTTTCACATACTTTCACACATAACTGGTAGCAAATTATTTAAACAAAGAAAGAATGCTTAATCAAACGATATATTTACAATATGACTGGAATAATAAATACACAACATCTCTGCTTATGGAGTATAAGAAATGCAGGAGAACACTTAAGAAAGAAATCAGGAGGGCTAAAAGAAGCATGAGGTTGCCCTAACAGACAAGGTGAAGGAGAATCCTAAGGGATTCTGTAGATATGTTAAGAGCAAAAGGATTGCAAGGGACAATATTGGTCCTCTAGAAGATCAGAATGATAATCTATACATGGAGCCAAAGGAGATGGGAGAGATCTTAAATGAATTTTTTGCATCTGTATTTACTCAAAAAATAGAAACAAGAGTCTATAGAGGTGAGGCAAAGCAGCAATCATGTTATGGACCCTGTACAGATTACAGAGGAGGAGTTTGCTGTCTTATGGCAAATTAGGGTGGATAAATCCTCAGGGCCTGACAAGGAGTGCCCTCAGATCCTGTGGGAGGTACAGAAATTGCAGGGGTCCTAGCAGAAATATTTAAATCATCCTTAGTGACAGGTCAGGTACCAGAGGATTGGAGGATAGCTAATATTATTCCACTCTTTAAAAAAAGGCTCTAAAATGAACCAGGAAATGATAGGCCAGGGAGCCTGTCATCAGTAGTGGGGAAAGAACCTGATAGTACTTTGTGTGCGGTTGGTCATGCCTGATCAATCTTATAGAGTTTTTTCGAGGAAGTTACCAGGAAATTTGATAAAGGCAAGGCAGTGGATGTTGTCTACATGGACTTTAGCAAGGCATTTGACAAGGTCCCACATGAGAGGCTGGTCAAGAAGGTTCAGTCACTCAGCATTCAACATGAGGTAGGGAACTAGATTACACATTGGCTTTGTGGGAGAAGTCAGAGAGTGGTAGTAGATGGTTGCCTCTCCGACTGGATGCCTGTGACTAGTAGAGTGCCGTAGAGATCAGTGCTGGGTGAGTTGTTGTTTATCATCTATATCAGGGGTCCCCAACCATTTTTTGCACTGCGGACCAGGTTAATGTTGACAATATTCTTGCGGACCGGCCGACCGGGGGAGGGGGGTGGGGTTGCCAACCTTCTCACTGTGTTTACACCGAGAAAGACTACCATGACCATGAAGCCTTGTGTGGGAACCTGCGTGCGCATGCGTGTACGTGCTGCTTTTTTTCTACAAATCGTTTTTGGCGATTCTGCTCAGTGAAACTACACTGTACATACATTATTTCTACTTTATATAGGCTGTGTATTTATCATATCATTCCTGCTTTTACTATATGTTAGTGTTATTTATTTCCAGTTTTATGTGTTATTTGGTATGATTTGTTAGGTTATTTTTTGGGTCTGGGAACGCTCAAAAATTTTTCCCATATAAATTAATGGTAATTGCTTCTGTGCTTTGCGCCATTTTGGCACGAAAAGTTTCATTGGAACGCTCTACCTTATCGGGGGAAATACGGGACAAGGGCAGTCCCGTATGAGACAAACCAATTTAGCCCAATATACGGGAATGTCCCGGCTAATATGGGACAGTTGGCAACCCTGGGGGGGGCGGGGGGGGTGTTAATCACGACCGGAATATTGGTGATAAGTCAACTATAAGTCACTTATAAGTGGCTAATATACTCAATTTTGTTTCTAAAAGGGTTTATCTAATGAATTTAATATTAAACACACAGTGCATATTTTCCTCCCATGAATATAGTCACTTATAAGTCAATAGCATCATAACATTTTAAGTATCGTTTGGATACTAAACACACAGCGCATATTTTCCCCGTATGAACATATAAAATCATTACAACATACCAATATCGCTGAATCAGTGGGAGCCCTGGGCTTATTTTCCTGCAACAAGATGGTCCCATTGAGGAGTGATGGGAGACAGCGATACTCGAAGGGGGTTCCTTATGTCCAGTCTATTCCGCAATTTAGTTTTCATTGCATTCATTGCAGAAAACCCCGCTTTGCAGAGATATTTTGGAAATGGAAGCAACGTTTTCAGTGCTTTCGTGGCTATCTCAGGATATTCAGCCTTCACTTTGATCCAGAATGCCGGCAGAGATGTTATGTCAAACATACTTTTCAGCCCGTCGTCATTTGCAAGCTTGAGAAGTTGATCTTCTTCCCGCGCTGACATGAATGACGTGTGCGTAATGACCTCACGTGCGTTCAAGTTCAACAGTGGGTATGACAGGGAATGAGGAAAGGTGCAGCTGACTCATATCGTTTCATATCGCCAAATCATATCGTTTCCTCGCGGCCTGGTAGCACATGCTTTGCGGCCCAGTACCAGTCCACAGCCTGGTGGTTGGGGACCACTGATCTATATCAACAATCTAAATGATAATGTGGTTAACTGGATCAGCAAATTAACAGGTGACACCAGGATTGGGGGTGTAGTGGACAGCAAGGAAGACTATCAGGACTTGGACTGGGATCTGGACCAACTGGAAAAATGGGTTGAAAAATGGCAGATGGAATTTAATGCAGACAAGTGCAAGGTTTTGCTCTTCGGTAGGACCAACCAAGATAGGTCTTACACAGTGAATGGGAGGGCACTGAGGAGCGTGGTAGAACAAATTGATCTGGGAATCCAGGTCCATAATTTGTTGAAAATGACAGCACACGTAGATAGGGTTGTAAGGAAAGCTTTAACAACTTTGGCCTTCATTAATCAAAATATTGAGTACAGGAGATGGGGTGTTATGTTGAAGTTGTACAAGATGTTTGTGAGGCCTAATTTAGAGTATTGTGTGCTGTTGGTCACCTACCTACAGGAAAGATATAATTAGGTTCAAGGAGTACACAGAAAACTTACGAGGATATTGCCAGGACTGGAAGACCTGAGTTAGAAGGAAAGATTGAATAGATTAGGACTTTATTCCTTGGAACTTAGAAGTTTGAGGGGGGATTTGATAGAGGTATACAAAATTATGAAGGATATAGATAGGGTAAATGCAAGCAAGGTTTCTCCACTGAGGTTGGGTGGGACTACAACCAGAGATCATGGGTTAAGGGTGAAAGGTGAAAAGTTTAAGGGGAACAGGAGGGGAAACTTCTACACTCAGATGGTCAGGAGGGTATGAATGTGTTGCTAGTGCAGGTAAGAAACATAGAAACATAGAAAACCTACAGCACAATACAGGCCCTTCAGCCCACAAAGTTGTGCCGAACATGTCCCTACCTCGGAAATTACTAGGCTTACTCATAGCCCTCTATTTATCTAAGCTCCATGTACCTATCCAAAAGTCTCTTAAAAGACCCTATCGTATCTGCCTCCACCACCGTTGCCAGCAGCCCATTCCACGCACTCACCAGTCTCTGTGTAAAAAACTTACCCCTGACACCTCCTCTGTACCTACTCCCTAGCACTTTAAACCTGTGTCCTCTTGTGGCAACCATTTCAGCCCTGGGAAAAGGCCTCTGACTATCCACACGATCAATGCCTCTCATCATCTTACACACCTCTATCAAGTCACCTCTCATCCTTCATCGCTCCAAGGAGAAAAGGCCAAGTTCACTCAACCTGTTTTCATAAGGTACGCTCACCAATCCAGGCAACATCCTTGTAAATCTCCTCTGCACCCTTTCTATGGTTTCCACACAAGGTAAGCTTGATTTCAGCATTTAAGAGAAGTTTGGATAAGTATATGAACAGTAGGGATTTGATCCCGGTGTAGGTCAATTGGAGAAGGCTGTACTTTTCTATATGACTGTGACTAAGTGGGCCAAAGGGTCTGTTTCTGTGCTGTATTTTTCTATAACTCCATGACCCTATAACTCCCACTATTGGAAACATCCTCCCTATGTGCACTCTATCTACACTGTTCAATATTCAGTAGGTTTCAACGAGATCCCATCTCATTCTTCTAAATTCCAGCAAGTACAGGCCCAGAGCCATCAAAATGCTCCTCACACATCACCCCTTTCATTCCCAAGATCATTCTCTGAAATCTTGCCTACACCCTCTCCAACGCTAGCTCCTCCTTTCTAAAATATGAGGCACAAAACTGCTCACAATACTGCAAGTGTGGTCTGACCAATGCCATAGAGGTATAGAAAAATACAACACAAAACCAGGACCATAGTCCTCCATACCCCTCCCATCCACGTACCTTTCCAAACTCCTCTTCACCATTGAAATCAAACTCACATGCACCACTTGCGCTGGCAGCTCGTTCCACACTCTCACAACCTTCTGAGTGAAGAGGTTTTCCCTTATGTACCCTTATAAAGCCTCAACATTACATCTTTGCTTTTATATTCTAGACCTCTCGAAAAGAATGATAGCATTACATTTGATTTCCTTACTACTGAGTCGGCTGCAAGTTAACCTTTAAGGAATCCTGCACGAGGACACACAAGTCCTTTTGCACGTCTGATTTCTGAGTTTGCTCCTCATTTAGAAAGTAGTCTATGCCTTTATTCCTTCTACCAAGTGCATGACCATACATTTCTCCATGCTGTATTCCATCTGCGACTTCTTTGCCCTTTTCCTCTCATCTGTCCAAGTCCTTCCACAGACTCAGTGTTACTTTAACACCACCTGCCCCTCCACCTACCTTCGTATCATTCACAAGTTCAAATTAAGTATTCTAGTTCTTTGAGAATTACTTACACAGTTAAATATAAACAGACATCAACTTTGTCATGTGAATTTAAATAAACTGTAGATATTTTCATTTGACTGAGAGTCAAAATTCTAGTACAGCAGCAAAAGAAGAAATCTTCGTCCAATATAAACAAATGTTAATTCTTTCCACTAATGTTGGTGTACCTTGCACAGATATGTTCTCAGTTCCAATACAAATAACTGCTGGATTAACTTAATGTCATGCCACCTTGGGGACAGATTGCCATCAGGCAGGTTTCAACAAGTTACCTTCTCAAGCTTTCTCTCCCCCTCTCCACTGCAGCAGTGTAACTAGGGGCAGCTACTTTGTGGCCAAGATAGGGCAATGTTTATTTTATAAAATATCAGCAAAACTAACAGAAGGATACCGGGAGGACAGAAATATTATTACTGCGGGAAACAGTAATCTTTCAGAAATAAAGCAGCAATTGGATTCAAAGAATTACCATAATCACTTTTCATCAGAAAATTACATTCAGTCTGATCCAGAATAATAAAATGAAAAAAAATTACACTTATTGCAGGATATCTGTTGAAACTAAATTCAGTCCTAATAGCAACAAGCATTGGACTCTTCGAGGCAAATTGATTACCTGGGAAATGGCAGAAGATCACATTACTTTAGAAAATTAGGAGAGAAATTTGTAAGTTCCTCTCAGAGTGAATAAAATGTGTTTAATTGCTTCTATTCAGTCTCACTAGAGTTGGGAAAGAATTGTATTTATTGCTCCTGATTTCCAAATAGCACAAATAATTCTGTCACAGCACATGGTGCTGAAGATCAGAATCAGCTGTTCTTATTCATGGAAATGAATTGGATTGGGGTGTAAGGCATACCCTTATAAAATGGTGATTAAGTTTATTAAGAATGCAAGAGAAGCAAAGTACTGTAGACACTTAAACCAAGACCTATGCAGCTGGTGGTAAAGGCAAGTGACACTAAAATATACACAGGACAGGCTGAGTAACTTGCACGATAAGAGCTCCCTCTTAAACAGCAGAAAATAGAAACATAGAAAACCTACAGCACAATACAGGCCCTTCGGCCCACAAAAACATGTCCCTACCCTAGGCTTACCCATGAATGAACATACATCACATAAATAAAAAATAACCCTTTACAGAAGATTAAAGTCCATAACATGTTACATTCTTCGTATTTCTAAGTAATAAAAGAAAACTGCAGAAAGAATAAAGGCTTCTTCTGCTTGTTGTCTATTTGTGGACAACAGAAAACCCAGATCAGGCCTACCAAGGCCTTGCATGAGAGCTGTAATCTTATGGAACTTTCTTCCTCAAGGGATGTTGGAAGCACATTCTTTAAATATTTTTAAGGTAGATGGAGATAGATTCTTGCTAAGCAAGGAAGATGAGAGACTCTGGGAATGTAGAGTTGAGGCTGCTGTCCAATCAGAGAGGCTTGCTTGATTGATAGAGCAGGCTCATGAGCTAAGTGGCCTAATTCCATTCTTAATTCATATTCAAGTTAATAGCTAAGTCTCTTTTTCAGTTAATCATTAATTTTTACCCTAGAGGTAAATGGTCTTTGATGATGTGAAGCTGTGAAAGCGATTTTTTTCCAGATACAACATATCTGAAGAGAATGAAGCATTTGCCATACGTCAGTTGTAAGACTTTTGGCTACGTTGACCGGTAATCCTTAATGTAGGCCACAACAATATTTGTATTACAAAGTTTGATTCCATTTTAATGCAGAGAGGTGTCCAAAGAGTAATCTTTACTTTGAATTTTCATTTTCTTTTATCCAGACATCACCAGTTGTTAAAGAGATGCTTTTAATTCCCTGTCAGTGATGTCAATCATCTTGATGAGCAGATATAATTGGGACCAGTTGGGTGGACACTGTGACTAGCATGGACTGGTTGGGCCATGGATCTGTCTCCATGCCCTATTGCTCGAAGACTCCTCATGTACCTAGATATTTATCTTCATGTTAGATTTCACAATATTACGTCCAGTCATAAAGATGGGAAAGCAGATACAAAATACTTAAACTGAAACCAGAGGCTGCAAATGCTGAAAATCTGAAATAAAGATAGAAAATGCATCTCATACTCATCTGATCAAGTAGCAACTCGGGTGAGAGAAACGTAGTCAAGTTAACCCTTTTATATTAAGTAGGACTTGCACTTCATGGTGCCCTAGAAATGATATTTTAATTTTACTCACATATTCAATTTAATTAAAGTTTGCCTACCACTAGGAATAGTGGCAGCAGTGATGAGTGATCACATCAGATCACAGAAAATACAGTCATAGAATATGTCTGCATCCTGGGAACGTGTTTGGTACAGCATCACTCATCCATCCCAGTGTTGACTTCTTTGCAAGCCACAGTGCAGATATATTGCCACATTTACAACTGTAACCTTCTCCTCAAAGTACAAATAAAGAAACATTTTATTTTAAGGATTGTTAGTGGCTGATGCCATTTTCCAAGCAGAAATCCAAGAATAATTCCACAAATGCTCAACTCTGCAAAATTATTATATATTTCCTCCTGAGGCAATACAGGAGATTTCCAAATAAAGCTATTTTGTTTTCACCATGGAAACAGGCTCTTCTTGCATGCACAGTATTTTAGATTGAATATACTTCATGTAATTTTATGTTGAAATACAAATCTGTGATTTGATCATTAGTGGCAATTAATTTTACTAAAAAATCTGAAACAAAATTGTTCTAAATGACAAAGCATGTGGCAATAACAAGAATGGTGGTGTCTCACTTCAAATATATCCTGATTTGAATACTCCTGCATTACACATTCAAGTTTAATGGTGAACAACTTAAAAGCCAAAACTGAAGTCTGTGCATTATATCAAAAGCTACTTCAAGGTTCAATTTATCTGCTTTGATTCTGTCTACATAAATGAAATGAATCTTAGTTCTCGGTCTCAGATGATTTAACGCCTTTGTCTCAGGCCTTCAAGGTTTGAAAATTCCTGAGAAAGGCTAAACTATTTTCGGGAATTATCATTCCCCTAGAGTTTCAGAAAAGAACACAGTGACAGACAGACCATCCATCTTTTATTCCATTCTGAATAGCTGGGTTACAAGTCAGAGATCACTGTTTAAACTTCTTGAGTGTTGTTCTGTGAATTATGAAGGTTACTGGGTACACTATCGAAATTAAATGTAACTCTGTCTTTCACTGCTTTCCACTGCTCCAATTCTGCCGAAATCAGTTGTTACAATGTATTTATTCCTGGCAAGAGAATGATTCAAGTCAAAAGCAGGAAGCTTGTGGTAGGACTCCACTCGTTTTGGTGCATCTCACAACTATAAATTAGGATACAGACTGCAGTTAGAGAACTAGCACAGCAGAAATTAGTACAATTTTGTGTATGCCTTAGGAACTCCACCTTGCATTTTTGATGATGAATTTCACATCACATTAAACATGAAATTAATTTGCCCCAGAATTTATCAGAACTAACATATCCCATTTATTACTATTCCCTGTATTTCTCCTTGTGGATAGTTTCTCAGTCATGTTTTTTTTTTCAGATTATCTATTAGCTAGCGCTTATGCTAATTATTATAAAGCTATCCAGCAAGCAGATGAAAGCTTTCATTGTGACTACATCAATATTAATATTTCAATAATATTTCAATGTTTAAAATTCAAAGTAAATGTATTATCAAAGTACACATATTTCATCATACACAGCCCAAAGATTCATTTCCTTGCAGGCATACGCAATAAATCCGATAACCACAATAGAATAAATGAAAGACCACATCAACTGGGCATATGACCAGTGTGTAAAAGACAATAAACTGTGAAAATTTTAAAAAATGAACTAATAATAATAATATACAAAGTCATAAAAGAAATCACATCTTACTGTAAATACAAGGCTGATCCAGTATAGCGTCAGAATGCCACAAATTATATTATGACTGATCAGTTATTACAGATAGGACAATCCGTAATAACCGTTTGGATATACTAATAGAGGATAGACAGGCAAGAACAACAGTTAATAAATATCTCAAATGTGAAAATCTGCAGATGCTAGAAATCCAAGCAACAGACAAAATGCTGGAGGAACTCAGCAGGCCAGGCAGCATCTATGGAAAAGAGTAGTCAACATTTCAGGCCGGGAACCTTCAGGAGAACTGGAGAAAAAAAAGATGAGGAGTTAGAGTTAAAAGGTGGGGGGAGGGAAGGGAGAAACACAAGGTGATAGATGAAACAAGGAAGGGAATGGTTCAAGTAAGGAGCTGGGAAGTTGATGGTGAAACAGATACAGGGCTGGAGAAGGGGGACTCTAATGGGAAAGGACAGAAGGCCATGAAAGAAAGAAGAGGGGAAGTGTACCAGAGGGAGGCAATGGGTAGGCAAGGAGATAAGATAAGAGAAGAAAAAGGGGATGAGGAATGGTGGAGGAGAGGGGTTCAAGAAATTGATATTCATGCCATCAGGTGGGAGGCTATCCAGATGGAGTATAAGGTGTTGCTCTTCCAACCTGAACATGGCCTCATCATGACAGTAGAGGAGGCCATGAATTGATGTGTCAGAATGGGAAATGGAATTAAAAAGGGTGGCTACTGGGAGATCCTGCTTGTTCAATAAGTGAAAAGCACCAGAAATATGCGGAATTGAAAGAGGAAATTGAAAGACTATGAACTATGAACAGGGTATACATTGTCCCAATAGTAACAGCTACAACTGGTATCATCCCAAAGTCACTACATAATGGCATTAACAATTAGGCCAGGGGTCGGCAACCTTTTTGCCTCTGTGGGCCGGATGGCATATTAATGAGCGGACGGTGGGCCAGATAAATGCCATAAAAAACTTGAAATATGGGAATTATCCATTTAAATACATCTAGTTTTGTTTTGCCTCAAATTAATGAATTATGCTAAAAAATCATTTGTGCTTAACCAAGGATGCCAATTAGTAATCAAAGAACTCAGTTTAGTTTTTCTGTCCCACCATTGCTGGTGCCCCATCAGTTGTGATGCTAATTAGCTTCGACACATTAAGTTTCATTTCTGACATCATTTTCAGCAAAGCTTCAAAAATGTCTGCTCCAGTAACCGTGTCCTTCATAGGAATTAATTGAATAAACTCTTCAAAAATTTTGAAAAGTCGAGGTCACTCCTCGCACAAACACTGCAAGTTGAGCAGTGTCTCTCAAGTCTGTACTCTCATCAAGCGCAATTGGAAACAAATGCAATTCGTTGCAGGCATCCCTTAAACAACTTTTAACATCTGCTGACATTTCTTCAACTCGCTGTGTGATCGTTCTAGCTGACAGGCTGATAGAGGCAAATAAAGATTTCTTTTCAGGACAAACAATATCCACCACTACTTGTAAACATTCTGTGATGAACTCTCCATTTGTAAAAGGCTTCATCTTTTCTGCAATCCATTCTGAGACTTCGTAGCTGGCACGGATATTTCCTTCATTTTCACTGCTTTTTCGGCACTCAGCGTCTACTTTCCTGCGTTTTGTACTCATTGCCATTGGAATTTTTTTCTTTGATTTTATTTCGAAATGCGAGTTATTCAACAAGTATCGTAGAACATGTAAATATCTGGATATTGAGCGTGGATTTCTTGTTAAAACACAGTGAACACTGTTTCTTCTTACAAATTTGAACGATCCCATTTGAAAACCTGCGCATGCACGGAGAGTATCTAATACACATTAATAAGGTGGTCTGCCTTCCTGTCATTTGTATATACCAGTGTTTGGTTTGGAACAAAACGGATGAGTCCTGAGGCAGATGACAGCATGACCTGGGAGGGAGTGGTCCCTCATAATGGATGCTGTTTCCGTGTAAACAATGCTCCATGTAGATGTGCTCAATGGTGGGGAGGGTTTTACGTGTAATGGACTGGGCTGTGTCCATGACTTTTTGTAGGCTTTCCATTCAAGGGTGTTGATGTTTCCATATTGGGCTATGATGCAGCCAGTCAATATACTCTACACTGCATATCAAGAGAAGGGTTTGTCAAAGTTGTAGATGCCGTGTTGAGTCTTTGCAAACTCCTAAGGAAGTACAAAATGTAGCCATGCTTTCTTCGTAATTGCATTCATAACAGTGAAACACAACAGCCAATAGGCCACATTGGGCTTTTATGCAGTTAAAACAGGAGAGCCATCATGATGGAAGTCATGATTAGTTGAGACAACTACAACTTGATAGGAGATACATCCAGCATTTACATACTCTGTATCTTGGAGGACACAATTACAAGATGGAACTCAAGAGGATGACGAATCATGGAAATGCTGATGGATTTTCCCCATTTACCCCTGGAAAAGGGAATAATTGAAAAATTTGCAAACAAGGACACGCCTCTTGACATATTCTGTCTAATACAAATCAAAAGTCTCCCTATTACAGCAGAGATGATCCAAAGGGAAATCAGAAAAGACCCTACACTGTCTCAGGTCTACACTGTAACACAAAATAACTGGAATGTGCAGCAGAAATTCCAGTTCCCTGATTTTCATTTTAAATCTTTTTTTATTAATTATTATTGAAAATCAACAAAAAAATACATTAAAGTAATCAAATCAACATGTCAATATGTACAATGAGAATTAAATGATCAAATAACTGATTAACAAAGCTAAACAATATATCAATAATAATAAAAAATAAAATGTTAAAACTTTTTTTTTGGAAAAAAGAAAGAAGGGAAAAAGAACCCCTACTAACAGAAAAAAAAAAGAAAAAAAAAACCATTGGGAGCACAACCCCGGAGCTATACGGCATACAAGCTCCCATAGAAGAAAAACACCAATCCGCCAACTCAAATCCGTTTAAACAAGAATGAGAAGGGGACCATCTTAATTAACTCAAATCAAGTCATAGTAGCGGGCCCAATTTTTACCAGTGCCCAGAAGAACCTGCTCCTGACAGGGATTTCCTTTTGTTGCTCCATCTAAGCTGAGAGCTAAAGTGTTGGAGGATATACAATGCCAGTCTTCCAGGCATGGTCAAAATGAAAGTATTGGCTTGAAGCTTTGTCTGGTGGTCTGGGATAAATCAGCAGATTGAGCAGCTTGCTGTGCATTGTGTGGGATACCAACACACCCAGTAGATGCCAAGAACAGTGTCTCTCCATCCCTGGGAATGGCCTGCATTGCCCTGGCAGAGGATTCCTCTGGATTTTGCCGAACCATTCAAGGGAACAAATTTCTTGTAGTAGTGGTTGCAGCTGAAAAATGGCCAGAAGTGTGCCTAATTTACACCTCGGACTTCAACTACTGCACAGAGTCTTGTCATCTTCAAAAGTTTTCTGACGACTCTGCCATAGTTAGATGCATCAGCAAGGGAAATGAGACTGAGTACGGGGCTATGGTAGGAAACTTTGTCACATGGTGTGAGCAGAATTATCTGCAGCTTAATGTGAAAAAGACTAAGGAGCTGGTGGTAGACCTGAGGAGAGCTAAGGTACCGGTGACCCCTGTTTCCATCCAGGGGGTCAGTGTGGATATGGTGGAGGATTACAAATACCTGGGGATACGAATTGACGATAAACTGGACGGGTCAAAGAACACTGAGGCTGTCTACAAGAAGGGTCAGAGCCAACTTTCTCTCCTGAGGAGACTGAGGTCCTTTAACATCTGCCGGACGATGCTGAGGATGTTCTACAAGTCTGTGGTGGCCAGTGCGATCATGTTTGCTGTTGTGTGCTGGGGCAGCAGGCTGAGGGTAGCAGACAACAATAGAATCAACAAACTCATTTGTCAGGCCAGTGACGTTGTGGGGATGGAACTGGACTCTCTGACAGTGGTGTCTGAAAAGACGATGCTGTCCAAGTTGCATGCCATCTTGGACAATGTCTCCCATCCACTACATCATGTACTGGTTGGGCACAGGAGTACATTCAGCCAGAGACTCATTCCACCAAGATGCAACACAGAGCGTCATAGGAAGTCATTCCTGCCTGTGGCCATCAAACTTTACAGCTCCTCCCTTGGAGGGTCAGACACCCTGAGCCAATAGGCTGGTCCTGAATTTATTTCCTGGCATAATTTACATACTTATGGTTTAATTACTATTTAACTATTTATGGTGCAACTGTAACAAAAACTAAGTTCCCCCGGGATCAATAAAGTATGACTATGACTATGACTAATCACCTCCACCGCAGCCTCACAGACTGTTGATGTGTTGAAAAGCCTCTTCTGAAGGATTGATGTTCCAGAGCACTTAGTCAGTGACCATGGATCACAGTTTGTTGTGGAACAGTTTCAGTCATTCCTGAAAACGAATGGAATAAAACATATTACATCTGCACAGTAACCACCCAGCTATGGATGGCTTGGCAGAAAGGTTTGTCCAGTGGTTAAAAAATGCACTGTGAGCAATGTTAACAGAACGCTAACACTGAATCAGAAGCTCGCCAATCTCTTCCTTGCATATCACAATGCAGCACACTGCACAGCCAACAATTCAGCAGCTATGCTTTTCCTGGGTCATCCCTTGTACTTATGCTTGGATCTTCTCAAACCCAATCTCAGAAGGAGTGTGCAGGTCAAACAGCTGAGACAAACTGAGGGTTCATCAAACAAGGAAGCTTGATGTTTCACTCCTGTACAAGCAGTCCTGGTGAGTGACTACAGAGGTGATCAAAAGCAGATACTTGGAAAGATTAAGGACAGGACTGGACCATTCTCCTACACAGTGGAGATTATCCCTGATGTCATCTGGGGGTGGCACATGAATGAACTGAGGACAGCAGAGTCAATTGCTGGAGACGAAAGGTGCCCAGAGCTGTCAGAACCACTTCCTGCAGTTGCAGAGTCAACTCCTAAAACCACAATGGAGGAAGCCCCAGAACCTGAAATTGTTTCGCAGCCTCAAGCCTTTTCTGCAAAATACAGTGAACCCCTTGACAGGAACGATGTTACCCCACAGGAGTAAGAAATCCACCATGGACGGTGATGGAATCTTTAGGCCTAAATGGGAAAATTTTTAATTTACTAAGCTGTGCATGTCTACATAGTAGTTATATTGTAATTTTATGTATCCCACTGTACTACTGCCACAAAACAAAACAAATTTCATGACATCCTGTACATGACTGATGATAAAACTGATTCTGATATGGGTCTCTATTGTGGACTGAGAGTGGGAAAGGAGCAGGAAAAGGGGAATTATGGTTGGGAAAAGGAGAAGAGAGAGGGGAAGGAGTGGGAAGCAACAAAGAGACATTCTGAAATGATCAATAATCCAATTGTTTGGAATCAAATGTCCTTGCCTGGTGTCTCAGGGCTGGGTGTGTCTGCACCTGCACCACGCTCCACTCTGGCACTCCTTCTCTGCCACCTGTCCCACACCCATCCCGTGGCGCTCCACCCTCACCATTCCCAACATCCTTTACTCCTGCCAGATTTACAAACTCTCTCTCTGCTCCACGTTGACAAATACAGGACTGCACAAAAGTCTTAGGTACCACGTCATATGTGCACACCTCACTAAAGAGAAACTAAGTGTATGCCAGTTAACCTCTTCTTTCAGTTAGTCCTGACGAAGGGTCTCGGCCCGAAATGTCGACTGTGCCTCTTCCTAGAGATGCTGCCTGGCCTGCTGCGTTCACCAGCAACTTTGATGTGTGTTGCTTGAATTTCCAGCATCTCCAGAATTCCTCGTGTTTGCCAGTTAACCTGGTGGGCTCCCGTGTTTGCCCCAGATAGAGGTATTCAAGTTTATCCTGCAAGTTATCCCAGGCTCCTGTGTTTTTCTTTCGCTTAGTTTCAAAACTTGAATTTATTTTACAATTTTAAAAAAAAGCAGAAAAGCACTCAACTCAAGATCAGTGACCTTTCATAACAGTCCACATCAAGTTGTGGGGGGAAGGTAAGATACTGGGCATTAAAGAATTTCTTTAAAATACACTTACCCATGAGGAATTTATGAATATTAGAACATATTTCTTACCAGAAGATATACCAAACAGAATGAAAACAGAAAATTATTTTGTAACATCCAGTCATTCAACATATGACAGGTGCAAAAACACTAAGCATTAAGCTCCATTACTGGATCTGCAAAACCTTGCCCAGATCTTTTAATTATCCATGTATCTCACTGCTCAAGTATAGATAATGAAGCAACAATTGTCGGCTTATCGCAGTTACCCTCAATATAAATAGAAGGGTGAATTTTAAGACAGAGATTGGTAGTGGCCAATCTGATATTAAGGACTAGAATTAATTGCTCTCTTGGAAATTCTGATATAATAGTACACTAAACGAGTTCTTCCAAAAAATTTTTTTTGCCAAAAGCTTTGTTTAAAACCTATTTTGTAGGTGGACTTGGTGCAGCTTTATCCCATGAAAAGGACCGTACAATTGTTACTTTTAGACAGTAAACAAAGAAAATTGTGTGGAGCGGAGAATCGGTGGGGGGATAAGTAAACCTATTAAGAGGACACTGAGGTGTGTAGCAAGCCTTGGGTGGAGTATTTCCTGTGGCTGAACTGATTACCATCTTCATAAATTTCAGTCAGGCAAGACTGTCTAATTTAGTTGTGTCAGTGAAGCATTTACCTTTATTTTGGATCTATTTGCTTTGGTTCCATCCTTCATCTGCTGCTTTAATTAAAGAGAGTTAAGTCTGAGCACATCCCAGGACGATACAGTGTTACCGCCTCAACAATTATTGAGATGAGGTACAGAAAGTGCAAGGCAGGAGGCCATTTTTTATCTCACTATCATCATAGGAAAGGGAATAAATTAAAGCAGGAAGTCACAAACAGAATCCACTGAATGCACAGCTGGTGTCAATGCAAGGACTGTTTAGCTGTTTTTTTTTGCAGGTGCAAGGTCTTGCGGCCTTTACCATCAATCTCCTTCCCAAAGCTGCCCATGCCCGCACATTGCCTTTCCCACAATCTTGCTAGCACAGTTCACCGTCTTCCAGCACAAGCATGCACAGATCCATCCACTGCCCATTGGTTGTTCCCCTCTACCTTCCCAGGCAAGAATTAAACAGGGAATGGGCCAGGGTTCAGATATTTGGTGGGATACTTACTTTGTCTTTCTCTGATAAGGCAGCGCATCACAGGAAGAGTTCCCTTCAAATGGAAGGGTCCAGCTTCCTGAGTCTGTCCCAAAAGTAGGTTATGCAGATTTCCTCATTTGTGTGCAGACGCAGACAAGGCTGGGAAGCCTTCATTTCCTTCCTAGCTCCAAGAGAACAGATCCAGATGGGAGCAGAGACCATGCTCCCTAAACCAATGTGGGCCTTGATGACGTTAGCCAGGGAGCATAGTGATCACAAGAGGACAGCAATACATGTTCAAACTAAGGTGGAGGTACTGGCACTTCCACCGCCTGTTGTTCTTGATCTTGTTGATGTGATGCCACTAGGAAATACTGATGGTTGATATGCCCGTGTTACTATAGTGCAGCTGTGGAATGAACACTATACAGATATCCCCCACTATCTGAAAGTAGAGCATTCCTATGAAACCTTCCGTAAACCGAAATGGTGTAAAGCAAAGAAGCAATTACCATTAATTTATATGGGAAAAATACTTGAGTGTTCCCAGACCCAAAAAATAACCTACCAAATCATACCAAATAACACATAGAACCTAAAATAACACTAACATATAGTAAAAGCAGGAATGATATGATAAATACAAAGTAGAAATAATGTATGTACAGTGTAGTTTCACTTACCAAAATCAGGAAGACAGCAAGCACACTCATACAGTTCTTTGTAAGCATTCAAAACATCCTGCAAATCTGCCCTAAACCTACGTGCCCTTTCAAAATTAAAGTCATACTTTTCTGCAATCATTGCAGCACTGTAAATCGTAGTGAAAATCTCACGCAAGTGCTTCACATTCAGTTCCTGGATGACTTCATTTTCGGGCCATTTGCTATTGCATCATCTTCGTCAACTTCCACACAGAAAGAGTTCAAAGCTCTGGTGGCTTGATGCTGAGGTGCTGAGTGTCATTCCCGGGGAAGGAGCTTGGCGGTACTGCTTGGGGTGCACGCTGCCTCTATAACGGCTCACTGCAAAATAAATGCTGAACGCTATTTTCGCTTTTCCCCTTTTTTTTTTGTAAAAGCGAAAATCCTCTTCGGATTTCTTTCGGTTAGCGAAAACAGGTACTAATGTAGGTCTTTCGTAAAAGCCAAGTGGCGTAAAGCAAACTTTTGAAAAGCGGGGGGGATACCCATACAGTCAGAGAGCTGGTGAGGCTGACACAGATCAAGCAGACTACAATGTCTGGTTTTGCTGTGTGTGTGTGATCATTCAAGTGAATACCAATCTGAGTCCTGTGGATAGTAAAGAACCTTTGTGGATCATATTGTGGCTTGCTCACTGTTGAGCACAATAGGAATATTTTTTGCAGTCATATTTTGGATCCATTTGAGCTTGTGATTATTTGTGAACTACAGGATGCCAAGAGTGGACAACTGCATGACTGCAGCATAAGCCAAAGGTCTAGGCAGTAATTAGCTTTGCTAACAGCAGACGGTGATAGCCTGGCAGCTCAACGAGATAACACATATGCGCTATTTGTTGGCTCAAACTTGGAGGTTGCCCACACTAGCGCACATGAATATCAGAAAGTACAACATATCAGGATATGTTGCAATAAAGGCAAATGCAATGTTAATATTCATTTCAAAGAGGACAAGAAGCCACGGATGTAATGCTGAGGCTTTAAAAGGTGCTCGTCAGACCACTTTTGGCCCCATGTCTAGTTTCCCCACCAGCCTGGTACTAGCCTTCCCACCATCGAGGACATCTTCAAAACGTGATGTCTCATTAAGAACCTTCAACACCCAGGACATGCCCTCTTCTCATTACTACCATCAGGGACGAGGTACAGAAATGTGAATAACATTCAACATTTTGTAAACAGATTCTTCCCCTTCCCCATCAGATCCACGAAACCTTGAACACTACCTCACAATTTTGTTCTCTTCTTCTGCACTATATATTTATTTTTATACTTCTTATTATAACTTATAATAATTTAATATATTGTACTGTACCACTGCTGCAAAACCACAGTCAGTGATAACAGACCTGACTGAATGGTTTAAAAGGTGCTCAACAAACTGCCTGCTGACGCGTTTATAGCAAAGCAGTTCCATCAAGTCCTTCAGATAAAGAAGAAATATCAAAAGAATATGAATTACAATGATTCAGATAGAGCTGGCTAGCTGTGGAGAATTATAACTAAAACAACCAGAAGCATGTACTCAAATCAATCAATTGCCTGAGAAAATAAAACTGCTTGTTAGTTGATTCCTATAAACTACTGAATCTTTGTATGTTACACACCTAGAATTATTCCTTCCACATTACCATCATCTGCTGCCATTTAAATGCATTCCACAGTCATGCACTAAACTTGACATCTGCTGTGCTTTCCTGCGACCAAGAAATGTGATGGAGAACATCAAATAGTTTGTTGCATTGAAAGAGTTAAATATTGCATACAATTGAAATACATCACATCTTAAGCCGCAGTCACACAGGTAAACATACACAAGGAAAAGAATGAGCTCAAATGATAGATCTAATTCTTTTCAAACTTATTTCAATACATCGGAAAACAGGTAACATCACAGTAAACAACCAAAGTTCAGGTGAAGTGGATGTGTAAATTAACAAAGTTCAGCTGAAGTGAATTAACAAAGGTGTGACTGGTTCTTATCAAACAGGAGAATTGGAGTAACGTACGTCTTAAATTCTAAAGAAATTAGAGATTTAAGATCTGCACATCTAAGGAATACTAAAGAAAGAAGCTCCTATTAATGTATGTTTAACTTAATAAAAAGATTTACCTTTTGCTAGTAGGATAGATTTACTAGCATCTACATTGTGCAATATTAAATTTTCAAAAAAGAAATTTTCTAGCATTTAAAGGTTCAAGTTGAAAGTTCCATTTTATTATCAAAGTATGCAAAATTCAACTCTGAAATTTGTCTTCTCCAGATAGCCATAGAATACAAAAAAAAGTAGATAAAAGAAAGATATCAATACCCCGCCGCATGAAGAGAAAAAGAAACAAAAACTCGAAAATCCCAAATAACCCAACCATTCTCTCACGCAAAAACTAACCGATCATACAAATCCATCCCGCCAATCCACAACAAGAAGTAATGGGCAAGAAGACAAAAAAAAAACTGAAACTAGAACTGAACGAGGCCTATATGAACTACAGTTAGTTATAACCATAGTCCAATCCATAATACTCAGAATTTCAATAATATCTCATAGAAACGTAGAAAATAGGTGCAGGAGTAGGCCATTCGGCCCTTTGAGCCTGCACCGCATTCAGTATGATAATGGATGCTCATCCAACTCAGAACCCTGTACCTGCCTTCTCTACATACCCCCTGATCCCTTTAGCCACAAGGGCCATATCTAACTCCTTCTTAAATATAGCCAATGAACTGGCCTCAACTGTGGCAGAGAATTCCACAGATTCACCACTCTCTATGTGAAGAAGTTTTTCCTAATCTCAGTCCTAAAAGGCTTCCCCTTTATCCTCAAACTGTGACCCCTCGTTCTGGACTTTCCCAACATCAGGAACAATCTTCCTGCATCTAGCCTGTCCAATCCCTTTAGAATTTTATACGTTTCAATAAGATTCCCCCTCAATCTTCTAAATTCCAGTGAATATAAGCCTAGTCGATCCAGTCTTTCTTCATATGAAAGTCCTGCCATCCCAGGAATCAATCTGGTGAACCTTCTTTGTACTCCCTCTATGGCAAGAATGTCTTTCTTCAGATTAGGGGACCAAAACTGCACACAGTACTCCAGGTGTGGTCTCACCAAGGCCTTGTACAACTGCAGTAGAACCTCCCTGCTCCTGTACTTGAATCCTCTTGCCATGAATGCCAGCATACCATTTACCTTTTTCACCACCTGCTGTACCTGCATGCCCACTTTCAATGACTGGTGTACAATGACACCCAGGTCTCGTTGCACCTCCCTTTTTCCTAATCGGCCACCATTCAGATAATAATCTGTTTTCCTGTTCTTGCCACCAAAGTGGATAACCTCACATTTATCCACATTAATTTGCATCTGCCATGAATTTGCCCACTCACCTAACCTATCCAAGTCACCCTGCATCCTCTTAGCATCCTCCTCACAGCTAACACTGCCACCCAGCTTCGTGTCATCCGCAAACTTGGAGATTCTGCATTTAATTCCCTCGTCTAAGTCATTAATATATATTGTAAACAACTGGGGTCCCAGCACTGAGCCTTGCGGTACCCCACTACTCCTGCCTGCCATTCTGAAAAGGTCCCGTTTATTCCCACTCTTTGCTTCCTGTCTGCCAACTAATTCTCTATCCACATCAATACCATACCCGCAATACCATATGCTTTAAGTTTGCACACTAATCTCCTGTGTGGGACCTTGTCAAAAGCCTTTTGAAAATCCAAATATACCACATCCACTGGTTCTCCCCGATCCACTCTACTAGTTACATCCTCAAAAAATTCTATGAGATTCGTCAGACATGATTTTCCTTTCATAAATCCAAGCTGACTTTGTCCAATGATTTCACTGCTTTCTAAATGTGCTGTTATTCCATCTTTGATAACTGACTCTAGCAGTTTCCCCACCACCGATGTCAGGCTAACCAGTTTATAATTCCCCGGTTTCTCTCTCCCTCCTTTTTTAAAAAACGGCGTTACGTTAGCCACCCTCCAATCCTCAGGAACCAGTCCAGAATCTGAGGAGTTTTGAAAAATTATCACTAATGCATTCACTATTTCTTGGGCTACTTCCTTAAGCACTCTGGGATGCAGACCATCTGGCCCTGGGGATTTATCTGCCTTTAATCCCTTCAATTTACCTAACACCACTTCCCTACTAACATGTATTTCCCTCAGTTCCTCCATCTCACTAGACCCTCAGTCCCCTACTATTTCCAGAAGATTATTTATGTCCTCCTTCAATGAAGACAGAACCAAAGTAGTTATTCAATTGGTCTGCCATGTCCTTGTTCCCCATGATCAATTCACCTGTTTCTGTCTGTAAGGGACCTACATTTGTCTTAACCAATCTTTTTCTTTTCACATATCTATAAAAGCTTTTACAGTCAGTTTTTATGTTCCCTGCCAGCTTTCTCTCAAATCTTCTTTCCATTTCCTAATTAAGCCCTTCGTCTTCCTCTGCTGGACTCTGAAATTCTCCCAGTCCTCAGGTGTGCCACTTTTTCTGGCTACTTTGTATGTTTCTTCTTTGGAATTGATACTATCCCTAATTTCCCTTGTCAGCCATGGGTGCACTACTTTCCCTGGTTTATTCTTTTGCCAAACTGGGATGAACAATTGTTGTAGTTCATCCAGGCGATCTTTAAATGCTTGCCATTGCATATCCACCGTCAACCCTTTAAGTATCATTTGCCAGTCTATCTTAGCTAATTCATGTCTCATACCTTCACAGTTACCCTTCTTTAAGTTCACAACCTTTGTTTCTGAAATAACTATGTCACTCTCCATCTTAATGAAGAATTCCACCATATTATGGTCACTCTTACCCAAGGGGCCTCTCACACAAGATTGCTAACTAACCCTTCCTCATTGCTCAGAGAGGAAGCTCAGAGAGCATCGGGACCCAGCAGCCCCTCCGAGGGCAACGACTCGAACCAGTTCAATTTAAGTTGCAGAGACAAGGAAGGCATTCAAGGATTTTTTTTTGTGCGGTATATACACAAACACACACACACACAGTGACTTTTTTGAAGTATAAACAATATTTCTTCAAAATTTTATACATTTTAATTCTTCTTGCAAACATTGATTTTTTAAAAAAACTAACATTAACTTATGAATCATTAGTCCTCTTCTGCAAGAGTAAAAAGTGAAGCTCTTCTTTAAGAGACTTATTCTTTAATTTCGCAGAAGAAAAATACAAACATGTTCTGTTATTTTAAAAATGCAAACACGAGGAAATCTGCAGAAGCTGTCCACAGTACAGTCCTGATGAAGGGTCTTGGCCTGAAACGTTGACTGTACTTCTTCGTATAGATGCTGCCTGGCCTGCTGCGTTCACCAGCATGTTGTGTTATGTCCTTTTTGCACAATGGGTTAAATGATCTTCCTCCAGATTGTTACGTTGCACACCCAGACCATGTCCTCGTTTCTTCAGATAAAGCTATGCTACACTTCTAAGAAACAGTTTCGCCAATTGATCTAAATCCAAATGGTATAACATAAATAATGCTAGAATTCAAACTAATTAGTTCAATAGGCTAGATGCAAATCCAATTTAAATCCAGTGTTACTACAAAAATTTGGTTATACATCAAAACTTGCCCTTCTCTTCCAACCATATCACAGACTTTGTTCCTACATTGATAAATACGTTGTCAGTTACTCAGTTATCAATATAGATTTTTTTGCAAATCTGTGTTTAATGAAGCAAGATGAAAACATGAACCATACCGCAGTTAGAAAAAAAGTTATATGCTTTAACACTGTACAAGAAATGGTATGTCACTGTTAACCCTGACAAACATTCCTGTATTATCTCAGAAACCAATGTATGATTGTATAAGAATACCTGAATTAAAATGTATATCAATAATTTAAAAATGCTTGAAGTTTCAGGCTGCTGCAGAAATTGCCATTTATGCTTATTAAAGTGGTTTTGCGAAACTGAAACAGTATGTACATAATAGAGCAGCTTAGTTTTAATTCACAATTATACAGATATACATCTGGAGAAACTTCTGAAATGCCTGCTTCGCTGCCACTGCTACTGTGCAATCGAGAATCTCCTCCGGGGAAGGCCCCAAATCCTCGGCTTTGCCTGTTGCCGGGGCCGGGGTCGAAGTACTCGGCAAAGATGGTGCTCAGTGCTCAGTGTTGGAGGGCTGGTCAGAGGCTCGAAGTTTTCGGACGGACTCAGAGTCGGACTGTGGTCGGGTGCTTCCAGGGTGCTGCGTCGGCAAGTTTGTGGCACTGAAAGTTCATGACGGAGAGTTTTCTTCCTTCTACCGTCTGCGTGAGATGATGGGACTTTCGAGAGACTTTGAGACTTTCTTTTACCGTGCCCATGGTCTGTTCTTTATCAAATTACGGTATTGCTTTGCACTGTTGTAACTATATGTTATAATTATGTGGTTTTTGTCAGTTTTTCAGGCTTGGTCTGTCTTGTGTTTCTGTGTTATCATACTGGAGGAACATTGTATCATTTCTTAGTGCATGCATTACTAAATGACAATAAAAGAGGACTGCGTGTCCTCATAATCTAATCTAATCTAAACTAATCCTCTATACCCATTGTGCTAACTTGAACGTAAAAAGGAATGTAATAAGAAATTGTTTCCATAGATAAATATAGACATAGATATACACATATGCAACAGGATGTAAAGAACTATCATTGACAAAAAGACTTACTTATTCCACGCTTGCCTAAGTTTTTTAGAACTGTACTGCGTGAAGCGATCTGGAAGAAAAAGAAATACAATGAGTGTTTCCATGTTGCTTTTTAATTAATCATTGTACTAGTCCCTTAAATAATAAACAGCATTTAGAATATTTAAACAGACAAATAAGAAGCTTTTATCAAGGCAAATATTAATTTACAAAGTATGTTAAGCTTTATACGTTTAAATCTCTGAATTAGATTCCAGTACAACACCAGATACTTCAGCACATAAACCTGGATGTACTCCTGTGCAATACTGTAAGGGAGTCCTACACCATTAGAAATACAATTTTTCAGATGAGATGTTGTATTGAAGCATTTCTGCCCTCTTTTGTGGACGTATATTAAACAAAGAGTAGAAAGATTTGCTGTATATTGGATATTTCTTATTCCTCAATGAACAAGAGTGAACAGGCCATTATCACATTGTTATTCAGTAAACCTTGCTGCATTGATATTTATGAGACCTTAATGTATGCAAATTGACTGCTAAATTTTCTATTTTAAGACTTTTATCATATTCTGAGGTCATTGCAAATGCTACATAAATGCGTTTTTTTAATATAATAAGGTAGTTTACTAATACAATCACCATATGCAATGAGAAGCCACTAGAAGTGAAACATGAGACAGATTTACCCTTAGATCTGCAGGTGTTTAATTCATTGCTTTTAATTATCTGACTTGATTATTATCATCTGCTACTCTCTATGCAAATCTGATTAATTTATCCTGCACAATTCACCAGAGCCAGATGCAGCTGAATCTTTATCAGAACATAGTTCATTCCAGGTATCAGTTAAACATTTTTCTATGTATTTATTTTCTCACTAACTTTTATTATTCCAAATTTTTTTTTGCAGTATACTGTTTTGTGTTCAATGCGAGATGTTAAAGCTCTGTTAATAATTTTATGAAGGCTCTAATTTATGATGACCTATCATACAGTCTGTGCCTCTGATATTATTCAGTCCTGGATTAAAATGCAAATAATTATGACTGCATAGGCTAGAGTAGAAATCTTAGGAAGCTTAATAAAGGAACAAAACCATTGATGTTAGACCCAAAGCAAAACAAAAACCAGAAAATACCAGGAAGTACAGCTACACTTGTTTAGGCAACACTTTGAATATCATGTACAGTTTTGGTCACCATGTTACTGGAAGGATGTGATTCAGCTAGAAATGGTTCACAAGAGTGCTGCATTATAAACAGAGATTGAATATTCCTGATGGAGGGTCTTGGCTCAAGATATCTACTATTTGTTCCCCTCCATAGATGCTGCCTAACTTGCTGAGTTCCTCCAGTGTGTGTTGCTCAAGATTTTCAGCATCTACAGATAGGCTGAGTCTGTTTGTTTTCCTGGAGTGGAGGAGACTGAGGAGTGACACGATAAACCTATCTGTAATCTGAGAGGCATGATAGGGTAGATAATCAGAGTCATTTTCCAAATTGTAGGGTCATCTAAAACCACAGGTTTAAAGTGAGAGGGAAGAGGTTTAAAGAGGAGCTATGGTGTCACTTTTCCTGAGTAGTTAGTATCTGGAATGAGGAAACTAGAAGAGGTGCTGGAGGCAGGAGCAGTACAGACATCAAAGAGGCACTTAGACAGGTACCTGAATATGCTAGGCATAGATAGATGAAATTAAAGCAGGCCAGTTTGATGGGCATAGACAACTATAATGGTCAGCAGGCAGAAGGGCCTGTTTCTGTGCTGTATTGTTCTATAATCCTGTTAAATGGCTATGGGCCTGCCTAGTATGTCTAGTCCCTAAGCCTGGTTTATATTTCTGCGCTAACTGGACGCCATAACCTACGCAAGTGGCCTACGTGCGTTGTGAACATTTATACTTGTGCATTGGTGTGTCTGCGTCACTCTGTAAATCACCACCAAAACGCTAGTTGGCGGTGGGGTTTCTATGCCACTGCGTTGAGTTTCTTCATGTTGAAACTCAACACAAAGAAACTCAAACTTCAAACAATGGCGACTGAAACTGAAGGAGGGTGAATTTTCTGTGCTTGTCCGGCCACTGAGAGACATGGACAAGGAAATGCATTTCAAATATTTTTGGATGTCCGCAGGTAGATTTGACGATTTGGTTCATGGTCTCCAATCATTTATTTCGCATCAGTGTACGCACAGTATACTCAGAGACTGGCAATCACCATTCGAGTTTTAGCTTCAGGTGGAAGTCAACAGGCTGTAGCAGCTAGCTACAAACAGGCGTCAAGCACAGGGTCCTCCATAATTTCAGATGTCTGTAAAGCTTTATGGAAAGTATTGCAGCTATAATTCCTTCCCTGCTCTTCATTCGCCCAATGGGAAGCTATTGCAGCGTAGGAAGAAATGCGATGCTACCAAGCAGACCAGTCACAGTTGTTTCGGTCTGCGTCTCCATGATGCGCAGTTACATTTTTGGGGAGGTGCGCGTCATGCTATGGCGCAGGGTATGCGGCTACGCTGTACCTAGGGTGTCGATTTGACCCACAAGTATAAATTGGCCTCTAGGCTACGTCCACACTAGACCAGATAAATCCATAACCGAGCTTTATCTCTTCATTTTGACCCTCCGTCCACACTGAAATGGCGTTTTCCTCCCCAAAAACTGAGCTTTACTAAAAACGCTCTCCAGAGTGTTTAAATCTGAAAACACCGGCTGGGCGTTGTAGTGTGTACGGGGTAACTGGAAGTTTTAAAAAACCTGTCGTCCCTTTCATCGGTGAAGAGACTATGGCTGTTGGAAATGTTTCCAGAGTGACCCCTCTGTGGGAGTGGGGAAGATGTTGGTGGGACCACCCGGGGGTCTGTGTGTCTGTATGTGTAGCTATTGTAGTGGCTGTGAGGCTGGTATTGTGGCGGTGAAAAGTACTTGGGGGGGGGGGGGGGGGAGCCATCATATTCCTCATCATTGCAAATCCCTGTGCAACAGAGTTAGTCAGTTTTACAATGTTCATCGTCAGCCGGGTCATATTGTCCGTGAACTCCCTGTCGGTTACCTCCATACGCTCCAGTATTTGCTTTTTAGTTTTCAGTCCTCCTGCGTGAGAGCCAACCACTGTCCGTCGTTTGGCAATTTCCTTTTAAATTTTTCTAGTCTGTAACTGTAACTGGACAAACGTGCACCAAGTCTTCCGTTTGGCAATTTCCTTTTAAGTTTTTCTAGTCTGTAACTGGACAAACATGCACCAAGTATACCGTTTCCTCTTCGCTTGTTTTCTGTAGATGTGTCCTGCGCATGCCCAGTAGGAGGAGATTCGCCCAAATACCCATTTTAATGTGGACGGAGGAATTTTCAAAAACGCCTGGTGTGGACGCCTGTCGTTTTTATGTGAAACTGGCTTTTTCAAAATTATCCGGTCTAGTGTGGACGTAGCCTCAGAGGAGAATCTGCAAATAGTGGTGTTCCCATGCATCCGCTGCACCTCCTGAAGGTAGAGATTGCTGATTTGGGAGGTGCCATTCGGGTAATCAGTAGTTACTTCTGTGGATTTCACATGTCACAATGCGTCATTGGTGGAGAGAATGAATATTTAGGATGGTGAATAAAGTTCCAATCATGTAGGCTGCTTTGCTAAAAATATTAATTTTCTTGATTGAGTCTAATATTGAAAATACTCATTTGAGCTTTATCTTAAATTCTCATTGCAGCAATGGAGGAGGATGTTGGAATGGGAGGTTGAAATTAAATGGGTAGCCACCAGCATCCCTGCTTTTTGCAGTAGACAGAGCGTAGGTGCTCAATGAAGCGGTCTCCCCAATCTGTTAGTTTTCACCAATGTAGAGGAGGCTGCATTGGGAGCACCAGATACAATAGATGACCTTGACGGACAGACAGGTGAAGCACTGCTGACCTGGGAGAACGGTTTAGGGTTCTGAATGCTGGTGAGGGAGGAGGTGTTGGTGTAGGTATAGTACCTGATGCACTTTCAGGGATAAGTGCCAGGAGGAAGATCAGTGGAGAGAGACGAGTTGACAAGGGAGTCATGTGGAGAGGAATCCCTATAGAAAGAAGAGGTTGCGGGGGGGGGGGCGGGGGTGAAGGTGAAGGTGTGCTTAGTTATAAGGTCCCATTGAAGGTGGCAAAAGTTATAGAGAACGACGTGCTGGACGTGATGTACGGATCTATTTTTAAAGCAATAACCACCCCCACCCCCAGCACTACAATCTGTTGTCTATGCATGCACATTGTTCTCTTTCTCACACACACACACACACACACACACACACACACACACACTGCAATGTGAATGCACGAGTTAAATAAAAACATACTTGATTTTAATTAATATATATGTAGTTGTGCACAGACATATCAAATTGGCAACGGGTACAAAGCTGAATGTCAGAAAATATCCTGAATTGCACCGACAGTTACAGCCCGATTACAGGACAACAACAGTGACAGTTAAGCACAAGGCGGCTGTCATAGACGCTAACAAACCCATGAGTACAGTGCACAGTAACTGAGAAAGATGTGCTGAATTTAAGGTGAAAATAATGTGGTGATGGCTTCAGTCAGGAAAGCTGACGATTTGATGTTGCTAATGAAGGCTGGGAGTCATATATCCAGAGGGTTGAACTGTATTGTAACTTGAACAACGTGGAGGAACAAAAAGTCCCTACACTTTAAGCTTAAAGGGCCCAAGAACATACAGTCTCTTATGCAATTTAGTAATCCCCACAAAGCCAGCAAGCATGAGGTTCAACAAAATTTTTACAATTTTACAAAATCATGAGCCCAAAACTGCTGATAATAGCTGTGAGATTTAGGTTTTACAAAAGGATTCAGTCAAAAGATGAATGACTTTCTGGATACATTGCAGAAATTCAAAAACTTGACGTTTCCATGCCTGATCTCCAACATCCGCTGTGTACATCAGAGGTTCAGTTCTTGTGGCTGTCCTATCAGATGTCCACTTGTCTGCTTGGTAATCACGCACTAGGACTTCCTGTCCAATCTAGAAACTCCTTGCTGCTTCACTTGGCAACTGACTGAACCGTTTATTCTGCACTTCCTTCCATTGATCTGGTTTCAGGAGGTCTGTGTGAGATCTCAGATTCCTGTTTATAACAGCATTGCAGGTGTTGATTTGTTGTCACATGAACAGAGCTCCGATACACAAAAAGGAAGCTGTTCACCTTGTGCTGTAAGGAACTGTCTGTCTTGTCCATCATATTAATGGACTTAGATGGCTGCTCAACTGCAGAACACACCTGAGTCGACACTATCCAACAAGACGGACACATTATAGTTACTGGACTTACCTCTCAATGACCATGTCACTGACAGCAGTGTGACACCAGACACTGAGAACACGGTCTTAGACAAGACACCTACCAAACCTGATACCACTCCACAGGTCCAGAGGCGCTATCCGGAAAGAAACAGAGTGCCATTCAAAAGACTGAACCTTTAGAACTGTGAAGTTGTTATGGACTGTTATTGTGAAAGAATGTTTATTTGGAATATAGGTTTATGAAAGGGAAATTGAATGTTTTGTACATATGCAGTTTTATGATGCATTAATCTAAAGGGGAAGGAAGTGAAATGTATGGATCAATTTCTTTTAGAGAAATGACCCCCCCCCCAGCACTACATATTGATCTGTTGTCTGTGCATGTGCATTGTTCTCTCTCTCGCTCTCTCGCTGCAATGTGAATACAGCAGTTAAAGCCATCTCTCATGAGCATGCTTTTATTTAATTGATATGTAGTCGTGCACAGAAACAACACTGGATACGGAGGCCATGGGGTGGTAGGTAAGGGCAAGTTGAACCCTATCCATGTTATGATGTCAGGAGGATGCAGTGAGGATAGATGTGCATGCATGACTTTCCCAGGATGGATGTTGAGTAAAGATTAAAGAAATTAACTTTGTCACACGTATAATGAAACATACAGTGAAATGCATCGTTTGTGTCAAATCAGAAAGGATGTGCTGGCCCGCAAATGTCACCATGATTCCAGTGCCAAGGTATCAAGCCCACAATTCACTGACCTTAACCATTCATCTGTAGAATGTGGGAGGAAACAGGAGCACCCAGAGGATACCTATGTGGTCACCCGGAGAACCTTCAAACCTTTTACAGACTGCAGTGGGAATCGAATCCTGATCTTCCTGCTGGCACTGTAATAGTGTTATGCTAACCACTACGCTACTCTGCCGCCCAAGTATAAAAGTAGAAAAGTCATGTTGCAGTCTTCTAAAACTTTAATTTGCTCACATTTGGAACACTGCGTACAGTTGTGCTTACTGAATTACGAGAAAGATGAGGCAGCTTTGGAGAGTGCACAAAAGTTATTCACCAGGATGGGGCCTAGAATAGAGAGCATTAGCTACTTACTGTATGTAGTAAAACTGGACAAAATTAGATCGTTCCTCTGGAACATTGGAAGTTGAGGAGTGACCTGATGTAAGTATATAAAATGATGAGGGGCACAGAATCTTCCTCCCAGAATCAAAATGTCAAATGCCAGCGTGCATAGCTTTAAGGTGAGAGGAGATTTATGAGGCATTTTTTGTTTTAACACAGTGGTGGTCAACCGGAGAGGTTGTGGAAGCAGATATGATATCTATCAATGTTTAAGAAGCACATGAACAAACAGGGAATGGAATGATAAAGATCCCGTACAGGCAGATGGGACTAGTTTAAATTTTCCAATATGGTAAACAGATACATTGTGCACTGAGGCTTGTTCCTGTGCTTGACTGTTCTTTGTTGTAAGCATTCGAGGTGCTTAGATACCAGGTAGATATCAGGGAATACAATTGCAATGCACAAGTGGTAGCAAATTAGACATTGAGTTCAGAGGTGGTGTTATTAAACCTGCTTAAAACTCGACAGCAGTGATCCTCTTTCAGAAGCATCTGTACTTCATTTGGTTGTGCAGCGTCTGTCAGTTTTGATTACAAACTTCTACTCTCCCTTCACAGTGCACAATAGCACTTCTGGTAAGAACACAAATAACCTATCTCCTTATTTTAGCCTCTGTGATTTGCAAACACTCTGCCCAAGGCTAATTCTGGTTAATTTGCCCCCTGTAGCTCTGCTCCCTTCACTGGAGATTGACATGCATATTGCCAACCTTGTCTGTTCTTTCTGCAGATTCATGCACACACATTTGATGGAACCACTGGCTGTAAATGCTAGCGGACAGAAATCAGTCAACCTTCTATGATAGTTCCCTTTTAGCGGTTTCCCTCCTGACACCTCCTCATCTATCTTACATAATTACAACTTCACTTCCTTAGCCCTGTTTACTGCTGTAGTAACATGATTGGCATTTCGTATCTGTCCAAGCACTACAGTTCTCCTTCAGGCATCAACTCGTCAGTGCTTGCTCCTGTAACGTAACGTATTAGCATTCACAGAAACGGCAAGTGATCCTTTGCACACCTGCTTTGAGCCTCGAGGGTGCTAGAAAGCCTTTAACAGCACAAAAGTCAAGCTACTCAGCATAAAACATAGCCTAGAAAGCTACAGACTGAGTGCTAGAGGATGGGATTAGTGCAGTGAGGTAGGTGATGGGCAAACCACGCTGAAGAGCTAACTTCTGCTATATCAGATACATTTCCTGCAAGGCTCAACTTCCTTTTAATTAACCTAGTTTATTTCAGTTACAAAGATTCATGATGAGCATGTGTGCCTTCCCCGGTAGGGAATGATATTGAGTAAAGAAGAACTTTACTTGTCATATGGACATTGTAACATACAGGGAAACGCATTGTTTGCATTCGCCCGGCTTCCAGTGCCAATGTAGCATGCCCACAACTCATTAACCCTAAACATAGATCCATGGATTGTGAGAGGAAACTGTAGCACGCTAAGAAAACCCCCTAGGGGGTGCAAACTCCTTACAGATAGAGGTGGGAATTGAACCCGGGTCTTACTGGTGCTGTGAGAGCGTTATGCTAACCGTTACGCTACCGTGCCACCCACATACGTGGCTATTAAAGTCATGTGGTAGACACAAGCATTGCCCTTGCTTTGAGGGAAGCTACTGCAGTCTTTGATCCGCCGTTCAGTTCATGATTGAACAGTGGCATGGTGGGACAGCCGTTGATGCCTTTGTTCACAGCTCCAGGTGGCCAGATTTGATCGTGTCCACATGGAGTTTGTGCATCACCCCTGTGACCATGTGGGGTTTCTGCTGGGTGTTCCAACTTCCTCCTACAACCCAACTAATGTAAATGACTTTCTCAATGTAGGTAAATGGCAAATGAACTGAAGAGATGTTGGTGGGCTTGTATGGGAATGTAAGTTCATATGGGGGGGAAGGAAAGTGTAATGAGAATGGGAATCAGGATTAATATCACTGGCACGTGTTGTGAAATTTGTTTTGTTTTAGCAGTACATTGCAATACATAATAAAAAACTATAAATTATATCAAAATGTAATTAAATAAGAAGTGGAAAAAGAGAGGAAAAATACTGAGGTAGTGTTCATGGCAGACGGCAGAGGGGATGAGCTGTTCCTGAAGTGTTGAGTGTGTGTCTTCAGGCTCTTTTACCTCCTCCTTGGTGGCAGCAATGAGAAGAGGACATGATCTCGATGATCAGAGGTCTTTAATGATGGATACCACCTTTTTGAAGGCATCATCTTTTGAAGGTATCCGGGATGTTGGGGAGGCTACTGCCCATGATGGATCTGGCTGAGTTTACAACTTTCTAAAGCTTTTACTGATCCTGTGCAGTGGCCCCTCCATACCAGCTGGTGATACAACCAGTTAGAATGCTCTCCATGTGTATCTGCATAAATTTGAGAGTGTCTTTGGTGACGCTCAACCTCTTAATGAAATACACTCACTGTCGTGTCTTCTTTGTAACTGCATCAATGTACTGGGCCCAGAATAGATCCTCAGATGCTGACATCCAGTAACTTGAAACTGCTTACCCTTCCCACTTCTGATCCTTCGATGAGGACCAGTGCATGTCTCCTTGACTTTCCCTTCCCTGAAGTCCACAATCAATTCCTCGGTCTTACTGACGTTGAGTGGAAGGTTGTTGCTGCGACACCACTCGAACAGCTATACCTTGCCCCTGTACGCCACCTCATCACATTCTGAAATTCTGTCAACAATAGTTGTGCTGTTAACTAATTTACAGATGGTATTTGAGCTGTGCCTCACTACATAATCGTGGGTGTAGAGAGAGTAGAGAAGTGAGCTAAACACGCATTCTTGAGGTGCACAAGTGTTGGTTGTCAGTGACAAAGGGATGTTATCTCCGATCAGCGCAGATGGTGGTCTCCCTGTGAGGAAGTCAAGGATCCAGTTGCAGAGGGAGTTACAGAGGGGCAGGTCCAGGAGCCTGTTGATTAAAATGGAGTGTACAATTGTATTGAACACCGAGCTGTAGTCAATAAACAGCAGTCTGACACAGGTATTGATATTGTCCAGTGATCCAAGGCTGAGTGAACAGCCAGTGAGACTGCATCCGCTTTAGACCTATTGTGGCAATAGGGACTGATGGGATTGCTTTGCTGAGATCTAGTGAGGCCCTGATGGACTGATTGACTTTGTTCTACACTGGATTAAGTATTGAAGGAAGTAATCCTGGAGCCTAATGAGAGTGCTTAAACTCAAACGTCCATCTGTATGGCAATGTCTGTTGACACTATCCATTACTTTGCTGATAATTGGAAATAAGCCCATAAGCAGTATCTGCAAAATTGAATTTATATTGTCTATCCTGTTAGGATATTCTTAGAAAAATTTATACATTGGTGTTTTCATATTTTAATTTTCTTGTACAGCTGTACCAGAATCTCTAAGTCAGGTCTCACTCCATCACTTATTAAATATTAGCTTCTAATAAATAATGGCATTTATCTTTTTTATAGCCAGAAATACGTTCCTGGAGGAAAATAATAGTGCAATCAATCACTTATTGATACCAGCTCCCTCAAGCTATGTTAACTGTTACGAAGTTCATCATTAATGTTTTACAAATTAAAATGCACTTTCTGATGGAGATTTCAGATTAACTTTTAACTTAGGAAATGCTTGATGTTGATGGAATGTGCAATAAAATTGAAAGTGTAGTTACTTCTGTAAATTAGGTTTTGGCATCACAGGGCAGGGTTACTTTCCACCACGTGAAACATTTAATCTAATCCCATTCTCATATCCTTGTAGTGTTTCTCTTTCTAAGCAGCTATTATGCTCTGAAAATAGTCATGGAATCTGCTCACCTGCTAACCAACAAGAATGCTTTCTAGCATTCCCTATAATTCCTTTGTTATCCAAATTAAATTTGAGAGTTTATAACATACTGCTAACAAGTGATTGATTACTCTGACCCATCACAACTTTAAAGCCGCCTTCATTATCTTCATTAGTTATCTCAATTCTCAGTTTTCAATATTAGAACTCGTTCTACCTCAATGTGATATGATTTGATCTGTATGAATAGTATGCAAGGCAAACTTTTCACTGTATTTCAGTACTTATGTCAATAATGAATTAATTCCAACAACTACACAATCATAAGACCATAAGACAAAGGAGCAGAAGTCGGCCATTCGGCCCATCGAATCTGCTCCGTCATTTTATCATGAGCTGATCCATTCTCCCATTTAGTCCCACTCCCCCGCCTTCTCACCATAACCTTTGATGCCCTGGCTTCTCAGATACCTATCAATCTCTGCCTTAAATACACCCAATGACTTGGCCTCCACTGCCACCCGTGGCAACAAATTCCATAGATTCACCACCCTCTGGCTAAAAAAATTTCTTCACATTTCTGTTCTGAATAGGTGCTCTTCAATCCTTAAGTCACGCCCTCTCATACTAGACTCCCCCAATCATGGGAAACAACTTTGCCACATCTACTCTGTCCATGCCTTCCAACATTCGAAATGTTTCTATGAGGTCTCTCCTCATTCTTCTAAACTCCAAGGAATACAGTCCAAGAGCGGACAAACGTTCCTCCTACGTTAACCCTCTCATTCCCGGAATCATTCTAGTGAATCTTCTCTGTACCCTCTCCAACGTCAGCACATCCTTTCTTAAATAAGGAGACCAAAACTCCCCACAGTACTCCAAGTGAGGTTTCACCAGCGCCTACCTTTTGTCTACCTTTTTGCTTATAAATTTGCCATATAACATCACTAAGATTCATCATTGTATTCCAATTTTGCCTGCAGTCTTATACAAATTTAATATTGCCACCATGAGTTTATAGTCTGTGCCCTTGGACAGAAAACCTTTGGTTATTCATTTTATTGTCTCTGCAATACAACCTGTGGTGACCTGCCAACAACCTCAACAGGAAAGAAGTGTTGTTGTTACCATATTCCTTTTTTACCTCATTAAAGGCTATCAGCTTTGGACACAAAATACACAGGAAACACATTTTTAAACCCAGGTTAATGGTTACAAACATACTTTAGAAATGCTGAGTTCCTCCAGCATTTTGTGCGTTGCTTGGATTTTCAGCATCTGCAGATTCTCCCTTGTTAGAAATCCTAAATCAAATTGCTCAGCATCACATAAATTTGTCAAATGATGCAGGATTAAAATTTACTCTAGTAATTGGCCATGGATCTTGACAGCAGCCATTCATGCTGAGCAAATTCATGTCTTCTAGGAAAAAACAAATTAAAATTCGGAGGGCAAATCAATTTGGTTCTATTGCTTGGTTACAGAGCAAGATCCTGGGAGAAAATCACCTACCAACTCTCTATGTTTCTGTAGAATGAGGGATTCTAAAGATAAAAATGTTAACAGCCAGGTCCCATTGGGCAAAGTGAAATACTGAAAATCTGATTCCTAAAACTCAATATGATGCTGTGAAAGTTATTACTGTAGCCTTCAAAATAGCTCAAGGTTGCTTCATCCTGTGCTATTTGTCCATCAATAGATCACAATGTAACATGAAAAACTCCATAGTGGTGTTGAACACAGTGATTGACTTTCAATTATTTAAAAAAAACTCCAGAAACAAACCTACTTCACTGATGTAAATACCCTCTGATGAAGTTAGGTTTTTGCTATGAACTGCTGTGTTAGGTTACCACAGTAAATAATCTCTGAGAAGGTCAATGGCTTTCAAACTACTAAGCCACTGATCCTCAGATGAAGGCACTTCATTATCTGCACTAGTGCAAACATGCAAGAATGACCTTCACTTTCCATTAGATTCTCAGAACATTCAAGTTGATCAGCACAATGAAACATCTTTCTTTCTCCCAAAAGCTTCACAATCCAATCTTTGTTAACTTCTAGCAGATCATCAATGTAGCACCACTCTGATTTTGGGGGGTATGTCTGCTGACTAGTCTAGCTAAATCCCAGTAATTACACAAAGTCAGGCTTCTTGTCTAAAACTAAGAAAATATGATGTGCATTAAGTCAGAGTATATTGTTTTTGGGAACGGTATTTTAAAATAAATATATGTCTTGAAAGCTTCAAAGGATACCATTTTATACAATTCTAAATTATAAGGTTATTATAGCAACGTTTGGAAGTTGTGGTTAACTTAGAAATATTCAGGTTACTAATGGGGTCATCCATTTAATGGCATGATCATTACATTTCCTCAGTTATTTTTAGGTATAAACACCATAATGTAAAAAAAACTGTTGAACTTAATCAAGACTACACATTACTAAATACAAGAGAAAATCTGCAGATGCTGGATATGCTGCCTGGCCTGCTGTGATCCTCCAGCATTCTGTGTACATTACTTAATAGTTAATTTGATCTTCAGAACAATTAACATGCTAGAACTTCAACAATATTTTTTGCTTTGTGCATTGTTCTACCAAGCTACCCAAAGCTGCTTCCAAACTTATACGTATTTAACTGCATTAGTGTCGTAATGACAAACTCTGCCCTGAACATAATGCTTTTTTTCTAACTTCATGATCAACTAATCAGTTTGGTGCATGAGAAAAGACACAATAATGAGTTAGCAGTCAGATTGTTTTCTAGTTGTTGATCACATTCCATTGAACACAATGAAGCGATTGTTACATGACTGTTCTATCTAAAAGCTTAATTTGAACCAATCTGTTATTTAACTTAATAAACTTACATTCAATGAAAGGTGTGGTGGAGGCAGGAAAAAGATATCAGATGGAGTTAGTAAGAGGCAATGGAGCCACTTTAGGTCTATGATGAAGCTAACTTTTAACTTGAATACATTTGCAAATCCATGCTACAGTGCTCTAGGGGGGTGGGCAGTGCAGTTTTCTATTTTATTTCAGTATTAAACATTTGACTGTAGTCCAAATTAAATAACTTTAGCACATGAAACAGAAGGGAGTTCAAACCCGCATAATAAAATATCTCCATGCCCAAATAATCACAATTGTAAATGTGACAAAATCTCCATGTCCCAGTGACAGGTTCAAGCTGTGCTGACCTTCAATGCCAATATGCCAAATAATAGCCCATAGTAAATAATAAGTGAGTATTAAATTTCAGTTTAAGTCAAACACCAGATTCATCACACAACCACTTCCTCTTCAATTCCAGTTTTTTTTTAAACTCCTCTTGATTTCATGGCATGCAACAATACACTTGTGGGAAACAGTTTCGGTACTGGGCGTGCTCTGAATTTTAATCTGCAATGATTAACAATCTGCAATTATTGATTAAAGTTAACCACTGTCAAAGTTCAAATGTGGTTTAACAATTCACCACATTCATTTATGAGCTACACAAATAAGTAAACCTTTCTCTTGTAAGAGCTTATTCTATTGACTAGGTTTCTATAAGCTTGTTGCTTACTTCAGCTAATAAAAAGAAATTATGATAATTTTTCTTGGATTCTGATGGCAATAACTAGAAGTGTAAAATTTTGGCAGTATAAATCTGAAACCGGACTCACTCTACTATTAAGAAGTATCCTTAGAGTTATTTATCAGCTCATTGATTATTTCACTGTGAAGAATAATCTATGAGAACCATACTGACAAAACCAGAAAATGCCAGGAATACTCAAAAGCTCAGGCCACATCAGTGGAAAGAGAAAAAGGATTAATGTTTCAGGTTGAAAACCCTTTGCCAGAGATGGGAAAGAGATCAAAGAAGCTTGTTAAGCTGCAAGAATGATGGTAGAGGTGTGATGTCTCTGACAACATAAATCTGGATTGGCTATGGGGATAAACTGTAAACAAGTTATCTGGTCATCCGGTATAATTTACTCCCACTAATGCAGGCTGTCCTTTTGATCATTTCCAGCATTTTCTGTTTTTATTTTAAATTTCCAGCACTACAGTTTTTCTTTAATCTTTAAATTGATAAATACTACCCATAAATCTTAAAAATGTTGTACTTTCATCTAGGTAGAGCCACCATGTCAGACGGGTTTTCTTTTGCAATTTCTTACTTTATAGGAATGGACACAAGATAACGTAAGGAAGCTTTGTAAGATACAAAATGAAAATCAAAACTGAAAAAAAAACCTGCAAGAAACACCTTGCAAGTCTGGCTTTGTGAACTGCACATATGAACAGTATTCATCAAGGATAATTCACGTTATCGTAGAGCCATGCTCAAATTCAGCTCTCTACCGTCATCACAACATCAAACTGTTGTTTGAGAGACTTCGCTGAGTAGAAACTGTTTTCTCCCTATCTTACAATGGTACCCACAGTTTATATACAGTAAAGTCCCTTGGAGTGTTTCACAGCCAAAGGTGCAACACAATAAGAATTAGGACCAGAAAGCCACTTGGCCACTCAAGCCTGCTCCACATTTACTGAGATCTCAGCTAATGTAATTACAACCTTAACCCTGTATTCAGAAATGACCCCAGTAATCTTTAACCTTTTTCTCTGTCAATGTATGTCGACCTTAAAAAAATATTCAGACTCTGTTTTTGATTAAGGAAGTTCCAATGACTCACATTTGTTGAAGAAAATGCATCTAATTCCTGTGTTAATAGTGACCTGTTATTTTTAAACAGTGAACCACTGATGGGCTCTCCCACAAGGAAAATAATCCTCTCCACATCAACCTTATCAAGTTCTCTCAGGGTCCCAAATTTCTCATTTAAGTTCCCATGCACTCCCCTTAAACTTTAGCAGATAAAAGCTACATTTTTCCAACCTTAGCAGAAATCCTGCCAATTCCAGAGACCAACCCAGTAAACCTTCACTGAACTGTTTCTGGGATGTATTAACATTCTTTCCTCAATAAGCAGACCAGTAACTGGCATTGCACATATGATCTTACCAATGGCCTGTATAACTGAATTAAATAAATATACGTACACTAGATAAATGTAGCTCTTCCTTTTTCCATTTTAATTTGTCCAAGACATGTTATGTTTTCTTAAATAGATGTGCAAAATATAAAAGTGTAACAATCATAGGAAGGGCATACATAGCAATGGAAAAGGGGTGGATAGGTGTGTGTGTGTGTGTGTGCGTGCGTGTGCGCGCGCGTCTGTGTGTCCATCTAATATAAACACACACACATTTGGCAGAGAGCGGGTAGAGATGCAGAATACCTAGGACTTGGAAAATACTATATGGAGGTGTAAGCCCACAATTGTCTAAGAAATTACATTTTTCAAAAAAATTGTTTCAGGATAATTACATTTCAGTTTTAATATGTAAGTGTGTATACAGAACAAACAGGTTTAACATTGAAAGCAAATTTTATCAATATTGTTTGAGAGTTCATCCTAAAGAAGGGAAAGAAATTCCCTGGTATTTATTGCCATCTGCTGCTAATTATGGGATACTGCAAGTTCTCAGACAGCTGGCAACAGTATTTTAAAGAATTGTTAAAAAGGATACCATCAGAACTAGAAAAATATTCACTCTGCAAATCTAAAGTTTATAATCTCAATTGTAAAACCATTCAGATATTCATTCAAACTCTTAGAAATATTCTCTTCTGCTTCATAATTCATACATTTCCCATAGTGATACAACCTACCATGATTTTCAGTCATTTTGATATAATTTTACATGGAAATCCATTATTCAACAAATTAATTCACAGGACCCAGTAAAATAAGAAGGCACGCATTGTGGAAAGGGATGATTGCACTAGTTTGAAATTTGATTCAATTAAGAATTGATTTAAATCAGCTTGAGAGGAATTACTCTCTTTAATCTTTTTTTTCGTCAGCAGATGTTTTAATTTACATAGTAGTGTTTGAGAACACAGTCAAAGATGGTTCCTTTTGCTCTCAACCTGCTTAGAAGTTGCCTACCCGAACATGTTTAAGCTTGTGGATGCACATAAATAACGCCAACCAGGCCAACTCAGGCGCTGCTCTACCTAAGTAGGTGTTCCCACTGAGTGCGAAGCTCAAAACATTGCAGTGTGAATGTGAAACTATGTACCTTGGTTTAAATTTGACAGCTGACATTTGTGGCTTTCTGGGAGGATATGCCCACATATTTCTCTTGCTCACAGACAGCATTCGCTATGGCAGTCCATATAAAAACTAACCCATGGGATGCTCCCGAACAACACCAGAATCAGAATCAGGTTTAATATCACTGGCATGTATCTTGAAATTTGTTGTTCTGCAGCAGCAATATATTGAAGTACATATTAATTTTAAAAACATACTAATTACAGTAAGTATATATTAAAAAAGTAAGTCGTGCAAAAAAAGAGGAAAAATAGTGAAATCGTGTTCATGGATTCATTGTCCATTCAGAAATCTGATGGCAGAGGGGAAGAAGCTGTTCCTGAATTGTTGAGTGTGTGTCTTCAGGCTCCTGTACCTCCTCCTTGATGATAGCAATAGGAAGAGGGCATGTCCTGGGCACTGGGGGTCTTTTTGATGGATGCTGCTTTTTTGAGACATCGCTCCTTGAAGATGTCCTGGATACTACGGAGGTTGGTGTCCATGATGAAGCTGACTAAGTTTACAAATTTCTGCAGCTTTTTCTGATCCTGTGCAGTGGACCCTCCATATCAGACAGTAATGCAACAAGTTAGAATGCTCTCCACAGTACGTCTGCAGAAATTTGCAGGTGTCTTTGTTGGCATACTAAGTCTCCTCAAACTCCAAGTGAAATATAGCTGCTGTTGTGCCTTCTTTGTAATTGCATCAATATGATTATTCATTCCTGATCTTGGGTGCAAGGCTGTGAGGCGTTTGCACCCTCTCTCCGTGACAGTGCAGGTTTTTCTGCTCGGGTACTGTGAGTGAACTGGTGATTGTAAACAATCCTCTGCTGTTGTTAGTGACATGGAGAATCAAAGGGCAGATCAGATAGAGAATATAGGGATATAGGGAAATAAGGAAAACCTGAACATGGGATCAATAGAATTGATCCGGTGGTAACCAGCATGGGCCTGGTGAAGGGTCTCGGCCCAAAACGTCAGCTGTTTACTCCTTTCCATAGAGGCTGCCTGGCCCGCTGAATTCCTCCAGTATTTTGTGTGTGTTGCTTTGGATTTCCAGAATCTACAGATTTCCTCATGTTTGTGGGATTGATGGGCTAAATAGTCTCCTTCTGTGCTTGTTATATCAACACGCAGGCTGTGGCTCTCCCCTGGGAATGGTGGGGGAGGATTATTCCCAAGAGTGGGAGTTTGTCATGTGGAATAAAGCAATACCTTGAATGATGGAGAGCAGGAGATTAGCGATAGGGTTGTGTCCTGAGGACAGAGATTTGGTGAACTCCATCTTTGAGTCCTGATGAAGTGCCTTGGCCCAAAACGCCAACCACTTACTCTTTTCCATTGCTGTTGCCTGGCCTGCTGAGTTCCTCCAGCATGTCGTGCGTGTTGCAGAGATTTGGTGAAAGTTGGCGGCAGTGATGCGGACAGTAGTGCTGCTGGCCGCTGCCTCATAGCACCAGTGGCTCATGTCCCAACCCAACCTCAGTGTTCTCTGCAGAGACTTTGCCTGTCCTCGCCGTGACTTTGTGGGATTTTTTTTTCACCCAGCTGCTCTGGTTTCCTCCCATGTCCCACTGACATATTGGTAGGTTCATTACCCCTTAGGGAAGGTAAGTGGAAGGAATTTCAGGATGAGGGTTCACAGACACATGAGAAAGAATGAGTTACAGGAAAAGAAGCAAGAGAACAGGATTGGTGACATTGCTCCAAGGACTGGGTAGGCTAAATGACCTTGCTCTTTGTCATGAGTAAAATCTATGTGAAGTACGTTGTAGGCCTGTTTCAAGGGATGGAGAGTTGGTGATACTGGCTGCTTTACTTTTATTTAGAGATACAGCACGGAAACAACCCTCCCTGCCCAACAAGTCCACACTGACCAATTAACCTACTAACCTGCCTGTCGTTGGAATGTCGGAGGAGACCAGAATGCCCAGAGGAAACCCAGATGGCCACAGGGAGAATGTACAAACTCCTTACAGTCAGCGGTGGGAAATGAACCCAGGCCGTTGGCGCTGTAATAGCGTTACGTTAACCGCTACACTCCGGCAGAGGGAATGTATCTGGTCTATATGGTGAAGCTTGCCCTTGGTAGAGGAAGAATCAGAAGATGAGCTAAGGTTTGGTACCTAGAGGATGGCTGGGTCTGTCATGCTTTGTGGGGAAGAGAAGGCGGTAATGGAAATGTGTGAATTAAATGTGGCCAGAGCCAGAGGAAAGCAGAAATGAAGAGATAAGGAGTGGATAGTGGTTCAGTGAGAGGGAGGGGCAAAAACCATAATGAGATTCAAATATAACTACAAACTGGAGCTTTGAGATCAGCTAATTCATAAGAGAGGAATTTGTCATCTGCAGCAGAGTTTTAAACAAGATAAAGTTTACGGAAAGTGGAAGATGTTAAGGTTCACAGGAGAACCATCACATAGTTAAAACAGGAGATCAAGAAGACATCCGTGAGGGCTTTGGAGAGGGGCTGAAGAGGGTTGAGGCAGTTGACATTGACAAAGATAGAAATAGCCAGAGGTTATTATGGAAACGTGTGGGTCAAATGTTCTCCTCAACACCAAACAGGTGGTTCAGGCAGTGAAAAGCCTGAACTGTTGCTCGGAAGGGGAGAGGAATTGCTGCCCACATAAGCAGTTTGTGCTGGGGCTGGAGGTGCTGTCTTGGCTCGTCACAATGTGCAAGTGTAGAAATCCGTGATTTGACAAGGACAAAGTCACGTGGTATTGGAGAGAGGGTTGTATGTCCTGAGGCTTTCAAGTGATGTTTCAAATATAAAAATAATTCCAGGATGAAGACAGTGAAGTGGGGTGAGGGCCAATCCCTCCCCCAAATTATTGTTCACCTTCCCACAAAAAAATGCCAGACTCTCCTCTCCTTGGGACAGAAGTAGATCCATCTCCATCTCCATGGGTTACCATTCCTCAAGTTGCTCTTGTACTCTCTCTGTAACACTTACATAACACATGGAACATGGCAGCACACTACAGGTCCCTCGGGCCAAGTTGTTGTGCTAACCTTTTAACCTACTCTACAAAGCCCTCCATTTTCTATCATTCACGTGCCTAAGAGATTCTTAAATGTCCCTAGTGTACCTGCCTCATCCACTCACCACTTTCTGTGTAAAAACAAAACTTACCTCTGACATCTCCCTCCATACTTTCAAACAATCACCTTAAAATTATGCCCCGTCATAGAAAATAGAATGGTACAGCACAGTAAAGGGCCCAGTAAAAGGTCCTTCAGCCCACAATGTTGTACCAAACCAAATAAATTAGTAATCACAAACATGAGAAAATCTGCAGATGCTGGGAATCCAAGCAACACACACAAAGCACTGAAGGAACCTAGCAGACCAGGCCACATCTATGGAAAAGAGTAAGTAGTCGACGTTTCAGGCTGAGATCTTTCATCAGGATTCCAGGCACCCACCATTCTCTGCAAAAAAAAAATGCTCCTCATATATTCTTTGAAATTACCTACTCTCACTTTAAATATATGTCCTCTGGTATTAAGGTATTTCAATGCTCGGGGAAAATACTGTGTGTCTACTCTATCTATGCCTCTCCTAATATTATAAATCTCTGGCAGATCTCCCCTCAGGCTCTGCTGCTCCAGAGAAAAACACTCAAGTTTGTCCAACCTCACATGTGCTCCAATCCAGGCAGCATCCTGGTAAAAGCATCACATTAGCAATTTCCGCTCCGGAAAAAAATTCATTGGCAGTGCTCTCAAGCTGTGCATCTTTTCATCAAGTCACCTCACATCCTCCTTCGCTCTAGTGAGAAAAGCCCTAACTCACTCAACCCATCCTTATAAAACATAGTCTCCAATCCAGGCTTTCTATTGCAACTCCAACACTGAGGTGTTTACATGGTTAATTTAGAAGAAAGACAAGCAGCCTATAATTGCAGCAAATTGGTATGTGAATACCTGTTTTCAAGTACGGCAAAGAGCTAACTCCAGGCCAGGTTTCCTCTGTTGGAGTTCCCAAAACCTGTAATTAAAAGAAAAAAAGCTGTAGTTCATCTATAATTATATCGTTCACACTTGATAAAACTGTGTAACGGTGCATGCTAGTTACATAGAAAGGTTTTGTTTCCAGTTCTGCCATATGCAGCTTTCCCCTGGTTTAATATTTAAATTGTCAGTAATTGCCACATTTTCCTCAAACTATTTACCAAAGTCACTGGGGCATTTTATTATATTAACAATGCTTTATAAATGCACGTTATAATTGAAGTTAAAAAAATTCAATACTTAGATGCTGCTATCAACTTGACTTTAGCATCAAATACAATTTCAACCAGCCAAAAATAGAAATATCGTTGTGATACTGTTATCTCTTCTATTCTTTGTCCTGATCAAACTGAAGAGATGGAGTGACACTTAAGTCACTAAGTTGAAGTCACTAAGTTGCTTGCACATTAATTCCCACACACTTACTCTGAAAGCATCTTCCAAATCTGCAAACTTTGGCACCAATAAGGTCAAGGGTAGCAGGTGAATGGGAACACCACCATCTGCAGGTTCCCCTCCAAATCATGCACCGTTCTGACTGTGAAATGGATCATTGTTTTTCATTGGCCCTACTGTGAGAATATATTTACAAAGACTGCAGACATGCACTGCAGCCTCTCGAAAGGCAAATTGGGACAGATAATAAACTTTTTTCTTGCAGCAACTTTGGCATCATGAAAAATAAACAAGTAAAAAAATAATTAAGTCAAAAATTGAAATGTCCAGTGAAAGGTTTTTGCCAGAGAATATCAGAACTTGTGCCACCTTCAGTTACTCGTATACACTTGCTGGAAGCTGGCACCGGACAGTTAGGGGGTCAGCTACACAGCACTGATGAAGGATCAGCAACCAGACTTACTATTTCAAGCACTCTCATTTCAACAAGTCCGGTGAAAGGCAAATGGATGCAAAATAAATAAATAAATAGAGTCTATATAGGATTATCATAAATTGTCAGAATACAAATTAAGGGCAAGGATTGAGGCAGAAAATATGCATTGTATACCATACTTCCATTCTTTTGCAGGATAGTGCATTTACCTCTAGAGAGAGCTGTTGAACAAATTTCCCAGCATTACATTCCCTCAACAATCATTCATTTTTACCTGCAGAAACACTTTGAACTGTGGCAGTCCTGAAAAATCACTCTTCAGAATTAAACTGCAGACCGATTAGTACATCCACAAGGACAGACTTAAGAGAACTGCAGAATATAAACAAATCTAGTGTGTAACATTAGGGCACGGCAGTGGAGCTTGAGGAGATTTGGTATGTCACCAAAGACACATGCAAATTTCTACAGATTTACCATGGACAGCATTCTAACCGGCTGCTCCACTGTCTGGTGTAGGGGAGGGCTATTGCACGGGATCAAAATAAGTTGCAGAGAGTGGTAAACTTACTCAGCCCCATCATGGCACAAGCCTCCATAGTACCCAGGACCTCTTTGAGGAACAATGCCTCAAAATAAGGGGCTGTCATCATTAACGACCCCCATCACACAGGACATGCCTTGTTCTTATTGCGACCATCAGGAAGGAAAGACACGCTCAGTGATTCAGGAGCTTCCCCTCTGCCATCCGATTTCTGAATGGTCATTGAACCCATGAATACCACCTCACTACTATTTTATTTTTATTTTTGCACTACTTATTTAATTTAACTAATATATATAGTAATTCTATTATTCTATTTTCCCTATTATTATGTATTGCATTGTGCTGCTGTCGCAAAGACAGCAAATTTCATGGCATATGCCGGTGATTTTAAATCTGATTCTGACCTTATGTTTCCCACAGTGGAAAAATGGAACAGACATGGTCTTTGTTTTTAATTTATTCTCTTCCTTCTGTTTTATTTGTTTTTAAACTCTTGTTTCATATTCATCTCATCCGTTAAATGAAGGGGCCACATGGCAGGGTGTATGCTCTGTAAAATTATTTTCATTTTTCAAGTCAATTTCTTTGATTACCTTTGGCATTTAGATCAGGAACCTCAACTCAATGCACTCTTCATGTCAAGGAGAGCTAAAGGATGGAAATAACTGGAACAGTGATGAAATAGGTCTAAGAAAATGGGAAATGGGTGAGGGGAAGTGCAGCATAGAGGGTAGAGGACAGAAGGGTAAGGGAGCAAAGAAGGCAATAGAGGGCCGGTGAATGGTAGAGAATAGGGTGTTAAAATAATTAGATGGACTAACTGAATGAATTAAGATTATTCATCCACATCATAAAGAATTACAGTATTAATGTTAGAATTTTATCATATCAATAATAAACACAAGAAATTCTAAAGATGCTGGAAATCCTGAGCAACACACACAAAATGCTGGAAGAACTCAGCAGGTCAGGCATCTATGGAAATGAATAAACAATTAGCCAAGACCCTTCATCAGGATTGGAAAGGCAGCGAGAAGATGTCAGAATAAAAATAATCATATAAGTAAGTTTGCAGTGCCTAGGATAAATATGTCAGTATACAGGTCAATAACAATATGGAGTTGGTAAATTGATATTATCCTAACACAACACCCATAATATTAAATATAATTTAAGAGTAAATCAGTGGATCAAGGGTACGATGAGAGAAACAGTAATACTGTAATAAAACTATTCAGGGGGTGATTAGCAGTGTAAAGTTGACAGAGCAGCAACAAAGGCTTCTTTCTGATGCAGACTGGGACAGGATTCTTGGAAAGTCACAGGCCAAAAACACAAGCAGGCTAAGCTTTTTAAAGTATATAAAAAATAAAAGAGATGAAAATGGATATAGGTCTGCTACAAAATGAAGACAGAGAAATAATAAAAGGGGACAAGGAGATGGCAGCTGAACCAAATGAGTATTTTGCATCAGTCTTCAATGTGGAAGCATTATCTTCAGTGTGCCAGATGCTGAAGGGTGCGAGGGAAGAGAAATGAAAGCAGTTACTATTATAAGGGAGAAGGTGCTCAAAAAGCTGAAAGACCTAAAGGTGCATAAGTCACCCTGACCAGATGAACTGCATCCTAGAGTTGTGAAAGAGGTAGTGGTAGAGATTGTGGAGGCGTTAGTAATGATCTTTCAAGAATCATTGGACTCTGGCATGGTTCTGGAGGACTGGAAAATTGCAACTGTCACTCCACACTTTAAGAAAGGAGGGAAGCAACAGAAAGGAAATTATTGATAAATTAGCCTGACCTCAGTGGTTGGGAAGATGTTAGAGTCAATTGCTAAGGATGAGGTGATAGAGTAGTTGGTGACACAGGACAAGACAGTACAAAGTCAGCATGGTTTCCTTAAGGGAATACTTTGAGAAGATTACAAGTAGGATAGATAAAGGGGATGCAGCGGATGTTGTAGATTTGGATTTTCAGAAGGCCTTTAACAAGGTGCAACACGTGAGGCTGCTTACCAAGTTAAGAGCCCATGGTATTGCAGGAAAGTTACTGCCATGGTTAGAGCATTGGCTGACCAGTAGGAGGCAGCGAGTGGGAATAAATGGATCCTTTTCTGGTTCTCTGCCAGTGACTAGTGGGGTTTCACGGGTCAGTGTTAGGACCACTTCTTTTTCAGCTGTATATCAATGATTTAGATGATGGAATAGATGGCTTTGTTGGGAGACTTCCGGTAGCGCTCATGGAGTGAAGTCGCGTTCTTGACTCGCTCCATTACCTCTGAGTTTTTTCTCTCTATGGTCAGCTATACTTTAATTAACTATTAAGGCATCAATTTTTACAATACTTTGAATTAAACTGAATTCTCTGACAATTGGATGATACTGAGATCGGCTATGTCTAAGAACGGGAAAGACGGCAAGGATGGTAAACCTCCGGTTAAACCGAAAGCTACGGATCTCCCTCCGACTGAATCACCGGTGACTTTGGAAGCTATATCGGAGTTAATTCAGAGGGAAATTTCAACCTCTGTTAGGGAGATGATTCGTACAGAAATTATGGGCTCTGTTAAAGACCTGATTCATATGGAAATCTCAACTAATTTCCAGAAAATTGCCGATTTAATTGATAAGATGCAAACATGTATTGCGGAACATCAGTCGGCTATATCTGGTCTTCAAAAATCCGCGCAACAAAGTGAGCTTAAGATGGGGAAAGTCGAAGAAACAATTAATGTAATGAAGAAGAAACTTGACTTTTTGACTTTTAAAAACTCTGACTTGGAATCTAGAATGCGACGGCAGAATTTACGAATGATTGGCGTCAGGGAAGCCGTGGAAGCTAACAACCCTATGAAATATTTCTCTCAACTTTTAAAAGATGCATTCCCTACTGTATTTCCTGACCAACCACCGCTACTGGATCGTGTTCACAGAATCCCATCATACTCGTCTAGGTCAGATAGACCTAGGCATGTTATCTTACGTTTTCATTACTTTCAAGACAAGGAGAGACTGTTTCGATTCGCTCGATCTAAAGGTTTCATTGATTTTTCGGATCTTAAGTTCCGATTCGTGGAAGATTTCAGTAAACCAATCTGGGACCAACGGGTCCGTTACAGATCCGTGATGTCGGAATTCTATAAGATGGATTTAAGACCAGCGCTGCTGTACCCTGCACGTCTAAGGATTCGCATGTTAGATGGAGCTCTTCGTTTTTTTGATTCTCCATCGGATGCCCAGAGTTATCTGGATCAACTTTCATCTTCAACATCTTAATTGCCTTTTTTTTAATTTTCTCCGTTGATCGGAGGCTGTGAATTGGTTGGTTTTAACTTTTCTGTGCCCTATTTGGGCAGAAAAGTTTACTTTCGATTTCTTAATATGGCTGCTAAACTTTCTTTTTAACTGCGTCATTTCTTTCTTTTTCCAGGGGATTCTGGGTGGTTACTTCCCTTTTGTCATCTTACGTATTTCCTGTGCGGCCTTAAATTTTGTAGTTTTTTTTAAATTTTATTCTGTTTTGCTTTTTATAATCATTTTATGTTAATAATCCTATTTTTTTTGTTGCTGTGTCTATTCATGAGTTTGAGGTTTATTGTGGTTTTTTTTTAATATATACTTTCCGGCTTTTGTTCTGTTCTGTGTGTATTTTAATTGAGCTAACTTTTTTTTACTTATTTTTTTTACTGTTTTACAATTAGCTGATCCTTTTCATATTTATACCTTTTTTTTAGGGAGCGTATACCGGAAGTCATGGGGGTAGTTTTAGCGCTTGCTTCTTTCTGGCGGGTCTGCTTTAGATTTCGCCTTGGGGTCCTGGGGTGGGGGGCGGTGGGAGGGGCTTCACGTTTTAGTTTGTTTCTCTTTGGGCTATATACATTATTGAAGTATTGGTTACGTCCTTTTCCCCGGTATCTTTTGTATGTTCTGTTTCCTCTCCGGGTCTGTGGGTCGCGCCTATTGTCAATCCTCCTTGTTATGGGTTGACTTTAGGATTTATGGAGTCTATTATTAATTTTGTCTCCTGGAATACTAATGGTCTTAATCATCCTATTAAAAGGAAAAAAGTTTTTAAAGTGTTCCGGAGACTTAAAGCACAAATTTTATTTTTACAAGAGACCCATGTACGGAGGGGGGACAGACTACGTTTTTTCAAATTTTGGAAGGGACAACAATTTCATTCGAACTCCAATGCTAAGATTCGAGGCGTCTCTATTTTTATAGACTCCTCAGTTACTTTTATACAACAGGATATTATCTCTGATCCGAATGGTAGATTTTTATTGGTTAGTGGTTTATTATTTAATAAAAAAGTAGTTTTGGTTAATGTTTATGCTCCTAATATGGATTGTCCGGAATTTTATAAATCATTGTTTGATCAGTTTCCGAATTTGAACGAGTTTTCATTGATTTGGGGCGGAGATCTTAATACCTGTTTATCTCCAGCTTTGGACCGTTCGGCTCCTTTACGGACTTTACCTAATAAATCTGCAAATTTGATTAATTTTTTCCTTTCTGATTCTGGGTCGACGGACATTTGGCGTTTTCTGCATCCTCAGGAAAAAGATTTTTCCTTCTTTTCACATGTTCATCATTCCTATTCAAGAATTGATTATTTTTTCATTGATTCTCGTCTCATTCCTTCAGTGATTAAATGTGATTATGATTCTATAACCATTTCGGATCATGCTCCACTTAAGCTTCCTATTAAAATTATGGCCAATATACCAAACAATAGACAATGGCGTTTTAATTCGCTGTTGCTTCAGGACTCGGACTTTGTTAATTTTATGAATGAACAGATTGAGCTTTTTTTTACAATTAACCATACAGAAGATATTTCGGTTAACACTCTTTGGGACACTTTTAAAGCCTATATTCGGGGTCAGATTATTTCGTATTCCGTTGCTTTGAGGAAGAAACAGAAGCAGGAGGAGATGGTAATTGTGGACAAGATTAAAGAAATTGATAAGAAATATGTTATGGCTCCTTCTGAGGAGCTATACAAACAAAGAACTGAACTTCAAATGGAACACAGTTTACTACTCTCGTCCTCGATTGTAAACCAATTAAAGAAAACAAGAAGTGATTTTTATGTTCACAGTGATAAAATTGGCAAGCTGCTGGCTAATCAATTGAAATCTAATTATGTTAAATCTCAAATCAATCAGATTTATAACCAAAATGATCGATTGATATTGGATCATGTGGGGATTAATCAAACCTTTTGTGATTTTTATTCTTCTTTATACCAATCAGAGTCTCCTCGAGATTCTAAATATATGAATGATTTTTTAGATAAGTTAGACTTCCCTCTGATTTCACAGGATATGTCTTCTTTATTAGATACTTCCATTACAATGGATGAGATTAAGAATGTTATTTTTTCTATGAATCTGGGGAAAGCTCCTGGCCCTGATGGGTTTACCGTTGAATTTTATAAATGTTTTGCTTCTTTATTGATTCCTTGGCTCTATAAGGTTTTTGAGGCTTCTTTGAAACTTGGTAAACTTCCGGAATCTTTTAATAGAGCATCAATTTCTTTAATACTAAAGAAGGATAAAGACCCTGCTCAATGTGCATCTTATAGACCAATATCTTTATTAAATGTTGATTCTAAAGTTTTTTCTAAGTTATTAGCAAATAGACTAGAAAAAGTACTTCCTTCTATTATTTCGGAAGACCAAACGGGTTTTATTAAAGGTCGTTACTCTTTTTATAATATTCGTACATTGTTAAATATCGTTTATACTCCCTCACAAAATGTTCCTGAGTGTGTTATTTCTTTAGATGCCGAGAAAGCTTTTGATAGAGTAGAATGGCCTTATTTATTTAAGGTGCTTGAAATGTTTAATTTTAGCTTGAAATTTATATCCTGGATTAAACTGTTATATTACTCCCCTGTAGCCTCGGTTCGTACTAACTCCTTAAACTCACCTTTTTTTCCTCTCTTTCGTGGTACTCGACAAGGCTGTCCTCTTAGTCCCCTATTATTTGATATTGCATTAGAACCTCTTGCAATTGCTATTCGAGAATCTTTAAATATTACTGGGATAACTCGGGGATTAAAGGCCCATAAATTATCACTCTATGCTGATGATTTACTTTTATATATTTCTAATCCTGAGAGATCCATTCCTGCTGTTTTAGAGTTATTAGCACAATTTGGTCTTTTCTCAGGTTATAAATTAAATCTTAGTAAGAGTGAACTTTTTCCGATTAATAAACATCTTCCCTTATATTATAAATTTCCATTTAAATTGATTAATAATTACTTTTCATATCTTGGGATTAAAATTACTTGTAAACATAAAGATTTATTTAAGACTAACTTTTTACCATTAATAGACCATATTACTCAACTTTCATCTAAATGGTTTCCCTTATATTTAACTTTGATTGGTCGTATTAATGCAGTTAAGATGTTTTTTTTGCCAAAATTTTTATATGTGTTTCAGGCATTACCAATTTTCGTTCCTAAATCTTTTTTTGATAAAGTTGACTCTAAAATTTCTTCATTTATTTGGCAGAACAAGAATCCGAGACTGGGTAAAATACATTTACAGAAAGCTAAGAGAGATGGAGGTTTAGCATTACCTAACTTTAGATTTTATTATTGGGCTATTAATATTCGACATATGAAATTTTGGTTACTTGACCGGGACATACTATTTATTCCTAAATGGGTAGCATTGGAATTACAATCTGTTCAGGGTTATACACTTGGTTCTATTTTAGGTTCCTCTCTTCCTTTTGATTCGAAACGTCTTAAGCAGGTCTCTAACCCGATAGTTAAATATGCTTTGCGCATTTGGTTTCAATTCAGAAAATTTTTTGATCTTAATCAATTCGGGTTAGCGATTCCTATTTTAGGTAACATATTTTTTCCTCCCTCTTTTACGGATCGCGCTTTTCAAACTTGGAAGACTAAGGGTATTTTACGGTTTTTGGATTTATTTTTAGATGGTTCCCTTATGTCTTTTGAACAATTATCTAATAAATATAACTTATCAAGAATACATTTTTTTAGATATTTACAAGTTAGAAATTTCCTAAGTACTATACTTACTTCCTTTCCAATGCTTCCTCCTATATATATTTTAGATTCGATAATTAACCTTAATCCATGTCAGAAAGGTGCATCGGTTATGATTTATAATATTATTATGAAACTTAGGAAAGCTCCATTTGATAAGATTAGGGTAGATTGGGAACAGGAATTGGGGCTTACCATTTCTGTGGATGATTGGGGGCAGATTTTACAATTAGTTAATACTTCCTCTATTTGTGCTAAACATTCCCTAATTCAATTTAAAGTGGTTCATAGAGCACATATGTCCAAAGATAAGTTAGCGCGTTTTTACTCGCATATTAATCCTTTCTGTGATAGATGTTCGGGGCAGATAGCCTCTTTAACTCATATGTTTTGGTCTTGCCCTACTTTGGAAACTTTTTGGAGAGATATTTTCAATATTATTTCTAAGGTATTAAATATAGATATCTCTCCTCACCCTATTACTGCTATCTTTGGACTACCTAAAATTTCTAGTAATCTTTCCCCTTCAGCCCGTAGAATGATTGCATTTCTTACTTTAATGGCGAAAAGATGTATTTTACAACATTGGAAAGAGCTTAATGCTCCAACTACCTTTTTTTGGTTTTCTCAGACGATTTTATGTTTGAATCTGGAGAAAATTAGAAGTAACCTTTATGATTCTTCATTTAAATTTGAACAGATTTGGGGACCTTTTATTCGATATTTTCATTTAATGTAATATTTACCCTTCTTGTTTTTTCTTCACTGTTTTAATGGAGGTCGGGATTGAGGACGTGATTTTAAGTTTAACTCTGTTTAGTTTCAAGTTAGCCCATTGCTTTGCTTTGCTTTTAGTTAGTTGCACGGTGGGTTTTTTTTTGGGGGTTTTTTTTTTCTTTTTTTTCCATTGATATATATAAAATCTAGTATACTATTATGTTATCTTGGTTTCTTATGCTTAAATTACATTGTTTGTAGTATTTTCTTTTTGGTATTGTTATCTTTTGGAATTTTATTATACTTTAACATTGTATTAATGTTTATATGGCTTACCTTTTTTGTATACTTACTCAATAAAAAGATTTAAAAAGAAAGAAAGATGGCTTTGTTGCCAAGTTTACTGATGATACAAAGATTGGAGGAGGGGCAGGTAGTGTTGAGGAAACAGGAAGGTTGCAGAAGGGCTTGGATCAAATAGGAGAATGGGCAAGAAATCAGCAAGTGAAATACAATAGTGCAAAATGCATGGTTGTGCACTTTGGTAGAAAAAATAAATGTACAGACTATTTTCAAAACAGGAGAAAATCCAAAAATCTGAGATGCAAAGGGACTTGGGAGTCCTTGTGCAGAACATTCTAAATGTTAACTTGCAGTTAAAGAGTCGACGGGGAGGAAGGCAAATGCAATCTTACTATTCATTTCAAGACGTCTAGAATATATGTCCAGAGGTCCAGAATGTAAGAGCAGGGATGTGATGCAGAAGCTTTATAAGGGACTGATAAGGCCTCACCTCGAGTACTGTGAACAATTTTGGACTCCTTATCAAGGAAAAGATGTGCTGACATTGCAGAGGGTTCACACGAGGTTCACAAGAATAATTCCAGGAATTAAAGGGTTATCATACGAGGAACATTTGATGCCTCTGGGTCTTTACTCGCTAGAATTCAGAAGGATGAGGGAGGATCTCATTGAAACCTTTCGAATGTTGAAAGGCCTAGACAGAGTAGATGTGGAAAGCATGTGGGAGAGTCTAGGACAAGCGGGTACAGCCTCAAGATAAAGAAGCATCCATTTAAAGCAGAGATGCGGAGAAATTTCTTTAGCTATACAGTGGTGAATTTGTGGAATTTGTTGCCACAGGCAGCTGTGGAGGCCACGTTATTGGGTGTACTTAAGGCAGAGATTGATGGTTTTTGATTGGCCATGGCATCAAAGGTTACAGGGAGAAGTCGGGCAAGTGGGACTGAGGAGAGGTAAAAACAATCAGCTGTGATTAATTGGCGGAGCAGACTCGATGGGCCAAATGACCTAATTCTGCTCCTATGTCTTATGGTCTATAGCTGAAGAAACTAGAAGGAGACTAACAATGAAACTGTCAGAGGATGGAGGAGCAGCATGTCAATAGAAAATCAAGAAAATCTGCAGATGCTGGAAATCCAAAGCAACAGACAAAATGCTGGAGGAACCCAGTAAGCCAGGCAGCACCTATGGGAAAGAGTAAACAGTCGATGTTTCAGGCCGAGACCCTTCATCAGGGCCACGTCAATGCAATGCTGCTTTTAGACAGAAAGGCAAGTCAGCAAAGTGTGGGAGAATAAGCCCAACAGGACCAAGGGAAATGTAAAACATCAGTATTGTGCTGCCCAAAGAAACACTTTCCTTTGAAAACCATTGATAAAGAATATGGTTCGAGGGAGATGCATCTGTTTGAAACCACAACTAAAAGTGACAAATGTTTCTGGTTTGGCTGACTAAAGCTCATCGTGCATTATGTGGCACAACATACTTCATACCGCTGCACAGTAGTGTGACTGTTGACACCAATCACAGGTTGTAATGCTCATTCCCCAATGCACCAAGAGTAAAGCAATGGGGAAACCGCACAGTTCTCATGCACGTTAAAGGAAATAACAGAACGATGGTCTCCCTAGAGTATAAAGCCTAATACCCTCTGCCAGTCAATTCCTTGAAACTGCAGTGAATGCTGAAGAGTGAAACTGCAGCGAATGCCGAAGAGTGAAACTGCAGCGAATGCCGAAGAGTGAAACTGCAGCGAATGCCGAAAAGTGAAACTGCAGCGAATGCCGAAGAGTGAAACTGCAGCGAATGCCGAAGAGTGAAACTGCAGCGAATGCTGAAGAGTGAAACTGCAGTGAATGCCGCAGTGAAACTGCAGCGAATGCCGAAGAGTGAAACTGCAGCGAATGCCGATGAGTGAAACTGTAGTGAATGCCGCAGTGAAACTACAGCGAATGCCGAAGAGTGAAACTGCAGCGAATGCCGAAGAGTGAAACTGCAGTGAATGCCGAAGAGTGAAACTACAGTGACTGCCGCAGTGAAACTGCAGTGACTGCCGAAGAGTGAAACTGCAGTGAATGCCGAAGAGTGAGACTGCAGTGAATGCTGAAGAGTGAGACTGCAGTGAATGCTGAAGAGTGAGACTGCAGTGAATGCTGCAGTGAAACTACAGCGAATGCCGAAGAGTGAAACTGCAGCGAATGCCGAAGAGTGAAACTGCAGCGAATGCCGAAGAGTGAAACTGCAGCGAATGCCGAAGAGTGAAACTGCAGCGAATGCTGAAGAGTGAAACTGCAGAGACAAATCAAAAAGTGAATCAAGATTTTAAAATGGAAAGAGTTGACAGCAACTTATGATGAGATTCAGGAAATTCCTCACAATTGCAATTATAACCTCACACATTGCATAGTGACAACTTAGAATTACTGTCCCTTTGATCCTCAAAAGCTTCATGTAAGCTCTAGTGGCCCTGCAAAACTGCACTGTCAGCCAGTTCCACCCATTGCCTCCCTAGCCACCTTCCTATCATTCTAGTCTGTTGCTTCTGGAAAGCTCAGTTCATGAAAAGAACTCGGGCTCCTTCATCTAGGAAAGTAATACACTGGGCCTCCACAATACTATCCAACACCAATCCATGTCCTCAAAGTCTTATTAAACCCAGCGGGACAATGACAAGAAGACTGGAAACATGGAGGAAGCTGTTCAGCCCTTTTGGCCTGATTCACCATTCAACACAATCCTGGAATAAAAATTATTTATTTCTATCCCTTTCCAAGTCTGTAAACCAATTCATGTCAATGTATTATCCCCAAATCTAATTTGTTTTAATTTTGCCCACTGATGTGTTGTGTGGAACCATATAACTTACTAATTTTGCCACAGTCACATCCAGTCAGGTTCATGCTGGATCCTAACAGTGCGATCCTATGTGTGCCATTCATTCTCTCCTTAATTTCCTTGTAGCCCTGTAAACTACTCTCTCTCACATACCAGTCAAATACTCTTTTGCCACTTATCTAAACTATAGGGTAGTTTACAGTGGTGAACTGGCTACGAGCAGTTCTTTGGGATATGAAGCATTCTGGAGAAATCTTAACCACTTGGTTAAGAAGATTAAAAGTCTTCTTATAGTCCATGTAGACCACATTCACTAATTCCCTCTTATCTATTCTTCTGGTAATATCCCCCCAAAACACCCATAGATTTACTTTCTAAACCTGATTCCCTTTAATTCCTCCTTCTCACTTTACCTTTGAGTCCCTAACATACCTAGAAATTTATTTGTGTTCTACTTTGTGAGGACAGAAACAATGAGTACCATTTCTTTGTTCTTGATCAAAACTTTCACTATTTGTGATTGAATGGAATTTACATTTATTTTCATTAACCTTTTTCTTTTCCAAATATTTATATAAACTTTTAGACACTTTTATATTCCCTGCAAGTTTACTCTCATGTCTGTTTCCACCCTTAATCAATCCTTTTGTCCCAATTTACTGAATTGTAAACCGCTTCTAATTTAGTTCTGCTACTTTTTCTGTCAGGTTTATTTGTTTTCTCATTTGGTGTAATAATATACCTGGTTTCCTAATGCTACCTCTATTTCTTTTGATACTATTTTGAACACCTTAATTTCATCAAGAATTCTACACAGCGTCTTATGAAATTATATTTAAAAATGCATTCAACTCTCATCAAAAGCATCAATTTGTTGATGATACAACAGTGGCTGGCCTCTTCAACGATGACGACAAAGCAGCGTACAAAGAGGAGGTAGAGTGGCCGGTAGAATGATGTGAGCACAACAACTTGAGTCTCAACTTGGACAAGACCAAAGGGACGACTGTGGACTCTAGGAATGTGTGGGCTGACCACTCCTCATCGCACATATATGACTCCTCCTTGGAGAGAGTTAGAAGCACCAAGTTTCTGCCAGTGCACATAATGGACAATCTCACCTGGTCCCTCAAAACCAACTCCTTGGTCAAGAAAGTGCACCAGAGTTTCCACTTCCTTGGAAACTGAGGTGAATGAGGCTCCCCATTCCCTACCTCCCCCCTCTCCACCCCCACAATATTCTAACCAATTTTTACTGAAGCACCATCTCGGGTGTCTTGACCAGCTGCATCACCATCTGGTACAGGATTTGTAAGGCATCTGACTGCCATTTCCTACAAAAGATTGTGGGGAGTTCTGAGCGTCTCAGCAGTCCCTTTACCACCCATCAATGATGTGTATCAGGATCGATGTGTACACAGTGCATTTCACATTGTCAATGATCACTCCCATCCGTTCCAGCACTCTCTTTGACCCCACCGTCAGGCAGGAAGTACCACAGCATTAGGACAACATCTGACAGGATGAAAACTTCTTTCCCTAGGCTGTAAGACTACTGAACTCCCTGTCACCACCCAAGTCTCATTACACATTAAGCGCTGGAGTGTTATGCTGTTTACTTTTTAAACGTGTCATAAATGCACCTTATTATTTGTTCATTTACTAGAGGTAAGAATACTTTTGTGTTATGTGTATGAGTTAATTGTAATGTTTTGCACCTTTGTTTGGAGGAATGTTCTTTCATCTGGCGGTATACGTGTGTGCGGTTGAACAATAATAAACAGATCTTTAATATACAGTATTTCTGTTTTTGCACATTTTTAAAATCTATTCAATATATGTAATTGATTTACTTATTTATTATTATTATTTCTCTCTCTCTGCTAGATTATGTATTGTATTGAACTGCTGCTGCTAAGTTAACAAATTTCACGTCACATACCGGAGATAATAAACCTGATTCTGATTCTGAATCATTACAGCACAGTTATTTTTTGAAAAGAACACAATCATTGATTGCTTTTGAAAAGTAGATTAATAGATTTCTGCATTTTAAGAGAATTGAAGGGAAATGGGGATAGAGCAGGAAAATTACTTTCGATGTAAAGGATAATCTATGATTTTATTGAATCAAGGAGAAGGCTTAAGGGCTCAATGGCCTTACTCCTAACTCCTTTTTCTTCTGTTCCTTCCTTTTTCAAGTCAATGTTGATTGGCCTTTAATAAAGGAGCATTAATTCCATTTTGTGTTAGCTCTCCAGAAATTTATCAAGGAATGATGGTCCCTTATATGACTCTCAAAATTACTTCCAATCAGATACTGTCAAACTTCATTTATAGTTGTCTCTTAATAACAACTCTGTGGAGGAAGGAGGGCACTCCCCAAAGGAAGGAGGAAAATATGTCATCTCTTGTTAATTTGATGCTCATTTGCCTCTAGGGCTAAATCAAATTTTTAATTAAATAACCTATTTGTATTTACATCATTCGAAAGTATCTGAAAAGCCACCCAATCATCTAATAGAACTTCAATATACTCATGAATCATCCTTTAAAATTTATATTCACGATTTCTGGATTAATCATTTTATTCTTTTCTGTATAAACAGTTGTTTAAATATTGTGCAACCAAGATGGAGCAGTTCTTTCTAAGTTGTAACCAAATGTTTTTAAGGTACACCTAATTGAATCAATGAAAAGCTTTCAGAACTCTTTTCCTATGCAAATAATGATATGTTTTCTTAGCCAATTAACCATAATAGAATAGCATTGGGAAAGTGGTCTTTTTATAAGTTCAAGATTTAAGAGTGTTTAATGTCTTTTCAAGTACCCAACTGTAAGGATAATGAAATAATTGTTACTCCGGATCTGATGCAGTGCAAAAAAAACATTAATATAAAGAACACAAAAATAAGAAGAACACAATAATGAAAAGAACACAAAAAATATAAATACGTAAGGTAGCTTATATAGGTAGATTGATTGTACGTCTATAAAGTGGTGTGAAGCAGAGGGGTACCTATACATAAGATGACTCTGACAGGAGATGATAAAGTAGTGGTGGTGGGGGGAGTGTGGAGGGGTGGGTTAGTGAGTGGAGGTGTTGATCAACCTTACTGCTTGGGGAAAGTAACTGTTTTTGAGCCTGGTGGTTCTGGCATGGATCCTACGTAGCTTCATCCCTATGGAAATGGGGCAAGTAATATTACAAAATCATAAACTAATTAACCACCATGATTGCACTGACCATTGGCATATAGTCATGCAGACCACAACATATACCTCTGTCAACACACACAAAATACTGGAGGGACTCAACAGGTCAGACAGCAGGGTTCCCAATCTGGGGTCCTAGACCCCCTTGCTTAATGGTATTGGTCAATGGCATAAAAAAGGTTGAGAATTCCCAGTCTAAGGAAATGAACAGTTGATGATTCAGGCTGAGATCTTGCATCAGAATTATTGAAGGGTCTTGGCCTAAACTGCCAACTGTTCATTTCCTTCCATAGATGCTGCCTGAACTTCTGAGTTCCTCCAGCATTTTGTGCGTATTTTTCCAGACTTCCAGCATCGGAACTCTCATGTGTGTCACCTAGATTCTGGCTGCATGTTCTCCTGCAAACAAAGGTGATAGTTATACAAAATACTAACAGTAAACTATGGCATTTAATACTTGTGACTAGAAAAAAATTACTGTGTTGTTACTTGGAGCTCAACTAAAACAAGCTGGAAAAGAAATTTCTGATCAGCCACTGCTTTCACTGGAATTGGGGTTTGGTGTACAGGAAATCAATTGTCACTGCAACTGCCAGAATTTATTCAAGAAAACTTTAAAGAAAACCTTGTATTTAAATTCAAGTTTAGAAACATCTGAAACAATGTTAAGAGCAATCAAGCTTTCAAGTCAGGAAATTAATCCCAGATGCCAGAACTGTTGAAAATAAAATGAAAATCTTCAACAACCATCACTAGGGGAGGGAGCAAGAGAACGAAAGAAAAAGTGTGAGCCAGAGTAAGGTAACAGATGTGACAATAAAACGGAAACTTAAGAAAACTAAATCAACTTGGTGAAAATAAATTGAATTTCAGACAGAAGATAAATTGCTCATTTAACAGTGGCATGAGATTAAAATGAAACAAATGACTCTGCCAACGAACAAGAAATACCACAATACAATGGAACTTCAAATTTAATTATTTCCATGATCCAAATGCATCTGACAGTGGTTCCAATGTAATTAGTTCCAAATCTCTCTAAGCCTTCATCCTGGACTTACACAATGTACTGGAATTCTGTACTATTGTTGCATTAAATATAATGCTAAATGCCAATATGTTCTATTTTCTTCAAAAGATAAATACTAATAAAAATTACTTGAGGTTATAAAAATTGCATTTCTTATAAAGGCACATATATGACAGAAGTCGCAATCTCCCATTGGCCACTGTCTAATACACATCTGAAATTATTCAGATTTACATATTTTATGTATAAAAATAGGAGCCTGGTGTAAGCTATTCAGTCTTTCAAACCTCGTCATTCAATGTGATTACAGTTAATCTGACCCAGGCCTTCTTTTCTGTCATTTTCCCACAACTCCCAATTTCCTGATCTTCCAATAAAGTATTTATCCCCTCTTTAAAAGCCCCTTATGATTTGGCGTCCATAACCTTCTGGCATAAAGAATTCCTAGACATCTCGATATGAAATGTCCCCTCATTTGAGATCCTCCCACAAGTGGAAACATATCACCATCTACCTCTTGGGATCTTATACTTTCCAGTAAGATCACTCCGCATTCTTGTAGTCACAACAGAACATAGATCCAATTTATTCAGTGACTCGTGATAGGACAACCCTATTACCTATAGAATCTCTTTCAGAGTGGTACCAGTGCTAGTGTATACTTTCTTAAATAAGGAGACCAAAACACTGAAATGTACTCCAGATGCAACCTCACCAATACCCTGTTCAATTTTAACAATATTCTCTAAACTCCTGTTAAGATCATCCACATTTAGATTCTTCTTTCTGAAGTACGTGATCTCACACTTTCCCACACTGTACTCCATGTGGCAAGTATTCACCCACCCACTTAACCTAAATATATCCTGTTGTAGAGGTCAAATAACTTAATCAAAACATGCTCTCCATCTACGTTCATGTCATTGGCAAACCTCCCCTAATTGGTATTTACTCCTAAATTAGCACAGACTTTATTGAACTCTGTTGAAGTAGCAAAATGCACTTGACAGCTGGCCCCAGCCATGACTAAGCCTAAAATGGTAAGAAAAGATCCACTGTTGCAGTTTATGCCTACTATGCAGTGGCCCTTTCTGGATTTTTATTCTTACATGTAATATAAATGTCACTGATAAGCTACTTATTAAGAGTCATCAGAAGTGGTCAGTAAGATGTAGCTTTAGAATTCAGTGAAACTTCTTGGATAAGCCCTTTAGGAACTTCTGCTAATGCATCACAACTTTCCAGGTATTCATGCCACTACTATTTTTAAGAGGGTGCCCGACATTGTAAGAAGAGGATCAGATCTGCGTTTGTCACAGCATGCCAATATCTATCAATTGATGCTCATCTAGACAAAGAAGCCTCTTCTGCAGGACAGGAAACACCAGTTTCTATCAATGGGACTTCTGTGACAAGCAAATGCACATGGGAACTGACAGGGAGATTCCGATCTTACAGAAGTGTGTATAAATTCAGTGTATCTGAGGCAAAAAATTGGATTAACAACCTACTCCAGCACAATGGTGATCTGTGGTTAGCTAAATCTTTACTCATAGCAGACTGTTCTGACAATGGAGATTAGTTTATAAGCTCTTCCCTGCATCAGTTTTGTTGAGCTTCAGTGACCACAACTGCATGTAATATTCAAGACAGTCTGATTAAGAGCATAATATAAATTCACAATGACAATTGTACCCTACTGACTTAGCAACGTAGGTCAGCATGATTTGCTTTCTTGACTACAGCTCTGCCAGTCAGTGGCATTGTTAGTGTTAAATTGGAAATTGCTCCCAATTTTTTTTTGAATCTGTTCAACACTATTTATCAAAGGGACTTCATATTATTGCCTATAACATACCTTGCCTTATACTAATCTGACATCAATTTCACCAGAAACAATATCAACCAATTTATCATAATGCTGCAAAGTTCAATTTAGAAGCTCTCCCCATGTCCTGTAGAAACATTGAATGGATATTTTTCTGGCAATGATGGTCTATAATGAAGCTTTGTCACTAAGATTAACAGAGTCAGGAATTAACTTTCGATAACAAACAAGAACAATGCAGTTTTCCTCTTTATATACATGTAAATATAATTGTCAGATGCATTTTTTTCTGAAACCAATAAGTACGCTGTTTGAAGACAAAGTAGAACTAAAATCATTTATTTATAAAAATGAGAATCAAAAGGCAAAGTGTAAACAATGTTAAATTCTTAACACTTGGAGCAGAGAACAGCAAGACCACCTGGGAGATTCAATGCAGGACATTTACCATGAAAACGGCAGAAATATCTGAATGTCACTCTCACCACAATATACAATACTGTTCCTAACCTTAGGATGGAAATAATAATGGACCACATGGAGATCATCTGACACACATTCTTGTCAGGAAGCGAGAGAGAACAAATTTGCATTCTGTTTAGTTTACTGATTTCTATTTCTGAATCATTATTAACAAATAAGCCAACTGACTGTTAATTTGAAAGTTCTTTAAAAAAAATTGCATTGCAAAATCAACACAAATATTTTATAGATATATAACCTTGACAATTATTGTTTGCTTTAAATTATTACTCATGACAATTAAAAGAAACTATGATTTACTTCTGTACAAGCAGCTAAGTTATATAAATAAACAAAGAGATGAAAATGGTTGAATTTTGACTGTTGCTGCAGTGATTGCTCTTGCACCAAGAAATAAAGCAGATGAAAAAGGATTTAGTACTTTTTGGCATATATTACAAATAAACTCTTCTCAGGCTTCCAGCGGGTACAAGTACATATTACAACCAATGTTTCAATGACAAACCCTGCCATCTTCATCAGGGATGGTGCCTGGGCATGTCTAGTCTGGTGGTATTTATACCCTGATGAAGATGGCAGAGTTTGTCATCAAAATGTTGGTTATAATCGATTCCTGGACCCAGCTGAAATCTGAGAAGAGCTTATTTGAAACAAAGCAGATGTTTTACACAACAATAGATTTGGTAAGTATAGAAAAACCTTGATAAGGAAATGTCTCTCATGGAGAGATCACTAAAGGTTGACTAATGTGCCATTTGCAACCTTCAGTAGTTGAAACAAAGCAACATTTCATGCAAGGATTCAGGTACTGAATCTGTCAAACAGCATGATTCCTTTCCCAGAGGACTGGAAAATTGCAAGTGTCACTCTACTCTTCAAGAAGGAAGGCAGGCAGAAGAAAGGTAATTATAGGCCAATAGCCTGACCCCAGTGGTTGGAAAGACTTGGGAGTTGATTGTTAAGGCTGAGGTTTCAGGATACTTAGAGGCACATGATATGCCAAAGTCAGCATGCTTTCCTGAAGGGAAAATCTTGCCTGATAAATCTGTTGGAATTCTTTGGGGAAGTAACAAACAGAATAGACAAAGGAGAATTGGTGGATTTTCAGAAGGCTTTTGACAAGAAGCCACACATAAGACTGCTTAGCCCATGTTATTACAGGAAAGATATTAGGATGGATACAGCATTGGTGATATGGCAAGAGGCAAAGTGTGGGAATATGGCATATTGAGAGGACTAGAATATAAAATAACGAGGATATAATGCTGAGGCTTTATAAGGCACTGCTGAGGCCTCATTTGAAGTACTGTGAGCAGTTTTGGGCCTCTTATCTGAGAAAAGATATGCTGATATTGGAGAGGGTTCAAAGGAGGGTCACAAAAATTATTCCGGGAATGAAAGGCTTATCATACAAGGAGTATTTGATGGCTCATTGAAGCCTACTGAATGTTGAAAGGCTTAGAATGAGTGAATGTGGAGAGGATATTTCTATAGTGGGGCAGTCTAGGATCAGAGAACATGACATCAGAGTAGAGAGATTTCCATTTAGAATGGAGATGAGGAGGAACTTCTTTAGCCCAAGGGTGATGAATCTGTGAAATTGGGTGCCACAAGTGCTGGTGGAGGGCAGGTCATTGGGTACATTTAAGATGAAAGTTGATATATTCTTGATTAGTCAGGGCATGAAAGGTTACATAGTTATGGGGACTGCAGGCTGGAAAACAAATTAAATAGCAAATGTTTTTCGGATGATGAATTTTATTCAAAACGTCCCAGGAATTCCTCTCAGTTTTACCTTCACATCAATAGTCTAATAAACCATGTTTTTTTGGTAGCTGCTCTTACTAGTTTTATTTCATGACAAAACACTTCCACTTTTAAGTGACCAAGCGTCAATTTACTTCATGCGCATGGGAGCCCACACATGATTTGACAGGCTCATCAACTCCAAAGCCAGGACCTGGTAAAATTACTGTGTTGGATTGCTAACATCTAATGATGAGTTTTCATGTCTCGCTACTGGAACTTTACCCTTAGAGGCAAAGTGTTATTACAAAAAATAATTTGTATCTAGCAATGTTTTAGTTTAGATTCATCATCATCATAAGGTGCCAGGCTCAGTTTGACCTTTGACTGCCATGGCCCACACACTCCTGTTTCGGGTCAAGTGGATCAATTCATTGGTATTCATTTCCAGTTCTCTGGCTGCTGTCTCCATCATCATTTGTCTTTGTCTTCCTCTTGCTTTCTTCCCTTCAATCTGTCCCATAATTACCATGCATTCCAACTCCTCTTTCCTAATCACATGTCCAATGAAGTTACGTTGCCTTTTCATGATCTCATACATTATTTCTCTTTTTGTGTTTGCTCTGTTCATGACATTCTCGTTAGATATTCATTTCGTCCATGATATCCTTTGCATCCTCCTCAAAAACCACATCTCTGCTGCTACAATTCGCTTCCTCATGTTACTAGATATTGTCCAACATTCTGAGCCATATAACATAACTGGATAAAAGTAACATTTCAGTACTCTGAGGTGGGTTGTCATGCCTAGTTTAGTATTAGTTTAGATTAGGTCATAGAAATAAAAGGAGCCAATATATTTTTAATATTTTAACAATAAACAAAAAAGGAAAATAGAAACCACTGACAAGTTATTCTGCAGTTGCTGAAAATCTTAAGCAAAGCACATAAAATTCTGGAGGAACTCAGCAGGTCAGGCAGCCTTTAGGGAGGGGAATAAACAGTTAACATTTTGTGCTGAGACCCTTCATCAGGACTGGAAAGGAAAGGGGTCAAAGTCAGAATAAGAAGGTGGGGAAGTGGGGAGAGTACAAGCTGGCAGGTGGTAGCTGAGGTCAGGTGAGGGGGGAAGGTAGTGGGTCAGGAAGGGGGTATGAAGTAAGTAATCTGTAAAGTGATAGGTGGAAGGGGTAAAGGGCTCAAGAAGAAGGAATCTAATAGGAGAGGAAAGTGGGCCACGGCAAAATGAGAAGGACGTGGGGACTCAGAGGGGGGTAATGTGCAGTCATGTCACCTGGATGTCAGGCTTCTTGAGAATTGTCAGAAAAAATCAGGCAAGTGAAGAGTTTTAATTTTTACCATAACTTTACCTTGGAGAAATTAGAAAAGCTTTGGGAAATTAAGCAAGTCACTCACCACAGGAAGCCCAGCCTCTGATCTAAGATAATTCATCTGAGAAACCTTAGGAAGAGGAAGTTGGAAGTCAATGTTCCCAACTGAATAGCCAACCAACATACTTTGCTAGATGCAGGTATGTGTGGATATCCAGTAAGGAAAAAGCTGAGCTGGAGAAAAGGGAAAAAAACACAGCAGTACAGTACAGGGAGGTGGGGTGCAGTCTGAAATGGAAAAGGGAGAAGCACTATAGTGAACCCAGCTGGCAGGGAATAGTAATTTCATTTAATTTTATACTAGGTTTAAATAATTGCAGAATTGCTCCTTTTCTGACCCCTGCTGCCATCTCTGATGAGTTTCTCCTATTCTGCTCATCTAATTTCATGGCATCGCACCGAAATGAATCCGCATCAATATCATTAAAGCAATTTAATAAAGCGACTTTTAACCCTTTACGAAAACCTTTTTATTGGGATGTAGCACTTGAATATCTCACCTTCTCTAGTTGCCCCTACATAAAACCAAAAGCTGTCTACTGAGCTGCAGCTGCACGGCCATTAGGTAACTCCATTAGCTTCCTAAATATCCAATAATCTATAAAATCTCTGCCCGGAATACTCAGAAACGGAGGCTGCACAATACACTGCGTAAAGAAATTCAAAGAATCTTTAACATCTGGGCGAATAGATTTCTTCTGTCAGTCCTGGATGACCTTAATTCAAGTTCAGTTAAGACACTCCACTTAGGGAAATTATTACTCTCCAACTACTTTCACTTACTCACTGACCCGAGAACTTTGTTTATGGCTCATTCACATGGTCCCTCTGGTTTTACCCTCTTAGGGGCATTCTCCCCTCCCTTGCAGTTTAACCACCTTTTGTTTTTTTTTTACCAGTTCTGATGAAGCGTCTTTAATCTGAAATGATAACTCCATTTCTCTTCCTACAGATATGGTTTGAACTGTTGACTATTACTTACAGTATATTTTGTTTTATTTTAGATTCCCAGCAGCTGTAATTTTTTTTTTGGATTTTCAGAAGAATCAACTCTACATCTGTAAGAGTCCTGTAAGAATTGGATATATTCCAATGAGGTCACCCATCATTTCTTCAAAACGTGAGAGGATAGGTTCATCCTGCTCTTAGACAAAACTCGTCTCAGAAATCTCCAGCAAACCTATCTGTGTTTCCTCTATCGCAGATATTTCTGCCCTTAATGCAAATGCATTTCACAAGAGCCATAAATAATTGTGGCAGGATGCCTTTACTTTTTCACACAAATCCTCTTGCAATAAAAGCCATTCTATCCCAATTAACTGAACATTAACTTTCAGTAACACATTTATGTAGAAGGGCACTTAGGTTTCTCTGAGCACATACGTACACCATACTGCATAGTCCATCAACACTTCAAAAACAGCCTGCTTTTCTATTTATTTCTACCAAAGTGGATGACCTCACATTTTCACACAGTATTGTCCGTTTGCTCCGTCATCACTCATTGACATGTGCTGCCTAGGGTGGTGGAGGAGGCAGTACTTTACAATCTTTTAAGAGGTGTTTAGATAAATGCTAATGTGAGGAAAATGGAAGGATAGGGACATTGTGTTGATATATTACATTTGGTTACCTAATCCTCATTACTGAACAACTCCTTGAGGCACTCTCCAAACTGAAAGTGATCTGGTAATTTCTACTCTGTTTTGAGCAAATAACTAAGTTCTCAATCCATATAGTTCCATCAATTCCAGATGGTTGAATCTGCTTTAGTTCTCTGCCCCTTCATGAAGCTCCTCTGAAAGTCCAAAATGCATGATATTCATTGGTACCCTCTTAGCTGTTCAAGTAATTACAACCTCAAAAAGCTGATGGATTTGTGAAACTTGATTTCTCTTTCATATGTACATGCTGACTATGACCACCTCAATTTTCTAACTGTCTTATATTATTTCTTTACTTGGCTACTGGGAAATTCCGCTCTATTCCGAATGGAGTGGAGGAGAACAGCAAAGCAGTTGTCCAATTTATGTTCTGTTCCACCAAAGTAAAAGTGCTCCATTCTCCACGAGTGAAATTTCCCGGTGGCCAGTCATTTTAACTCCTATCTCCTATCCCCATTCCCACTCAACATGCAGGTCCACGGTCTCCTCTTTTGCCACAATGAGTCCATTCCCAGGATGGAGGAGTAACACCTCACATTCCATTTGGGTAGCCTGATGTTGGCAGCTTGAAGCCGATCATGATTCTTTGAGTAGTGCATTGCTGAAACAGGGTTGTGATGCATGGCCAACAGGGTAGTCTACACTAATAGAAAGAGAAAAAACTCCAAGGTGATTACAAGCAGAGATAGCCAGTTCAGGTACAGACAGAAAGAGCAAGTTCACTAATTTGAACATAACATTAATTCAAATGTAGCTTTGTGATTCATGTCTGTCAAACCACATCTTCATCTGCCTTCCAAAAGGTTGAAAATAAATGTACATAAAATATGTATTTTGAGAGATTAGCTAAGCATAACTTCCCTTGATATCAAGGCAGCATTTGATTGAATGTGGCATCAAAACACCCTGGGAAACTAAAGTGGGCATCAAAAGGTAAAATTACAGACAGGTTTAGGCTATACGCCACAGTGTTTGTCACAAGTCGATCATCCCAGTCCTGGAACATCACTGCAGGATTAGAACATACAGCAGTATTGTACAGGAACAGGCCTTTTGGCCCATGGTGTTCTGTCATACTAATTATGTTTATGACACCTAATCGCCCTGCCTGCATGTGGTCCATATTGTTCAATCCTCTGCATATTCATGTGCCTATCTATAAGCCTTTTGAACACAATTATCAACCCCATCTCTGGCAGCTTATTCCAGTCACCCATCTCTCTCTCTCTTTAAAACAAAAATCTGCCTATACTATCTCATTTGATACTTCCCTTTCTCACCTTAAATTCCTTAGGGCAATGTCCTACAACCCAACCATTTTAGCTGGTTCAATGATAATTATCCTTCCATCTTAAGATCAGAAGTGAAAATGTTCACTCTTTGTTGAAATGTTTAAATCCATTCACAGCCCTTCAATAAATGAAGCAGAGAGCGTCTGCACCAAGCAACATTTGGGCATGAGCTGATCAGTGGCAAGCAACATTCATCCAGGTGTTAACCATCTCAAATTCACATTCAATAGCATTGTCATTGCAAATCCACCACCATCAATATCTTGGATATCATACCTGAACAGAAACTCATCTGAGCCAGCCAGCAGCAGATGGGATCCTGGGAATCCTATAGCAAATATCCAAGGAGCAAGATGGAATACTCCCATTTGGCTGTATGACTGCAGCTCCAACAGCTCTCAAGAAGTTCAACACAAAAGCAGGCAGCTTGATTGGTACCCCAACGACTACCCTAAACCTTCCTTTCTTCAACCAACATTGCATAGTGTCTACAGTGTGCAGCATCCACAAAATGCATGGTGTTACTCACCCTACTGCTTTGTAGATAGAACCTTCCAAACCTGCACCACCAGGAAGGTCAACAAGAGCAGGCACAAAGAAACACACCATCTCCAAGTTTCCTGAACATACACACCTCCCTGATTTGGAAATATCTCACTAGTCCTTCATTATGTTGGGTCCTGGAAATTCTTCCCAACAGCACTGCAGGAGCACCTTTGCCAGGTAGACTGCAGCAGTTCAAGAAGGTGGATCACTGCCACCTTTTCAAGGGTTATTAGAAGTGAATTTTCTAATATTAAAATTTTCTAATATTATTAGTGTATTTTAAAATCATATCAAAAGGTTATATTTTGCTGCGCCACTGGTTAACACTAGAAGTAGATACTGAACAGAATGTGAGTGCCACAAAGTTCAATACAGCCACACCACGTTTTGGAGAGACAAGAACCACAATGTTCAAGTGAATAACCTAAGTACATGAAGGGAAAGTTACAGTGAATGCCGGAAAACCTGTATAAAAATGATTACTTTCTGGAGATATTGAAGCAGCATCCGAGGATAAAGAAACAAACATGATAGACCTGAGAGGCTAATCTGTCTCTTTCTCCAGCTTGACCTCCTGACTGTTTTCAGTACAAATAGGAAAGTGCTTTAAATTTGTAACATTGAGTTACTTGAATTTAATAGGCACTTCTTCATACTCCCTTTATGTTGATGGTTTAGATTTTTTAAACCTCACTGACCCATGCATAACAAACATGAACCATAAGCAGATCTGCCACAACAACTATTTGAATCCCAGAAAAATACTGGTCTAAATATGCACATCACAATTGCTTGCACAGAAAGTGATTGTTGCTGTTAAAATCCCTATACTTGAAGTGTGGAACATGAATTTCTCTTGTAGAATCTGCCTCCTGAATGTGTGCCAGATTTAACCTGGCATAGGTTCAGCAAACCCAGTCAGCTCAAGAGAAAGAAAGCAGTGTGATAGAGAGAAGATAGGTACAGCTAATCTGAATCTTCGTGATTTAACTGAGTCAATGTAATAGCGTTTATTAATTTGTTATTTTCTAATGTATCTAACTTTTAATAATGAAAAATAATACTTTTATATAGTAGGTTTTGAATATCATTGATAAACAATCAAAGCTCTATGAATGTTTTCCATCTGGAACAGTGATGTCCAGGGGATTCAGTGGTTTAGCAGATGGGCAATTAGTGAGCATGGAGATCTGTGGCAATTTCTGGCCAATTATGTCAAACAAAAGTCACAAAGTGCAGTCAGTATAGGATGCAACATGGTTCTCTCTTTCTACTTGTCTCACAGGAACAGCTAACCCCTTTCTATGAACTTCACGTCGTTCCATCAGCTTTGATAATTTAATGCTGCCTATGCAGTGAAATTTCACAGGATGCACAGTATTTCAGTATCTGACTTCAGTTATGTCACTGTCTTGAGAGGAAGTCCTATAATTGAGGAGTAAATGAGACACCAAAGACTGATATAAACAGTGGATTTATCAATAAATAAATCTTATTGATATCTTATTTATTCATTTTTTCGAAAATCTTGCTTTAAGCATTCAATATTTCACTTACTGAAAAACTGGACAGGTGCAGGTCAGTGGGACTAGGTGAGAGTAAGACTTCGGCACGGACTAGAAGGGACGAGATGGCCTGTTTCCATGCTGTAATTGTTATGTGGTTATATAATTACATCTATCTACATTATTAATCTTTGAATTGTTAATTTTATTATTTTAATTGATAATTCTTGGTTTATCATTCAGACTAGTTTGGTTTCATAAGTTCCTAAAGGCTAGCAAGAGCTGTTGAGATGGGGAAACCACACGGTGAGATGGTTGCAGCAGGTACGATCTCAAGTTAACAGAGAATACACACAGGGAGACTACTGAAATAAATAAACCTGCGCTGTATCATGATCACTGATTCAGGAGTACAATAGACATTGAGAACATGGCAAACAGTGCAGACAATTATTCTGGTGAGCTTTGTAATTATTTGGTGGTCAGCAAAGAAGAAGGAATAAACTTAAATTCAAAACACAAAATAACCTGCAGATGCTGGGGTCAAAGCAACACTTACAACACGCTGGAGGAACTCAGCAGGTCGGGCAGCATCCATGGAAAAGATCGGTCGATGTTTCGGGCCGGAACCCTTCGTCAGGACAACTTAAATTAACTGAGTGAAATTCAAAGTTTAACAGCATATGTAAGTGGCAAGATATTTCTGAGGTTACATGGCCAATGTTATGAGAGATAATGACACTGAGACTGGTACACTAACACTTGTTTTGATGTTCATATCTAAGGTTGAACAACTTGTAGAGTCCATTGTGAGAAAGAAAGCTTGGATTCAATAGCTTGGCCACATCATGAACTCGTAGGACGAGTGCTATTCTGATCTAACAAGCTATTCTCCAGTTGACTTAAATAGAATACGATGGTAGCAAGAGTTTCTGGTAAAAGTTTGGTAATTCATAAATATTTCCATAAAGTTATTCAGAAAGTAAAAATTTTGAAATTCCCAGTAAAATTTAAGGAAGTTCTAATGGCACATTGATTTAGAATTGCAAAAGTGCATGAAGACATTTTAGAGCATTTCGCTTACATTTTTAAACGTCGCAGTGTGTTTTAAAAAAGTTTCAATTTTATGACAGCTCACCTTCCTCTGGGATATTACTTTGCTGACACTTGCCCTCATTCTCATAGGGACACAGAAACTGAAGTAGGAACAAACCATTTAATACAATCGTAACTGAACATCTATTTCAATATCATATTCGCACTCTCCCATACCCACAGCAACACAGAAAAGAGCAGCAAGCAAATTTTGTGGAGGTGGATAGTTCAGATTACCCACATGATACTCCTCAAAGAACACTCCTAAGAATCCCCCTTGTGGTTTCCACCATTTTCACAAGCTGCACGTCTGTATTTGTGAACAGTTTTGGGCCCCATATCTAAAGTAGGGTGCGCTGGTATTGGAAAAGATCCAGAGGACTCTGGCAAGATCTGAAATTAAACGGTTAACACATGAGATGTATTTGATGGTTCTGGGCTTGTATTCACTGGAGTTAGAAGAATGAGGGGGGGGGGGGGATCTCATTGAAACCTACCAAATATTGACAGGCCTGGATAGAGAGTACATGAAGCTGTTTCCAATTGTGGGAGGGTCTAGGACTAGAGCGCACAGTCTCAGAATTTAAGTACTTTCCTTTAGAACAGAAATGAGAAGGAATTTCTTTAGCCAGAGGATGGTGAATCTGTGCAATTCATTGCCACAGACAGCTATGGAAGCCAAGTCATTGGGTATATTTAAAGCGGAGGTTGATAGGTTCTTGATTAGTAAGGGCAACAGAGGTTATGGGGAGAAGGCAGGAGAATGGGGCTGAGAGAGAAAATAGATCAGCTGTGACCAAATGGCTGAATTCTGCTCCAATGTCTTATGGACTCATTTTTTTCTGGTCAGTTAAGTGGTTAGTCAACCATGCTCAGTGCAGACTGTAAAATTCATCAGTGTTTCATGAGTTAGATAACTATTTAAACAAAGGAGCTGGTTGTGGACTACAGGAGGAATGGAGACAGGCTAACCCCTTTTGACATCAATGGATCTGGGGTTGAGAGGGTAAACAGCTTTACGTTCCTTGGCATCCACATCACCAAGGATTTCATGTGGACTGTGCATACTGGCTGTGTGGTGAAAAAGGCACAACAGTGCCTCTTTCACCTCAGACATTTGAAGAAGTTGTTCCTAAGAACTTTCTAGAGGGGCACAATTGAGAGTATCATTGCTGCATCATTGCCTGGAATGGGAACTGTACTCCCCTCAATCGCAGGATTGCAGAGAGAGGTGCGGACAGCCCAGCATACCTGTAGATGTGAACTTCCCACTACTCAGGATATTTACAAAAATAGGTGCGGAAAAATGGCCCGAAGGATCACTGGGGACCCAAATCGCCGCAACCACAAACTGTTCCAGCTGCTACCATCTAGGAACCGGTACCGAAGCATAGAAGCCAGGACCAACAGGCTCCAGGGCAGTTTCTTCCACCAGGCCATCAGGCTGATTAATTCATGCTGATACAATTGTATTTCTATGTTATATTGACTGTCCTGTTGTACATACTATTTATTATAAATGGCTATAAATTGCACACACAAAATAATCTGCAGATGCTGGGGTCAAAGCAACACTCACAACACGCTGGAGGAACTCAGCAGGTCGGGCAGCATCCGTGGAAACGATGAGTCGACATTTCGGGCCAGAACCCTTTGTAAGGACTGTAGAGGGAAGGGGCAGAGGCCCTATAAAAAAGGTGGGGAGAGGGTGGGAAGGGGAAGGCTGGTAGGTTCCAGGTGAAAAACCAGTAAGGGGAAAGATAAAGGGGTGGGGGAAGGGAGGCAGGGAGGGGATAGGCAGGAAAGGTGAAGAAAGAATAGGGGAAAACACAATGGGTAGTAGAAGGAGGTGGAACCAAGAGGGAGGAGGTAGGCAGCTGGGGGAGGGGGCAGAGTGAAATAGGGATAGGGGAAGGGAGAGGGAGGGAATTAGCGGAAGTTGGAGAATTCTATGTTCATACCAAGGGGCTGGAGACTACCTAGACGGTATATGAGGTGTTGCTCCTCCAACCTGAGTTTGGCCTCATCATGGCAGTGGAGGAGGCCATGCATGGACATATCTGAATGGGAGTGGAAAGCTGAGTTGAAGTGGGTGGCTACTGGGAGATCCTGTCTGTTAGCCCACTGACTCTCATAACTACCTCAACTATACCTCTTCCTACCCCGCCACATGCAAAAATACCATTCCCTATTCCCAGTTCCTCCGTCTCCGCCGCATCTGCTCCGAGGATGACGTTTTCCGTTCCAGGACATCTCTAATGTCCTCTTTCTTTAAGGATCGTGGTTTCCCTTCTGCTGTCATCAATGATGCCCTCACCCGCATCTCCTCCATTTCCTGCACTTCGGCTCTCACCCCATCCTCCCGCCACCACAACAGGGACAGAGTTCCCCTTGTCCTCACCTACCACCCCACTAGCCTCCGGATCCAACACATTATCCTCCGCAACTTCCGCCACCTTCAACAGGACCCCACCACTAAGCACATCTTTCCCTCTCCACCCCTCTCTGCCTTCCACAGGGATCGGTCCCTCTGCGACTCCCTGGTCCACACGTCCCTCCCCATGGATCTCCCACCTGGCACTTATCCCTGTAAGCGCAAGTGCTACACCTGTCCCTACCCCTCCTCTCTTGCCACCATTCAGGGCCCCAAACAGTCCTTCCAGGTGAGGCAACACTTCACTTGCGAATCTGTTGGGGTCATCTATTGCATCCGGTGCTCCCGGTGCGGCCTCCTCTACATCGGTGAAACCCCACATAGATTGGGGGACCGCTTCGTCGAGCATCTCCGCTCCGTCCGCCAAAACAGACAGGATCTCCCAGTAGCCACCCGCTTCAACTCTGCTTCGCACTCCCATTCAGATATGTCCATACATGGCCTCCTCTACTGCCATGATGAGGCTAAACTCAGATTGGAGGAGCAACACCTCATATACCGTCTAGGTAGTCTCCAGCCCCTTGGTATGAACACAGAATTCTCCAACTTCCGATAATTCCCTCCCCCTCCCTTCCTCTATCCCTATGTTACTCTGCCCCCTCCCCCAGCTGCCTACCTCCTCCCTCTTGGTTCCGCCTCCTTCTACTACCCATTGTGTTTTCCCCTATCTTTCTTCACCTTTCCTGCCTATCCCCCCCCCGCCTCCCCTCCCCCACCCCTTTATCTTTCCCCTTACTGGTTTTTCACCTGGAACCTACCAGCCTTCTCCTTCCCACCCTCTCCCCACCTTCTTTATAGGGCCTCTGCCCCTTCCCTCTTCAGTCCTGACGAGGGGTTCCAGCCCGAAACGTCGACCGATCTTTTCCACGGATGCTGCCCAACCTGCTGAGTTCCTCCAGCGTGTGGTGTGTGTTACTATAAATTGCACATTGCTCATTTAGACTGAAATGTAACATAAAGATTTTTACTCAAGTATGTGAAGGATGTAAGAAATATAAAGTCAATTCAATTCAATATTTGTTTTGTGGGGATAGGCCGAGAAAGACAAAAAATGATTTAGATTCCTTAGGTATAAAGATTTGAAGAGGCCAGTAATTCACTTATTTCTATAAGCCAGCAAAGAGATGGAAATTTGCCTAGAATATATATCAGTGAACCACTTTCTGTGCAGAGTTGAATAATTGAAATGTTACTGAAGTGCTGCCTGCGGACTCCGAGAGATTACTGCACTTCCTTACTCGCCCATCCATAATCCCTACCCCACCTTGGCCTTGCTCCACCTAATCTCCTAACTGTCCTCTCTTTACTGGTTGCCCATTGTCTATCATTCATCTGTAAGCAATTAGCTTCAATATGGGTCGATGCCGATAGGTATCAAGTTCAGTTTATTGTCATTCAACTGTACACACATATATCATCAAACGAAACAACATTCCTCCAGACCAAAATGCACAATATAGTACATACACTCACATTCACTCACAGCCCAAAGTCATATTACCACAAATAAATTAACAAATAATACGGTGCATTTACTGCACAAGTTAGCGTTAGGGTTAGGGTTGGGGGGGGGGCGCAATAGTCCAGAGGAACAGACAGAAGATTCTATGCACATGAACAGGACACCCCGATGGTATGTTGCCTCCCAGGTGCCAGGGTCAGGGGCGTCTCGGATCACGTCCACAGCATTTTGGAGGGGAAGGGAGGGAAGCCAGATATCTTGGTACATATTGATACCAATGACATCGAAAGGAAAAGCAAAGAGGTCCTGACGAGAGAATTTAGAGAACTGGGCAGAAAGCTGAGAAGCAGGACCTCCAAGGTGCTAATTTCTGGATTGCTACCTGTGCCACCTGCCAGTGAGGGTAGAAAGAGTATGATTTAGCAGATTAATGCGTGGCTGAGAAGCTGGTGCAGGGGGCAGGGCTTCAGGTTCTTGGATCACTGGGACCTCTTCTGGGGGAGGTATGACCTGTACAAAGGGGATGGGTTGCACCTAAACCCGAGGGAGACCAATATTCTTGCAGGCAGGTTTGTTAGAGCTGTTGGGGAAGGTTTAAACTAATTTGGCAGGGGGTTGGGAACCACAGTGAAAGGACTCAGGATAGGAGAGATGGAAAAAAAGCAAAGATAGCGTGCAAGTCAAACTGTCAGGAAGGGCGGGCAGATGACAGGACAAATTTCCAGCCAGCTGGGTGAGTATCAATTAATTAGGAGTGCAGAATCAAAAAGGGTAACAAATACAGCACTCAAAATGTTATTGCGCAAAGCATGGAGTATAAGAAATAAGATGGATGATTTTGTTGCACTTTTAAAGATTGTTGGGTATGATGTGGCCATCACTGAATCATGGCTGAAGGATGGTTGTACTTGGGAGCTGAATGTCCAAGGTTACACGTTGTAATTGGTTCTAAAAGAAGTAGTGGTAGAGATTGTGGAGGCATTAGTAATGATCTTTCAAAAATTATTGGATTCGGGCATAGTGCCAAAGGACTAGAAAATTGCAAATGTCACTCCGCTCATTAAGAAAGGAGGAAGGCAGTAGAAAGGAAATTATAGACCAGTTAGACTGACCTCAGTGGTTAGGAAAATGTTGGAGTCAATTGCTAAGGATGAGGCTATGGTGTACTTGGTGACACAGGACAAGAAAATACAAAGTCAACATGGTTTCCTTAAGGGAAAATCTTGCCTAACGAACGTGTTGGAATTCATTGAGGAGAATACAAGTAGGATAGATAAAGGGGATGCAGTGAATGTTGTATATTTGGACTTAAAGAAGGTCTTTGACAAGGTGCCAAACATGAGACCACTTACCAAGTTAAGAGCCCTTAGTATTACAGGAAATTTACTGCCATGGTTAGTGCATTGGCTGATTGGTAGAAGGCAGCAAGTGGGAATAAAAGGATCCTTTTTGAGTTGGCTGCCAGTGTCTAGTACAGGGGTTCGGTGTTGGGACCACTTCTATAAATACTGTATATCAATGATTGGTGATGGGCAGGTGGTGCTGAGGAAACAGGAAGGCTGCAGAATAACTTAGACAGATTAGGAGAATAGGCAAGAAAGTGGCAAATCAGGTACAATGTTGGAAAATGCATTGTCATGCACTTTGGTAGAAGAAATAACTATTTCTAAACAGGGAGAAAATCCAAAAATCTGAGATGCACAGGAATCTGGGAGTCCTTGTGCAGAACACCCTAAAGGTTAACTTGCAGTTTGAGTCAGTGGTGAGGAAGGCAAGTGCAATGTTAGTATTCATTTCAAGAGGTCTAGAATATAAGAGCAGAGATGTGATGCTGAGGCTTTCTAAGGCACTGATGAGGACTCAACTTGAGTATTGTGAACAGTTTTGGGGTCCTTATCTAGCATTGGAGCGGATTCAGAGGAGGTTCACAAGGATGATTCCAGGAATCAAAGGGTTATCATATGAGGAACGTTTGATGGCTCTGGGTCTGTACTCACTGGAATTTAGAAGAATGAGGGGGGATCTCACTGAAATCTTTCAAATGTTGAAAGAGCTAGACAGAGTAGATGTGGAAAAGATGTTTCCCATGGTGGGGGAGTCCAGGACAAGAGGGAACAGCCACAGAATAGAGGGGTGTCCAGAGATGCAGAGAAATTTCTTTAGCCAGAGGCTGGTGAACTTGTGGAATTTGTTACCACAGGCAGCTGTGGAGACCAGGTCATTGGGTGTATTTAAGGCAGAGATTACGGGTTCTTGATTGGACATGGCATCAAAGGTTACGGGGAGAACACCGGGGAGTGGGGCTGAGGTGGAGAAAAAAGGATCAACCGTAATTGAATGGTGGAGCAGACTCGATGGCCTAATTCTGCTCCTAAGTCTTATTGTCTAAGTTCTGATTGTTTTATTTGATTGAGACTGAAGATAGAATGGCCACTTGGTCTACCTGTACAAACACAGGCCTCATTCCTGAATACCACAGAAACCTTAGGCTGTTATCCGTTTAACTTGAAACTCTGGTTTTGCCAGAGGATTTTAAGGTCCTAAATTAAACTTGAACTCTACTTAAAAAAAAATCAATGCTGTGCAGCAGCTAAAGCAAACTCTCAAGCATCTCAATTGTAAGTATCGTAAAAAAGTTAAGCAAGAAACAAAAAAAAATCAATAATTCAGGAAAGAAAAACAAAAAATAGATTTAACAACAGTAATTTCTCTAAAACTCCTCCTTTGGTATGCTACACTTCATTGAGTCTCTAAACATTCTGAATGTTCTTGTATCTTCCTCTGCATACCTCATAATTCAAGCCAGACAGCTGACAAAGCAAGAAAAATGTTCCCAAGATAAACTAAACAAATTGTGCAGGAATCCATCTCCAATGTACGCACAACTGTTCCCAGGAGCAATTGCTTAGCTGAGGCTCCAACATGAGACCAAAGAAACATACTTCTTTCAGTACTGTGTGTGTGTCTGAGAAACTAGCACACGCTTGCTCAATGTGCTCCCAAAGATCTCACATTTCCCTCTTGTTTTCTGTCTTCCTGTGGCTTTTAGTCAATCCTCCCTATTATTTACATATCATCTGCAACTTTCCTCTGCCTGCATTCAGTTCTTCACGTGAACCTGTTTGCTGAAAACTACAAGCTCTGCAACTAAAGGAATGAATAGGTTATAAGGTTCCACTTCATAATGGGCATTGCATGGTTAAGAAGAAAAGGAACACAAAAGGGGAATAAAATGCAAATTAAGTGTAACAAGTGGAAAATGAGCTTTTGGCAATTCTTGAGGAAAGATATATTTTGTTTGATTTTACATTATTTAGAGAAACAGCACAAAACAGGCCCTTCTGGCCCAATAAGCCACACAGCCCACTAAACCACATATTTAACCCTAACCTAATCACAGGACAATTTACAATGACTACTGATTCTGTTTTTGGATTGTGGGAGGAAACCAGAGCACCTGGAGGAAACCCACATGGTCGCAGGGAGAACGTATAATCTCCTTACAGAATGCACTGGAATTGAACTCAGATCTCCGACACCCCAAGCTGTGCTAACTGCTATGCTGCTCTGGTGCCCCAACAGATGTTTTAAGCAACAGCTGTTCGAAACTTTAGTTTGCGTAGAGGTGTTCAAATGAAAAGCAAACACATATCTGCAGTACGGAAGATACAAGGAAAAGGAGGAACATGATGAATGAAAAAGTAAATAGATAAACAGAAGTGATAAAAGAAACAAAGCAAGATAGCAAAAAGTGCCTAGACACAGAGAGAGAAAGATGAAAGATGAAGAGAAAAGAATAAGCAACAAACTTTGAGTCACTGGAAGGGAACTTCCTCCATTTTAAATCTGAACAAAATTTATGCTACATAACATTTATGTGCCAGTGAGGTTAGAGTTTAAACTGTTGCTAATATCGACAGACTCCAAATGAAATGTTTAATACTATAATGCCATTAGAACCATGCAGGTAAATCATTGCTCTAGGCATTACTAGCCACCTTTCACATAAATATCCTTTGGAAATGAGATTTTAAGGTGATATAATATAAGTTTTTGAGACTGTAAAAAAAACTGACTAGGATGAACTGAGTGACCTTATTAATATGGCAGAGTATTTGTACCAGGGGACACAACTGAGTGACCTTATTAGTATGGCAGAGTACTTGTACCCAGGGGATGCAACTTTAAAAAATATGGACTGTGGATGGAAGTCAGGGAGAACCTCTTTACACAATCAAGGTAACACATTTGTGGAACAAGCTTCCAAGGAATGTCACCAAAATAAATTTAGATTAACAAAAGTGGGGTACTTTGTGGGGAATAGGCAGGCAGGTGACACAAAATTAAAAATATTCAAATTTATGGGCTTTACATGCCTTTCAGTTCTCAAAGACAGATGAATGCTATTCCCATTGTAAAGTTCAACATCTGTATTTACAACAGAAACTGATGTATAATTCGTCTTATTTAATTCCTGCTGGAACATCTGGCTTCTGCTCCACCAATGGGACTCATCACCAAACCCAGCAGTGCAGAGTAACCACACTGAGCAGAGGCCGAGGGACTGGATACACATCACTTCCACACCATCAGATTCAGCTCAGCTCTGTTTGCCTGGGATTACTGATCTTGATCAAAAACGCTAGTGTTTATTTTAATTTTGTATAGGCTGCTAAGTTATTTTTGAGCAGTTTAAGGTATTTATATGTATAACAGTACAGCAGAGGAACAGATCTTTCAGCCCATACATCTGCTGGCAACCAACCATCGTGCCAAATTAAGCTAACCAATCTTCCTGCACATGATTCATATCTCTTCAATGTTCATTCAATCTCGTGCATGTTCGTGATTCTCTACAAGTTCTTTTGAACAACACTTCACGTCCTCTGTGTCCTCCAACATCCAGGCACCTTGCACTCTGTGTGGGGGGAGAAAATCCCCTCTCATCTTAAGGATAGGTCTCTAATATTTGAAATTTCTTCCCTGGGGAAAAGTCTCTACCCTAATTGTGCTTCTCATAATTTTATAAATCTTTATCATGTTTCCTCTCAGCCTCCGAAACTCTAGAGGGAACGAACCATCTAAGTTTTACCAAACTCTTTATAGCTAATACTCTCCTATCTGAGCAGTAATCTGGTGAACATCTTCTTTAACCCTCTCAAGTCCCCGTATGACAAAACATGCATTTAAGTAAATTTGTTAATATTTAATAATATCTTCAATGATTTAAACTTATCCAAAACGTTTAAAAATTGCCAAATAGAACTTTGATGGTAAGGAGCTCTCAAATGGATAATGGGGTTTTCTGAAGGCAGCTACATAATCCAGTTTTAAATCAATCAATTCCACAGGCTGCAAAAAGCAACTGCCGTCAAGCAAAAAACACAAAGCAGTGAGTGCAGGCAGGCAGGCAGTCAAATCAAAACCAGCCCCATCCAACATCCAGCCACCGAAGCCCTACAGCACATTTACCACAAATTAACACAGTTTCAGATGCAAATCTCAGCACAGGAATCTATAGCTATAAAGTTGATGGGAATGATGCAGAAACAAGAATTCTAATATGTTCAAAGATTTTAAGTGCCATTTCTTACTTTTCGTCACTACTCACAACCTTTAAGCATCTAAGAGTGCTTTTACCAGTATTTTTGGATTGTATCTTTCAAAGAGATCTCAGTAAATACAGCATCTCCTGTTTATATGACTAGTTTCTGGGAATGAAGCTGAATCTGCCTCAGTGTGTCTTTGTGTAAGTATTCCAACAAGATAAGAAAACAAACACCAATTAGTTTTCAATTCTTTGATTTGCTGTGATATCTGCAAACCAGCAAAACTCCATTTCCATCCCTCCCATCTCCAAAAGATAGCAGCCCACACAATGAATCATATTTAATTTAGGGGAAATTAACTGTGTTATTTTAAATCTTTTCACCTCATCAGAATAAATCAAGAACATAACTAATAGTTTATTTAAACCTTTCTCATTTTCTCCATTACTTCCCTACCTGCAATTGTCATTGTTTCACCCTGCCAAGATTTGTATTGATTTCCCCCACCTTTCTCTTTTCACTGCCCCAATTTTTGCCCCCTCTCCCTCTCTCATCTACATTTCTCACCGGATTCTCTCCCCTTCTGCTGCCGCAAGAGATTGATTAATTACTTACATACACCGTACCACACTTGACTGCTTACAATGCAAACTGATCAAAAGGATATTGATGTCATTTATTGTCTCCATCATATAGCTGCCCCGCTTGTCAAGATAGCAAATAATGTTCTTTTTATTAAGTGTGCCAGAGTCAGTCATGTGCAGGTCTTGATTTTCAGGGAATGCTGTCAGTCTAAAGGCCTGGAAAGAGTATTTAAGTATGACTACTTAGATTAGCTTTATCCTAAATGCACGCTCTCTAAGTGACAGTGGTGTATGTGGCTAATTATATAACCCACAGTATATTGACTGCAAAATAAAATCATTAAGCCACAACTGTACCCAATTTTCAGAAATATATATTTTTAAAAAATCAAAAATTTCCCCCATTGATAATATTATCCTCCTGTTGCCCAGGATTCACATCAGAATTGATGTTTGCTTAATCACAAACATGTCTCTGTTCATTTTCATGCCAAACATTTGACAAGTTCAATATATTTCCTTTGACCCTTTTAGTTCTCAATAGTCCTTGAGCTTTCTAAAGAGACAGATGTTCATATGTAGAAGGACAAAGTCCCCAAGGAGATATTGTGCTTGATTGGTTTGCAAACTGATTCACCAGCCAATACTCCTGGAATATGAAACTCCTGGAATTTGATTAATTAACATAATTCACAGAGTTTTCCCACATATACTTTTGTGAATATTAATACCTACAATTATGAAACCTTTAATATGCAAAATATTCCACTCAAATTATGTTTTATGTTGTATTTTGTCACAGACAAAAGGGTTTAAACATTGTTTGATAACTGGATCTAAGAGAGCAATTTTACTTTTTTGTGTTAACAGAAAGAAAGAAGACTGTCATGCAACAATTTAAAAATCTACCCATGCCAAGGCATTTTTTTCTCTGCTATGATAATTACAAGGCACAGAGCTCAGAATATTCCAAGAATGACAGCCCCTTGTGTATATATAAAAGTATTTGTTTGAAGAATTTAGGTTGCTATGAGCAGGTGGGTGCTCTATTTAAAGATTCTTGTTCACATTCTGAATAAAATAATGAATAGTAAGGAGAGAGCCACAATGGTGCAGTGTAATTGAGGATTCAAAAAAGCCAAACAAAGGAACAATCTCAAGCAGTTTGTTCTCAACATTCGATACCTATGGTCAGTGTAGACTCTTGAACCAGCTGCTATACTTTCACACAGAGTTGAAGGACAAATTGTCTACTACAGTAGTTTTGCACTATGTAAGGGATAATTTCATGATCAATGATAGAGTGACTCTATCTACATTAAATTGTATTACAGAAACCGTACCGCTCAGGGACTGAGTTCTATTATTTGATCAAATAATAAGTAAGCCTTCCATTTTACACCTCAAATTATTTTATTTACAGATATTCAGTCTTATGCCAACAATCCCTTTTGAGAATTATAATAGAAGTAGTTAAATATCTGGCATTAATCAGAATTGGACAGTGGAACTGAGTAGTTTGGATACTTCTGCAGTCAAACAGCGGAAAGTTACTTCGTTTTGCTCCCTAATCATTTCCAGTAATTTCATAGGTATCTGTTCATCTTTCATCTTTCACTCAATAGCTGCCTGTGTCATTGCTCACAGCTAGTCCTGACCAACTACTGCACCCATTTACAAATATTGCCTTGCTGCCTCGTATCTGAATATTGTGGAAATATTTTGATATGTCTATTAGATCGAAAGTTGGAAGGGCAGTGCTTCAGTGTTGAATTCACGAGCTCATTATCCACATCCAGAAAGAAGAACATATAACAGGGAATTGTAATCATGGTCAAATTTAATGAAGAAAACAAGAAGGCAACTACCAAAAAGTCTGCCTGCTGTCTACCATAGGGAAATTACCAGGTCTGTGTCAGCTGCCTCCTCCCAGGAGTTAAAGGGATGTTCTCTAAAGTACATTGTAGATCCTGTTCATTCAGAAGCACAATGGATGTGACCATCAATGTGCTGCAGCTCCAGGAAAAATACATGGAACAACACTCAACATCAACAAGACAAGGCTTCCCTTCCCTACCAATCGGCTCCCACTATAAAAGACTGCCCTCCAAAAATAACAGTTCACACTTCTGTTAGGACCAGACTTCATCGGGAAAAAAGTGTGTTTGAAAGTCAAGACCTCAGACCTGGCATTAAACTGGACAGAGTGCCCAAGGAGGGAAGAGGGTAACTCTGGTGAACACCATTTGGAAGCTCATCGTTCCATCTGTACAAAGACAGTTCCTAAAGTTTGATAAACAAAAGAGATTCTGCAGTGCTGGAAATCCAGAACAACACTCACAAAATGCTGGTGGAACTCAGCAGAGCAGGCAGCATCTGTGGAAAGGAATAAAAAGTCGATGATTTGGGCCGAGACCCTTCATCAGGACTCTATCCTATTTTCACTATATTATGAAAGCTCCAGTACAAATTACTAGGGAACTTTACTTATCACATAAAAATCAAAGAATAAACCTTAAGTGCTAATTTCCACAATCCTATCTCCCAACCAATGATCAACTCCATGTCATGTTACCTCTAAATCTGTGCACTCATTTCCTGATATAATCTCTTACTTGGAAACTTCTCTTCTGTAAACTAAGATGGCCCGTACCAATAAACACTTTCCTTTTAGTCAGATATAATCCATGCTTCCTAAATCCTTGATAACCCTCTTTGAGTGGCTGATTTTAGAACTTTCTCCACATTTAATATTAATCTGGCAAATCTATATTATGTGATTTTTGTTACTTTAAACAATAGAATAACACTTACAACTTGCCAGTCAAAAATACAAATATTTTCCATCTTAAAGACATCTGAAAATTTGCACTTTAAGATCCTGAAGGTTTTCTTTTCTTAAATAGCATTATTTCATTACCATCTAAAACACTTGTAATCACTGAATCTGCCATATTCCACGCCACTCACATCATATCCACAGCTTCTTAACGTGTAGCTTACAAAGCACCCTTAATAATTTCCCTGCTACTGCATAAACAAAAGCAAAGTAGTTATTCACCAACAAAATGCTGGAGCAACTCAGCAAGTCAGGCGGCATCTATGGGGAGGAATAAACAGTCAAAGTTTCAGACCGAGACCCTTCATCAAGACTGGAAAAGAAGGGAGAAGATGACAGAATAAAAAGGTCGGGGGAGGGGAAGGAGTATAAACTAGAAGGTGATAACTAAAGCCAGTTGGATGGAGGTAGAGGGATGAAGTAAAAAATGGGAGCTGATAGGAGGTAAAGGTAAGGGACTGGCAAAGAAGGAATCTGATAAGAGAGTGGATTGTGGGAGAAAGGGAAAGGGGAGGAGCACCAGAGTGAGGTGAGAGGCAACTGAGGAGAAGTAGAAAGAGGGGGTCAGAGTGGGGAATTGAACAACAGGGAGGGTTGTTGGGCAAAGTAATTACCAGAAGTTGGAGAAATCAATGTTCAGGCCTTCAGGTTGGTGGCAACCCGGAAGGAATATGAAGTGTTGTTCCTCTAACCTGAAAGTGGCCTCATCATGGCAGAACAGGTGATGGAACAACATGTGGGAATGGGAATTAGGATTGGAAAATGGTTGTTCACCAGAAAATCCTGCTTTTGGCAGATGAAGCGAATGTGCTCAAGAAAGCGGTTCCCAATCTATTTTGGGTCGCACCAGTGTAGAGGAGGTTGCATTGGGAACACTGGATATAGTAGACAACTCCAACAGATTAGCAGGTGAAGTGTTGCCTCACCTGGAAGGATTGTTTACAGCCAGAGATGGAGTTGAGAGAGGAGATAAATGGGCAGGCGTAGCACTTCTTCTGGTTTCAGGTGTAAGTACCAGGAGGGAGACTGCACCTAACCCACATACTTATTTAAATTTCTTAATATTTATTTTCATAAATGCTCTCCTTTCAAAATTCTTGGTCATTTTTCAAAAAAAGATCCAAAGTAACAGATGAATTTTGCACAATTTCTGAAGCACAAATGGAACATTATATTGACAAAGATTACAAATATTAATAATTAAGATGATTATTTCAAAAATGCAAATTATTTTATCTCACATGCAACCCGAAGAATTTCAGATGAGATAAAAATGCATATTTAGCAATGAAATATTTTCCATCATTTATTCTCTTGTTTCACAATTCACAATCGCTCAGTTTATTACCCATTATTTTTGTTAACATATTCTTAATTCTTAATGTCCTCATCATGCCCGTTACCCACTACATCCATCCCCAATCTCCCCAAATAAATGTAATTCTTTGTACTGCTGGGGATGATGGTAGAAGGAGGTACATTAGTTACATTTAAGAGACCCTTGGATAGGCACGTAGATAAAAGAAAAATGGAGAACTCTGTGGGAGGGAAGGGTTAGATTGATCTTGTGAGTAGGTTAGAAGATCAGCACAACCTCGTGGGCTAAAGGGCCTTTACTGTGCCGTTCAATGTTCTATATTCCCATTGTTATCTTTCTGTCAACAAATTTTAGCTACTTGCTGTTGCCTCACAGATCTGGGGAGTTTCCCTCCAAAACCTTGTGGCTTCCCCTTAGATGCTCTGGCGTCCTCCCACATCCCAAAGACATGCTGATAGGTTAACCTACGACTGCATCGTATTAGTGTAGTCAATGGACAAAGTTATCAACGACAAGATGACAAACGTGAAGTTTGTCAAAACAAAAGTTACAGGGATACAGTGCAATAAAGATGAAGAAATGAGACTAATAGGAACACTCTCCCAGAACTGGCATAAACCCAAGTGGTTGAATTGCCACCTTTTGAAGCATACAAGTACTATATACTGTATGCCTGGAGCTTACCAGGGTTTAAAAACCCTGAATGGATGAATTACTCATTTGATTCAACGTGTCATAAATATTTTGAAAAAGATACATTTCTATTAACTTTATTTAAAAACCTGAATTCTAAAACTAAATACTGTATACTCTTTGAGGGGTAAAGTAATCTTAAGTTACTGTACTGCTCCACGCAGGGAACTAGCTTTACTGTGACCCCATACGAATTAACATTTCATTTATCTGAGTGAGGTTGTAAGTTCTTGTTCAGGTCGGTAGATGGAGCACAGCATTGACATTAAATACATACAGACGGCAATACTAAGACCACTGATCTCATACAGTCAAGATGCAGATTGTCATAATTGAATAATATCCATAAATCCCCAGTGCAGGAGGAGTAGACACATCCTTGTCAGCTTAAATCAGAGAGCAAGATCTTAATTTCTGCCTGACTTGAAATACGGTAGCCAGTTTGCCCTTTCTTCCCAGTTAAAAAGATCATGTCAGTAATAAAAGAATTTTTTTTAAATAGGAAAATTTAAGACTGGTTAGACCATCTCAAGAAATTGTAGGTGTTCTGAAATGAAACAAACCTTGTATATTTAGCGAAAGGGAACTTGTTCTTTTTAACCATTGAATTGTTAATTTTAAGAGTATTTAAATTCACAGACCCAGGTCCACAAAATACTCCACAGCCAAGTCTTTAAAAGTCTAGACACCACTGTGATGTACGAAAAGTGAAACCAAGCTCCCATAAGCAGCAAAGACCACATAATCTGTCTTTGTTATCTTGACTGAGGAACAAATATTGCCCAGGTGACAGAGAGCAGGAAGGGCTTCCCTTCTAAAGAACTGGATTTCTGACAGTATCTCATCCCTCGGTATTGCATGAAACTCAACTGGAATTATCAGCTCAAGTCCCCAAAGTAGGACTTAAATCTGCCCATTACCTCTCCCTGTCACTTCTACAGGGATAATGAAACATCTTCAGTGAAAGCTTTGATCTATTTTTTAAGCTTTCATCAATGTCTGGATATCTTTTCCCTTTGAGACCTCTAACTTTACATTCCTTCATGATTACCAAAATTGCTGAAATATGGAAGCATCCATTTTCATTCTAAAAGCTACAGCACTGATAACACCCATTTACAGGCCTCCCACAGCTGAGCCATTCATGGAAGATTTGAATGTGAACCTTATTGTTAGGCAGGAAACAAATGACACAATCTGGTCCAGTCCACAAGGAAACTTAATTGAATTGGAAACACTTTTACGTCACCCTTAATATCAGTGTGTTTCCCTCTGCATTTCAGGTTATTTTACCTTAGTAACAAACCAATTATGGTTTGATTACTTCAGGACGCGCCAGGCAAAGGTTTGGTCAAATGAAAGGCATCCTAATCAGTAATGTCACCAGTTTAACCAAGAAATGTTTGCTAGCAGCTGTTTTCCGACTAGAGAATTCTCTGGGCAATGCCTATAGCTGTTCATATGCTGGAGAAACAGAAACATTGGATATACATTTTATTTTGCTTGGAAAGTAGTCAACTTCTTTAAACACTGCACAGTTTAAATATCTACTAATATTTTTAAATTAGAGTTAATACAATACAAGATTTCTATCCATAGAACTATATTCTAAAAAGGAGCAATGGAATTTTAGATGATTTTAAAAGCAATTGCTCACTAAAAGATAATTCTGCAAACAGGAACCTCTATCATTACTTCAATGTTTTCCTTTAGTTTGCTTATTAATTCAAATCAGAAATAACCTTGCAGGAGTAATAAAAAGCTTGCACCGTGACAACTGGATTAAATCTCTTATTTATCTGGAACATCCAATTTTTAGAAAGGAAACCTTATCTCAGGCATCCATCACTTTTCAAAAATCCAACTATTGTGGTGGCCCACACATGCAGGACTCAAACCGCCATCGGGAGCTGTGGGCAGACACGCAGTAACATGTTGGAACTACCTGCTTGGGGCGGACCTTCTGAGGATAGTCTGACATCACGTCTGCCCCGCGGGTCACAGGGGCCCATGGGAGGGGAGATTTAAGCGCACGATTTTGAATCAGTAAAGGCATTCTGAGTTCAGTTCTCTCTGCCTCTGTGTGTTTCTTTAGTAGCACATTTGCGCGCGACTACAATGGTGACCCCGACGTTCCAGACAGTACCTGGAGCCAGCGACTCAGCAATCAGCCACGAGTTCTAGCAACTCACACAGCGCGGTCTCTCTGAAGCTCCCGACTTTCTGGGCCACTCAGCCCCACGTTTGGTTCGAGCAGGCTGAGGCCCAGTTCAATATCAGAGACATTACAGCCGATGCCATGTGGTACAACTATGTGGGCAGCACGCTCGACCAGGAGACGGAAGGCCAGATCATCGACTTCCTACGCCAGCCACCAATGGAGGACAGGTACACTAAGCTTAAGGCGCTCCTGGTCCGTACCTTCAGACTCTCCCGCCACGGCTCCTACACATGGACGGCCTGGGCGACCGCACACCATCCGAGCTCATGAATGATGTGCTGGCGCTCATGGACGGCCATAAGCTGTGCCTTTTAATTGAACAGTTGTTCCTCGAGCAAATGCCAGAGGACATTCGCTTCCTCCTCGCGAGTGAAGATTTCAGCGACACACACTGGGTCACAGCTAAAGCAGATGTCCTTTGGCAGAGCAAGCAACGTGGAGCAGCCTCCATTGGCCTAGCCACGATCGCGCGCCCCAAAGTCCGGGCCCTGCAACCAAAGCCGTTGAGACCCACGGAGGAAAAAGACGAAAATTCGGAACAATGGTGTTTCTATCACCAAAGATGGAGCTTAGGTGCGCACCGCTGCCGTCCACCATGAGCTTTTCCGGGAAATGCCAGGGCCAGCCGTCGCTAATGGCTACGACGGCTGGCCACCGAGACAGCCTCCTGTACCTCTGGGACCGACACACCGGGCGGCGCTTCCTGGTAGACACCGGGGCTGAAGTCAGCTTAGTCCCTCCCTCGAACATGGACACTCGTAACGCGGTCCCAGGCCCCGAACTCACCGCTGCAAATGGCACCAGTATTCGGACGTACGGCCCGCGAACTATCTCACTGCATTTCGGGTCCAGCCATTTCACTTGGACCTTCACGTTGGCAGCAGTGTCACAGCCACTACTAGGGGCAGATTTCCTACAAGCCAACTGCCTCCTGGTCATCCTGAAAGGCTGGCATTTGGTCGACGCCAAGACGTTCCAGACTTTCCAGCTCAGAGAAGCCAAGCTTCCAGCCCTCCAGCTGGATTCCGTGACCCTCTCGGGTAACGAATTCGCCAGGGTGTTGGCGGAATTCCCCTCCACAGTCACCCTGCAGTTCTCCACGGCCGACCCCAAGCACGGTGTGGAGCACCACATTCCCACGTAAGGACCACCGCTGCACGCCCGAGCTCGCAGGCTCCCACCCGACAAGCTCCACCTCACCAAGGAGGAGTTCCATAAGATGGAAGAGATGGGAATCGTACGCTGCTCAGACAGCCTGTGGGCATCCCCGCTACACAAGGTGCCCAAGTCCGCAGGAGGATGGAGGCCCTGCGGAGACTACAGAAGGCTCAACGACGCCACAACTGCTGACAGATACCCAGTACCCCACATCCAGGACTTCACGGCGAACCTGCACGGAGCGACCATCTTCTCGAAAATCGACCTGGTCAGGGGATACCATCAGATCCCAGTGCACCCCGACGACGTGCCCAAGACAGCCCTCATCACCCCGTTGGGCTTCTTCGAATTCCCGAGGATGCCTTTCAGTCTCAAGAATGCAGCCCAAACTTTCCAAAGGCTCATGGACTCAGTGGGACGAGGCCTGGATTTGGTTTTCATTTACTTGGACGATATCCTGGAGGCAAGCAGTTCGCACCAAGAGCACGTGGCACATATGCGCCAGCTCTGCCAACGCCTGAGCGACCACGGACTGGCAATCAATCCGGCAAACTGCCAGTTCGGGCTGACGGAGATCGACTTCTTGGGCCACAGAGTCAACTGACATGGTGCAGTTCCCCTACCAGACAAGGTCCAGGCCATCCGCCAGTTCCCCAAGCCCAGCACGGTCAAGGGCCTGCAGGAGTTCGTAGGGATGGTCAACTTTTATCATCGGTTCATGCCGGCGGTGACATGCATCATGAGACCCTTGTTCAGCCTGATGGCCGGCAAGGCCAAAGAGGTGGCATGAGACGCAGAGTCCACGGAGGTGTTCGAGCAGGCCAAGGAGGCACTGGCAAAGGCAGCCCTCCTAGTGCACCCGAGAGTCGATGTACCCACGGCACTCACAGTCGACGCTTCCGACACGGCAGTTGGCGGAGTCCTGGAGCAGATCGTTGAGGACCAGTGGCGACCACTCACTTTCTTCAGCCTACAGCCACCAGTGGTGAAGTACAGCGCTTTCGACAGAGAGTTGCTAGCGCTCTACCTGGTTGTCCAGCATATCCAGTACTTCCTCGAGGGAAGGGAGTTCACTGTGTATACGAACCACAAGCCCCTCACCTTTGCACTGGCCAAGGTATCGGACCCATGATCGGCTCGGCAGCAGAGGCACCTGTACTTTATTTTAGAATTCACCACGGACGTCCGCCACATCACAGGGAAGAACAACGTTGTCGCCGACACACTGTCTCGCCCCTGCCTCCACTCAGTAGGCATATCGTCCTCAGGAATAGACTATGCAGCACTGGCGGAAGCACAACGGTCGGACACTGAGATCCCGGCTTACTGCACCGCCGTTTCGGGGCTCCAGTTGGAGGAGGTCTCCATCGGCCCGGCAGCGGATCGACTCCTGTGCAACGTGTCTACCGGCAAACCCCGACCCATGGTACCAGCAGCATGGAGGCGCCAGGTGTTCGACACACTGCACGACCTGGCCCACCCGTCCATCAAGCTGGTAGCGGACAGGTTCGTCTGGCACGGTTTGCGCAAACAGGTCGGACACTGGGCCAGGACCTGCGTACACTGCCAGACCGCCAACGTCCAGTGGCACGTGAAGGCTCCCCTCCAGCAGTTTCAGCTGACACCCAGGAGGTTCTAACACATCCACATGGACATCGTCGGCCCCCTGCCAGTCTCCCGGGGTGCCAGGTATATCTTTACCATGGTAGACAGGTTCACCAGATGGCCGGAAGCCGTACCGCTTGCAGACACGTCCACTGAATCCTGCGCCAGGACGCTCGTTGCAAACTGGATCGCCAGGTTCGGCCTCCCAATGGACATCACCTCCGTCAGAGGGGCGCAGTTCACGTCTGGTTTGTGGACAGCACTGGCGCAGCTCCTGGGCACCCAGCTGCATCACACCACAGCGTACCATCCCCAGTCCAACGGTTTGGTAGAGCAATTCCACCGGCATCTCAAGTCTGCCCTGATGGCACGCCTCAGGGGCCCCAACTGGACAGATGAGCTTCCCTGGGTCCTACTGGGCATCCCCACAGTCCCCAAGGAGGACCTGGACACCTCCTCGGCGGAATTGGTCTACGGTGCCCCCCTGACGGTCCCAGGCGAGTTTGTACCGGAGGTCCGAGGTTCGGAAGAAACTCCAGCAGTAGTGCTAACGAGGCTGCAGGACAAGGTAGGGACCCTGGCACCGGTCCTGACCTCCAGGCATGGTCCCACGCCATCCTTCACCCCTAAAGACCTCCGAGACTGTGAGTATGTTTTCATTCACAGGGGCATGCACAGGTCACCTCCACAGCGGCCGTACGAGGGACCCTTTAAGGTGATCCGGCACAACGGAACCACGTGTGTCGTGGAGGTGGGTGGCCGGGAAGAGGCTTTTACAGTGGACCACCTCAAACCGGCGCACTTGGACACTGAGCAACCAGTGAGGGTACCCGAACCACGCCGGCAAGGCCGGCCACCCAGGCAAGCCACACAGACTGGGGGCTCCACTCCCCCGATGGACGTTACTGGGGGGGCGGGGGGGTGGCAGCCCGCACACACGGGACTCGAACCGCCATCAGGAGCCATGGGCAGACACGCGGTAGCATGTTTGGAACTACCCGCTCGCGGCTGACCTTCCAGGGACAATCTGACGTCACGTCCGCCCTGCGGGTCGCAGGGGCCCATGGGAGGGGAGATTTAAGCGCACGGTTTTGAATCAGTAAAGGCATTCTGAGTTCAGCTCTCTCTGCCTCCGTGTGTTTCTTTAGTAGCGTGTTTGCGCGCGACTACATTATTTCAGTTAAACTACTTTTAACAAAGACTGCAGAGAGGTTTAAGACAACACAAAAATGAAGGTGTAGAGGATCAGAGCCATAAATTTGGGATTTAATTTGCGGTGCTACAGTCAATAACAAACACAAAATCACAGAATTGCTGGCATGCTATAAATGTTGGATCTCCTCATTGGCTCTCAAGGGCTCTCTCTTTAACTGGATCTTGAACTTCCTGACCGAAAGACCACAGTCATTCTGCGCTGGCAGTAACATCTCTAACTTCATCATGCTGATTCACCAGTACCCCCCTACCCCCCAGGGTTGTGTGCTGAGCCCACTGCTGTTCATACTGCTAGACCCAGTGTAAACCAAATCAACAGTGGTTGGCCTCATCAACTAAGACGAAAAGGTGGCATGCAGAGAGGACGTAGAGCAACTGGTAGAATGGTGTGAGCACAAAAACTTGAGTCTCAATGTGGGTAAGACTAAAGAGATGATTGTGGACTTTACAAAGGTGCAGACTGACCACTCCTTACTGCACACTAAGGAGCACTAAGTTTCTGGGATATACATATGGACTATCTCACTGGTCCCTCAATGAACGTATGACTTGATTTTATTCTTACATCCTTCATATACATGAGGAGTAAAAATCTGTATGTTATGATTTTGTCTGAATGTGCAATGCGCAATCATAGTAATTTATAATAATTTATAATAAATTCAACAGTCAATGTAACATAGAAATACACTCATATCAGCATGAGACAATCAGTCTGATGGCCTGGTGGAAGAAACTGTCCCGGAGCCTGTTGGTCCTGGCTTTTATGATGTGGTACCGTTTCCCGGATGGTAGCAGTTGGAATAGACTGTGGTTGGGGTGATTCAGGCCCCCAATGATCTTTCAGGCCCTTTTTACACACCTGTCTTTGTAAATGTCCTGAATCATGGGAAATTCATAACTACAGATACACTGGGCTGTCCGCACCACTCTCTGCAGAGTCCTGCGATTGAGTGAGGTAGTACCCATAGCAGGCAGTGATGCAGCCGGTCAGGATGCTCTGAATTGTGCCCCTGTAGAAAGTTCTTGGGATTTGAGGGTCCATACCAATCTTCTTCAACTGTCTGAGGTGAAAGAGGTGCTGTTGTGGCTTTTCACCACACAGCTGGTATGTACAGACCACGTGAGATCCTCAGTGATGTGTAAGCCGAGGAGTGTCAATAGGGGTTAGCCTATCTCCATTCCTCCTGTAGTGCACAACCAGCTCCTTTGTTTTTGCGACATTGAGGGAGAGGTTGTTTTCTTGACACGACTGTGTCAGAGAGATAATTCCTTCCTGTAGGCCCCCTGTTATAGTTTGAGATTTGGCCAGTCAATGAGTGATTGATCAGTGTAGGACCAAACACCACCTCTTTGGTCAAGAAAGCACAGCAGTGTCTCCACATCCTGAGACTGAAGTGAGTGAGGCTTCACCCCACACCCGCTGTTACAGGAGCACCACTGGGCGCATCATCTGATAAGGGAATTGCAATGCATCTGAGCACAAGACCCTACAGAGGATTGTAAGGACTGCTCAGCAGTTCACTGGGGCTTTTCTTCCACCCATCCAAGATATTTATCAGTTGTGTCGCCTCAGCATTGTCAAGGATCCCTGACTTTCATCCAACAATCTCTCCAGCACCCTATCATCAGGCAGGAGATACTGTAGCATTAGGACAAGGGCTATTCAGATGGAAACTGTTTCTTTCCCCAGGCCATGAGACATCTGAGCTCCCTGCCACCACCGGGGTCTCACCATGTGTGAAGCACTAGTAACATTATACTGTTTACTTTTTAACTTGTGCCATAAATGCACCTTATGCTAAATAAGACCATACGACACAGGAGCAGAATTAGGCCATCTGGCCCATTGAGTCTGCTCAGCCATTCAATCATGGCTGATCCTTTTTTTTTCTCCTCCTCAACCCCAGTTCCTGGCCTTCTCCCTGTAACCTTTGTCCAATCAAGAACCTATCAATCTCTGCCTTAAATACACCCAATGACCTAACCTCCACAGCAACAAATTCCACACATTCACCACCCTTTGGCTAAAGAAATTTCTCTGCATCTCTGTTTTGAAAGTGTGTCCCTCTATCCTGAGGCTGTGCCCTCTTGTTCTAGACCATGGGAAACATGCTTTCCACATCTACTCTGTCTAGGCCTTTCAACATTCGAAAGATTTCAATGAGATCCCCCTCATCCTTCTGAATTCTAGTAAGTACAGATTCAGAGCCATCAAACATTCCTCGTATGATAACCCTTTCATTCCTGGAATCATCCTTGTGGCCACCTTTGGACCCTCTCCAATGCCAGCACATCTTTTCTAAGATGAGGGGCCCAAAACTGTTCACAATATTCAAGGTGAGGTCTCACCAGTGCCTTATGAAGCTCAGCATCACATCCTTGCTCTTGTATTCTAGACCTCGTAAAATGAATGTTAACATGGTATTTGCCTTCCTCACCACCGACTCAGCCTGCAAGTTAAATGTGGTAATGTTACTTTATGTGTTGCGTGTGAGTAATATGTACTGTGTTGTGCACCTTGGTCCAGAGGAATGTTGTTTCATATACAGTCTATCCTGCCAACAGTGGTAAACTGTAAACGGTATTTATTGAATGACAATAAACTTAAACTTGAACTTGATGTCTTGAGTAGGGAGGTTAGAAGAAGTAGAGGATTGTTTACTCACTTACTCCAACACAGAAGAAAACTATTCAACCTATCAAATCCACATTGACTCTCGGAAAAAAAAACCTGTTATTCTCATTTCTATTGGAATATATTCCCTCTTAACTCCCCTTTGATTCTTTTGCCACTCCTCTTTGGTAGGGAGTAATTTATAACTGCCAATTGATCTCCCAGTTTGTCTTTGCAATGAGGGAGGAAAGTGGAGCACCCAAATAGGCTCAGAGAGTCACAGGGAAAATATCTAAACTCCTCAGAGACAGCAGCTAAGCTCAGGATCAAAAGCAGTTCCTGGAATGCCTAGGCACTAGTGGTAACTGCTGTGCTACAATGTCATCTTGTATTTGCAAGGCCAGAGAGCTGAAATCTTTAATGAAAGGAAAATAATCTGGATTTTGAAAGAATTGTACAGTATCTAAGGAGATTAAAGCACTTTTGTTATTAGCTAACATGTGGCTATGAAAAGAAGCTGAAATTAAAGAAGCAGGAGAATGTTGTCAAACAACGTGAGGTTAGAGAGATTTTCAAAGTAAGCAGCTGGTAGAGCTTTTTATAATCATAGAGTCATAGAACAGTACAGCACAGAAACAGGCCCTTCAGCCCATCTAGTACATGCCGTATCATTTAAATTTCCTTATCCTGTCGACCTGCATCCAGACCATAGCCATTCATACCCCTGCAATCCATGTACCTCTCCAAACTTATCTTTAAGTGTTGAAATCAAGCTGACGTGCACCACTTCGTTGACAGCTCATTCCATGCTCTCTTGGCCCTCTGAGTGAAGTTCAGAATGCTGCCCTTAAACTTTTCACCTTTCTTCCTTAACCCTTGACCCACCCAACGTCAGTTGAAAAAGCCTGCTTGCATTTACCCTATGTATACCCCTCATGATTTTGTATACCTCTATCAAATCTCCGCTCAATCTTCTACGTTCTAAGGAATAAAGTCCTATCCTATTCAATCTTCCCTTATAACTCAGGTCCTTCAGACCCTGCAACATCCTAGTAAATTTTCTCTGTACTTTTACAATACTTTAATTTATGAATTCCAATGTGCCAAAGGCCTTCTTTATGACCGTATCTACCTGTTCTGCCAGTTTCTGTGAATTATGGACCTGTATTTCCAGATCCCTTTGTTCTACTACACTCTTCAGTGCCCTACCATTCACTGTGTAAGACCTACCCAAGTTGGTCCTATTGATGTTCAACACCTCACACTTGTCTTCAATATATTCTATATGCCATTTTTCCACACATTTTTCAAGCTGGTCCAGATCTTGCTGCAAGCTCTGTCTTCCTCACTGTCCACTACATCCCCATTCTTGGTGACATCTACAAATTTGGTGTCAGAGAAATGTATACAACATACTTCCTGAAATTCTTTTTCTTCACAAACATCCACAAAAACAGGAGAGCACCACAGAATGAGAGTTAAACATTAGAACCCCAAAGCCCCCCCTCCCTGCTCCCCCCTGCCATGCACAAGCAGTAGCAAGGCAATCTCCCCCACCCTCAGCAGCAAAAAGCATCAGCACCCTCCACCAAGCACTCAAGTGTGCAGTAAGCATCAATAAAGACACAGACTTGCAGTACCCCAAAGACTACTCGTTCACCCGGTGTTTCAACATACCACATGCTCTCTCTTTCTCTCTCTCTCTCCTCCCAGTAAGGGAGAATGAGATGTCCCCATTTCACAGCAAGAGGGGAGACATAACAAACAACTCACTGATTTATGACATTAAAAGTCGGTTACATCACTTTTTCTGAGCTCTGTGCCCAGACAGTCTGCTCCAGAAAGGCTCAGCTCTCTGGACACACAACCTCCGGCAGCTAACCCGCTGCTCCCAACTTCCTTGAAAAACTCTTAGACTGGTTCGATGCGACTTACCATGCAAAGACATGCTGACTATCTCTAATCAGTCCATGCCTAACCAAATACTCATATATCCGGTCCCTTCCAACAACTTTTCCACTACTGATGTCAGGCTCACCAGCCTATAATTTCCTAGTTTATTTTTAGAGCCTTTCTTAAACAGTGGAGCATAATTAATTATCCTCCAATCCTTTGGGACCTCGCCAGTCGCTAAGGATGATTTAAATATCTCTGACAGAGCCCCTACAATTTCTTCACTTGCCTCACACAGGGTCCGAGGGAACACTCTGCCAGCCCCTGGGGAATTATCCTCCCTAATATGCCTCAAGACAGCAAACATCTCCTCCTCTGTTATCTGCATAGGATCCATGACCTCACTGCCGCTTTGCCTCACTTCTAAAGACTCTGTATCTGTCTCCTCATTAAATACAAATGCAAAAAATCTACTTAGGATCTTCCCCGTCTCTTTTGACTCAACACATAGATTCCCATTCTGATCTTCCAGAGGACCAATTTTGTCCCTTACAATCCTTTTGCTCTTAGCATATCTGTAGAATCCTTTACAATTCTCCTTCACTTTGTCTGCTAGGGCAATCTCATGCTTCTTTTAAGACCCCCCCCCCCCCCCATTTCCTTTTTAAGTGTTCTCTTGTATCTTTTATATTCAAGTACCTTACTTTTCCTAGCTGCCAATACTTGCTATGTACCTCCCTTTTAATTCTTAACCAGGGCCTCAAAACTAAGGTTCCCTAAACCTGTTACCTGTAGCTTTTATTCTGACAGGTATATATAAGCTTTGTACGCTCAAAATTTCACTTTTGAAAGGTAATTGCAATCCTGATAACAGTCACATTAAGACCAGTTTTTCATTTGTCTCTTGATGTTAAGAATGCAAAGGTACTTAAGAGAGGGTTCAAGAGCTGGCTGTTGGGAGAGAAAATAATGAACAATATGTTTGATTCCAGAATATAAGTGCAAACTCTGACAGAAGACCTTGAAAATGTCCAGTTGGATCAGATAACGATCAGCAGCCATGAAGGCAGGTGCATTTGTGGCTGTAGTCAAGAGAGCTATGATGGGAAATCCCTTTGGCTGGAAAAGGGCAAGGATTTTTGCAATGAATTGGAACAAAGATACTATAGGTGTGGCAAGTCCTGAGGAGATTGATTTGGGCGTTTGACGGAGCAACCTTAAGAGAGACTTCACTTGGCGGTGCAGACACTAATGTGGTTCAAAGTAGATCAGAGGATAGTGAAGGATCACATTTTACTGCAGCTGAGTAACAAAACTTTCATTTAAAAAAATCTGCAGATCATCCAGTTTTGAGCTTGAAATCTGCATGTTTTCTAGCAGCTGCAATTAACTAGGCTCAATCAGTAAATACCTACGTGACTTAACTGAGACAGACAGTTTATTAGCGAAACTTCACTCTACAATGCATATCCCATTAACCGAGTCAAAGGGACTAAACCAGAATACCAAATGTGTGTTGATGCACATGCACAACATGAGGTAGATTTATAAATTGCAAAACAACCTTCAGATCAAAATGACTTTTCCTAATGATGTGATCTTTGCAGTATTCTACGTATCTTACGAAGCATATGTCTTCATTCAACCTAAGACAATACTAAAGGGTAATTCACCCTTCTTTATTAACTCATTGTAGTATTTGCGCTTAGTTCAGTGTTTGAATGACTTTTATATTGGCAATAATTATATTTAAAATGTCATTGTTTGCCACTGTAATCACATTGAATATTGCCACTTTAAATCAGCCAAACACAAAGACATAAGAGTATACCTCCAAATTTGAAAAAAAATAACACACTGCATATAAACAGTACAATAATCAGACCAACAGTTAGCAGATACAATTGAAGTTACCACAGTATATTTTTCAAATGTGTTAAACTTCAGTTATTTTAAATTAGAAGAAATGTAATGCATGTATATGTCATGGACAGTATCTAGCCTGGTACAGTATAAATGTAATAAACCAGCCTCCACTACATGTTTCCATCCAGCTCTATTTCACACAACCATCTATTCCTATTTTCTTCATGTTGATCAAGCTTTTTCTTAGATGGAGTGTTGTTGCCTGCCTCATCTTCACCTAGTTTAATGAATTCCCTTTTTTTGCCATTCGTATGAAATTTCTTCGAGGTTTCCCTTTCCTGGTTTCTCTTTTCTGTGTGGCCTGTTGTTTTGGTTTCCATCACAAGGGAGAACACCACCTTCTTCCTAATAAACACATTTATAAATTTTGAAGAAATAAATTGGTCATCTGTCAGTCTTCTCTTTCCAAGAAAAGATATCCATAGTGTGTTCAGCTTTTTGTGATATGGTTTTGTTTCCAGCCTCCTAAATCATTTTAGCAGCTTTCCCAATAATGCTACATCCTGTAATTTTTCAAATGGTAAGTGAGGTGCATGCTATAGGAAATTTGAATGTGATGACTTTTGTACTTGAGACATTAACAGACCATGGCTTTATGAAGGAAAGAAGTTCATTCTTTAAAATTGTTTTGGAAATCAAGTTGCATTCAGATTACAATACACTATGGCCATCATTTCTGAAATCTGTCTCCACTTATACTCACGTTCAGATGACAGAACATCTTTGCTTGTCACAAGGAACAAGGAGAACCAGAGGCAGTTTAATACTTTTAAAAATGTACCCCCAGAGGCTATATATTTTCAAGTATACACACTTGATTGAAACCTTGCATCAGTTTTATAACATACTACCAAATCCATCATCATAAAATTAATTGCCTCAAGCTTGCCAAAACAAAAAGTTGTACTTTCTTGATCTTCCATATTTTTTCTTTCTCTGCAGGTCACTCTCATTTAGCTCTCCCACATTCTTTCCGATGTAGCAATATGCCACCAGAGGAAATAGTGAAAAACTGAACACAGCATTACTCAGTCATGCATTAACAACACCCCCTTACATGAAACACTGCTTCGTGTACCATATCCATACATTAAATGCCTTGTTACACTGTAGTCAGATTTTTAAAGTGTGTCTTCATAAGACCATAAAAGCAAAAAGACAGAGAAGCAGAATAAGGTCATTCAGCCTATCAATTCTGCTCCACCATTTCATCATCATGGCTAATCAATTTGGCTCCCAAGCCCATTCTCCCTGTAACCTTTCACACCCTGACTAGCCAAGAACCTATCAACCCCTGACTTAAACACACTCAATAACCTGGCTTCCACGGCCACCTGTGACAACTAATTCCACACATTCACTACCATCTGGCTAAAGAAATTCCTCCTCATCTCCACTCTAAATGAACATCCCTTTATTCTGAGGTTGTGCCTTCTGGTCCTAGATTCCCTCACTATACGAAACATCCTCTGCACATCCACTCTATCTAGGATGTTTAACATTCGATAGGTTTCAATGAGACCCCCCTTCATTCTTCTAAATTCCAGAGAATACAGGTCCAGAGCTATCAAACACTCCTGATAATGATAATCCTTTCATTCTCATGAACCTCCTCTGAACCCTCACCAATGTCAGCACATCCTTTCTTAAAGGGCCTAAAACTGCTCACAATACTCCAAGTGAGGCCTCACCAGTGTCTTATAAAACCTCAGTGTTACATCCTTGCTTTTATATTCTAGTCCTCTCGAAACGAATGCTAACATTGCACTTGCCTTCCTCACCACTGACTCAACCTGTAAGTTAACCTTTAGGAAATTCTGCACGAGAACTCCCAAGTCCGTTGCAGCTTGGATTTTTGCATTTTCTCCCCATTTAGAAAATAGTCTATGCTTGTATTCCTTCCACCAAAGTGTTTGACCATACAATTCTTAACACTGTATTCCATCTGCCACTTCTTTGCCCATTCTCCTAAACTGTCTAAGGCTACATCCACACTATGCTGGATAACTTTGAAAACGCCGGTTTCGAGTAAAATCGACAGGCGTACACACTAAGCATTTTTCAAAATATCTCTGTCCACACTAACACGGGTATTTGGGTGAATCTCCTCTACTGGGCACGCGCAGGACACACAGAAAACAAGCGAAGAGAAAAGGGTATACTTAGTGTGCATTGGTCCAGTTACAGACTCTTGGCTATCGCACAGTTGGACTTAAAACAAAAAAAACAAATTCTGGACCGTATGGAGGCAACCGACAGGGAGTTCACGGACAGTCTGACCCAGCTGATGACAAACATTGAAAAACTGACTAACTCTGTTGCAGTAATAAAGCACCTTGTTAAATGTATAAAACATGTCTGCATCAGGGTTATCTTGTATTTCCATACAATGTTACATTAGGCTGTTACGCATCTATTGTCAGAGAAGTACTTGCGTAAATAGGTAAACCACCTTCATACAAGCAAGGACAGAAAACAGGGCAAAGTGAGTATACTTATTTATTCAGTAAGCTATAGGTCAAAGTACTTGGTGAGTACATTTCTCACTCTTCTGGCTTCAGTCTCGTTGCCATCTGTTCTGAAATTGTTAGGTTCTGCGAAGCGCAGAATCAAATATCGCTGTGATGATTGTACGCTCTAGTATCAATTGTTCGGCGACAAAAAAGGGGGGGAGAGGAGGAGGAGGAGGAGGAGGAGGGGGAGGAAGGAGAAGAAGGAGAAGAAGAGGAGGAGGAGGAGGAGGAGGAGGAGGAGGAGGAGGAGGAGGAGGAGGAGGAGGAGGAGGAGGAGGAGGAGGAGGAGGAGGAGGAGGAGGAGGAGGAGGAGGAGGAGGAGGAGGAGGAGGAGGAGGAGGAGGAGGAGGAGGAGGAGGAGGAGGAGGAGGAGGAGGAGGAGGAGGAGGAGGAGGAGGAGGAGGAGGAGGAGGAGGAGGAGGAGGAGGAGGAGGAGGAGGAGGAGGAGGAGGAGGAGGAGGAGGAGGAGGAGGAGGAGGAGGAGGAGGAGGAGGAGGAGGAGGAGGAGGAGGAGGAGGAGGAGGAGGAGGAGGAGGAGAAGAAGAAGAAGAAGAAGAAGAAGAAGAAGAAGAAGAAGAAGAAGAAGAAGAAGAAGAAGAAGAAGAAGAAGAAGAAGAAGAAGAAGAAGAAGAAGAAGAAGAAGAAGAAGAAGAAGAAGAAGAAGAAGAAGAAGAAGAAGAAGAAGAAGAAGAAGAAGAAAAAATAATAATAATAATAATAATGATGCCGGGCTGCTGCCATCTGTTCTGGCACGTCATGACAGCGGCTTTAAAAAACTCTGGTTACCCCGTACGTTCTGCAATGGATATTAAGCATTTTCAGATTTATTCACTCTGGAGACCGTTTCTGAAAATCTCTGTTTTTGGGGGATGAAAACACCGTTTTAGTGTGGACAGAGAGTCAAAACGAAGAGAAAAAGCTTTGATTTCAAAATCATCCGGCGTAGTGTGGACATAGTCTAAGTCACACTGCAGCCTCCCTGCTTCCTCAACACTACCTGCCTATTTATATGGATTATTTTCCATTATCTACTAAAATATCTTTTAACTGTAATTAACCCAACCAAGCCTCTCCATATTTTAAATGTTTAATCTCAACAAATTTTGATACTTTATTCCCCAAGTCAGTGCATAATGCAGAAATTCTGAAATTAACATATTCATTCTAGATTACTGTTGTGTGAAGGAAAGAGGTCTGTCGTAAAAGGACCAACAATATGCAGTACTTTATTCTAAGCAGTACAAGCTCTTCCATTCATTTTGTTTAAAATAACTGTTTGCTCAGTAATACATCACTGATGTCTTCTTTTATTTCTGCTCCTGCTCCTCAGTCCTCTGACTCTAAGTATTGGACAAAATATAAGCAGGGAGCAAATAAAGGCAGTGCACCAATAAGGTTGAATTTGTATTATTTGATTCTGTCTGACCTGCTGAGTTTCTCCAGTAGTTTATTTTTGTCCAGGTTCCAGCATCTGTAGTCTATATTCTTTGGAATTTAGAAGCATGAGGAGTGATTTTAAGATGTCACGACAGAGTTGCTGAAATGTCTCTCCTAGTGGGAAGGTCTCCAACAAAGTGATATAGCTAAAGATAAGGATGCAGCAATTTAAAACTGAAGTACATAAGAATTTCCTCTTGCAGTGTGGTGAATCTCTGGAATTCTCTATTTTGAGGGTAAGGGAGGCCAGGTCGTTTGTGGTATTAAAAGAGGAAGTTCCTGAAACACTGGGGAATTTAGGTCTATGGGGAACTGGAACAGAAAAAGTACTGAGGCCTAAAGCAAATCAGCCATGATCATATTGCAAAGGAGTGCAGATCTGACGGATCAAGTGGCCTATTGCTGTTCCAGTTTTCTTGTGTCCTTGTGTCATGGACCAGCAGAGTGGCTGGGGACGAGGCTACTTCCAGGCAGTTCAACATGCATTAATATTCAACAGAGGCAATCAAAATGAAAACCAAATGGTCTGTTGAATTGAATCATAATGAAAAGAAATGACAAAGTTATGAAGTTCTATTGCTCTTTTAAATTTTGACAACTTTGAATGTTACAATGGTTACTTGTATTTGCTATCACATTGGTACAGCAACCGTCTGCTGTAACACAGTCTGCCTGCGGGAGCACCATGGTAACGTAGTGGTGAGCACAATGCTATTTCACCTCAAGACAGTGGAGTTCAATCCCGGCTACTGGCCAGAAAGAACTACAGTCCACAGTGAATTCAGATGAATCTGGGACAGTGGAAGCAGACAGACCAATTGTCTTTGTTCTTGCTGTGGGGCAGTAGGAATGGAGGCTGCCATTTTGTGTGCTGGAGTTGTGTGGCTGAATCAGTGTTTTAAAGTAGACACAATAATGGTCCAGGTAATCTGGACTAGAGATCATTTCCAAATTATAAATTATTTGTGAGGTGATCTTTGGTTAGATATAACATGTAGGTTTGTAAATGGGGTGGGGGAGGGGGGGTTCTGTGTCTGCCCTGAGTGATTTGAACTCATTTCTGATTTGGTAACTGATTTAGAACAAAGAGCCATAAATTGCAAGTTGTCACTTGTGGGAGAAGGGCAATAAATGGATGCTGGCTTGGGGCTTGGACCAGAGCGAATAGGGTGTTGTAGGTCAGTCAGATGACCCATAGTCTGTAACTCTGAAATGCAACATTAGAACTGGTATGGAATGGATAGAAATGCAGATGCCTTGATTGCAAAATAGCAACTGCCCTCTCCAGAGCCCCACTATCATGGATGTGGAGAATCCCATGGACACATGGAAATCATAGCAGGACCACGAGGAACACATGGCCAGCATAAACTCCTTTTAATAGTATTACATTTTCTATTCTTTGACTGTTCATGGAAGGTCAGGGAAACTTAATAGGTCTGCACACAGGTATTGGGTTGTGTAAGTTCACACGTTCTTCCGTTGTGACAATAAAGGTCCTTTTTGGTAATTACAGATTCTCTCTGTGCCCCTCTGATCTCTATTACTAAAGAGTAGGTCCTTGTAACATGGCGTTCTCTGTAGGGAGTTTGCAGGTCATCTGCATGGATTAATTGGTTTCCTCCAGGTGCTTCAGCTTCCTCCCACATTCCAAAGATGTACCAATTGGTAGGTTAATTGGTCATTGTAAATTGTCCAGTGATTAGGCTAAGGTTAAAAATTGGCTCCAAGGGCCTATTCCACATCGTATCTCTAACTAACTAACTAACTATCTAACTAACTAACTAACTAACTAAATAAATAAATAAATAAATAACAAACAAACAAACATCTGCTGACTAAATGCTCCTTTACTTCCAACTCCCAAAGAGAAAACAAGAATTACAGGTTGTCCCCAGGTTACAAATAATTTCTATTTTTATAGCTGTCAGTTGATTCTGTCCATACACAAAAATCACTCACTATACTAACCATACCTTCGCAAATATTGTAATGAATGGCATCAAAAGCACACCAGTTTGATTTAAAAGAAGGACTTCTGCCTCTATCCATTTCCGCCCACAGATGCTGCCTGACCTGCTGAGTTTCTCCAACAAGAAATTCTTTGCATGTGTATACAGGCCTTGAAAGTAATATATTGTTTTTATAGTGAAATATCAACCTGAGCATAACTTAAAACAGCAGTGTTTTACTAGGGAGTTGACAATGGCTCTGGAACAATATGCAAAATAGCCTCTGTCATCAGTAACAGCTTGAGAATCTTAAGTTAAAATTTCACAATGGTAACAGATATTTCAAATCATAACACTCACATACAAATGGTCTACTTTTGTTCAGATTAAAGTTACGGTTCTGCTGTGTAAATAAACAGTCTCAATCAATGCACTTCCCATCAAATGAAGCTTGACATGATATTTCATAGGAATATCCAAAAACACTTATGCATCATATCTTTGGAAATCACACCATTTTTGTCATTCTTTGACATTTTCATCTATAAAAGTGAATTCTGGGAACCATAATCACAAATTATAACATCAAACTGTATTAAACATTCTCAGTATCAAAATCTATACATTATGTCAAATAACTGCCAAGTCATTCATAACACTTCACAGAAAAAAACTGACTTCAATTCCAAATTCTTCCATTTAATAAGTCTTTTTAAAAAAACTGAAAGAAAAAAAATTTATTTTCTATAATTGGATCAATCATGATCCCACTTCTTAATCTCCCGCAACATGCCAGAAGATACCAGCAATTCTGCCATACCTCAGTATGGGATCACACGTTTTGGTTCTTTTACATTAATCTGATTCTCTTAACATACTGACAAATAAATTGGCAATTTGGTAGATGCACTGCATGCCGAACAATCCACCTTCCACCTCACAGAGTCCAAAGGTGGAGCAGGAGCATACACGCTGAGGAATCTGCTCTTGGGTTAAACCCAGTACAAAGCTGCATGTTTATACAGAGAGTGCAAATGATCAAAAGCAGCAGTCTTAAGAATGCTACTTCTGAGTTAAGGCTTGCATCACAGTTAAGCTTCTTTGTTGCACAAATGTGATCTGAAATTGGGATCAATTTAGGAAGACTACCAAAAGTCACTATTTCTGAACATAAAAATGATTACCCTTGTAACTGGTTAGTTTCTATCTTGTGCTGAATATTTTAATGCCATAACCTGTAATTAATGACCAAAATGCAACAGCAAAGTTAATAATACTCAAAAGCGAAAATGATGTCCTGGATTTTGTTCGGTTTCTACATTGCTAGCCACACACTAGCATCTTTTGTGGAAATGTGTGAATAGAAGAGCACTGAATTTGTTGACCAAAGTTTGCCTGTGATTTTCCAGCTGTGCCCCAGTAGCTTATCTAGTATATTTCATTTCAAACGTTAAGAAACACTAATATTTATCTGCTGGATTTTCCAGATAGCAAAGCTGGTGGCCCATGGAGCAGAATGTTTGCCAACTGTCAAAAGACATCTGGATGTATTTCATGGATGGGTTTTGTTCTGGCCCACTCATGCCATCTTTCGTAGCTGAGGGCCTCAGCATCAGATCTTTTATCAGCAATGTTGGAGTTCAGGGGAAACCAGATAACTGGACCCACTCACAAAAATTGAGGGCGTGATTTTCACCATGTTAAAACCATCTTTGCATTTGTGTCATACAATTCCTTTACTTAATATCCCAATGATGTATAAAGTCTGAAGATTATAAATACTGACCAAAAATATACGCTCCAATTGATCGTGGATATCCTTCATTCCAGGAAAGGCAGCGACTCCTTGAATCATTTCGACAAAAATGCAACCCACACCCCTGGAAAGGAGAACAAGTCCGTAATGAAGAGCTCATTTTAAATTACTCAAGTAGAAGTACATTGCAGAGGGGAAGACTAAATGCAACACTTTAAATAATACAACAGCTTTTAATTAAAGGCACAGTAAAACAGAAGCGGAACTAACAATTGTACCCCCTTATAGTTTACGGAATAATAAAAGCGTATCAAATTTTCAGCATTTTTTAATTGAATGTCAAGAAGAAAAATCATGATTGTAATTTATATTTAGCAGTATGCATAGAGAAAACCATTATCATAATTTGTACTTAACAGCATGTACGGGGTAAATCATTATGAAACCCCTTGAGTAGCTATATAGTACAAAAGGGATTATTAGAGTTAAAATGAGTCCTTTGTCAACAAACAAAGGAGGATCTATTGACCAAATTGCCACACATCATTTACTTTTATCTGAGAATTTTTAAATGGGAGGCAGAAAAAAATTCTTAATCAGTATTTAAAATCGGACTCCCTATTGCCCATTTCAGACATCGGTTGCTATATTTGGAATGGCTCATTTAACCTTGACATTTCAATAATATGACTAACTCCATTATGTTCCATAGCTGAGCTTGCATTTACTCCCCAAAATACAGAATCAATGGGGAATATTTGCATTCCATATTACCCTGTTGTTAATTACACCTGCTCTTACACTCTATATCTTAAAAGTTGTACTCAGTTTTTAAGCCCATATGTGTCTCCATGTGGGCTCTTAAATCTTCTCATGTGGTTGTAGGGGATGAAGTACATCATTCAAAAAGGAGGAAAAACAGGAAGATTCATTAATGAGCCACTTTTCAACATCTCTAAAAGGCTGGACAGCTGTTGTTGGGGTAATATGAATAGTTTCCTGTTTCAGTCATTAGGCATACAGTTTATGGAAAGAATGGTACTGAAACTGGATGGCAAAGTGAGTTTCTAGATAGAGTTAATAATAAATGGTGCTTAATTGCCAAATATTTTGGAAAAGGATGGATATGGATAAGTAATAAGAGGCCCAATTATTTCCCTGCTACAATCCAAGAAAATGCCTGGATCCTGGCTATAGAAATGGAATAAGAACCCTTCTAATACCAAGGATTTAATGAGCAGGTTAGAGAAGGTTTGTCCTATGAGGAAAGGCTGGAGAGGATAAGGGGAGTCTTGATTGAAATACAGGACCACTATTCAAAGTAAAAGGCCATCCATTAAAGAATTTTTAAATATATTATTCAGAAGATCAGGGCTCTTTCTCCCTAAAGGGCAGCAGAAGTAAAACCTTTGAATGTTTTTAAGGTAATCACAATGGGGATATGAAAGGTTGCTGGAAATAACTGGGAATCAGATTTGCCATTACAATCAGATTTGCAGCAATCTTATTCAATGGAAACTCTGAGGGGAAAGTGACCTGTTTCTGCTGGTTTTTTTATTATTTTATACACACACACACACAATCAGAATCAGGTTTAATATCATCAGCTTAGTAATAAAAACTATAAATTACAATAAGTATATAAAAATTAATTTACATCAGTAGTATAAAAAGCGAGGGGAAAATGCTCAGAAATTGTTCATGGGTTCATTGTCCTTGCGGAGATCTGCTGGTGGAGGGGAAAAAGCTATTCCTGAAACATTGAATTTTCAGGATCCTGTACATCCTCCCTGATGGAAACAATGAGAAGAGAGCATGTCCTGGGTGATGGGCATCCTTAATGATGGACACTGTCTTTTTAAGGAATTGCCTTTTTGAAGGTGTTCTCAATGCTGGGGAAGACTAGTGCCCATGATGGAGCTGGCTGAGTTTACAACTTTCTGCAGTTTTTTCAGATCCTGTGCAGATCCTCCATACCCAATGCTGATACAACCAGTTAGAATGCTCTTCATGGTACATCTGTAGAAACTTGCAAATGTCTTAGGTGACACACCAATTCTCCTCAAACTCCTAATAAAATATAGCCGCTGCCATGCCTTCTTTGTAACTGCATCAGTATATTGGGCCCAGGACAGATCCTTAGAGATGCTGACACCCTGGAACTTGAAACGGCTCACCCCTTCTACTTTTGATCCCTCGTTGAGAACTGGTATGTATTCCCTTGACTTAACCTTCCTGGAGTCCACAGTCAATTCCTTGGTCTTACTGATGTTGAACACAAGGGCTTTGCTGTGACACCACTCAAACAGCTGATCTACATTGCATCTGTACGCCTCTTCACCATCATCTGCAATTCTGCTAGCAATAGCTGCGTCACTGACAAATTTATAGATGGTGTTTGAGTTGTGCCTGGCTGCATATTCATGGGTGCGGGGAGAGTTAAGCAGTGGGCTAAGCATACACCCTCAAGGTGCACCAGTATTGACCGCCAGAGGAGAAGTTATCTCCGATCCACACAGACGGGTCTCCCGGTGAGGAAGTCAAGGATCCAGTTGCAGAAGGAGGTTCACCTTTTGGAGCTTGTTGATTAGAACTGAGAATATGATTTTGTTGAAAGCTGAGCTTTAATTAATAAACAGCGGTCAGATGTAGGTATTAATATTGTCCAGGTGATCCAAGGCTGAGTGGAGAGCCAGTGAGATTGCATCCACTGTAGACCTACTGTGCCGATAGGCAGATTGCAGCAGGTCCACATCCTTGCTTAGGCGGGAGTTGGTTCTAGACATGACCAACCTCTCAAAGCATTTCCGCACAGTAGATGTCAGTGTCACCGGGTGATAGTCACTGAGGCAGCTCACCTTGCTCATCTTGGGTACCAGTATGACTGGCGCTCTTTTAAGCAGATGGGAACCTCTGAATGCAGAAGTGAGAGATAGAAAATGTCCCTGATCATTCCCGCCAGTTGGTTGGCACAGGTTTTCAGAGCCCTACTAGGTACACCATCAGGGCCTAAGACCTTGTGAGTATTCACCCTCTCGAAAGATGTCCTGATGCCAGCCTCCGACACAGAGATCACAGGTCAACAGATGCTGCATAGATGTAGTTTTATTCTCCTTTTCAAACTGAGCATAAAAGACATTCATGTCATCTGGGAGTGAAGCATCACAGCCATTCATGATGTTAGATTTTACTTTGTAGCAAGTAATAGCCTGCAAACCTTGCCAGAGCTAATATGCATCCAACTCCAACTCTAACTTCAATTGGAATTGTTTTCTCACCCTTAAAAATAGACTTGGGTAGGTCATACCAATGATATGGGCCTTTTGACTCAAACTCAACAATTGATTCACAAAATTAAAATAGGTTACCCTCCTTTGGGTCTTGAATCAAATTGGACCAACGCAGAATTTCAAAAGCATTTTTTCCCCCTTCATATGCAAGACACGCAATGGAAAGAGTTTGGTCAAACCTGCTGCTGACATTAGCCAACTCACATTCCAGGATACACTGTCTAATGTCGTGTGCTGTAAACTCTGCTTCTGTGAACAATTTTTTCAGCAGCCAAATTTTTGGGTATTATGTCAGAATTTACTTATTTTCATGGTAACATGCATGTGAAATTGATACGGGTTGAGTACCCCTTATCTGAAAAGCTTGAGGCTGGAAGTGTTTTGGATTTTGGATTTTTTGGGGTTTTGGAATATACAATGAGATAGCTTGGGATCACCATCATTTCTGACTCTGAATTTATGTGCAACCGGTAAGTAGTCATCATCTTATACTTGTTCATCACACATATGTACTTAACAGTAAAAATTATTACATACCATTAATATAAAGAAAATATAATGTGTGCAGGGTAACAAAAGCAGCACAGCAGTATCGAGAATACCTGAATCAGCTGTTGAACAATAACAAACAATGGCAGCTTTCGGTCTCCACCTACAATGCTCTGTTTTGATTAAAAGGTTAAAGTACACTGTATTTGCATTATACTTTTTTTATATAAGGTATATAAAAAATCAGCATTGTAGACTTGTTCTGATTTTAGATTTTCATCAGCAATGATTTAAAATTTTATGCTGTTATGTAAGGTATAAAAAAGTCAGCATTGCAGATTTGTTCTGGTGCTAGATTTTTGTGATCAGCAGACACTTTAAAAATTTAATGCTGCGTCTTTACTTAAATTTCAACAACCAGCCTGCTGAATATTCACAATTACCTTCAATTCTCAGTTCATTGTGATAGATCGTTGTTTGTTTCATGGTTTGCATACTGTTAAGCGGCATATGTTCACTCCAACGCTGATGATACATGATCAAAATCTTCATTTTTTTCCGCTTTATGCAGTGTTTTTCCATTTTTCATTAATGTCTGTTCATTACATATGTGAGGTTAATTCTAAGAACTGTCTGTGGTGTGCAGAGATGTGCACATCATCTGGAAACCTCCCCAGTGTCTTGTGGAATTCTCCATTTGTGACATCATGACAAAACTAAAAAAAAAATCAGATTTTGGAGCTTCTAGGATTTCGGAATTTCAGATAAGGGGTACTCAACCTGTATCATCATTCTGACAACAATCTTAATTTAATCATATTTAATTGATTGACATTCAGTTCAATGTCATTTTTGTTCATGTTTCTGCATAAAGAATATTACAATGACACCTGGCAGGAATAGCCTACACCAGGGGTCCCCTACCTTCTTTGCACCGCAGACTGGTTACTGACAATACTCTTGTGGACCAGCCAACCGGGGGAGTGTTCAAGTAAGGTTAAACTCACCTCAACATGTCTTTTACAGCAAACAACAGGAATTCTGCAGATGCTGGAAATTCAAGCAACATACATCAAAGTTGCTGGTGAACGCAGCAGGCCAGGCAGCATCTATAGGAAGAGGCGCAGTCGACGTTTCAGGCCGAGACCCTTCGTCAGGACTAACTGAAGGAAGAGTGAGTAAGGGATTTGAAAGCTGGAGGGGGAGGGGGAGATGCAAAATGATAGGAGAAGACAGGAGGGGGAGGGATGGAGCCGAGAGCTGGACAGATGATAGGCAGAAGGGGATACGAGAGGATCATGGGACAGGAGGTCCGGGAAGAAAGACAGGGGGGGGGGTGACCCAGAGGATGGGCAAGAGGTATATTCAGAGGGACAGAGGGAGAAAAAGGAGAGTGAGAGAAAGAATGTGTGCATAAAAAAGAGTAACAGATGGGGTACGAGGGGGAGGTGGGGCCTAGCGGAAGTTAGAGAAGTCAATGTTCATGCCATCAGGTTGGAGGCTACCCATACGGAATATAAGGTGTTGTTCCTCCAACCTGAGTGTGGCTTCATCTTTACAGTAGAGGAGGCCGTGGATAGACATGTCAGAATGGGAATGGGATGTGGAATTAAAATGTGTGGCCACTGGGAGATCCTGTTTTCTCTGGCGGACAGAGCGTAGATGTTCAGCAAAGCGGTCTACCACCATTCAGGGCCCCAAACAGTCCTTCCAGGTGAGGCATCACTTCACCTGTGAGTCGACTGGGGTGATATACTGCGTCCGGTGCTCCCGATGTGGCCTTTTATATATTGGTGAGACCCGACGCAGACTGGGAGACCGCTTTGCTGAACATCTACGCTCTGTCCGCCAGAGAAAGCAGGATCTCCCAGTGGCCACACATTTTAATTCCACATCCCATTCCCATTCTGACATGTCTATCCACGGCCTCCTCTACTGTAAAGATGAAGCCACACTCAGGTTGGAGGAACAACACCTTATATTCCGTATGGGTAGCCTCCAACCTGATGGCATGAACATTGACTTCTCTAACTTCCGCTAGGCCCCACCTCCCCCTCGTACCCCATCTGTTACTCTTTTTTATGCACACATTCTTTCTCTCACTCTCCTTTTTCTCCCTCTGTCCCTCTGAATATACCTCTTGCCCATCCTCTGGGTCACCCCCCCCCGTCGTTCTTCCCGGACCGCCTGTCCCATGATCCTCTCGTATCCCCTTCTGCCTATCACCTGTCCAGCTCTCGGCTCCATCCCTCCCCCTCCTGTCTTCTCCTATCATTTTGCATCTCCCCCTCCCCCTCCAGCTTTCAAATCCCTTACTCACTCTTCCTTCAGTTAGTCCTGACGAAGGGTCTCGGCCTGAAACGTCGACTGCGCCTCTTCCTATAGATGCTGCCTGGCCTGCTGCGTTCACCAGCAACTTTGATGTATGTTGTCTTTTACAGTTAGGGTTGCCAACTTTCTCACTCCCAAATAAGGGACAAGAGTAGTCAAATCCCGGGACACTTTACCCCAAAAAGACTACCATGACCTCGAAGCCTTGCGCAGGCACCTGTGTGCACATGCGTGGCATGCACATGCGCGTACGTGCCGATTGTTTTCCACAAATCGTTTTTGCCTTCATATTCCCGACTATACTGTACATACATTATTTCTACTTTATATAGGCTGTGTATTTATCATATCATTCCTGCTTTTACTATATGTTAGTGTTATTCTCGGTTTTATGTGTTATTTGGTATGATTTGTTAGGTTGCTTTTTGGATCTGGGAACGCTCAAAAATTTTTCCCATATAAATTAATGGTAATTGCTTCTTCGCTTTATGCCATTTCGGCACGAAAGGTTTCATAGGAACTCTCTACCTTAGCGGGGGAAATACGGAAGAAGGGCGGTCCCGTATGGGACAAACCAATTTAGTCCAATATACGGGATGTCCCAGCCTGCGGGTCAGGGAATGAGGAAAGGTGCAGCTGACAGGGAATGAGGAAAGGTGCAGCTGACTCATATCGTTTCCTCACGGCCTGGTACCGGTCTGCGGCCCAGTGGTTGGGGCTGCTGGCCTACACAAAGTACATGAATTCATCTGTTACAAAGTAAAGAGCCACACATTGCACAAAAAGATAATCATCTTAACCAGTTAAGAAAGAATTCCAAAATCCACAGCCATGACATCATTCAATTTATTTTTTGCTGCCTAACTTGTCTCGCAGTACAAATTGTCAAAAGAAGAAACAATTAAAAACTCCATTATAATTTGTCCTAGTTGTCCAAAAGTATCCAATAGCTTTGAGAATATTTCAGCAGAATCAAGCACAGTAAACTCTGTTTTTGAACGGCATAAGACACAATTTTTTTAAACTTGCGACTTCACTACCAGCGCACAGGTCACCCAATGTTCGATTCTGCCTCACAAAGCTGGCTTACATGCTGTATGGTAAATTTCACAAAGCAGGAGCTGTAATTATAGCAAAATAAGTAAGACAAATTTCCAACAATACCACAAATAATTTTCAAGTTTGTGGGGATATCAGATGGATCTAATCAGTATTTTTATTAAATAAGATCTCTGGCAATTAGCTTGTGTTGATGCCAATAAGTGGGATAAATATGTTATCCAGGAATGTGTTACAGAAAGTAAACTGGTTGATCGAGGTGAAATGAAATGAACTGTTATGAGTTTTAACACTTACTTCACTAGCCTTAACCTAAATTGATCTAGAGATGAGACCAGTGAAAGAGAAATTTTGGGATATCAGGACCATCATGGCTGTGCAAATAAGAAATTAAAAAGCACAGTCTAATGCTGAAATATTCATTTAACACCAATTTACACAAGGATCTAAGACAGGGGTTTGCCTAGCAGATATGGTATTTGCCTTAGATCAACACTTTCCTGCATTTTTTTGCAGCAGGTGGAGAAAGTTAATGTCTGGCATAATAATCAAATTACTTCAGGAACTCGGTGGGTCAGGCAGTATCTGTGAAGGCAGAAGAATGACTGGGTCGCGCCTCTAATGTTCTTAGCCCAAAACAATGACCATCCCTCTGTCTCCGCATATATTGCCTGACCCACTGAATTCCTCCAGTGGTGTTTTTTTTTGCCTCAGAACTGCAGGAAGACCAGCAGTCTTTTGTGTCTTTAAGTTAACGTCTGGGCTCAGGAGAGGAAATGGGTTAATAACAGAACAATAATGCAGCAAGCTGAAAGCATGGGAATGTTCAATGCACTGGATATTCTCGAGCTCAGCACAAATGCAAGCTGCTTGACAGATCACACGCACACACATCAACTAAAATAATAACAAACATTATAGAAAAAAAGAGGCCGGCTGTACAGCAGGAGAATGGCAGTTTTTAACAAACAAATTTGACAAAATAGTAAGAAATATGTCAGTGCATTTACATTGAAAATGGCTAGCAGGCAGTCTTCAGATCGCATGCCTAATATATAACATTTATACATTAATCTTCTAACATATTATACCAGCTGTTAGAGAAAAATCACAATATTTTGCTTTGCAACACACCTAGGTATTTCAACTTGACATTTTACCTGTATCCTTTACTTCCAACCACAAAGGGCAGGATGCTACAGATTGTAGGTATTTTTTGGAAAGCGTCACAATATACCAAACAATAGCTAACTGTAACAAGGGAGTAAATGACAATGTATCTGCACTCTTCTACCTATTCACGCACTTCTATTTCAAAGCCAGTTTTCTGCAAATGTAACGGTCTAATTGATTGATACGCACATCGTTAGCTAAGGAACATTAATCTTTAGTTACTGTCTCAATTCTCTGAAGCATCCACTGGAGTACAAAAATAACCTCTAGCCATATTTTAGTGGTGTCCCACCATTTCCCTGCAGTCACTAATTGCAGTTTTGAGCAGCTGGTGAAATGTACCGGGGTTCCAGCCACGAGCACTCTTTCACAGCATCCATCATACCTGCAGGAAATCATTCAAGTCTCCTCTCAGACATAAACTGTTCATTTCAGATGACTAACTACCAAACTGCTACTTGTACTGTAATTAAGAAAGTCAATTGTGAAATTCCTCACTCTACAGAATAGAACAAAATATTTAAAGCCACCGTAAACTGTAAACATACACTCAGTGGCCACTTTATTAGGTACAGCGATACACCTGCTCGTTAATGCAAATATTTAATTAGCCAAGTACGCGGCAGCAGCTCAATGCTTAAAAGCATGCAGACATGGCCGAGAGGTTCTGTTGTTGTTCAACCCAAACATCAGAATGGGGAAGTAATACGACCTAAGTGACTTTGACCATGGAATGATTGTTGCTGCCAAATGGGTGGTTTGAGTAACTCAGAAGCTGCTAATCTCCTGGATTTTCATGCACAGTAGTCTCTAGAGTTTACAGAGAATGATGTGAAAAGAAAAAAACATCCCATGAACAGCAGTTCTGTGGGAAAAAACACCTTGTTAGTGAGAGAGGTCAGCGGAGAATGGCCAGAATATTTCAAGCTGACAGGAAGGTGACAGTAACTCAAATAACTATGTGTTACAACAGTAATACGCAGAAGAGCATTTCTGAACGCACAACACTTTGAATCTTGAGGTGGATGGGCAAGAGCAGCAGTAGACCACACTGGGTTCCACTCTTGTACCTAATGAGGCAGCCAGTGAGTGTATGTTTACTGGTGGAACAATAAATATATGTTTAATGGTTAAACTTTTGGCAATATTGTAACTTGTATGTTTTAGCAGACTATATTATAATGACAAGGCCAACAATTATGATTGGTAATAATAGAAAAATTTTTCTTTTCAGTGTTCTGTCTGTAATATGTTAAAAACTGTCTTATTGTTTCAACAATTATAATCTTTGTGAGCCATTTCATGTACAAATATACACTGACATCATGACAATTTTAACATTAACCCGCAAAGGCAAAAAGCAGAAGTAATAACCCAAATCCTATCAGGGAACTTAATGTAAAGGAAGCCTCAGGAGGTAGTAATCATAACATGATTGAATTCATGCTGCAATTTGAGAGGGAGAAGCTTAACTCACATGTATCAGTATCGCAATGGAATAAAGGGAATTACCGAGGCATGAGAGAAGAGCTTGCCCAGGTGGATTGGAGGAGGATACTAGTGGGGATGACATCAGAGCAGAGGTGCCTGAAGTTTCTGGGAATATTTCACATTGCACTGGTTAGATATGTCCCACAGAAGACACAGAAGAAGTTGTTCTCAAGTGGCGGGGTAGGCATCCATGGCTGATAAGGGAAGTTAAGGACTGCCTAAAAGCCAAGGAAAGGGCATATAAGGTAGCAAAAGTGAGTGGGATGATTAGGAAGCTTTTAAAATCCTTCAAATGGCAACCAAGAAAGCTATAAGAAGGGAAAAGATGAAATATGAGCGCAAACTAGCCAATAATATGAAGCGGAATACTAAAAGATTTTTTTTCAGTTATATAAAGAGTAAAAGGGAGGTGAGAGCTGATATTGGACTACTGGAAAATGATGCCGGTGAGGTAGTAATGGGGGACAAAGAAATGGCAGATGAGCTTAATGGGTACTTTGCATTAGCCTTCATAGTGGAAGACACCAGCAGTGTGTCAGAGGTCTGAGTGTTAGGGAGCAGCAGTAAGTGCCATTGCTATTATAAAGGAAAATGTGCTAGGCAAACTCAAAGGTCTTAAGATGGATAGGTCACATGGACCAGATAGACTACATCCAAGAGCTCTGAGAAAGTTTGCTGAAGAGATTACAGATGCATTGTTCATGATCTTTCAAGAATCACTTGATTCTGGCATAGTCCCTGAGGACTGGAAGATTACAAATGTCACTCCACTCTTTAAGAAGGGAAGAAGACGAAAGAGAGGAAATTATAGGCCACTTAGCCTAACCTCAGTGGCTGAGAATGTGCTACAGCCTATTATTAAGGATGAGGTTTCAGGGTACTTGGAGACCAATGATAAAGTAAGTCGAAGTCAGCACGGTTTCTGTAAAGGGAAATCTTGCCTGACAAATCTATTAGAGTTCTTCAAGGAAGTAACAAGCAGAGTGGACAAGGGAGAGGTAGTGGATGTCACTTACTTGGATTTTCAGAAGGCATTTGATAAGGTGCTACAGATGAGGCTGCTTAACAAGATAAAATCCAATGGTGTTACATGAAAGATACTAGCACGGATAGAGGAATGGCTGACAGGCAGGATGCAGCAAGTGTGAATAAATGGGACTTTTTCTGGTTGGCTACCAGTGACAATTGGTGTTTCTCAGGATTGGGACTGCTACTTTTCACATTGTTTGTCAATGATTTGGATAATGGAATTGATGGCTTTGTGGCAAAGTTTGCAGATGATTTGAAGATAGGTGGAGGGATAGGTAGTACTGAGGAAGCAATGTGATTGCGGCAAGACCAACAAATCGGAAGAATGGGCAAAAAAGTGGCAGATGAAATACAGTGTTGGGAAATGTATGATAATGCATTTTGGTAAAAGGAACAATAGTACTACCTAGATGGGGAAAAGATTCAAACACCTGAGGTGCACAGGGTCTTGGCAGTCTTTGTGCAAGGCTCCCAGAAGATTAGTTTACAGTTTGAGTCTGTGGTAAAGACGGCAAATGTAATGTTGGCATTTATTTCAAGGGGAGTAGAAAATAAAAGCAAGGAGATAATGGTGCGCCTTCATAAGACATTAGTCATGCCACGGAGTATTGTCAACAGTTTTGGGCCCCATATCTCAGAAAGGATGCATTGTCATTGCAGAGAGTCCAGAGGAGGTTCAGAAGGACAACGCATGAAGGGGTTAACATATGAGGAGCATTTGGCAGCTTTAGGACTATATTTACTGGAATTTAGAAGAATGCGGGGGGGGGGGATCTCATCGAAACCAGCTGAATGTTGAAAAGACTAGATACTTATGGTGAGGGTATCCAGAACTCGAGGGCACAGCCTCAAAATTGAGGGGCGATCTTTTAGAGCAGAGGTAAGGAGGAATTTTTTTTAGCCAGAGAGTAGTGAATCTGTGGAATGCTCTGCCTCAGACTGCGGTGGAGGCCAAGTCCGTGGGTATACCTGAAATTAATCATTTCCTGAATGGCCAGGGAATCAAAGGATATGGCGAGAAGGCAGGTGTATGGGGTTGAGTGGGATCCGGGATCAGCCATGATGGAATGGTGGAATGGTGGAGCAGACTCAATGAGCTGAATGGCCTAATTCTGCTCCTGAGTCTCGTGGTCTAAGTAAAAGTAGCTGAAAAAAATCACTTGACCAGACAATTGCACCTACCACATGTCAAGGCAAGTAGAATATTCTGTGGAGCCCAACAGGACGTCTGGGGGCCTGTACCATAGTGTAACTACCTCATTGGAGTATGTGTGGCTGGGTACCGACTTGGCTCGGGCAAGTCCTGAAAATAAAAAGGAAGATTAGATGTTAGAACAGTGAAAGTTATTCTCAATCAAAAAGTGTAGTTTTTCTTAACACTTAAGAATTAAACTTGGTAATGCTTCTGAAAAAGAACTAGTTAATCTTTAGACCCTATAACAGTTCTTGCAGTGTAAGCATATTACAGGAATTCAATTAATAAAACATTTGTCTAAAAATAAATATTTCCTGAAAGTTTAATAAATCATTTTTTGTGATTGACAGTTTTGTCCAAAATGAAAGTAATGTTTTCCAGCAGCACCGATGAAAAATAGATGTGTCAGAAACTCAGCATTCAGATTGTATTGGCACTCAAATCCGAGAGCATAGTTGTCACGGTTTCTAGACTACGTAATTACAATGCATTAACTAAAAGATATTATTGCTCATATTCACATCAATGATCAACAAAATATCCATTAGGAATAATGAGATGGAGCATCAATAACATAACTTATAAAATATTCCATAGCAGTCACAAGGCACAAAGAAAATTCTGCTCAGAGTCCATTCATGACAGAAGCTCACTGGACTAATGGGACTTTATAAATTACATGCAAATTGATGGAATCAATCCACATAAATATTAAACTATACATTGCTATTACATATCCCCTTGAATTTTGGAAATCTTGGAAAGAGGTTATATATAACTATGTCAATCCCAGACTATGTATCCCAAAGTATGTATGTGTTACCATATACTATCAAAGGATTATTTTCTTGCACGCATTTAAATAAAATTTAAATAAAAATAAAAAAAACAATAGAATTTACAAACAAATATTATAAACAAAGACTAACAAGCAACCAATGTACAAAAGAAGACAAACTATGCAAATAAACTAATAACACTGAGAACACAAGTTGTAATGAACTCTTGGAAGTTATTCTGTAGGTCGTAGAATCAGTTCAGAGTAGTGGTGATTGAAATTATCCAGGTGTCTGATGGTTGTAAGATAATAACTTTTCCTAAACCTGGTGGTATGGGGTCTAATGTTTCTATACCACCTGTCTGGTGGTAGTAGCAAGGGGACATGGCTGAGATGTTGTGATCGTTGATGGTGGATACTGCTTTCTGAAATGCATTCAACAGGTGGGAGGCTTTTCTCTGTGATGGACTGGGCTGTATCCATCCACCACTTTAGGTACACTTTTCCATTCCTGGGCATTGGTGGTTCCGAACCAGGCTGTGATGCAAGCAGTCAAGATACTCTTCACTTTGCATCTATAGAAGTTTTTGGTGACTTGGCAAATCTGCACAAAATTCTAAAAAAGTAGAGGCTCTGCTGTGCCTTCTTTGTGGCGACACTTACATGCTGTTCCCAGGCCAGATCTTCTGATATGCTCACACCAAGAAATTTAAAGCTACGGACCTCTCCACCTCTGTTTTCTTAATAAGGACTGATCCATGGAACTCCCCCTTTTTCCTCCTGAAGTCAATAATCAGCTCTTTGATTTTGCTGACACTGAGTGAGGGGTTGTTGTTGTGGCTCCACTAAACCAAATTTTCCTCCTACATGCCAATTTGTCACCTCCTTTGTTTCAACCACCAACAACGGTGTCTTCAGCAAACTTAAATATGACATTGGAGCTGTATCTAGCCACACAATCTATGTACAGAGTGAGTAGAGCAGGGGGCTAAGCATACAGCCTGGTGCTGCACCTGTGCTGACGGTGATTGTGGAGAAGATGCTGTTGTCAATCCACACTAACCAGGGTCTGCCAGTAAGGAAATAAAGAATTCAGTTGCACGGGGATGTACCTAGGCCCAGGACTTTGAACTTAGTGATGAGTTTCGTTTTGAATGCTGATACTCATGAAGACATCTGGCATTTCTGCACCAAGTCAACAGCATTGAACTTCCTATGCTGAGGGAATTATTATTCAGATGGAAGTGATTTCAATGAGGATTCCAGCTAGCAATTTAAAAGGTAAAAGAAAAAAAAAGCAATCTGTCTTTGTTATTTTGCTTTAGTTCATATTTTCAATTGTTTTGCAATTTCATCATTTTTAATTTTTCTATTACTTACTTCAATTTATTGTGGCTTCTAAAAGACCATGAATGTAAAAGATTTGATAAAAGCACATTAATGAGGTACAACTTTGACAAAAGGCATTCAGTCAGATTTGCTTCTGCCTGGGACGGTCACACTATGACATCCTAAGCCCAGCCACAGGCCACAGTGCAGTGCTGGATATTAAAGGCGAGAGCACCCTGCACTTTTTACATCTGCCCTAAGCATATGGAATATGATGGAAAATTTGGTCATAATATTCACAGCAGAAGTAGATTTTTGGATATTATAAGAATTGAAAGTTATGGGATTAGTATAGAAAGTGACAATGAGGTAAAAGAACAGCTATAATCTTACTGAATATGAAGCAGGAACACATAAATTAACCTGCTCCACTCCTGACAGTTCATACGTATTTTGTCTATGGGCAGGTTTCTAGACAGCTGGCATAGTCTTGCACAATCGAATATTTCAGAGTATATATACTCCCTTTCACAAAAGCATTAATAAGTATTTTAAAGAATTTAAACCCATTAGCAAGTTACCTACACTACCCGCCAGAATACATTTCAATGTATTCACAACTACTACGCAGGTATATCAAAACATAATTATGAAATAATTTAGCAAGGTTTATCACTTTAGCTCTAATTTTACTTGGAGGACTACAACACGAGTATGCTAATAAATCATTAGAAAAACTGCATAACACTTACAAAGGAGAAGTAAGGCAATATAACTAGAGAGAAATCATAGCTCTAGATTTTCGTCTATCCTGTCATTGCTCAGACACTTCAATGCTCCCCCCACCAAACTTAAACTAGGTAGGATTCATAACACTGACTGTGTTTGTCACGAGACTCTAGAAAAACAATTGGCAAGGTTCCAGCAGGGTCTCACACAAGGGAACGTAGTCACTGACTGGCCAAAACAAATCCTGTCTGCAAAACTGCTGAGGAAAACTTTCAAGTGACAGTAAAGCCATGCCTTATCGTTACCACTGTCAAAGTCAACAAGCCCTTCCAATTGTTCCAAAACTGCTTGATATAAGGAACACTCCAAAGCATTCAAACACAAAACATTCTTAATAAATTATTATAATTGTCTAAAATTAAAATATAAAAAGGTTAACTAAAAATGCCACACATGCAAATATTTCAGAAAGAAGCAACCTATTGAAAATGAAACTATAAACATGCTGGAAAGATTCAGCAAATCAGACAGCTCCTATGGAAGGAACATTTCAGGCGGAAAACCCCTTGTTGGTTCTAATGGTCTTTGACCTGAAACACCAGCTCTGATTCTCTTCAAAAGTTCAAAGTAAATTTATTATCAGAGTACATATATGTCACCATATACAACCCTGAGATTCATTTTCTTACGGGGATCCACAGTAAATGCAAAGAAACACAATAGAGTCAATGAAAGGTCGCACATAAAGATGAACAAACAGCCAATGTGCAAAAAACAAAGTGCAAATACAAAAAAGAAAAATAAAGATAAAAATATAAATAATCAACAAATATTGAGAGCATAAGATGAGGTACCCTTGAGTTGTGGGAACAGTTCAGTGAGTCATGCTGAGTGAAGTTAACCCCTCGGGTTCAAGAACAGAATGCTTGAGGGGTAACAACTGTCCCTGAACCTGATGGTGTGAGTCCGGGGGCCCCTGTACCTGCTTCCAGATGGCAGCAGGGAGAAGAGAGCATGACCTGGTTGGCATGAGTGGACGCTGCTTTCCTGCAATAATGCACCATGTAAATGTGCTCAGTGGTGAGGACAGATTTACCCACGATGGACTGGGCTGTATCTACTACATTTTGTAGGATTTTCCATTCAAGAGCATTGGTGCTTCCGTACCAGGCTGTGATGCAACCAGTCAATATATTCTCCACTGTACATATATAGAAATTTATCAAAGTTTTAGATATAATTCCAAATCTTCACAAACTTCTAAGGAAGTAGAGGCACTGCCATGCCTTCCACGTAGTGGCACATACAGTGTGTGCTGGACCCAGCACAGATCCTCTGAAATGATAACACTGAGGAATTTAAAGTTGCTGAGCCTCTCCACTTCTGATCCCCCAATGAGGACTGGCTCAGGAATCTCTGGTTTCCTCCTCCTGTAGTTAGTAATCAGCTCCTTGGTCTTGCTGAGGTTGAGTGAGAGGTTGTTGATGTGGTACCACCCAGGCAGATTTTCAGACTCCCTCCTATGCACTGATTAGTCTCCACCTTTGATTCAGCTAATGGCAGTGGTGTTGTCGGCAATCTTAAGTACGACAATGGAGCTGTGCTTAGCCTCACCGTCATAAGTATAAAGCAAGTAGAGCAGAAGGCTGAGCACACAGCTTTGTAGTGCAAGTGTGCTGATGGTAATAGTGGAGGAGATGTTGTTGCCAATCCATACTGAGTGGGCTCTGCAAGGGAGGAATTCAAGGATCTAGATGCACAAGGAGGTTTTCAGGCCTAGGTCTAATTGTGGTGGTAGGCAAATTGGAGATCCAAGTTGCTTCTCAGGCAGGAGATGGAATGTTTGATCACCAAGTTTTCAAAGCACTTCATCACAGTAGACGTAAGAGCTACTGGACAATGGTCATTGACACAAGTTACCACGTTCCTCTGAGGCACTACCTGAAGCAGGTACGTACCTCAGACTGCCGAGAGGTTAAAGATCTCAGTTGGTTGATCAGCACAAGTCTTTAGTAATCCGGCCAGGTACCTCTTTCGGGCTGGATACTTTCTGGGGGTTCACCCTCCTGAAGGGTATTTTCAAGTCAGCCTCAGAGACTGAAATGATAGGGTCATCAGGGGCAATATTCCCTCAACTTTCAACAATCAACAGACTTTAATGAGATCGCCTCTCATTCTTCTAAATTCCAGAGAGTACAGGCCCAGAGACATCAGATGCTTGTGAAATGATAAACCTTTGGTTACCAGAATCATTTTCATGCACCCTCTCAAATGTCAACACATCCTTTCGTAGATAAGGGGTCCAAAACACTAACAATATTCCAAGTGAGGCCTCAACAGTCTCTTATGAAGCCTCAGCATTACATCCTTGTTTTTATATTCTAGTCCTCTCAAAATTAGTGTTAACATTGTATTAGCTTTCCTCACTACCAGTTCAACCTACAAGTTAACTTTTAGGGAATCCAGCACTTGGACACCCAAGTCCGTTTGCACTTCAGACTTTTGAATTTTCTTCCTGTTTAGAAAATAGTCTATGCTTTTATTCCTTCTACCAAAGTGCATAACCATGCACTTCCCGACACTATATTCCATTTGCCACTTATTTGCCCATTCTTCAAGTCATTCTGGAGCCTCCCTGGTTCATCGAAATTACTTACCTCTCCACTTATCTTCATATCATCCACAAACTTAGCCCAAAGCCATCAATTTCATCACGCAAATCATTGACATACAACATAAAAAAAGGTCCCAACACTGACCCATGTGGAACACCACTAGTCACCATCAGAAAAGACTCCCTTTATTCCCACTCTTTGCCTCCTGCCGATCAGACAATGCTTTATCCATGCTTGTATCTATCCTGTAAATCCATGGGTTCTTAGCTTGTTAAGCAGCCTTATGCGTAGCACCTTGTCAATGACACTCTGAAAATACAAGTACACAACATCAAGCAATTTTCCTTTGTCTATATTGCCTGTTATTTCCTCAAAAATTTTCAACAGATTTGTCAGGCAAGATTTTCGCTAAAGGAAACCACAATGACTTTGGCTTATTTTATCATCTGCCTCCAAGTACTCAAAAAACATTATCCTTAATAATGGACTCCAACATCTTTCCAACCACTGATGTCAGGCTAACTGGCCTATAATTTCCTTTCTTCTGCTTCTGTCCCTTCTTAAAAAGTGGAGTGACATTCGCAAATTTCCAGTCCTCCAGAAACATTCCAGAATCTAGAGTTTCCAGAAAGATCATTACTAATGCCTCCACAAACTCTTCGGTTTCCTCTCTCAGAATCCACCTAGTCCAGGTAACTTATGTACCTTCAGACCTTTCAGCTTCACAAGTACCTTATACCTAGTAATAACAACTGCACTCATACCTGCCCTCTGACACTCTTGAACTTCCAGCATACTGTTACTGTCTTCCACAGAGAAGACTGACACAAAATAATTATTCAGTTTTCCACCATTACTAACACTCCAGTGTCATTTTCCAGCAGTTTGATATTTACCCTCGCCTCTCTTTTACTCTTTCTACATCTGGGAAAAACCTTAGGTATCCTTTTTGACATTATTGGCTAGCACACCTTCATATTTCATCTTTTCCCTCCTTATGGCTCTTTAGTTAGAACCATAGAACCACAGAACACTACAGCACAGAAAACAGGCCATTCGGCCCTTCTAGACTGTGCCAAAACATTATTCCGCTAGTCCCATTGACCTGCATCCAGTCCATAACCCTCCAGTCCTCTCCCATCCATGTACCTATCCAATTTATTCTTAAAACTTAAGAGTGAGCCCGCATTTACCACGTCAGATGGCAGCTTGTTCCACACTCCCAGCACTCTGAGTGAAGAAGTTCCCCCTAATGTTCCCCTTAAACCTTTCCCCTTTCACCCTAAAGCCATGTCCTCTTTTTGTTGCCTTCTATTGGTTGTTAAAAGCTTCCCAGTACTCAAACTTCCCACTGATTTTTGCTCTATTATATGCCCTCTTTTCTACTTTACTGTTGGCTTTGACTTCCCTTGTCAGCCATGGTTGTGTTATCTTGCTTTTAAAATACTTCCTCGTGACGTATCTATCCTATGCCTTCCAAATTACTCCCAAATACTATAGCCATTGCTGCTTTGTCATCATACCTGCTCATGTCTTCTTTCAATCAACTTTGGCCAGCTCCTCTCCCATGCCTTGATTATGACCTTTACTCCACTGACTTTAGCTTCACTCTCTCAAATTGAAGGGTGAATCTTATCATATTATAATCACTGCCTCCCAAGGGTTTCTTTACCTTAAGCTCGCTACTCAAATCTGATTCATTCCACAACACCCAATCCAGAATAGCTGATCCACGAGTGGACTCAAACACAAGCTGCTCCAAAAAGCCATCTTGTAGGCATTCCACAAATTTTCTCTTGGGAAACAAAATCAGCACCAATTTAATTTTCCCAATTTACCTGCATATTGAAGTACCCCATGTCTATCATAACATTGCCCTTTTGATACATTTTCTATCTTCAGTTTTAATTTGTAGCCCACATCCTGGCTTCTGTTCGGAGGCCAGTAATTAGTGCCGTGATACGTATTATGATCAGTATTATTAAAGATCCCACCCATCCATCCATCCATCATCCCCTCTGACTTTCTACCATCAGGCAGGAGACTGGTTAATCTGTTCCGTACTTTACAATATTTAATATTAATGCACTTTATTTTGTTAATCATGTGTGACTCATCTGTAGATTTTATCCTTACCTTCATAAGTTATCATGTGTTATGTGTATTACTGTGCTTTACACTCTGGTTTGAGGAAATGTCATCTCATTTCTATACACATTATATGGTTATATACATTGAATACATGTTAAATGACAAACTTGACTTGACCACTGTAAAGTATGATAGAGGTAACATCATGCTATGGGGATGCTTTACAGCAGCAGGGACTGGAAATCTGGTCAGTATTGGTGGGAAGATGAATATTGTTAAATAGAGAGAGACCCTAGATAATAACCTGCTAGCCTCTGCCAGAAAGCTTAAACTGGGGAGGAAGTTCATCTTTCAGCACACTGTCAGAGCAACAATGGAGTGGCTTCATATGAAGAAAGCTGATGTCAGAGTCCTAACCTTAATCCAATTGAACATCTCTGGCAAGATCTCAAGGCTGCTCCCAAATAACCTGAACAATTTTGCATGGAGGAATGGGCAAACCTTGATCCATCACATTGTGAAATGCTGATAGAGACTTATCCAAAAAGATCACTGGCTGTAATAACTGTGAGAGGTGGTACAGCTAAGTACTAAGCAAAGACGGGTGGATACTTTCGAACAGCTGACATTTTAGTTTTTGCATTTTTAGTTTTTCATGCTTTACAATTTTCCTGGGTTTTTTTGGATCTACTCTAAGAAAGGAGCATATGATTCACAAATGTAAATTCTCAGTTAATCAAAACTCCGATTGTAAGACTCATTTATATGAACAGAGGGTTGGAGGCTAAATACTTTTTCAAGGCACTACACAACTCCCATCTGGGTTTTCTTACCCTTGCAGTTCCTTAACTCTATCCACAAGGATTCTACGTCTTCTGATCCTCTGTAACCTCTTTTGAAATATTTGATTTCACTTTTTTCATCAATGAGGAACGTTTGATGGCTTTGGGTCTGTACTTGCTGGGACTCTGAAGGATGGCGGGGGGATCTCATTGAAACCTTTTGAATGTTGAAAGGCCTTGACAGAGTAGATGTGGAAAGGATGTTTCCCATGGTAGGAGAGTCTAGGATAAGAGGACACAGCCTCAGGATAGAGGGGCGCCCTTTCAAAACAGAGATGCAGAGAAATTTCTTTAGCCAAAGCATGGTTGTCACGTACCCCGTGACGGGTTAAAGAACCAACAGAAATGGAAAGCACCTTAGAGTATGGTGTTGCTGTCAACTAATGCTATTTATTAGTACCTACACAATACAGTAATATAACTTCAGATATATCAAACAGGTTAGCAATGATTATATATACATAAGTGTGGAAATATAAAAACCAATCTTCTTCAAGCCTAGGGGTAAGTGGATACAGTCTTACGGTGATGGGTAAAGTTCAGTTCATGGTATTTAGTTGAGTAGTGATGGAGAGAGAGAGGTGTTGTGGTTGTTCAAGTAAGCGGATACCGTCGATTCTTCCCATTGTCCTCCAAGATCGTTTAGAAGTCCCCGAATGTGACCACAACAAGGGGACCGTTTTCTGTGGTGGAGTTATCAACCCAGGCGAGGGTTGGACACACTAATAACTTCCCACCGGTCACACCCTTTTCATACTGCGAGAGCCACTGATCGATCCTCCAAAAACACACCTTTCTGTGGGCACAACAAAGGTCATCCAGTGTCCAAAACCATGTGTGTCTAACAACTAGCTGACCTTGTATTTATCTCAGCATGCTGAACACCAACTGTCCATCAAGAAGCTCCTCACTTCTCTCTCTGTAGGAACTCAAAAGCTGGCAGTGTCCTTGCAGAAATTCCAACTGTGACCAGTCTTCCCTTCTCTCTCTCTCAACAACATGTTGTTTATGCTGTACAGCTCTCTCTCTCTTTTTAAGAGCACAGTTCATAAGGGATAGTTCAGGATCCAGTCACAGTGGTGAATCTGTGGAATTTGTTGCCACAGGCAGCTGTGGAGACCAGGTTGTCAGGTCTATTTAAGGCAGAGATTGATAGGTTCTTGATTGGACATGGCATCAAAGGTTAGGGGACAAGGCCAGGAACTGGGGTTGAGGAGGAGAAAGAAAAAAAGGATCAGCCATGATTGAATGGCGGAGCAGACTCGATGGGACAGATAGCCTAATTCTGCTCCTATGTCTTATGGTCTTATAGCCCCACTACCCCCTCTACCCACCTGCCTGTCCCTTTGATACAATGTATGTCCTTGGATGTTAAGCTCCCAGTTATAATCTTCTTTCAGCCATGACTCAGTGATGCCCGCAACATCATATCTGCCAGTCTCTAACTGCGCTACAAGATCATCTACCTTATTCCATATACAGCATGCATTCAAATATAACACCTTCTGTCCTGTATTCATCACCCTTTTTGGTTTTGTCCCCATCTCACTGCAACTCATCCCGCTGGCTGCAATTTTGCCTTATTATCTGCCTGTCTTTCCTGACAGTTTTACAATACACTGCCTCTGCTTGTATACCCAAATGCCCCATCCTCAGCCCTATCACTTAGCCCCCTGCCAAATTAGTTTTAACCTTCCTGAACAGTTCCAGCAAAGCTGCCCACGAGGATATTGGTTCCCCTCTGGTTCAGGTGCAAACTGTCCCTTTTATAGATGTTATATCTTCCCCAGAAGAGATCCCAATGATCCAGAAATCTGAAATCCTGCCCCCTGCACCAGTTCCCCAGCAGCGCATTTATCTGCCAGATTATTTCTTATTACCCTCAGTGGCACGTGGCGCAGGCAGCAATGCAAAGATTACCACCCTAGAGTTCCTGCTTTTCAGCTTTCTACCTAGCTCCCTAAATTCTCTCTTCAAGACCTCATCCCTTTTCCTACTTTTGTCATTGTTGCCAATATATATTAAAACTTCTGGCAGCTCACCCTCCCCCTTTAGAAAGCCATGAACCTTATCCAAGATATCTCTCACCCTGGCACCAGGGACGCAACATACCATCAGGGTGTCTCTATTACGTCCACTGAATCTAGTGCCTACTCCTCTAACTATGGAATCACCCATCACTACTGCAGTCCTCTCCTTTCCCTTTTCCCTTCTGAGCCACAGTGCCAGAGACCCAGTTGCTGCAACGCTTCTAGTTAGTTCATCCCTCCCCAAAAGTATCCAAAGTGGTATAGTTATTATTGAGGGGAATGGCCACAGGGGTACTCATCATACCCTTCAATTAATAAATAGTTATTACTCAGGGTAATACAATTTATTTATTAATTGAAGGTCATAATGAAATACAGTAAAACAAAGAAAAACTCTCATGCTTTGTAAACTTTTTCTCATCTGTCTTCATTACAATTCTATAAACACTGGCCAGATTAATTTTGCATCCAGATGAAAAATGCATCCTAATTGTTATTAGACAATCTCAAAGTTCCACTTTTAGTCTGTTTCCGGATTTGCATTTGATTCAATCCATCAGACTGAATCCATATTCCCAATCAGCACTAGAAGTTTGAAATGTTCCAATGATGTCAACAAGAAATGACAGTTCTTCAAATTCTTTGTTTCTAAGCACGTAGTTCAACATATCAGTGAATGTCTTAACTTTCTCAGGAGTAACAAATTTGCAATCACAGTATTGCTATGATATTTTTCAGGCTACTCTTTCTTTACAGTTTGTAATAGTAGCTGAGTATTCTTTGGTCCGTCATACAACATGTTCTTTTCCAAATTCCAAATTGGTTGCGTTTGCAAGAGCAACAGGGTCAAAATCTTGTTATCATCTTAACTCATAGTCAGGAAATGTATTATCCAAGTGAACACACACACACTGAATGAATCGAATAATAGGTAAAATTATATTAGCATTAAATAAAGGAAAATCCCAGTTGCATAACAAAAGGCGATGTATGTGGAAGCATTTCAGTTATTACGCACGCGTGCAGATTAGAGGGAACAACGGTCAAGGGCTGTGAGTGCTTGTGAAGGTACCTCCCATGTTTTGTCCATCAAATATAACATAAAAGGCATTGAGCTCATCTGGGAGCAAAACCATCACTTAGATTCACTTTCCACAGATGATGCCCAACTTTCCACTGTTTTCAACATTTCCTGCTTTTATTTCAGATTTGCAGTTTTCTGTTTAACAGTTAATGTATTCTTATCCCCCTTCCGTACAGCTGTAAAATTTCCATTGGGATGTGTGGGAACGTGGCCATGAATGATTTTGAAGATAATGTAGCAGGTCTAATCTGACAAAAATTATGTGGCTGATTCCTCAGCAGACATGCTCCAGCAACAGACTCAATTTGATGCCTAGCAGAAGAAAACAGTGATCATTTACTTGCCTGAAACCTGTCAATCATTTTGAAACTTCCATATCCAGATGTGTAGGCAAAGCCCCACACTTGATTGTGTTTACTGGGAATAATACCAACATAAATGACTCAGCCCATTCTCTTCAGACAGTGGTTGTTATCCCAAGGAGTGCTCAACATGCTTAATGGACAATTAAGAGCTGCACTCAAGCTGTTCTTGAATATAGGTGACATTTGTTCAGAACAGGTTCAAAAGATTTCTACACCAAAAAGACAGAGTGAGCAAGGTCAGTTTTAAATAATTAGATATCTTCTTCTCCCCAATTATTACTGATACTTTCTGAAAAGAAAACTAAATTCCAATTCCCATGCAACAGTGTGATTTGATTTTATGCTTTCTGGATAACTCATCCATGACTCTGTTCTACTTAGTTAACAACTACATGACGGTATCACTCCCCTACTCCATTTCCAATATGTCACAAGTTGGAATGCAGCCTGACATATCCTTGAATTTTACTTGCGAAAGTAAATAAAAAGCCATCAATCTGATTGAGATGGTTCAAAAGATAGCCATTTTGTAAAACACGTTTCCTGAAAGGGATTCATCTATCTTTATCTCTCCAAGCTTTTTGAGCTGATGATTATACCTGGGTGACAGGGCAGACTTTAACTGTTCAAATTCACTCTCAGCTTTTTAATTCATGTCACTTCTGTAACCTTTGGACAATAGCTCACTGCTAGAACACTCAACTATAATCAATAACTGAAAAATATGAAATTTTGCTTTGGAGACTGACATATAACATCAAAAAGCAGCTGAAGGTCAAAGAATGATTCAGAAACAGCAGTTGTCCTTTGAGATCTTCCAGACACTAACATGTCCCTTTGCGTTAGTGATTTAAATCATCTGACAATTCAGGGTGCAAGACTGTATACATTTAAATGTATTAACATTCAAAGATGTAAATGTTGTCTTTATTTCACATCTCGTTCATACCATTACACAAATATCCAAGAGTAAGGACAAGCTATTAAGTCTAAACAAAACACCTCGCTACAGGTAAACAAAGGATAAGATTACGCTGCACAATTGGTGTAATAACTTCAAGCCCTAAATTGTTGCCAGGACAACACTGCAGGAAAATATGCCTTTGAAAGGATAAATCTTCAGATGACATCAGAAGTGAACATTTTAAAGATTTACATGAAATGCAAAACTAAAATTTCCTCCCTCATTTAAGCTATCAAATTGGTCAGTAAGTTTATTGATCATCACAGGCACGCCCATTCTTGGTTCACGGAATCAGAATTAGGTTTATTATCACTGACATACTGTATGTCATGAAACTTAGAAACATAGAAAACCTACAGCACAGTACAGTCCCTTTGGCCCACAAAGCTGTGCCGAACATGTCCTTGCCTGAGAAATTACCTAGGGTTACCCATAGCCCTTTATTTTTCTGAGCTCCACATACCTGTCCAGGAGTCTCTTAAAAGAACCTATCGTATCCACTTCCACCACAGTCGCCGGCAGCCCATTCCACGCACTCAACACTCTCTGCGTAAAAAACTATAATCAATACCCAATATCTCCTCTGTACCTACTTCCAAGCACCTTAAAACTGTGCTTGAAGAGTGGATAGGGGAGAACCAGTGGATGTGGTATATTTGGATTTTCAAAAGGTTTTTGACAAGGTCCCACACAGGAGATCAGTGTGCAAACTTAAAGCACACAGTATTGGGGGTATGGTATTGATGTGGATAGAGAATTGGTTGGCAGACAGGAAGCAAAGAGTGGGAATAAATGGGACCTTTTCAGAATGGCAGGCAGTGACTAGTGGGGTACCTGAAGGCTCAGTGCTGGGACCCCAGTTGTTTACAATATATATTAATGACAAGGGAATTAAGTGCAGCATCTCCAAGTTTGCGGATGACACGAAGCTGGGCGGCAGTGTTAGCTGTGAGGAGGATGCTAAGAGGATGCAAGGTGACTTGGATAGGTTAGGTGAGTGGGCAACTTCATGGCAGATGCAGTTTAATGTGGATAAATGTGAGGTTATCCACTGGTGGCAAAAACAGGAAAACAGGTTATTATCTGAATGGTGGCCGATTAGGAAAAGGGGAGGTGCAACGAGACCTGGGTGTCATTATACACCAGTCATTGAAAGTGGGCATGCAGGTACAGCAGGCAGTGAAAAAGGCAAATGGTATGCTGGCATTCATAGCAAGAGGATTCGAGTACAGGAGAAGGGAGGTACTACTGCAGTTGTACAAGGCCTTGGTGAGACCACACCTGGAGTATTGTGTGCAGTTTTGGTCCCCTAATCTGAGGAAAGACATTCTTGCCATAGAGGGAGTACTAAGAAGGTTCACCAGATTGATTCCTGGGATGGCAGGAATTTCATATGAAGAAAGACTGGATCAACTAAGCTTATACTCGCTGGAATTTAGAAGATTGAGGGGGGATCTTATTGAAACGTATAAAATTCTAAAGGGATTGGACAAGCTAGATGCAGGAAGATTGTTCCCGATGTTGAGGAAGTCCAGAACGAGGGGTCACAGTTTAAGGATAAAGGGGAATCCTTTTAGGACCGAAATGAGGAAAAACTTCTTCACACAGAGAGTGGTGAATCTGTGGAATTCTCTGCCACAGGAAACTGTTGAGGCCAGTTCATTGGCTATATTTAAGATGGAGTTAGATATAGCCCTTGTGGCTAAAGGGATCAGGGGGTATGAAGAGAAGGCAGGTACAGGGTTCTGAGTTGGATGATCAGCCATGATCATACTGAATGGCGGTGCAGACTCGAAGGGCTGAATGGCCTACTCCTGCACCTATTTTCTATGCTTCTATGTGCCCTCTCGTGCTAGCCATTTCAGCCCTCGGAAAAAGCCTCTGACTATCCACACGATCAATGCCTCTCAAACTTTGTTATTTTGTGGCAGCAGTACAGTGCAATAAATATAAATCACAAAAATAAATGATACACACATATATAAATGTGTAATGTGTAATTATGAACATGTGTATTGTAATTTCTTATTATATTGAAAAAATATATATATCTACATCTACAGATTGAGTGTGTGTCTTTAGGCTCCTGTACCTCCTCCCTGATGGAAGCAATGAGAAGAGGGTATGCCCTGGGTGGTGGGGATCCTTAATAATGGATACTACCTTTTTGAAGCATCGCCTTTTGAAGTTGTCCTCAATAGTGGGAAAGCTAATACCCAGAGCAAGCTGAGTTTACAACCCTCTGCAGTTTTTTCTGATCCTGGCAGTGGCCCCTCCAAACCATACACTAATGTAGCCAGTTAGAATCTTCTCCGTGGTACATCTGTAGAAATTTGCTGAAGTCTTGGATGAAAAAGGATCTAGTGCTTTCTCACCATATATGATGAATAAACTCTTCTCGGACTTCCAGTCAGGTATAGGTATCGATTTTAACTGATGTTTCAAGGACAAACTCTGCCATCTTCATCAGAGATGATGCCTCGGCATGTCTAATCTGGTGGTATTTATATCCCTGTCGTCCCTCCTGATTGGTTAGTCCTCATCCAATCAGATTTCTGCCGTCCCACCTGATTTACAATTGAATTCCGGTTGTTACTTCAAGCGAGACCTTCCTCTTTGTTAAAATTCTTTTCCTCTAGTTTTATTTCAATGGCTTCCTTCAATTGGTGGTCCCAAAAGCCACTGGTGTGGCACAGTAGTTTTGTGCCATCGAAGTCAATCCTATTGCCATTGTGAATGCAATGTTCTGCTACCACCGATTTCACCGCGTAACCCAAACATCCTATGCTCCTTGATGCAGATTTCCACTGTACACCCCATCTAGCCAATATATGCTGCTCTGCAATCACAGGGAATCCCGTAAATGCCAGATGTCCTGAGTCCCAAGACATTTTTGACCCACATAATCTGTGATTTGAGGTTCCTTACGGGTTTGTGGATGGTATTAATCCATTATTTCTGGTGATCCTCCCAGGAACCATGGAAATACCAAGAAGACAGGTGATAGCAACAGGTTCCTCCTCATTGTTAGATTTCTTGGTTTCTCCATCGGCCCCTTTAAGGGCCTAATAGATTTCATTCACCTTGTAGCAATTCTTTCAGAAGATCGTGTGTAATGAGAGAGGAGAAGATGGCGGCGCGACGCAGCTCGCAGCGGCCACTCCGGTGGTGATATCTGTTATCTGTCAAGTCGGGTGCCGTGCACAATCCTGATTTGATGGAGACAGATGCGACAGCATGGAGGAACATCTGGTGAAATTTCTGAAATGCCTGCTTCGCTGCTGCTGCTACTGTGTGATCCAGAATCTCCGGAGGGGAAGGCCCTCGAGTCCTCGGCTTTGCTTGTTGTTCGGCGGCCGGGGCGGCGTCAAAGCGCTCGGCAGAGGATGGTGCTCAGTGTCAGAGGGCTGGTCAGAGGCTCGAAGTTTTTGGACGGACTCAGAGTCTACTGCGCCCAATGGTGCAGCACCGGCAAGTTTGCGGTGCTTGGAGGCTCATGGCAGGGAGAGTTTCTCCCTTCTACCGTCTGCGTGAGATGATGAGGCTATTGGAACTTCGAGACTTTTATTTTAACCATGTCCATGGTCTGCTCTTTATCAAATTACGGTATTGCTGTGCACTGTTGTAACTATATGTTATAATTATGTGGTTTTGTCAGTTTTAGTCTTGGTTTGTCTTGTGTTTCTTGTGATATCATTCTGGAGGAACAGTGTATCATTTTTTAATGCATGCATTTCTAAATGACAATAAACGAGGACTGAGTGTCCTCATAATCTAATCTAATCTAATCATTTTATTTCCTCACGGAGACTCTCTGAGTCTTCAATAGTTTTCACAAGGTTAATCAAAGTAGAAAGAACCGCTGTACATTGGGCGGTGTGATGGTGGCTGTTATTGTTGAGGTATAAGTCTGTGTGAGTGGGTTTCCGATAGATGCCATGTCCAAGGCTACTGTCCGGTTTGCATCATATTAAAATGTCCAGGAATGGAAGACAACTATTCCTCTCCATCATCATAAATTGAATGTTTGAATGTATACTGTTCACATGGTCATGGAGTGACTGGAGTCCATGAGACCACACTACGAAGGTGTCATCGACGTATCTGAAAAAGCATTTGAAGCAAAAGTGCCATGAACTCAGACCCTCTCCTCAAAGTCCTCCATGTAGAAATTAGCAATAGCCGGCAACTACGGTGATCCCATGGCCACTCTGTCCATTTGTTCATAGTAGATCTCCTCAGAGGAAGTACCTGATGTGTTCAAAAAGGTCAATGGAACCCTTATCAAACCTTGACTGCAGAAAACCAAGTTGTCCTTTATGTAAACTCCTGTGAATGGGGACACCACATTGAAACTGACCATTATGTCCTCCGGAGTCAGTTGGATGTTGGTTATCACAACTGGGTGATAGTCACTGAGGTACCTCACCCTGCTCTTCTTCTCCTCTGCAGAAAAATACCCCTGATTTTTCTCTGCTTTGGCAGACTTTCACTACACATTATGATTTATCAAATCACCTCTAAATAGCAAAATATATAGGAAGGTGACATTTTTGTCCATTGAATATTTGTGGATTCATTTCAATTAATTTCCCACGAAGTTTCAGCACACAGGCCTGCTTTGTCATTTTTAGTATCACAGCTTTGTCCTGGTTGACAGGTTTTTCATTTCCACATCTTCCTCCTATAAACCAGCTGAGACATAACAGCTTCAAGGTCTCTGTTCACATTGCTCCATTGTCACTTGGAATCTGGAAATCAGTGGGGCTTTCATTCCTCTGTCTATGAACATTAGGTTACGAGTTGAAATCATTTGATTTTTCAAAATGATGAGCGGACTCTAAGCTGTGGAAATGACAGTTGATGGATAGGAACTACTGAGGAAGTACTTCACATATCTAGGCTTTCTTATCGGGAACAATGTCTTCTTACATAATCACTCATCTCCAAAAGGGATCCAAAGAAATGAGTTGTATATGTTGAGTTATATTTTTCAGAAGTAAAATCAACAAGCTTAAGAAAATCTGCAAATGCTAGAAATCCAAACAACGCACACTAAATGCTGGAGGAACTCAGCAGTCCAGGCAGCCTCTATGGAATTGAGTACAATTGATCAGGACAGGAGAAACAAAAAGATGAGGAGCCAGACTGCCTCCTCAACACACACAAAATGCTGGAGGAACTCTACGGAAAAAAGTACAGTCAACGATTCAGGCCAGGACTGCTAATTGGCTGAAATTATATGAAATATAGACTACTGTAATTTCCAAGCGCCATGGTCGATTGGACTGGATAGAAGGTGCTCCTTTGAATTTTTAAAACATAGATCATCTGACCATTCAGAATGAAAGATCTTCCATGTTTAAGTTACATTAACATTCACAGATGAAGACCCTGAATTTATTTTCCATGTGTCACCTTGTCTTCCTCTTCACAAACTATGCTGTGCATTCATTAACCAGATGGAGGAATCATTAGTTATCGCACATACAGCCAACACAGCTTGGAAGCTTTGTATATTCCTCTTGTGCTTTCCAGTTCAGGAAATGTGTAAGGATATTGCAGACTTCAGGGGTCTGTCCTCTTATCTTTGAGACAAATTGCTAGATGATTTTTCAAATAAAAACACAGCTGAAATCTAAAACTCAATCAAGCACTCCAGTCGTAAACTGGCCATAGGGTAGGGTAGTACGCTATTAAGAGAAATCTCTTTTATACAATTTACATTAATAATTTGCAATTTAGATTATATATAGGTGCACTGTAACTGAATGTTTTTGAAAGGAAATCCATCATCAATATTTGATATGTTTTTAATTTAAAGACCAAGATGCTGAAGCATCTCTCAAGGATGTACTGGCATAAAGCTTAAAAGGTACCAAAATGATGCAGTCTCTATACCACAGAATGGTTCCACTCTTTCTATGAGCACCGCTGTGATACATTGTTTAGTGAAATCACAGTCAATTACAAAGGAAATATAATTCAGTTTTTGCTTACAAGGCTGACACCTTTTAAAGGACATATAACTGAAATACTGTAAATCAGTTCAACTTTCAACTCCATTCGTTCTCTTCATCTACATAAATTTGTAACCAATGCTCAATTTAGTTTGTATAATTTTACACAGCATTTCAGAGCCAATTGCAACTGATTCTCTAATCAATTCTCTAATGATTCTCTAATGTGCCCCTCCCCAATACAAATTAAGGAAACCGAAGTCCATCAGTTTCTTGCTTCACCTTGGTGTCAAAGGTACACTTGACATCAGTACAATGATTGCACAGAACCCTGTCATTCATACAGCTCAACACCATGCAAAGAGAAATTGAAATATATCTGTGTAGAAACAGAAGAAATTGCAGATGCCATACTCTAGGGCAGAAAGCAAACTGCTGGAGAAATGCAGTGACCAGGCAGCATCTTTGGAGGCAATGAGACAGTTGATCTTTCAGATCAAGACCTTGCATCAGTCCAATGTAGCATCTACATAAAATCTCATATTAAGTCTCTTTCATGCTTGATATGTCTGAATAACTGAACTCTTGCTCCCTAGCTCCAATATAACTTCTCATCTCTGAAAGCCAGTAGCCAAATATATGATCCGTGCTTTCCAGCATTTTGATATCTATAATTCAGTGGCCAAAATTGCATGTTACTTGAACTAAAGTCCAAACATTGGTTTCACAAATACTTCTTTGCTCTGGCAATCAATAATAACATTTATAAAACTAAAAATGAGTTTGCTTTTTTTAATGGTTTGATATACAATGACTTGTCATTTTGGTAAAGCATGTACTTAAGCCTCAAATCATGTGTTTCTCTTCATGCTTTACTGTCTTTGAATTGCCATCTTTTTCTCCCTTAAGGTATGACCTTACATTGCTATCCTAATTCTATCTTCTATCTATCTGGCTGGTCCACTATTTCAGTGTTGTTATAAATCTTCCATGTCATTTGCTAAACTCTCTATTTTTAAGGCTGAGGTAAAGAGATAGTTGGTCAATATAGGTGCAAAAGAATTGGAGTGCAGATTCAGGATTACAAACAAACCATCATCTCCTTAATCGGGAGAGTAAACATGAGGGGCTGAATTATTTCTCCAAATTCATACTTCCGTAATTTGTACTGAATGCAAAATTCCATCTGTGATTATTATACCAAAACACAATTTATCTTCCAAAATTATCAGCAAAACAAGGTAAGTTTGAGATGTCTACAAACATTGCATAGTTGGAAAAAGATCTAAAGACATGCAAGATCTAACCTGCATCTAAAACTTCAAGCCTATTTGACCTTTAGCATTACAGATTAACAGTAGGTATATTGCCCGGCCTGCTGGCTGCTTTGACTTGCAATTTTTAAAATAGTCTTTCATTTTTAGATTATTACTGCATTGGATTTAAGGGGCTCATAATTGATCTGACAATCCTGAAGTGCAGATTTTAAAGCATTGCCAGGAGGTTGTGACATTACGCATTTGCTATACAAGTACAGGTGATTATTTCAGGACTTGTTTCACAATTCTCCTGTACCTGTTACAAATCACATAGCTTATCATGAAATTGTGAGCATAGCAGAAGGATTATATTGTACTAACCACTTACAGAAATTAGTAGTAAGCCATTTGATTGCTTGGTTGAAAGATACAATATACTGTGTCTCTAAAATTCTGATTGTCCCAAAATCTTCATATAGAAATAAAAGTGAATCTTGTTTGAATGGATGAACTCTTCGACTGAGACTAAGTAGTCCTTTTCCTATGTTGTTATTGTTGTTGAGTGCCGTTGACTGATGGCGGTGTATAGTGATGGATAGTGTAGTTGGGTTGTCGTGGTAAGATACTGGAGCAGATTGCCAGGCCTTTCTTCTGCACAGATACTGCTGCTACTCAGGTTGGGACTCAGGATCATCTGCCTCCAGGTCCAGTGCTGATGCCACTACACACTAGCCAGCTCTATAACCACCATAGAAAATACACCTCCAAGCTCAATACAACAATGATCAGTCTATCCTGGAAAGGAAACTTAGGAGACTTAAAACAAGAAAGAGTGGTACAAAATATATTTGACATGTGTGTTGCCCTCAGGAGAAATAAAACGGTACAAAGAGGACATATATATATTTCTGAAAAAGTGAGAAATGAGTCACACCTTAACAAAGATTAATATTCTTTAGCTTCCAATATGTACCACACACCACACTACAATAATGGTACAATAAATTATGTCATAATAAGTAAATGACAATAACTTTAAAGTTGCTCAAAAAGGTGGTTAATATTAAAAATGCAGTCTTTATTATTTAAATGATTAAATTATTACCAGGTCATGTTATTGAATATGCAATCAGTCCCACTTCTGGGGAAATGTTCCCATTCACCACTGACCCTTTGATAATTGCTCCACCTTTTCTTGATCCCCTTAACTTGCTCCAGCCTTGTCACAATATTCTTGCATTTAGCTATGTATTTCTAATCTTTAAATGAACTTCAGGTTCTATCTACAATGGTGCGTAAGATTCACTACCTTGCCTTGGTTAACACACCTGCCCGTATGGAGAAAGATGTGTGTATTCACTCCACCTCTATCCCAGGATCTATTCCTTACACTGTTTCAGGCACTGCTTTGTTATTCATCAATCTCTCGTTGTCTATTTCCGTGTAGTCATGGCCTGTACTCCAGTCTGTTAGCATGTCAGGTATGCCCTTCTTGGCACCAGCCATGCCTATCTGAAAGCGTATATGGACAGAGTCAATTCACCACAGAATATGAGAGGCCCCTGGTTCCACTTTCACCTTTCTCATTTAATAGACAATAGGTGCAGGAGTGGGCCATTCAGCCCTTCGAGCCAGCACTACCATTCACTGTGATCATGGCTGATCATCCACAATCAGTACCCTTTTCCTGCCTTCTCCCCATATCCCTTCACTCCGCTATCTTTAAGAGCTCTATCTAACTCTTTTCTGAAAGAATCCAGAATTGGCCTCCACTGCCTTCTGAGGCAGAGCATTCCACAGAACCACAACCCTCTGTGTGAAAAAGTTTTTCCTCAACTCCGTTCTAAATTTATGGTCCTTCAAATAGATTGACTCAATCCAGTCCAAGCCTGGTACACATTCTAGTGCCCTATTAAAAAAAGCCCATACTAAAAAAAAGTATAGGCCTTTTTTCAGTATGGTCCTGACATCTCAACAGTTTAGCTCTCCAGCATTTATGGTTAATACTTCTATATTTTGCCTGAACAGAAAGTATTTATGGTATTTCAGATACCAGCCTATAATAGATCAATGCTGCCGCATCAAAAGACTTGTTGATTAATGCTTTCTCAATTTAAAAAGTGTACTTAGATGTGCTGTCCTTATTCTCTTTTTGAATGCATATATTCTTTTGTACATAAACTACCTCAGCAGGACCATCTCATATCCTTGATTGTCTTAAATCCTGAGCCAGTTTCTTTGCTGAGAGGTATCTGGATTTAATCCAGACATGTGTGAGAGTGGAGGTTAATGCTAATAAGTGTGAAGTGTTGCATTAATGGAGGTCAAATGTAAGAAGAAAATATGCAGTAAACGGTAAGAACCATAAGAGCATTAATAAACAGCTAGAATTTGGGCTGCAAGACCAGAGCTCCCTGAAACAAGTGCGACACAAGTGCACAGGGTGGTAAAGGAGGTGTGCAGTGATATAAAAAGTATCCACCCCCCTTGGAAGTTTTCATGTTTTATTCTGTTGATCAGTGTCAAAAAAGAACATATTAAATCCACCGTGATTCAATATTGTAAAACAATAAAACATGAAAACTTACTACTTTTTACAGACACAGAATATTATGCTTGCCTTCATTGGTTGAGGTGTAGAGGACAGCCACTGGGCAAGTCAAGTTGGAGCTATATAAAATTTTAGTTAAGCCAAATTCTTGTAAACTTTCCAAAAGAATAAGCAGGTGAAGATTCAAACTAATTAATGACTCTGAGTTGGTGGTTAGTGGCACAGTCTATGATTTAGCACAAGAAAAGAACAGCACAAAGATCTAGCAATCACTGCAGTGAGCACTTCCTTTCAACTGTCACTTCAAAACAGCAGCTACAATATCAACAAGGCGGCTCATAACCAAGCAAATAATAGATAGTGAGAGAAGAGATTCGTACTTTGGAAGCTAGTTGAGGTAAAGTTACTAGGATTGTCAAGTTTATTGTCATTTAACTATATACATGTATATAACATATATAATCATATAATGTATATACAAATGAGACATTTTCTTGAACCAGGGTGTCAAACACAGTAGTACACATAACACACATAACAGATAATAACTTATGAAGGTAAGGAAAACAATCTACTGATGAGTCACACATAAATAACAAACTAAAGTGTATTAATATTAAATATTGTAAGGTATGGAACAAATTAACCAGGGACACTTCGAATACGATGCAGCAAGGAGTTCAGAAGCCTGACGGCCTGGGGCAAGAAACTGTTTCTCATCCTGACCACTCTTGTTTTTATGCATCGTAGTCTCCTGCCTGGTGGTAAAAAGTGAAAGAGAATGCTGGATGGCTGGGTGGGATTTTTAATAATACTAGGGACTTCTGGTCCGATGCAACTTACCAGATGGAGAGGCAACTTACCTTCTTAGGAAGTAGAGGCGCTGCTGTGCCTTTTTGTTCAGGGAAGTGATTCTAAGGGACCAGCTGAGGTCATCTGTAAATTTCCAGGAACCTGGTACAGTTAATTCTCTCTACAGAGGAGCCATGTATTCGCTGGGGGTGGGGGGTTCCCCTGCAGGTGAGTTGTGATGCTCATCTGGATGGAAGTTAATGTTTCGTAAAGTGTGAGAGTGAAATATTGAGCTCTCCTTTAGGACTTGCGATTAGTGACTAGAATGGGATAGTGATGTTCACAATCGGGGATTGGTGAGAGATTTGATAGAATAAGACAAACTCAGGTTAGTAAGCTCGCTACCTGGCACGGTGCAATCAGGTATGTCCAACAACATGTACTCCCGGGACTACATTCAACAATTTCAATGGGAAAGGGAGAATAACATCGTTTCTTGAGCATCTGATGCAAAACAAATCTTCTGATATGCTAACACACTTTTGTCAGGAAATGCTGAGCTGAATTTCTAGAGATTGTTAAAATAGCTGTAAACGGTCGTTATGGCACTTCACTTTGAGAAAAATGCATTTTGAAATGAGTAGCTTAGAAATATTCATTACTAAGTGACTGAACTTCAATAACTAAACAGTATCAGTAAAACACTACATGCAGCCATTAATCTCAAATCTATGGGGAAATAGCAGAAACTGCAAATGAGGCTGAATTTGAGAACACTACTTATTTTGTATAATTGCACTGCATCAAGTTAACTCTAAGGGCACAATACACTTCTATTTATCACAACATTGATAATAAAGGACATGGAATTTTGTCATGTGCTTAATGAAATAAAAAGAAAATTTAATTTTGTGTGTACCGTTATTGCTTCTGGAAGATATTATCATTTATATGAAGAGTGCCTTCTGCAAATATTTCTCTGTCTCAAATCTGAAATAATTTTAATTTATAGGTAATATGAAGCTGGACTTTCACATTACCTTGAAGTATCTGGGAAAATAAATTTCTGATCATTTTATTACAGAAAATGATCTTTAAAAATATTACCTTAAATTTACGGAATATCTTAAAGTTAAGCAATTATTTCAATAAAAAAAATAGCATTTATAGATGCCCGTGAAGTTGTCTTCACTCCATAATAAATCAGGGAAATTGGATTCTGTAAGCAATATATGAGAAAAGCAACACATAATTCACAAAACTTTTCATATGCAAGATATAAATTTAACAGTTCATGGAGCACTTTTATGAAGGAAATGCTAATCGAAGTGCTTACAATGTTTTCCAGCATAACGATGAGCATTATCAGTAACTCTGGTAATCTGTATTTTTTTGCTAATGTTCTGGGGAAATGCAGATCATACATTTTAAAGAGAAAATGACTTCATGAAAAATGATTTGCTAACTTCTAGTTTGATTAGAACAGGATAAAGCAATGCACATCTTTATAATAATATGAAATATTTATTACGCAAATAATGTCAGAAAATTGATGCTTTATTCTATTTAAAATCAAACGGAAAATATTGTCAACTATTTACGAAGGCACTCACTTTCAAATCAACAAAACCATTAAATTATTCTTCTTTAATTTTAAATGTCTGAATGCCTGGTGGTGTCTGAAAAGAGGATGCGGTCCAAGTTGCATGCCATTTTGGACAATGTCTTCCATCCACTACATAATGTACTGGTTGGGCACAGGAGTACATTCAGCCAGAGACTCATTCCATCGAGATGCAACACAGAGTGTCATAGGAAGTCATTCCTGCCTGTGGACATCAAACTTTACAACTCCTCCCTTGGAGGGTCAGACTCCCTGAGCCAAAAGGCTGGTCCTGGACTTATTTCCTGCAATAATTTACATATTACTATTTATGGTTTTATTACTATTTAATTATTTATGGTGCAACTGTAACGAAAACCAATTTCCCTCGGGATCAATAAAGTATGACTATGACTATTAAACTCACCCTTCAAAATTAGACCATAAAACATAGGAGCCCAGTTGAGCCTTTTAGCCCATCAAGTCTACTCCACTATTAGATTATGGCTAATTTATTATTCACTTGCAACTCCATGTTCCAGCTCTCTACAATGTTTGATGCTTTTACTAATCAAGAACAAATACATCCTCTCCACAGCCATTTGCAGCAATGAATTTCACAGATTCACCGCCCTCTAGCTCATTGAGTGAAAGTTATTGGAAGCTACTCTACGGGACCAGATGTACTGTATAAGTACTTGGACAGACAAAGACTGATTAAGGATAGTCAGCATGGCTTCATGCGTGGTAGGTCATGTCCAACCAATCTTCCAGACTTTTTTTGAGGAAGTTACCAGGAAAGTGGATGAAGGCAAGGCAGTGGATCTTGTCTACATGGAATTTAACAAGGAATTTAACAAGGAATTTGACAAGGTCCCTCAAGGGAGCTTGGTCAAGAAGGTTCAGTTGCTCAGCATTCAAGATGAGGTAGTAAACTGGATTACAGTTTGGTTTTGTGGGAGAAGCCAGAGAGTGGGAGTGGATCATTGCCTCTCTGACTGGAGGTCTGTGAATAGCAGTGCGCCACAGGGATCGGTCCTGGGTCCTTTGTTCTTTGTCATCTATATCAATGACCTGGATGATAATGTGGTCAACAGGATCAGCAAATTTGTGAATGACACCAAGGTGTAGTGGACAGCAAAAAAGGCTATCATGGGTTGCAGGGGGCTCTGGACCAGCTGGAAAAATGGCTGAAGAATGGCAGATGTAATTTAATGCAAACAAGTGTGCAAATGTGAGGTGTTGTACTTTGATTGGTCCAACCAAGGTAGGTCTTACACAGTGAATGGTAGAGCACTGAGGAGTGTTATAGAACAAAGGAATCTGGGAATACAGTTCCATAATTCATTGAAAGTGGTGTCATGGGTAGTGGCGTTTCTAGCTGGGTAAGGTATCGATTTTAACCGACCTTTTTGATGATAAACTCTGTCATCTTCATCAGGGATGATGCCTCGGCATATCTAATCTAGTGGTATATACAGCCCCATTGTCCGTCCCTCCTGATTGGTTAGTGCTCAACCAATCAGATTTCTGCTGTCTCATCTGGTTTACAATCGAATTCCAGTTCTTACTTAGAGAAGACCTTCAACTTTGTTAAAACTTATTCAGTTAATTGTTCAAATTTATTCAGTTTGTCTGTTAATTCTTTGTCCCCCTGTTACTACCTCTCCATTTCTTTGTCCCCTATAACAACCGTGCTGCTTCTGATCAACTTTGGCCAATTACTCTCTCATGCCTCTGCAGTTATCTTTACTCAGCTGTAACACCAATACATCCAATTTTAACTTCTCCCTCCTCTCAAGATGCAAGGTGAATTCTATCATAATATGATCTCTGCAAGTCAGGTAGGGAGGGAGATAAACTGTTGACATTTCAAGCCAAGACCTTTCATTTGGATAAGTGTGAGGTCACAGATATTGGACAGCCAGCCCAGGGTAGGACTCGTACTATACATGGCAAGATATTGATGAGTGTTGTGAAGCAGAGGGACCTGAGAGTACAAGTGCGCTGTTTGCTGAATGAAGTCACGCAAATAGACAAGATAATTAAGGCGGCATTCAGCAGGCTCCACATCATCAGTCAAGGCATCGAGTTTCAATGCAGGGACATTATATTGTAGTTACAGTGCCTACAAAAAGTATTGAGCGCCCTTGAAAGTTTTCATGTTTTATTGTTTTACAACATTGAATCACAGTGGATTTAATTTGGCTTTTTTGACACTGATCAACAGAAAAGACTCTTTCGTGTCAAAGTATAAACAAATTTCTATAAATTGGTCTAAATTTATTACAAATATTAAACACAAGATAACTGATTGCATAATTATTTACCCCCTTCAAGTCAGTACTTAGTAGATGCACCTTTGGCAGCAATTACAGCCTTCAGTCTGTGTGGATAGGTCTCTATCAGCTTTGCACATCTTGACACTGCAATTTTGCCTCCTTCTTTACAAAACTGCTCAAGCTCTGTCAGATTGCATGAGGATAGTGAATAAACAGCCCTTTTCAAATCCAAATTCTCAATTGGATTTAGGCCTGGGCTCTGACTTGGCCACCCCAGAACATTAACTTTGCTGTTTTTAAGCCATTCCTGTGTAGTTTTGCCTTTCCGTTTCATCTATTTTGGTTTCATCAGACCATTGAACCTTCTTCCAGCTGACTTCAGTCTCCCACATGCTTTCTGGTAAACTCTAGCCAAGATTTGCTGTGTGTTTTTCTCAACAGTGGCTTTCTCCTTGTCACTCTCCCATACAGCTGCGACTGGTGAGGCATCCAATCAACAGTTGTCATATACGCAGCCTCTCCCATCTCAGCCATTGAAGCTTGTAACTCCTGCAAGAGTGGTCAAAGGTCTTCTGGTGGTCTCCCTCACTAGTCCCTCAGTTTTTGCACAGCCACTCAGTTTTTGAGGACAGACTGCTCTAGGCAGAACTAAAGCTGTGCTATATTCTTTCCATTTCTTGATGATTGACTTAACTGTAGTTCAAGGGACATTCAGTGACTTGAAAATCTTCTTGTATCCATCTCCTGACTTGTGCTTTTCAATAATGTTTTCAGAGTTGCTTGGAGTGTTCTTTTGTCTTCATGGTGTAGCTTTTGTCAAGATACTGACTCACCAGCAGTTGGCCTTTCTAGATACAGATGTACTTTTACTACAATCAATTGAAACACCTTGACTGCACACAGGTGATCTCCCTCTAACTAGTTGTGTGACTTCTACAACCAAATGGCTGCAGCAGTGGTGATTTGGTGTGTCATATTAAAGAGAGTGAATACTTATGCAATCAATTATTTTGTGCATTATATTTATAATAAATTTAGATTCTTCGTAGAGATCTGTTTTCACTTTCAGAGTCTTCTTCTGTTGACTGGTATCAAAAAAAAGCTAAATTAAATCCTGTGATTCAATGCTTTAAAACAATAAAACATGAAAACTTCCAGGGGGAGTGAATACTTTTTATATGCACTGTATGAAAGTTGCTGGTGAGGCTGCACTTGGCGTATCGTGTACAGCATTAGTCACCCTGATTAGGAAAGACATTATCAAGTTGGACAGAGTGCACAAGAGATTTACGAGTATGCTGCTTGAATTAGAGAGACTGAGTTATAGGGAGAGGTTGCTCATGTTGGATCTTTATTCCCTGTAACACATAAGGGGCGACCTCATAGAAGGTCTGAATAGAATAGAATAGAGTCTGGCCCTGTAGCTCAGAAGGGTAGGGCAAGGAAGAGGAGGGCAGTTGTGATAGGGGACTCGATAGTAAGGGGGTCAGATAGGCGATTCTGTGGACGCAGTCCAGAGACTCGGATGGTAGTTTGCCTCCCTGGTGCCAGGGTCCGGGATATTTCTGATCGTGTCCAAGATATCCTGAAGTGGGAGGGTGAAGAGCCAGAGGTCCTGGTACATATAGGTACCAATGACATAGGTAGGAAAAGGGATGAGGTCCTGAAAGAAGAATATAGGGAGCTAGGAAGGGAGTTGAGAAAAAGGACCGCAAAGGTAGTAATCTCGGGATTACTGCCTGTGCCACGCGACAGTGAGAGTAGGAATGCGATGAGGTGGAGGATAAATGCGTGGCTGAGGGATTGGAGCAGGGGGCAGGGATTCAAGTTTTTGGATCATTGGGATCTCTTTTGGCGCAGGTGTGACCTGTACAAAAAGGACGGGTTACACTTAAATCCTAGGGGGACCAATATCCTGGCAGGGAGATTAGCGGGGGCTACTGAGGTGACTTTAAACTAGAATGGTTGGGGGGTGGGAATCAAATTAAAGCGGCTAGGTGTGAGGAGGTTAGTTCACAACAGAGGGATGGGAACCAGTGCAGAGAGACAGAGGGGTGTAAAGTGAGCGTAGAAGCAAAAAGTACAAAGGGGAAAAGTAAAAGTGGCAGGCCGACAAATCCAGGGCAAGCATTAAAAAGGGCTAAGAGAGTTGTAAAAGAGCGCTTGAAGGCTTTATGTGTCAATGCAAGGAGCATTCGTAATAAGGTGGATGAATTGAAAGTGCAGATTGTTATTAATGATTATGATATAGTTGGGATCACAGAGACATGGCTCCAGGGTGACCAGGGATGGGAGCTCAACGTTCAGGGATATTCAATATTCAGGAGGGATAGACATGAAGGAAGGGGAGGTGGGGTGGCATTGCTGGTTAAAAAAGAGATTAACGCAATAGAAAGGAAGGACATAAGCCGGGAAGATGTGGAATCGATATGGGTAGAGCTGCGTAACACTAAGGGGCAGAAGACGCTGGTGGGAGTTGTGTACAGGCCACCTAACAGTAGTAGTGAGGTCGGAGATGGTATTAAACAGGAAATTAGAAATGTGTGCAATAAAGGAACAGCAGTTATAATGGGTGACTTCAATCTACATGTAGACTGGGTGAACCAAATTGGTAAAGGTGCTGAGGAAGAGGATTTCTTGGAATGTATGCGGGATGGTTTTTTGAACCAACATGTCGAGGAACCGACTAGAGAGCAGGCTATTCTGGACTGGGTTTTGAGCAATGAGGAAGGGTTAATTAGCGATCTTGTCGTGAGAGGCCCCTTGGGTAAGAGTGACCATAATATGGTGGAATTCTTCATTAACATGGAGAGTGACGTAGTTAATTCAGAAACAAAGGTTCTGAACTTAAAGAGGGGTAACTTTGAAGGTATGAGACGTGAATTAGCTAAGATAGACTGGCAAATGACACTTCAAGGATTGACGGTGGATATGCAATGGCAGGCATTTAAAGGTTGCATGGATGAACTACAACAATTGTTCATCCCAGTTTGGCAAAAGAATAAATCAAGGAAGGTAGTGCACCCGTGGCTGACAAGAGAAATTAGGGATAGTATCAATTCCAAAGAAGTAGCATACAAATTAGCCAGAGAAAGTGGCTCACCTGAGGACTGGGAGAAATTCAGAGTTCAGCAGAGGAGGACAAAGGGCTTAATTAGGAAGGGGAAAAAAGATTATGAGAGAAAACTGGCAGAGAACATAAAAACGGACTGTAAAAGCTTTTATAGATATGTAAAAAGGAAAAGACTGATAAAGACAAATGTAGGTCCCCTGCAAACAGAAACAGGTGAATTGATTATGGGGAGCAAGGACATGGCAGACCAATTGAATAATTACTTTGGTTCTGTCTTCACTAAGGAGGACATAAATAATCTTCCAGAAATAGTAAGGGACAGAGGGTCCAGTGAGATGGAGGAACTGAGTGAAATACATGTTAGTAGGGAAGTGGTGTTGGGTAAATTGAAGGGATTGAAGGCAGATAAATCCCCAGGGCCAGATGGTCTGCATCCCAGAGTGCTTAAGGAAGTGGCCCAAGAAATAGTGGATGCATTAGTGATAATTTTTCAAAACTCGTTAGATTCTGGACTAGTTCCTGAGGATTGGAGGGTGGCTAATGTAACCCCACTTTTTAAAAAAGGAGGGAGAGAGAAACCGGGGAATTATAGGCCGGTTAGCCTAACGTCGGTGGTGGGGTAACTGCTGGAGTCAGTTATCAAGGATGTGATAACAGCACATTTGGAAAGCAGTGAAATGATCGGACAAAGTCAGCATGGATTTGTGAAAGGAAAATCATGTCTGACGAATCTCATAGAATTTTTTGAGGATGTAACTAGTAGAGTGGATAGGGGAGAACCAGTGGATGTGGTATATTTGGATTTTCAAAAGGCTTTTGACAAGGTCCCACACAGGAGATTAGTGTGCAAACTTAAAGCACACGGTATTGGGGGTAAGGTATTGGTGTGGGTGGAGAATTGGTTAGCAGACAGGAAGCAAAGAGTGGGAATAAACGGGACCTTTTCAGAATGGCAGGCGGTGACTAGTGGGGTACCACAAGGCTCAGTGCTGGGACCCCAGTTGTTTACAATATATATTAATGACTTGGATGAGGGAATTAAATGCAGCATCTCCAAGTTTGCGGATGACACGAAGCTGGGTGGCAGTGTTAGCAGTGAGGAGGATGCTAAGAGGATGCAGGGTGACTTGGATAGGTTGGGTGAGTGGGCAAACTCATGGCAGATGCAATTTAATGTGGATAAATGTGAAGTTATCCACTTTGGTGGCAAAAATAGGAAAACAGATTATTATCTGAATGGTGGCCGATTAGGAAAAGGGGAGGTGCAACGAGACCTGGGTGTCATTATACACCAGTCATTGAAAGTGGGCATGCAGGTACAGCAGGCGGTGAAAAAGACGAACGGTATGCTGGCATTTATAGCGAGAGGATTCGAGTACAGGAGCAGGGAGGTACTACTGCAGTTGTACAAGGCCTTGGTGAGACCACACCTGGAGTATTGTGTGCAGTTTTGGTCCCCTAATCTGAGGAAAGACATCTTTGCCATAGAGGGAGTACAAAGAAGGTTCACCAGATTGATTCCTGGGATGGCAGGTCTTTCATATGAAGAAAGACTGGATGAACTGGGCTTGTACTCATTGGAATTTAGAAGATTGAGGGGGGATCTGATTGAAACGTATAAGATCCTAAAAGGATTGGACAGGCTAGATGCGGGAAGATTGTTCCCGATGTTGGGGAGGTCTAGAACGAGGGGTCACAGTTTGAGGATAGAGGGGAAGCCTTTTAGGACCGAGGTTAGGAAAAACTTCTTCACACAGAGAGTGGTGAATCTGTGGAATTCTCTGCCACAGCAAACTATTGAGGCCAGTTCATTAGCTATGTTTAAAAGGAAGTTAGATATGGCCCTTGTGGCTACAGGGGTCAGGGGGTATGGAGGGAGGGCTGGGTTCTGAGTTGGATGATCAGCCATGATCATAATAAATGGCGGTGCAGGCTCGAAGGGCCGAATGGCCTACTCCTGCACCTATTTTCTATGTTTCTATGTTTCTATGTTTCTAAGTTTACAAAATCATGAGGGGTATGGATAAGGTGGATGGTCATAATCTTTACCCAGGATTGGGGAGTGCAAACCTAGAGGTCACAGGTGCAAGATAAGAAGGAAGAGATTTCAAAGAGACCTGAGAGGTAACTTCTTTACACAGAGGGTAGTGAGTACCTAGAATGAGCAGCCAGAGTGTTGAGTCAGTATAACTGCAACACTTAAGAGGCAATTGGACAGGTACCTGCAGAGGAGAGGCCTTGAGGATTATGGGCTGAACACGGCCACTGGGACGAGCAAGGAGGATGCAGTGGTCAGCATAGACCAGTTGGGCTGAAGGGCTTGTTTCCATGTTGAATTACTATAATTCTATAGTTGATCACTTATTCAGTAAGACAATGAGAAATCACTCTGAAGCCGTTCCTGTTAATAGAATCATCTTCAGTACTATTCTTTGTAATGTTTGTGTCATGGATCTTAATAAATAATTAACTTGTAATCCCATATTCATCACTCACTTAAGATCCTTGATTCTTTGAATGTCTGTTCTAAATGATAAAATACCAATGATCTGCATTGTGTCCACTAAGTATTTATGATAGTCTATGATATATGATATATATTGAGGCGGCACAGTAGCATAATGGTTAGCACAGTGCAGGCGATCTCGGTTCAATTCCTGCCACTGCCTGTACGTTCTCCCCGTGACCAGGCGGGTTTCCTCCGGGTGCAGATGTCCCGTGATTGGGATAGGATTAAATTAGAGGATTGCTGGGCCATGTAGCTGTAAGGGTAGGAAGGGCATATTCCGTGCTGTATGTCAATAAAATAAAAATAAAAATAAAAGATAAGAATAATAGGAATAAAAGTTCTACTCAGGGAGGCAATGCACATTAAATAACTGGTTTTTTAAAACATTATTTGATAGTGCAATGGAAAATTAAGGTATTTGGCAATAATGACACTATTAATAATATAAACTGGAATTTGCAACTGTATGTTTTAATATTCTGTACAATAGATAAAAATCTAAATTAATACATAGACCAGGTTAGATTGTTCTAACTGTTTTTGGCAGTTCAGATTGAAAATGGCAGTTTTCATCCACTGAAACCACAAAAACTAACAGATTTTAGTGCCTTGGCTGTCAAATATAGAAATCTGCAATTTGGATGCGGAAGATTGCATCTGTCAGTCCACTCTTCCACTGGACACTCCATATATTCCAGACTTGCAAAAATTCCGGGCCTGCGATCCATTATCCATTTGATTTTCATGGAGATTGTTAAGCAAGTAACAGTTTCTCTTGTCCTTACCTATCACCCATCAGTCTCCGCATCCAACAGATTATTCTCCACAACTTCCACTATCTCCAGAGATTCTACCACTAAATAATACATCTACCTCCCTCCCCCTTTCCTCTTTCCATAAGGATTGCTCCCTCCATGATTCCCTTGACCATACGTCCCTCCCCACTGATCTCCCTCCTGGCACTTATTGCTGCAAGTGGAACAAGTGCTACACCTGCCTATTCACCTCCTCTTTCACCACCTTTCATGGCCATAAGCGGTCCTTCCAGGTAAGGAGACACTTCATCTGCGAATCTGCTGTGGTCATCTATTGTGTCTGGTGATCCCGATGCGGCCTCCTCTACATTGGTGAAACCCATCATAAATTGGGGCACTGCTTCATCCAGCACTTCTGCACCATCTGCCACAAGTGGGACTTCCTGGTGGCCAAACATGTTCTGACCTATTGGCCCATGGCTTCCTCTTGTGCCACGATGAGGCCACCTATAGGGTGGAGGAACAGCACCCGATGCTCCATTTTGGAAGCCTCCAACCTAATGGTATGAATATTGACTTCTCCTTCCAGTAAACAAATTCTCCTCTTGCCCCCACTTCTGTTCTCACTCTGACCTTTTACAACTTCTCACCTGCCTATTACTTTCCCCAGGTACCCTCTCCCCCCCACCCCCCACTTCCCTTTCTCCTATGGTCCACTCTCCTCTCCTACCGGATTTCTTCTTCTCCATAAACTTGACCTTTCCTATCCACCTGGCTTCACCTGTCACCTTCCAGCTAGCTTCCTTCCCCTCACCCCACCTTTTTATTCTGGCATCTTCCCCCTTCCTTCTCCGTCCTGAAGAAGGGTCTCAGCCTGAAACGTTGGCTGTTTATACATTTCCATAGATGCTGCCTGACCTGCTGAGTTCCTCCAGCAGTTTGTGTGTGTTGCTAAAGAGGAAAATAAGTGTTTTTAAACATTTTTCAGTTGACTGTGCTTTACAGTCTATAAAACACTATTTTCGATTTGTCAATTTTTTGAAGCTATAACAATATGAATGAATGTAGTTAAGTACATAGACATCACTGAGGACTTGGAAAAGGTCCTACATAGGAAGCTAGTCCAAGAGGGTAGGACTTTTGAAATCAAGGGCAATGTGGTAAAGTTTTTCCAAAATTGGATCTGCAATCAGAAACTGAGGGGAACGGTAGAGGGCTGGTTTTGCAATTGGATGTCTGTGACAAGTGTTGGTAATGCAGCTTATTGAGATGCTGCTTGTCACTGCCAGAAGCCGAGTTCCACAGTTTTGGAATGTAGTTTAAAAAAATGCTGGCCTGCCAATTTTCTTCTGAGGGAGATTGTTTAAATTTAAGAAACTGACAGAAGACCTGAGAACTAAAGCAGGATTATAAAACAAAAGTGATTCTTGATGTACAGTACTGTGCAGAAGTTTCATGCATCCTAGCATTATATATTTATCTATTTATATATCTATATCCATCTCCCTGTCATTCTGATTCTAATATGGGTCCTTCTTGTGGACCGAGAGTGGGAAGGGGGAAGGGAGAGGGGAATCATGGTTGGGGAAAGGGGAAGGGAAAGGGGAAGGGAGAGGGGTTGGAGAAGGAAGCAACAGGGAGACATTCTGTAATGATCAATAAACCAGTTGCTTGGAAGCAAGACCTTGCCTGGTGACTTAGGCCTGGGTGTCTCTGCGCCCATGCCACCCCCAAGCCCCACCCCCGTCCCTGGCACACATCTCTTCCCCAGCACTTCCCCTTACCACTCCCAACATCCTTTCCTCCCACCAGATTTACAAACTCACTCTCCACTCCACGATGACAAATGCAGTACTGTGCAAAAGTCTTAGCCCAGGAACTTTAAAATCTAATCCAGAAGATATAGGAAGCCAATACAAAGTAGTTAGATCACAAACAAGAGAAAAAACAGATGCTAGAAATCCAAGCAACACACACTAAATGCTGGAGTAGTTAGAATGGGAGTGATTGCTCCCTCATCCTGGTTTTAGTTAACAATATAGCAGAGGCAGTCTGAATAAGTTGAAGTTTGTCAATAGGTTGCTTTGGAAGGCCAGTAAAAAGTGCATTGCAGTAATCTGGTCTATTCGATATGAAGGTGTGAATTAGCTTTTTAACATCATTACATGACAGAAATGGACGTACCTTTGAAATACTTCTAAGTATAGAAATGCTGCTCTGGTCACTTTTTTATGTGGGATTCAAAATTCAAATCTGAATCAAGGAAAACACCCATATTTGTTACTTCCTATTTTATAAGGGGAGCCAAGTTCCCAAGATAATCAGGAAGCTTTTCCTCTTTCGGCTTTTGGACCAACTAAACATTCCTGTTTTATCTTCATTTAGTTTTTGGATACAAAAGATAAGGAATGTATCTTAATGGAAAATACATGAAGGTCTTTACCCCACTGTAGCAAAAAAGGCTTCATCATCATTCCGTATAGATTAATAACTTAAATACAGTGGTAGAAAGTATACTTAAATTTGCAGCTGATGCTAAGTTGGAATTTACTGTAGATTAATTTATGTAGATAGCTGTAAAAAACTACAAAGGGATAAAGAAAAAACTAAATGAGTTGTTGAACCTATGAGTGATTCCCATTTTGTTCCCCCACTGAATAGCACTGTGATGGTCCCAACAGATCGATTAGTGGCCAATTATAATGCTGGAATCTAACAAGACTGGGGACTTTATGGTCTGTAGTGAAGTATTATATAGCTCACTTTAATTCAATTATTAAATGAAACACATCTGCTTATTTCAGTTCTCAAACCTCATCTGAGCAAAGTGCAAAATGTATTCTGTTGCAACAAATTATGTAATACAACTTATGATAATAATGTACATAACCAACCATACAACAGTTGCACCTCACACCAATGATTACTAGACTTTTTCTCTTTTAAATCAATGAACATTTTGTAGGAGATGAACAAATTCAAGAATAATACACAATTTTCCAAATTTAAGTACATGAGTTTTTCTAATTCTTGAGACATTCTCAATACATAGTCCCTTGTAAAAGTATTCAGTCCCCAATTCTCTGTTCATATCAATGAATATTCCAACCAGGAATTTTGATCAATTTAACTGAGAATTTTATTTGTCAATCACAGGTTCCCTTTTCACAGTAGAGCCAAAAAAAACAGGGAAAATTGTAAATCTTAAAATTCAAAAACTGAAATGTCGGCGCTTTAAAAGTATTCATCCCTCTTTGCTCAGTACTCTGTTGAACCACCCCTCGCAGCTATTACAGCCAGAGGTATTTTTGGATAAGTCTCTATTAGCTTTGCACAGCATCATGGAGCAAGATTTGTCCATTCTTCCTTGTAATATTGCTCAAGCTGTGCTAGCTTAGTTGGGGAGCAGTGGTGGACAGAGATGTTCGATTGGGTTAAGGTCAGAACTCTTTCTGGGCCACTCAAGGACATCAATTTTCTTCATTTGAAGCTTCTCCATGCTTGTTCAGTCAGTGTGTTTTGGATTGTTGTCCTGCTGAAAGACAAACCCTCCCCAGTTTCAGCTTTCTGACAGAGGCTAGCAGGTTTTTATCTAGGATGTCTCTGTATTTAGCAGCATTCATCTTTCCATTTATCCTAACCAGATTTCCAGTCCCTGCTGCTGAAAAGGATCCCCACAGCATGATGCTTCATCCACCATTGGCCTTAGAGATTGTGCAGCCTTTAACTTCATCTCCAGTTGGAGCTACTGAACTTTGCAGCTCACTTCGACTTTTGGCGTCACAGTCTCCTCTCTTACAAGTGACATTCTGCTCCAGTGACTAAGTTTAGATGGGTGTCCTGACCTAGATAGTCCATCCACTTTTTCATGATGGACTGCATTGAGCTCTATGGTACATACAGTGCCTTTTCATATGGTCTTGTAGCCTTCCCCAGATTTGTGCTTCTCTATTATCATTTCCCTGACTTGTCTTGAATGCTCTTTTGTCTTCATTTTGGTATGGTCTGTTGAAAATCTACCTGGGGGGGGGGGCGGTATTTTTTCAGGTAACCCTCCAATTTTCTACATCAACAAATTGGGTGAGTTAGTAGTGTGATTTGCCGTATTGCACCTGGGGAAAATTAGCGTAGTTATTACAAAGGGGATGAATACTTTGTCAGCCTCACAATTTTGGTTTTCAATTTTTAATTAATTGCTGACAGGTTTTTTTATTTGACAATGTTCTGTAGATTAGTTCAAAAGAATCCTACTTCAATATATTTTAAATTTAAAAATTGAGACAGTAGAATGTGAATACTTTTTCAAGGCACAGGATGTGTGTCTGATACTTCCTCCAGATCTGTCATACATATTGATGAAGAAGAATGGTTATCCTCCCTAAAGCTTCCAAGGTGCCTCACTGTTCTGCATCTTAGTTCCCCTATGGATTATACCCTATTCTTCAAAACCAACCTGCACCGTCCACTAAAATGTGAATATGCAAAGAGGTGCTAAAGGGCACAAAATCCTGCAAGATGAATATAATTTGCCATTGCCATTCCTGTGAGACAGATACTGTATTGTTCATCTTTGACAGTTTTAACCAATGTGCTTTATCATAAGCACAAAATACTATTTCTCAACCAGGACAAGTGGGAATGTCTGCTCACTGCACTGGGCCCAACCACTATCCCAGCTTCCGCAAATTCTTCATTCACCTGTGCCTTAAGGGAATGAGTGTGTGTTACCAATGATGGACTTGTGGATACATGTCTCAAGTACAGCATCATCATTGTATGAGCCATTCAACAAATCTGTATATTGTAGCAGATATGGATTCAGTACTGTACGCAAATTGTAGATTCATGCTGCATTCAGTTTAAATATCCATAGAAACTCTGTTCTTAATAATATTGATCATTGAATATAATCAGCAGCAATGGTATTTTAAAATTCTTGCAGTCCTCCATTTGTCTACATGGCCATGCTAATGTACATGCATCATAGACATGAATCATCACAATATTTGTGACAGCCTCCACCACAACTTAGTGAGGGCAGACTGTCCCATCTTTCATGTCCATGTGACCCATTTTTGTCCTGAAACCACACTATTTACAATGATTAAATCCCAGTGAAACTGATGATCATGTCGCTGATGTGCCTGCAACCATCTGCATCCTGGAACCCTGCGCTGACTGAGACTCCTCACTGGCTTCAGCATTATCTTCAACCCAACAGAAGCTCAACTCCAATGCTCTCATCAGTGAGCCGGAACAAAAGGTTCCTCAGGGCATGTTGCAGAATGCTAAAAAATTCCAATGTCTGGCTAAGCCCCTCAAATTTACAGTGTAATTACCAAGTGAGTAGCGATCATGCTTTCAAAGATAAATCGTAGTGAGGAGCACGGTCAGGCAGATGTGAAGATGGAAATGGAGATAATTTTTCTGCCCCACGTTGAACTTGTATATAATACTGTCACCCTATTCCTCATGAAATTTCTGAAAAATTACAGTATGTTAAAAAAAAGTGAAACAAATGTGATAATCCACAGATACAACAATCAATTCAATAATTGCTTAGTCAACTGTTTAAGAAGTACTATGACATCATCAAATGCCTAGATCACTCTCTAGAGTTTAGCAACTAGCATCACAATGATTGCAGCTCTTCAAAGCATAACTTCATACCAACATACTGAGTAAACACAACTATCGATCAGTCAAAAGCAAAAATAAACAATGAATTACCGAAATTTGCCAATTACTTCCCAAGATTTCCTCATCAAATGCTTAATTATATCATATCTTGTGCTCTTTGTATGCTGACCAACACACCACAGCAAATTCCTAATACTGTACATGTAAATGTATATGGTGAATAAATTTGATCCTTTTTGGAAAAACAAAATGATTTCAAAACAGATGAATACAGATTGCTTTTTGACAGTTTCTTGAGTTGGACCATTCAAGTTTATGACAGACTACAAAGCCTGCTAAAGTGACAGGGTTTCCTTTGTGGGTCAGAGCTGGTCAGTTTTGAAGTACGGTAAATCACTCAAAACATTAACTTAGGTTCTCTCTTGCATGACCTGCTCAGTATTTCCAATATTCTCTTCTCTTACATTTCAGATTTCCTGCAACCCCTGTGTCCTGCATCTTACACTTCCATTGTCTGTTTGTTGCCTCTCCTCTACCAACATTCATCTCCCACTTTTATGTCCTCCTGATAGTGAGCATTCACCACCATCTTTTAGATACATAGCACAATAGCACTTTTCTTCACTGACCTCCAGCTGAATTATAGACGTACCCCCTGCTATATCCATCCCTCCACCTTGTCTGCAAATTGAAACAGATTTGTTTTCTCATTTTTCTAGTTCCAATGAAAATTCTTAGGGCTGGCAAGATAACTCTGTTTCTCTCTCCATGGATGTTGCTTGACTTACTGAGTATCTAGCAGTTTTTGCATCAGATTCCAAATATCTGCAGTTTAATTTGTTTATCAACTTATTTTAGTCATAGGATAGACCTTCCATTTTAAAGCCAACACATCCACTTGGATTTCAATGCTTTTAAGGATTTGCCTGAGCAGAGGTTTAGACTGCTGATGCAAGGCTTTCTGCTCCGGTTTATTGCTGGCTGATAACACTGTGCTCCAACAAATTACAAGGGATTTCTAAACGTCAAGGACATCCATGAACATTTAATCTCAATGACTGCATGCCAGCCCTGGGAACGGACAGCAATGGCTGTCATGACCTTTCTGGAGTCAGTGACATCTTGCACTGTGGGAGCCTCAGAAAAGGAGAGCATTATGAAGCAACAATCAAAATGTGAAGGAACACAGTGGGCCAGGAAGCATCTGTGGAGGGAAATGGTCAGTCAATGTTTCAGGTCAAGACCCTTCATCTGGACTGGAAGATAAAGGAGAGACAGCGAGGTGAGGTAAGGGACGGAGCGAAAAACAGGCAAGCAATAGATGCATCCTCATGATGAGAGATGATAGGCAGGTGGGGGTGGAAAGAATAAAAAGAGTGGAAGAAAAAGGGAGGAATGAAAAGGATTCTGGGAGGTTATGGCTGAAAGCAACAACAGATTGCAAATGATACAATCCAATAGGAAAGAAGGTGTAGCATGTAATTAAATAATGGGGCTGGGGTGGGCAGATGGAAACAAGAGGAGGAGGACGAGTGACAGGAGCTTGTGGGTTAGGCAGAGATGGAATAGCTGGAGAAGTGGAAAGAAACAGGATAACATGAGCCGGGGGTGAGTGTAGGAGGAAATGAATAGATCATGAGACAAGACAAAAGGAGCACAGCAGGAGCAATTTACTATTACAGAACCTCAATGAAAGAAATAGCAATTTTCAAAGGCACATAACACGGACACTTTCCATAAAAAACAAGCCGAACTTACGTTTGTACTTTACAACAGCTTGTAACTAAAATCCAGCAATAAGTAGCATTGATTCTCTTTCCTTTTGAGGATTACTCTATTTTTGCTGTGATTAGATTACATGAACTATACACAGTATCTGTGTTTATGTATGAGTAGAAAAGTACATTCCAATTTAAATTTTATCTATCCATCTGTCAAAGTAACCTTTACATTACTTGTCTTCTCTTGGCAAAAATGTCATTGCTTACCAAAATCTGCTAGCTTCAGCTCTCCAGTATCACTGATGAGTAAGTTCTGAGGCTTTAAGTCTCGGTGCAAGATGTATCGCTGATGAATATAGGAGAGACCCCGCAGTAGCTGAAACAAGAAGAGCTAAAAGGCAAGAAAAGGATATTTAACAATAAGGCATGAAATGCCAAGATCATCAGAAATCAACGTCAGTCAACTAAACTTTGTAAGGAATGCCAGACGTTGCAAATAATCATGTAATATTTCTAAATTTTAAACACTGCAAGTCAATAAATGTGCATAATTTACATGAAAACTACGAGATCTTCCACGAAACATAAGACATTCAGTTTTATTCTTTTTTCTTCCCCATGTGTGCTGGTGTGCTGTCATCCTTTTCCCTGGATTACTTTAGTGTGAGCTTTTATTGTAATCAGCCAACAAAAGATCACACAAAAGCATGTCCATTTTCCATGACGTCTATTCCCTCAATAAGAAATGGCATAATTTTCCACAGTTCCCAAACCAAACAAAATTAGAAACTGGCTTCTTTCGAAGCAGTACATATGTTGTTTCATAAACTATCAGCTAATCATGGTGGTTGCCATGTGGACTAAATGTCAAGAGGGTAAAATGGCAAAAGGAAAAAAATTGTCTGCCTTACTCTTATGATGTAGTACAATATAGATGACCTGCATATCTCATAATAACCCAGTAAATTTTTATTCATAAAAGCCATATACTCCCAAATAAATTTCAATATTCAACAGGGTTCGAGGTGAAGATATAAGTATTTTGGCACGTTCTAAGAACAATTTTCAGCAGACTTAGCTCAGTTTGTAAAGCATTTTGTATTTTTGAAAGAGATAGTTAAATTGTTCTTATCTGAACACTGAAACGTTGCAGCCACACATAATCAGAAGGATTACATGCAGCATTGCTGCTCATCTAGCGTGTAATTTGAAGCAGTTTGAATAAGTTTGAAAATTCCTTCTCAAACACATGAAAGCATACAATTTACATTCAAAAATCACTTCACCATCGTGTTAATACAAACTGCTTGCTAGATCCTTATCTGCTTCATAAAAACCATCTCCTGTAACAGGTCTATTACAATATGAAGAAAGTTAGAATCAAAGCCAATTTTTATACCCAAATAACTTACTCAGATAGAGGATCATGTTATTATGGACACATCACAACTTCAAAACCAGAAACAAAGAAAAATCAAACGGCCCATTTTCAAATGGTCCCAAAAATTGAAAAATCTAAAAAAGCAAAAGCATTTCAAAAGTGTTCAACAACATTGTGAAAGTACCCAAGTACATTTACCGGAAGGTGTGCAAAGTTTCAATGTGATGGCTCACTGCCCTTTTATCAAGGGGAATTAGGAATGTGCAGTATTGGTTGTTGTTGGCATCCATGCAACATACAATGAATAAAAAGAAAAGATGGAATGCATATTTTTAAAAAATGCAGAAATTTCTATTTTTCTGAATGGTGGAATAATTACAATTAATTTAATCTAATTTCATCATCATCATCAGGTGCCATGCCCAGTTTGAGCTTTGACTGCTGTGGCCCACACACTCCTGTTTTGGGTCAAGTGGATCAGTTCATTGGTATTCATTTCCAGTTCTCTGGCTGCTGTCTCCATCATCATTTGTCTTTGTCTTCCTCTTGCTTTCTTCCCTTCAATCTTTCACATAATTATCATGCATTCTAACTCCTCTTTCCTAATCACATGTCCAATGAAGTTACGTTGCCTTTTCATGATCTCATACATTATTTCTCTTTTTGTGTTTGCTCTGTTCATGACATCCTCGTTATTCATTTCATCCATGATATTCTTTGCATCCTCCTCAAAAACCACATCTCTGCTGCTTCAATTCATTTCCTCATGTTACTAGATATTGTCCAACATTCTGAGCCATATAACATAACAGGTTAAATGTAAAATCCTGCCATCTGATGTCAGCCAGCTTCCTAGGTAGCAAAAGTTCTGTACTTGTTTTATGTTTTCCCCGTTTATTCTCAGCCTACAGATAGGAATCTCCTTCTTTCTGGATATCACCATACATTCTGTCTTTTTCCAATTGATAGACAGATCCATTTTTGCACTTTCTTCAACAACTATATCAATTAAGTTTTGTAGTTCTTCCTCCATACTTGCAATTAACACAGCGTCATCTGCATATCTGAAATTATTGATGTTTTCACCACCAACTTTGATTCCCAAGATGTCTCTTATTTTTCTGTAATATTGTTTCACTGTACACATTAAATAAATCAGGGGAGAAATCACACCCTTGTCTAGTGCCTCTCTTGATTGTGGTAAACTGACTCACTTAATCCAGTTTAGAGAATTCAATGAAGGAATCAAACTTGGATGAACTGTAGCAAAAACACACAAAATGCTGAGACAGCATCTATGGAGGGAAATAAAGAATCGATGTTTTGGGCTGAGACGGTCTCGGCCCATCAACGTTTTGTTCAAGATTTTACGGCATCTGCAAAACATCTCAAGTCTTGGGTTATCTAGATATTGTTAACAAGATTACCAATGCACTTCTTGTACCACAGACTTCTGATCTTCACTACATGGCATTTTTCAGCCATTTTGCTATGGAATGGTCATTTACTTCATTGAATATCAGGACCACATTTGTAAGAACTTGTTCGCTGTTGTCCTACCTAATAGTATTATTGTAATGAATGTTAAAAAAAAGTTATCAACTGTGAATTATACATTCTGATTTCTGGGAGATCCTTGTGCACAAATTCACTGCCAGATCCCCTATTATAACATTGACTTCAATTTAACAGTGATCAATCCACTGTAAATTATTTTGAAATGCTTCGAGGTTGTGAAAATCACAAGATAAATACTAATCTTTTTATCCCTATATGTTTTCATTGTATAGTTACTCGTCCAAAGTGCATCCATTTCATACCATTCACCCATTAGTTACAATGAAAAAGTTAGCTGAGAGAGGAATGTGCTAAGATTAAGAGATGCTAAGATTATTGACATTTGGTACCAGTTACCTTGACAACACAAACAAATCGTTTATCCATGCTAGTTTAGAAATAGAACAATGTGTTTCTTGATACTGACATGCAGTTACTCAGTAACACAAGCATTTCAATATCAGGACCTGTATCTTTATTTACTGACACTCCATTTTGCAGGTGCAGAGATCATACTAAGGAAGATTTGTTCACCAAATCATCCAAACTGAATACAGAAGAAATCTAGCACAATTTATAATACTATGAACATAAAAATATGCAACTTCTAATTTTAAAATACTAATCTATAGTCATTACACTGATTAGTATTCAGCTTGAGGAAGATTTGCTGGTACTTTGTTACCCATTTCATCCTGTTTAAAGTCTTGACAGATGGATGGTGGAGGCGTATAAACTAGCGGGAGAACAGGCATAAGATGATGCAGCTGCTGAAAGCATTTGCATTGGCATCCTCCATAATAACCAAGTTACTGGGCATTGCTAACAAATATACTCACTGATGATACATAAAGTGGCAAGAATACACACATAGTATTTTAATTGCACCCCCTTACATGCAAACCTTCCCTTATTTTTCCCATAATATTTTAAATTCTTTCAAAGAAAAATACTAAAAATGAGCAGTTACAATAAATGCTTACTGTGGCAAAGGAGCTATCTTTAAATTAGTAACTTGATTCATTTGTGCATACAGTATTTGCACTAAATTCATGACAAATCACTTAAGTCTAGATCTGTTTTCTTTCATTTAAATTCAGCATCATCTTGGCAGACAGCAATTTAAATACCTTGACATTCTGAAATTGTCCATTCACAGCATTAGAAATGTGACCAACTAGAAACTTTTTAGGCTCTATGACAACGATAAACAGAAGTCGCCATGACTTTTCCTCTGGAAAACACTAAAGGGTCAAACATCTCAGAAGTGTTAACTTTAAAAAAGCACAAAAAGTACATAAATTGTCCGTTATTCTTTACTCACCCCACAGACACGCTCAGAAAGGCTCAATAGGTCAAACAACATCTGTTGAAAGGGAAACGGAACTGAAGTGTTCTCAGAACCGAAACTGCTTCCATGGAAGCAAAGGGTTTCCAGAATTTTGTGTTTTCATTTCAGATTTCCACTATCTGTGATTTATTTGATTTCCGTGGAAGCATTCATTTTTTCCTGGTAAAAAGCTCAAAATGCTTATTAAGGCCCTCCATTGGATGGAGTCAACCACGGATGTTGTGTTCCATCTGTCTGCGTTGAAGTTGATACACAAGCCTGGGCAGTATGATATAGCGAGCAAGCTGTTGCCCATGCTGCAGGTACTCCCTCTCCACACAGCCGATGAATCCAAAGGAACAGCAGAAACTGATAGTTTGGCACCAGTAGTGTCGCAGGAGTTGCCAATCAGCATTGAGCTCAACATAGGACTGCTTTAAGGACTCCAGCTCCCGATTTTTCCTTAGGGTTTCCTCTGGAAACCTTCCCTCTGAGTGGGTATAGCCGCAAGGCAGTGGAGGTTTGAGATCAGCATTTTTATGTTCTTAGATAAGCTGCAACCACCATTGATGAGCCTCATCTGCCCGAAGCCACTGGTTTTAAGGTGCCAGTAACTCATCCTTGTCCCTTCTGTCAGTATAAATGGTTCATGGTTCCACAAGGCTTAGTAAACTAAGCCACAAGAAGGCCAGGAGCAGGACTTGACTCTCAGTGGCTATGAGATGCAGGCCACTAGGAGCATTTAATAGGTACGACCACCTTCCCAACTATGAAAGCCTTAGGAACCAAAATGCTCAAGGAAACTGTATTTAGAAATCACTTGGTTCAAGCTTTCTACACCTCACTGATCAAATTAACTGAATTATTAAAATAGTTTGACTAAAAATCTATGAGTTTGCAACTCTATTTTCAATGGTTTAAAGGTTGCTTATGGTCATTAGCAGTGTTTAAGTAGTAAATCAATTTGCTCTAACCAAACTCATGAACCAGAAACCATTTTATGTGTAATAAAAGTTAGATTTCTGATATTTCTAACTGTAATATACAGTACCAGGCAAAAATGCTAATTATCAATCCTTTTTCACAATATCAATATAGTGTAAGGGGGTTTCAACATTTATGTTACTGCGGAGGCTAATTAAAATGGCGTCTTTGTTATATTAATCTGGGGAATGCGGCTTTGTTGTGTTAAACGCTGAGAAAGTTTGCGCTAGCAGCTTGTTTTGGTTTAGAGTGTGATAAGAAATATGTAATTAACCAATTGGGATAGTTGTTACGTTTTTGGTTTATTTGAAGATACTGTATGCACGGGGTTTTGGGGCAGAAAGCGGGAGAGCGAGACAGAGGATGGACGAGGTGCTGTGATATCCGCTAACGGGGTCGGACCCCGAGGAGGGCGTTCGGCGAGGAGACGGAGACGGACTCGTGTGGAGTGTCTGGTCGACCACCGTTGTTGGTCCCAGGCGGCCGGTCGAGGTGGTCCAAGGGGTCTCAGGGTGAAGAAGAAGGTCCTTGAGCTCCAACTGTTTTGTGCACGAAGAGATTGAACTTTGATAAGTGTGGCGCCTTTTATTTTCCTTTTATATTTTATTCTCTCTTAATTATATAGTTCCAGTAATATTTATAAACTGTAAATCATTTAATCGTATCTGGTGTATTGTCTGTTATTTGGGCAGGGTGGGGTACATCACACAGCATCCACACAAACGAATTATCCAGTTTGGCGGGGCCGAGGCTGTTTCCCTAGACGACAGCCAGCCGAGCGACCCTGAGGTGGCCGGGGGGGCTACATTAGTATCTTTCACATACCAGGCTGCAGAATTTACCAAATATATTGGAAACTATATCCAATATAAACTCCCAAATTCAGACCCAAAAATGTCAGCTATTAATAAATTAACTCAGTGGATACATTGCACTGGTATCTAGTCATGCAGCATACACACTTAGCAGAGTTGCCACTATCCCTTTCCTTAGGATTCTGAACTGCAACTGCCCTTCAAATCCTTGGAGGAAGAATTCAAGGTAACAACAGCCAGAGGAGTGCTACAGTATAGGGACTCAAGTGACCCGAAGGTGGCTAGAGCAGGGATCCAAGTAAGTGCTGGCAGGAAGTGGAGGGCAGAGGAAGCTGTTCAGGAAGCGGAGGCGAGGCTGCGTCACAGGAGGCTGGTGGGAGTGGTCACACGAGGCCGAGCTGGGCTAGGATCCTTCCCAACTCCCCAAATGGACACCAGAGGGAAGGCAAGGCATCGTCTAGTTCAGGAGGAGGGGAGAGCAGTATGGAGGAAATGAGAGCCTGCAAGGCGGGGGGAGTGAAGCAACAGGGAGCTTGGACAAGATGGGAGAATGCGGTTGAGAGGAAAGTGACCTGGGCTGATCTTTGGAAAGCCGAACCACACCACATCCAATTTCTCATCCAGGCAGTGTACGATGTGCTTCCAAGCTCATCAAACCTGCACACATGGGGCAAGGCAGAGTCATCTGCGTGCCCACTGTGCTCCAAGTGAGGAACCCTGGAGCACATCCTCAGCGGCTGCGCAAGGGCACTTGGTGAGGGACGGTACAGGTGGAGGCATGATCAGGTCCTGAAGACCATCGCTGAAGCCGTCAGTGCAGGAGTTGAGTGGACGAAGCAGTCCCAACCCTCCAAGCAGACCATTGCCTTTGTCAGAGCTGGGGAGCAGCCAACACCTGCCAAAAGAACATCTGCAGGCATTCTGACCTCTGCAAGGGACTGGCAGCTGTTGGTGGACCTCAAAGGGCAGCTGAAGTTCCCCAGCCATATCGCAGCCACCACCCAGTGACCAGACATTGTCCTAGTGTCCGAGTCTACTAAGCAAGTGGTGCTGCTGGAGCTGACAGTCCCATGGGAAGATAGCTTGGAAGAGGCCTTTGAAAGGAAGCTCTCCAAGTACGCAGGACTGGTCAGCAACTGTCAGCAGGCTGGATGGAGGGCGAGGTGTCTCCCAGTGGAGGTTGGTTGTAAGGGATTCGTAGCCCATTCTTTAGTTAGATCCTTCAGCATTTTGGGCATCAAGGGAGAGAGGAAGAGGAGAGCCATCCGCAGTACCGCCGATGCGGCAGAGAGGGCCTCAAGATGGCTGTGGCTCAAAAGAGGGGAGCCATAGAGTCATAAGTAGCTAGCCATCTGGACACCAGCTGGGGTCTGATCAGCCCCGGCTGGGTCACCTGGAGGAAGTTGTATGATGTTGAAAGACCCGAAACACCCGATGATTCCAGGAACATCACTGAAGATGTGTCCAGAAGCATCAATAGATGTATGTACACAGTGACCAGTATCAGACCAATAATTCTGCTCTTCATTCTGTTTCCTGTTATTATAAAATTGCATGTCCTGTGAGAATCAGGAACATCACCTGATATCTTCATGAGACAATATTAAAAAAATTGAGGAAAAGGGAAAATATCAAGTGTATTCTTTACCTGATATAGACTGTTCTCTTTTTTATGGTAAACCGACATGCTAAAAGTCTCACGAGAACTGGCATTTCAAATTCCAATTAAACTTCTTGGGTTGTGTTTGTGTTTGGGTTCTGGCTGTGTTTGTGTCTGAATAATGAAAATCGAAGTCTCAAAGGACAGTTACTTTGATTAGAGAGAAAAAATAATAATTCAGACAAGTTCTACTTCTACCGATCTCTAAGGTTTCAAGACTTCAGTAAAAAAGAATTCCACATCCAGGAGTCTTAGATTGTACCCTATGCTCTTCTCCTTATGCCGATTACCTATAAATAATGATGATGAAAAAAATATTAGCTGCAAGGAAAAAAGAACTATTGTGCCTATAACATGCCCCTCATAGTTTCAGTACATAAGCCCATTACTGATGTATGTTGAACCTGACTTGACCATAGCTAACTTCATCAATACCATTTCTCCTCTCCAGTTCACTCAAACTTCAAATCTCCACTTATAGGCAAATATCTCTCGTTCACCAGTTTAGTTCACCATTGGTCGTGTACACATCTGTTCAATTTGGTGCATTGCCAAGCTGGAATACTGTCTGATCAAAAAGATGCCAGGTGGAGTATTCTGAAGGGAATTAAGGTTATTTATTTAGGTCAGAAGAGTGGTGTTAAATATTATATAAAAACTGCACGTTCCAATGTAAGTTCACCAACCCGAAAAAAATTAATGCCATTTCTCTCTCTAACAGACACTGCCTGGCTAACATGGTGTTTCTATTGAAATTCCCAGCATCTGTGGCATCTATATTTTAAGACAATTAATTGTTGGTATTAATGTTGCTCTAGTTGTAGAAAGTAGCACAGCTATTAATGCAGCAAATGAAAATGTTGATGGCTGACAAGAGAAAAATGATTCTGTTGCAGCTACCAGGAATCGTAGAGCTTCCGACGCAGCAGAATTAGCCGTACTCTAATAGATAACCTTAACTTCCCTTACTGTGCTCAACTTGCCAACGTTTTGTGTACTCAGACGTCAAGCATGACAATTCACCAGAACAGGCAGAAACTTACATAAGAACACTAGGAGCAGTTAGGGGCTCCTGTTCTCAGTTGGTTCATGGTCTCAGTATATTTTTTTATTTACACAGTTTGTCTTCTTCTGCACATAGGTTGCTTGTCAGTCTTTGTTTTTGTATAGTTTTTCGTAAATTCTAGTGTATTTCCTGTCAATGCCTGCAAGAAAATGAATTTCAAGCTAGTATATGATGACATATGCCGTACAGTGCTAAAGTCTTGGGCACATATCTGTAGCTAAGGTGCCTAAGACATTTATACACAACTGTACTCATTAATGTGGAGTAGAAAGCGAGTTTATAAAGCTGGTGGGAGCACAAGATGCTGGGAGTGGCGAGGGTGGAGCACCGTGGGAGGGGTGAGATGGAGATGGCAGAGACGGAGTGCCAGGGGCAGGGTTGGTGTGGGTGCACCCGGCCCTGAGATGCCGGGAAAGGTCATTTAATTCCAAACAATTGGTTTACTGATCATGATAGAATGTCTCTCTAGTGCTTTGTGCTCCCTCTCCTTTCCCTTTCCCTTTTCCCAACCATGATTTCCCCCCTCCCTGCTCCTTCCCATTCTCAGTCCACAATAGAGACCCATATCAGAATGGGTCTGATCTATCGGGTTTATCATCACTCACAAACGGCATGAAGTTTGTTTTTTTGCGGCAGCAGTACGGTGCAATACATAAAACTACAAAGTAATCTATATTAATTACAAATATAAAACAAAATAATTGATTGCATATGTATTCACCACCTTTAATATGACACTCCAAATCATCACTGGTGCAGCCATTTGGTTTTAGAAGTCACATCATTAATTAAATAGAGATCTGTTTTTGGAGAGCTGTGTACAGTCAAGGTGTTTCAATTGGTTGTAATGAAAATACACCTGTACCTAGAAAGTCCAACTGCTAGTGAGTCAGTATCCTGGCAAAAACTGCACCATGAAGACAAAAGAACACTCCAAGCAACTCTGCAAAAAAGTTATTGAAAAGCACAAGTCAGGAGATGGATACAAGAGAATTTCCAAGGCACTGAATATCCCTCATCAAGAAATAGAAAGAATATGGCACAGCTGTAAATCTGCAGGCCATCCTCAAAACTGAGTGACCGTGCAAATAGGGGACTAGTGAGGAGGCCACCAAGAGACCTATGACAACTCTGGAGGAGTTACAAACTTCAGTGGCTGAGATGGGAGACACTGCGAATGTAACAACTGTTGCCTTTTTGCTTCACCAGTCACAGATTAATGGGAGATTGGCAAAGAGAAATCTCTATCTTATGAAATCTTAGATAAAGAGTTTCACAGAAGAAATGTGGAAGAACCTGAAGTCAGACGGAAGAAGGTTCTATGGTCTGACAAAACCAAAATTAAGTGTTTTGGCCATCAGACTAAACGCTATGTTTAGCATAAGCCAAACACTGCAAATCATCAGAAACACAGCAAATTGGTGGCTGCATCATGCTGTGGGGATGCTTCACTGCAGCAGACGCTGGAAGGCTTGTGAAGGTAATAGAAACATGGAAAATAGGTGCAGGAGTAGGCCATTCGGCCCTTCAAGCCTGCACCGCCATTCAGTATGATCATGGCTGATCATCCAACTCAGAACCCTGTACCAGCCTTCCCTCCATACCCCCTGATCCCTTTAGCCACAAGGGCCATATCTAACTCCCTCTTAAATATAGCCAATGAACTGGCCTCAACTGTTTCCTGTGGCAGAGAATTCCACAGATTCACCACTCTCTGTATGAAGAAGTTTTTCCTAATCTCGGTCCTAAAAGGCTTCCCCTTTATCCTTAAACTGTGACCCCTCGTTCTGGACTTCCTCAACATCGGGAACAATCTTCCTGCATCTAGCTTGTCCAATCCCTTTAGGATTTTATACGTTTCAATAAGATCCCTCCTCAATCTTCTAAATTCCAATGAATATAAGCCTAGTCGAACCAGTCTTTCATCATATGAAAGTCCTGCCATTCCAGGAATCAACCTGGTGAACCTTCCTTGTACTCCCTCTATGGCAAGAATGTCTTTCCTCAGATTAGGGGACCAAAACTGCACACAATACTCCAGGTGTGGTCTCACCAAGGCCTTGTACAACTGCAGTAGTACCTCCCTGCTCCTGTACTCGAATCCTCTTGCTGTGAATGCCAGCATACCATTCGCCTTTTTTACTGCCTGCTGTACCTGCAAGCCCACTTTCAATGACTGGTGTATAATGACACCCAGGTTTCGTTGCACCTCCCCTTTTCCTAATCGGCCACCATTCAGATAATAATCTGTTTTCCGGTTTTTGCCACCAAAGTGGATAACCTCACATTTATCCACATTAAACTGCATCTACCATGAAGTTGCCCACTCACCTAACCTATCCAAGTCACCCTGCATCCTCTTAGCATCCTCCTCACAGCTAATACTGCCGCCCAGCTTCGTGTCATCCGCAAACTTGGAGATGCTGCATTTAATTCCCTCATCTAAGTCATTAATATATATTAATGTCCCAGCACTGAGCCTTGCGGTACCCCACTAGTCACTGCCTGCCATTCTGAAAAGGTCCCATTTATTCCCACTCTTTGCTTCCTGTCTGCTAACCAATTCTCTATCCACATCAATACCTTACCCCCAATACCGTGTGCTTTAAGTTTGCACATTAATCTCCTGTGTGGGACCTTGTCAAAAGCCTTTAGGTAGAGAGTCAAATAAATGCAGCAAAATACAGGGAAATCCTGGAGGAAAACCTGACGCAGTCTGCAAGACAACTGCGACTTGGGAGAAGAATTGTTTTCCAGAAAGACAATGACTCCAAGAATAAAGCCAAAGCTACACAGAAATGGCTTACAAACAACAAAGTTAATTTCCTGGAGTGGCCAAGTCAGAGCCAGACCTCAATCCAACTGAGAACTTGTGGCTGGACTTGAAAAGAGCAGTTTTGTAATGGATAATGGAGAAAAATTGCAGTGTCCAGATCTGCAAAGCTGATAGAGAGCTATCCACACAGACTCAAGGCTGTAATTGCTGCCAGATATGCATCTACTAAATACTGACTTGAAGGGGGTAAGTAATTATGCAATCAAATATTTTGTGTTTAATAATTGTAATAAATATGGACCAATTTGTAGAAATTTGTTGTCACTTTGACACGAAAGAGTCTTTTCTGTTGATCAGTATCTAAAAATCCAAATGAAACAATAAAACATGAAAATTTCTAAGTGGAGTGAATCATTTTTATAGGAGATATATATATATATATACACACACACACACACACATATATATATTTAAGACTTTTGTGAAATATTGTATGTATTTTGATAATAAATTTACCTTTACTTTCACCTTAAGTCTGCCTCACCATTCAATACAATAACGACTGCTCTGTGTTAATCTCAACTCACTGTCTGTCCAAGTTCCCTGTAGCCTTCAATTCCCTGATCTTTCAAATATTTATCACTCTTCTCCTTAAATGCTTTGAGAAATCTAGCCTCACAACTTTCTAGGACAGAGCGTTCCTCGGTGACATGAAATTTCTACCTGCCTCCATTTTAAATGACAGCAGACGATACTTTGCAAATATGCACCCTCATTAGAGGGTCTTCCATGAGTGAAAACATCTCAACATCTACTTGTCATGCCCATTCAGGATCTTGTGCTTTAAGGTTATGCTTAGTCTTCTAAACGCAAAGCGATACATTCACAACTTGTTTAGCCTCTCTTGATAGGACAATCCTCTCATCTGGGAATTTGCTCTTTTGGCAAGGAAATAATCCAACATGTCTACTTCATTTTAAACAAAATTAAGATAAAGGAACCAAAAATATGTGCAAATTGTGTTAACAATGATGAACTAATCCCAGTGAATTGAGGATACCAGCCCACAGGATTGGTTATCTGTAAGGTGGAGATTAAGTTTAATTGAGTTTCCAAAAGGTGGTGGTAATAGGCATTGGCAAGGTTAACTACCGTCAACATTCATGTTTTTTCTAATGTTTATGCCATCTCAGGCAATAAATTTCGTGATATTAATCTGAAGACCAGACTATGGCTTTCATTTTCATCAATTCAACAGCTTCTCTGTGATTTGGAAATGTTGAGTGAATCGTGCTTCAACACCTGCAACATAACAACTAAACTGGCTGCCACAGTGATAATTTTTGACACAGAGATTAAAGCCATTTTCTTATGCCCTTTCTTGTTCTTCCTTTCATCTTCACAAAAGTTGCTGGGGAGAGCGAGAAACACACAATCTTTGTGATTCATTCCAAATACAGATGCCATGAAGGTTATTTGATTTTCGAGATTACAAGAGAGCTACACTTCAAAATCTCAAAAAGCACAGAAGAAAAACTCACTACAACAAATCAAAAGACAAATCTACAGCATAAAGTTTTGTTTATACCAAGATCTTCCCAAATTGTGGGCAATGGAAAAGGGAATTTATCCACAAAATATCTCACAAGAGACCAGGAATTGAATGACAAAATATTTCACAAGAAACCAGGAATAGAATGCCAAATATCTTCATTTCAATTTGATGTTTCTCTACAGATGTTGCCTAACACCTTGATTACTTCTAAAAGTTTTTATTTTTATTTTCATTTTTACTGGTCATTGTTATGCAAGCAGAGATTTTTTTTGAAGAATATGCAATTTTTCATTGATTCCTTTGTATATCTTTGTCCTATTGTGAATGCCTGCAAGAAAATAAATCTCTATGAAGTACATTGTGACTTTGATAATAGGTTTACTTTGAACCTTGAACTCTGATCTCTTCCTTGCAATGGATGGTAACTGAAATATGATTGCAATTAATGATCATGTAAGCAGGAAACAATTGAAGATGATTACACAGACACTAACACAGGATTGAATTTCAACATCAGCTGATTCCCCCTGAAAACATCTGATAGAACTACCAGTGGATTTGGCAAGTTGGATTATTTCCTTACCAAAATACTTTTTTGAATCACCAAATAAGTGAAAACAACCATTGTCGATGGATTACAGCATAAGCATGCAACATAAAAACAATTCATTTTATACTTTTAAGGCTCTTCCATGGCCATGATGTACCTTTTAAATAGAAAATCTTCATTTTGTTACATTTGCTTCCAAACACAGTTGTCAATGTGAAAGGAACTGCAGAATTAGCTGATCAACATCCAGTGCAAATGTTCTTGAATACATTTAAATTACTGTATTCCTTTGCTGAATTGTAATTTGACAATATATAGCTATTTATAGAAGTTACAACTGGCCCCAACATCAATAAGACTGTGGTAAGAACTATTATCTAACTATGCCAAAAAAAACTAGTTACAAACCATAAATCTGAAGATTTATTTGTATAGAACTGTCCTTCCACTTGTTGTACAATTAAAACTTGAAATCAATTCTTACCCATGCCTAAGACAAAATCACATCAGCTTATTCAAGTTGGAAAACATATTTGCAAACTACATCTACAAATCTACAAAAAATAAATTAAGATTCAAAGATTCAAAAAACTTTATTGTCATTCTAACTGTACATCAGCTCTGCAGCGCAGAATGAGACAGCGTTTCTCAGGAGCAGTGCAATCATAACATAACAAACGCAACACTAAATAATAAACATAACAATAAATAGTAAAACACAACAGCCACATGTCAGTTAAAATCAAGTTAAAAGTGTCCAAAGCAGAGTCAGGTAGAGCAGCTATTTAGCAGTCTGACTGCCTGTGGGAGGAAGCTGTTTAGTAGCCTTGTGGTTTTAGTTTTGATGCTCCTGTAACGTTTGCCTGATGGCAGAAGAACAAACAGTTCATGGAGAGGGTGTGAGGGGTCTTTAATGATGTATCGTGTCTTCTGGAGGCATCGACTCTGAAAGAGGTCTTGGACAGAAGGTAGGGAGACACGAATGACTTTCTCTGCTCTCCTAACCACCCTCTGCAAGGCTTTTTTGTCGACAGCACTGCAGCTGGAATACCAGTTTGTGATGCAAAAGATCAACACACTCTCAACCACGCCTCTGTAGAATATAGTTAAGATGTTAGTGGGGATATGTAGCTGTATAAGTACAGGGATAAGTATATGTAGCTGAGGTAAATATTCCAATAACAGTCATTAAGTTACTTAATGTAGAGGAGGCAGGAAAATTTGCATACAATCTCATGGTTTAAAGCAATGTGGAAATGAAATTTCCATTTAACTCTGACAGCATCTGCACCACCCAATGAGATTCTCATCTTCTAATCTTCTCTCTTCACCATCTGTAAAAAGGGCCCTTAATTTGGCATAACATTCATTTACTGGTGATACACCTGCTTGCTCCCTGGTCTGTGAATGAAAAATAGAAATTTGTTTAACTGCTATGAGGCTCATCGCTCCTGAATTAGCATATCAACAGCACCAGGGAAAAGGTTGTTCCATCCTAGCACCCACTCTGCCATTTCATTACATCCTCCATCTGCCAAATGTTCCAGTCATAATGTTGGCATATATATCCTGGGCTTTAAATAATAGCATGGCACAAGTCTTTGAGCTTCAGGCAATAAAGAAAGCATTAATAACAGCAACGCACAAGCTGCTAATTGTGTATTTATGAGGGGCAGAGATGTTCAAAGTCCTAATTGCATAATAATGTTCACTACATTATGAAATACCCCACACTCTAATCCTGAAAGGTCAAAACATAAGGTTACTCTGAAGCGGATGTTAAGAAATCATAGTGTCAGCACGGAAACAAACCGTCTGGCATAATCAGCCCTTGCTGACCAATCTACCCTCCTGAGCTCATCCCATTTGCTTGCGTTTGGCTCAGATCCCTCTTAATTAGGGATTACCAAACTGGGGTCCACAGACCCCTCAGTATGGTAGGGGTCCATGGCATAAAAAAGGGTTTGGGAGCCCCTGTTCTTAACTTTTCCTATCCATGAATGTGACCAAATGTCTTTTACAGACGGTAACTGTACCCACATCTATCACTTCCTTTGGCAGTTCCACATACCCACTATGTGGGAAAAACACCCCTCATTTCTCCTTTAATTCATTCTTCTCACTCCTTAAAGCTCTATCCACCAATTTTGGACTCTCTTGCTTTGGTAAAAAGACTGTGACCATCCACTTTATCTATGCCTCTCATGATTTTACAAACTTGGGTCATAATTTATTGAAATGTTAAGTAATAGATAATCTGAAATATAAAGCATAAATCCAGTACCAATTAATCATTGGTTAAGATCTGTTGTTGCAATTACGCATTGAACTCTCAATGGTAGATTGGTCTAGAATTCAACCTACGGGGATATGTCATATTTATCAGTTCTCAAACCATACAGTTCAATGTGAGGACATATACCATTTTGCCCCCATTATCGCACCTCACCCCAACCCTCATTCATCCATTGTCCCCCTCTTGGTTCCATTACTCACTTCACACACCAGTTAACCTGCACCCTACCTCACTTCCAAAAAAAAATGGTTTCAACTGTCTTCACCTCTTGCCTGATGGTTCCCATCCTCATCTCTGCTATGTAAATCCAGCACTGGTAGCACTTCATGCTCCTGCTTATCCCCCTCCAGTAGCTGTCTCCTATCTTCACACTCCCCTCCCCAACCTTGCACCATCTTTATTTTTCTTTTTCCTCTCTTTTTGTCGGCCCCATCAATCATTCATCTGGCACTACCTGCCTCTCATCTTCCACCATTCACTCATCCCCTCAGAATCCTTTCTTGCCAGCCCTTTTCTCTTCTCTGTACTGGCTATCTTGTCCCCCCACTCCCAATCCTGGTGCAGAATTTCAACCCATAACATTAGCCATACCTTTCCTCCCACAGATGCTCCTCGACCTGCTAAAGTCTCGTGTCTCCTGAAGCATACATCACTCCTGTTTAACTAAGTTCAAAGGTGGCCTTCTTGCTAAAGGACACTTAAACAGCTAAGGAAGGAGAGATGATGAACAGTGTTTGAACAAAAATAAAGGCCAACAAAGGCCTTGATTATTACTATCCCCATTGGATAGGAGAGGTTAGGTGCAGGGAATGTTGGGACATGAAGTCCAAAACTCATCCCACAAATAAGGACACCTTGGAATTTTTCTATGTAAATATTTTGAAGTATAATGGCTAATCCAGTCCTGAAATGGAAGAATTCAGTTATCAGTGGCCTTAGAATTGCACCAATGCAAGCTGCTATGCCCAGCCTACACCATGTTGTTTTATTTAGAGATTCAGTGCAGTCACAGGCCCTTCTGGATCAACAAGCCCACACTACCCAATTAACCTACCTTTGGGACATGGGAGAAAACCCACACAGTCACAGAAAGAGCAGACAAGTGTTTTGTTTAGTAAACTAATTCATAGGCAAACACAGGAATCCAGGGATGCATCTTTACTTTAAGCAAGGCGTGCATGTGTTACGTGGTAGCATGATGACGTATGCAATTCACGTGTTTATACATATAACTCATAACGAATTATTTAAACAAACAAGAATGCTTAATCGAACAATATATATACAAAATTACACAAATGTTACTCAAATATTAAATACACAACACTCTTCCCTGCTTGGCTATAAACTCTAACTCAATGGAGAGTGCATCTCAACTAAATACACAGTATATTATATAACACAACTACTATATACACACATCCACACCATAGTAAATCTTAAATTGTTTGATTCAGGCCGAAAGATTTTATTACTTCTTACTCTTATGGGATAACATATTTCCTGACAAGGGGGATCACTCCACTTGGCAGATGAGACTTGTAGCTGTGAAACAATCTCAGGTTCTGGGGCCTACTCCATGGTGTTGCAGAAATTGACTCTAAGACTGTAGGAAGTGGTTCTCACAGTTCTGGACATCTTTCTTCTCCTTTTCTCTCTCTGGATCTGCTCCAATCTCTTTCATTTTCTCTCTCATGTTCCTTCTCTCCATTTCTTCCTTTGTTCTGTTTCTTCTCATTTGTACATCTTGATCTTGTGAAGGTGCATTTAGTTCCCAGGAGTAATCTGTTATTAATCCTTCTATTGCTCCTTTACTATCTGATCTCTCCTTTTGGTTTCTGCATCCGTAACATAATCTGACGATTCCTCTGTTTTTGTATCTCCATTGACTCCTTTCTTTTTGGCCTTCCATCCATCCAGCTGGGCTTTGGTCTTTACATCTACCTTTACAAGCAGTTTTCTGTCTCCCACTTGAAGTTCATTCAATAACCTTAACGCGCACAGAGTAGATTCCAGTTCATTATACTTCCTTATATTAACAAAAGCCTGAACTTACAACTTTCTGAACTGAAACTTTCTTCTAGTTTAAAAACACGCCACATTTCGCAAGTAGCTGCCTTATTAACATGCCAGAAGCTTTCTCAGATATGTTGCCGACAAAAACTGTTGTAGTTGGACCACTACTTGTATCACTTTCATGATTCCTCTGAGCAGCATGGCCCTTCCTGAGTCCAATATGCTTTCTAACAGGAGGGACAGAGGTTGGCACCAACACCTGTTTGTCCTCTGCTGGGCAATAGTTCATGGTGTTTAGCATTGAGACAGCTGTGGCATCATCCAGTAACCTTCCTTAATGCACTTTCATACGGCTTAATTACAGGGGATGTGGCATGCCAATGGTGGATGGACCTCCAGTCATGTTGTAGATGTCTCAGCTAATAACGCTCCCACAATGCTGGTCCTGTTTTTACCACATACAAGCTTAATGTGGCTTGTTGGTTGTTGTATTTCACAGTTATCCTTCATCCAGTCTAAGTTCCTAGTTGGATATCTGCAGGCTTCAGTTTGGTATCTTTGAAATGTCATTCAAACCCATTTTGTGGAATAACTGAAACAGCTGAACCAGTGTCCAATTCCATTTTAGTTAATTTCCTGTTCACTTCTGGCATAAGCCATATTGATTGTCTATTGCTAATTTTCATATTGTAAATTTCAAGGCTGCATAATGTTGTGTCACTCTCATCACTATCAGATTTTTTTTTATCAACAGCATGCAGATCAGTGCTCTATTTCAATCTGCAATTTGACTTTTTAGCTGTTTCCTCTTCCCTGTACAGTCCATTTACTTTCGTCTGTATGAGACGCTCTTTGTGTGTATCCTACATTGTTCCATTCTCTGAAAGCTTTGCTTTTAAATCTGCATTTGTCTGGTGTATGTGAACCCCCGCCAAAAAAGGTAACACCATTTGTTTGGCCAGGCCAGTTACTGTTTCGACACTGCAATTTTGTTCATACTCACTTTCATTCCTGACTGGAACTCAATTGGTCTCTGTCTGCAGCTTCCACTGAAACAGCAATTTCCACAGCTCGTTTGAATGCAAGCTATGCTTCAGTGAGGAGCCGTCTTTGAATGCTTCCTTTTAAGATCCCACAAACTAAACAATCTCATAGTGTAACATTAAGACCATTACCACAAGGACAGTTCTTAGATAGTCTCTTTAAATCAGCCACATATTCTGAAATGGACTCCCCTTCCTTTTGATTCTGCTTATGAAACTTGAATCATTCTGCAATCAACAATAGCTTTGGTTCTAAATGTTCCTGCATTACTTTTACAATATCAGCAAAGATCATTTCTGATGGTTTTGTAAGAGCAGTCAAACTCCAAAGCAAACTGTATGTTTTTAAACCAAATGAACTCAGCAAAATCGGTACTCACTTTTCATTGGCCATTTCATTTGCTTCAACATACTGTTCCAATAGTTCAGTATATATGAGCTAATTACCCGTTGTGTAATCAAACTTGTCAATCTTTCCAATATAGTCAGCTATTTATGATTTTCTTTTACTATTATCACCTATTATTCACTCTTTATGAACCCATGAATCCTTCCATTTACTGATTTTTTCAAAAAAACTTGATCATGCCTTCTCTGGAATGACTGTTTAATAAAGCCATGCAATGGCTTCATTGTGGTTCATCCCGAATTGCTGTGATGCAGGATTCCATTATGAGCAGTTTCCAGAAATGCAGAATGAAACAAACATTATCTGCTGCTGGAAGATCGGCTTGGTGAAATGTCCTTTGGTGTCCCAGACATTTACTAATTTTCTAGCTTAAGGAGCAGCACGGGACAACACTTAAGGAGCAGCACGGGACAACACTTAAGGAGCTGTACTGGACAACACTGCAGATCAGCACATTTTAAGGCTAGAATTTCTTGCTGAAGAGTACACTGAGGCTTAGTGCAAACAGTACAAGAGATTGATGGGAAAAGGCCAGTTTAATACCTTCTCACAATGAAAGTGGCAGCTTTGGTCTGCTCCAGGTCCAGACATTTGTGACTTTGGTTCATCCCTTCAAATTCACTCTTTCTCTACTTTAAAAGGCACTAAAGTATTAACACCTTTGAATCAAAAGCAAAATAGCCAGTGTTTGTTATTGGGAAGCCTGCATGTAAGTAACAGAAAGCAGAACTTTAGTTTCACTGATCTCAAGGTTCAAGGGAGAAAGCTAGTGATCCTTTTGTGTTTCATAAATGTTTAAACTGTACACCAAAAATAGCTCAATGAAGGAATGACAGCATGGCAGTTTTATAAAAGATTCAACCTTAATTAAATATGCATGCTAAATTTCTGCTATTCTACATATTTGGTAAATTTTAATGGAACTTGACAGACTTGGTATTCTGTTGAATTTTACTTGGCCATCATAGTGAAACTCCTCGTGCTTGCTGTTCCACTACTAAATGATTGTAACCATTACAGTAAATGTATTCTGAGCACCAATTCCACATTTTGCCAGCTCTCTACTTGATGATATCTATTGACAATTGAAAGTCACCACACAAAAACAGATTTCAAGCATTTGCATTTGTTTTAGGCAGATGAATTTTGAGGTGTCTAAGGTATTGCCTTCTTTGCAGGACACCCCCAGAAAACTCCTGGGCCAGAACTATTCTGTCTTGAAGCTCCTTCTCATCCTTTGAAACTTGGCATCAACCTGGCTTTTGCAGATAAAGGCATAGAGTCACAGCCCTCTGGCACAACTCGAGCAGGCCGACTGTGTTGCCCAACAAACTTGTGTTTGCCCAGTAGTCATCTAAATCTCTCCCTTCCCTATACTTCTCTTGAAAGCATTTAAATGTTGATAATGTGCCAGGCTCTATCACCATTTCTGGCTACTCATTCCAAATACATACCATCTTTTACGTGAAGATGCTGCTCCAGTCACTTGATATCCTACCCTGGTCCTTTCCACACCTTGTGGTGCATCAGGCAGCAACATTGCCATTTCTTTAATATTTTTTGTCTTTTTTTTTAACGAGGCTGGGTTGCTAGCTTGATGTTCAACCCAGCACAGATGAAAGCGTGCAGGGAGCCAGCCAGATTCAAAACTGGAACCACTCACCTCGAAGCCCGGTGTGAATGCCACTGTACCACCGACCAGCATCCTACCCTGGTTTATCACCCTAAATGCTTTTCACTTATTTTATTTTTAATTTAGATACAGTGCAGAATGGGCCCTTCTGACCCAACGAGCGGCACCATTCAGCAACTCATCTATATAACACCAGCCCAATCACAGGAGAATTTACAATGACCTATTAACCTATGAACCAGTACCTTATTGGACTGTGGGAGGAAACCAGATCATGATGCTATTACAGCTTGGAGTACTCTGGAGCTCAGAGTTCAATTCTGGCACTGTCAGTAAGGCTTTTGTACGCTCTCCCCATGAACCAGTGTGGTTCCCAGCACTGACCGCTGTGACACCACTAGACATAGACTTCCAGCCTGAGAAACAAGCCTCGACCATTACCTTTTGCTTCATACCACTGAGTCAATTATGAATCCAATCTACTACTTCCCCATAGATCCAATGTGATCTAACATTCCAGACAAGTCTGCCACGAGGGATCTTCTCAAAGGTCTTGCGAAAGTCCTTCTGGACAACACCTACTATCCTACCCTCAACAACCCTCTTGGTTACTTCCTCAAAGAACTCCAAGTGACTTGTCAGACACATCTTCCCATGTACAAAGCAATGTTGACTGTCCCAAATCAGCCTCTCCAAATGTTGATAGATTCTCTGCTTCAGAATCCCCTCCAGCAATTTACCTATCACCGATAACAGACTCACAGACCTACAGTTTCCTGACTTGTTTTTGCTATTCTAATTAAACAATGGTTCCACAATAACCACTTTCCAAGTTCGGCCAAAAGACCCGTTTCTGTTCTGTATTAATCCATGACCATGAGATTTAAGATTGACAAAAACCGCACACTTAGTCTTGATATGCCAATGAAATCTCTCAAGATTTTATCTTATTTTTGCTGCCAGATCCTTCTATTTCCTCTTTCAGCTCTCCTAACCTCTCTCTTAAGTTCATTCCAACACATATTGTAGTCAAGAGATTCACTAGTTCCCAATTACTGATGTGCACTGTATGCCTCCATATTTTTTTTTAAACAGAGCCTCAGCATCTCTCATAAATGTGTAGGAGCTGTAGAAAGGGAGATTTATAAATTCTTATCACTTTCCTAGCAATCTGAAATAAGGAACATCCATGGTCAACACATGTGAGACATAATCCAACAAGGCTAATTGCTTGTCCATGATAAAAACTCAAGATAGAATTGAATGCTTTTCTGTCCATAAAATTACAACTCATTTACCAAATGTGTTTAACCAAAATAAGATAGTCCACGACGCACTGTCTTCTACAGGCAACTTTAATTCTAAATCCAATTGGCTAAGTCAACTTGGAAGCCATGCATTTTAGTCTTCTGGATGAGTACAGAATGAGGTAACATGCTGAATGCTTTACTAAAATCCACTGTTGTACCTCTACATTCAAATCCATGTTTAAATGCCTACTAAATGTAGTAAAAGAGCTTGGACAAAAATGGCTGGTATTCTGCCTATAGTAGCAATAATTCAAAAGATCTTAATAGAAAATAAAGGTTTCTGAAAGGACACGGCAGGCGTGATATAAATACAAGTCTCTTTCTTCTGTGTTCAGACTGAAAGGGTGATAATGTGATTTATTATGCCCAAATCATTCAAACATGGTGTAGTCACACATCATTTGGAAAAATCAATACAAGAGAAAAATCCCTGATGCAAATTTAAAATAACTCTCTGCAGATTTCCCTAATTCTCCTAGGAAAGCAAAGAAAATCTAGAAAGGACAGTAAATATTTGTGCAACTGTAAACGTCTGTTATCTTTGGCATTCAGAGATGGCATGTTTCTCCTTGCAACCCCCACCATCTTCCACTCATTTCCCTTCTCACTCTTCTGCTCTAGGAGGAAATAATGGTCATCAATCAGCAATTCTGCACCATGAAAGGCAAAATCAAAAATTTAAATGAACCTATTTGTCAGAATAGTTCTGAAAAGTATCGCCTTTGGGCTGTGCAGTTTAAAAAAAAGGCACCAAGGTAAAAAAAAAATTAACATAGTCCAACTTCTGAGATTATCCTTGGAAAAAATGTTTAAGATAGAGGGAAACTATTTTTAAAGCCATGATTCAAACTGACTGGATTTACCTTTTGTTCATGTTTGATTGGAAAAAAGATAATGTATAAGAATACAATATAAATAATCATTTAGTTAATAAAACTTAATTCCTTTTTACAAACTTTTTATGAACCGTCAAACAGCACAAATGAGTATTTCAAATATAACTAGATAAGATGTTGGAACAGCGTTAAAGTGGTCAGGCTTTGGCTCAACAGGCTGCAGCAAGAACAGGCACAGGTTAGTAAACAAGTTTGAGAAGGTAGAGGCGTAACAACTGTAGGCAGGATGGTACTTCAGACAATGGAATGCTTCTGTCAGATGTGGGATTTCAGGATACCCACAGTCTCCCTAATGACTACATCTGCAGGAAGTACACCCAACTTCAGCTGCTGACAAGGTCAAGGAACTGGAGCTGGATGCAGCCACCATCTGGGAGGCTGAAAACCTCATAGATGAGTCTCTTACTACACTGAGAGTGCAGGCTTCTGATGTAGATGAGTGAGCAACAGGAGAAGTAAGGGGAATAACCAGTCGATGGAGGATTCTGCTGGGCCATTCCCCTCAGCCTTTGGATACTGCTTTGGGGTGGGACCCACCAGGGCACAGCAGCAGCAGCCAAGCCATTGCCACTGCAACCGGTTTGAAGCTCAGCACAAAGGGCAGAGACAGGCACAGTAGTAATGATAAGAGACTCGATAGTAAGGGAGATGGGCAGGAGATTCTATGGCCGTGAAAGAGAAGCCAGGATGATGCGCTGCCTCCTGGGTGCTCGGCTCCAGGATGTCTCAGAGCAGCTGCAGAAGATTCTCAGGAGGGAGGGTGAGCAACCAGAGGTCACGGTGCACATTGGCACCAATGATATGGGTACAAAGGAGCGAGAGGTCCTGTGCATTGAGTATAGGGAGTTAGGGGACAAGCTGAAAAACAGCAACTCCAAGGCAGTAATCTCTGGATTACTCCCAGCACCACGTGCTAGTCAGCGCAGGAACAGGATGATGGTACAGATGAATGAGTGGCGGAGGAAGTGGTGCAGGGGATAGGGTTTCACATTTCTGCAACATAGGGATCTCTTCTGGGGAAGGTATGACCTGTACAAAAAGGACAGGTTACACCTGAACCCAAGGAGGACGAATATCATTGCGTTTGCTAGAGCTGTTGATGAGGGTTTAAACAGGGAATAGGTACCGGAGTGATAGGGCAGTTGGTATACAAGTCAATAGCTGTAATGAGACTGTGAGGATGGACGGGCAGATGGCAGGTAACAAGGGAGATGGGGGAAGGACTAGAAAAGATAAACAAATGGAGAGAAAACGTAGGTGGACAAGTAGATATGAAAAGAAACACAGGGTATGTATGTTAACCTGACACTGGAAAATTCAGCATTCATACTATTGGATTTAAGGCCACCTGAATGGAGTAGGAGATATTCTCCAAGTTTACCCCTCAACCGACACCAAATTGTAGGCCTTTCCCGAGAGAAACACATATTCCTGAAGATATCAGAGCTCCTCAATTACTTCATGCATTCACCAAGAATGAGCACGAAGCAAACTGAATGTGCTGATTGCAATCCAGTGAGAATGCAGCAGACTGAGGTACAATGCGTAGGGATCAAAAGGCTACACCACTCAGCTGTGCTAAAACAAATACCACAGCTTATTTTGTTTCTACGTGCTTCCGATTGTTTCGGGAAGTGTTTCCTTATTCACTTCACTATTTATTACACAGTAGTTGTGGATTCGTAGCTAATATTTTGTGCTGCATAGACAAAATCCTTATGGTCATAAACACTTAGATACTCACATCATAAATGTAATAATTTTCAGAATATTTCATTAGTTGCAGCAGCATAATCTAAAGTTACTTTGAAAGTGTAAAACCTATGGCAGTGGTAAACCTAAACCTATGATAGTGTTAACTTTGGTAGACTTTATATAAGTGTGATTACATTCAAGTTGTTTTCTTTCATCTGTTCCATATTAAAGCAATAGAAAATACTCTATTCAAATGTTAGTAACTTTGATATGTCCCCATGGTTTCCACACCTGTCACTCAAAAATCTGTGCATTTTACAGCATAATTGCTTTTATGTTATATGTTTGCACAGAAACACCTGTCAAGTATCACTTGCTATCTTTTGTTTTTTTTTCATATTTAATTATCCATTTATTTTTCCATGATCCTATTCCTCTTGAAATAAAAAGATAAAAGTGTGCAAGAATACATCAACATACTAAATACACAGTAACCTTTCACAGACATGGGGAGAAGGACACAGATGAAGGATAGAAAGGGACGACTGAACGGGTCTTTGTGGTACAATATCTCAGAGACCTTTGAAGGCACTCATTCTCCAGAGAGATCAATGATTTTCCGATGAATAATAAATATGCATATTAAAATTTTAGGGAAAAATGATAAGAATGGAAATAAACACACTGAATGCAAATTTATCAATTCAACATAACAATGGAAAATAAGAAAAAGAAAAACGAAGGACGTTTGACCCCTTGTGTCTTCTCCAGAGCTCAACATTTTTACCTTAACGTCATTTTCCTCCATCAACCTCATATCGCTTCACTCCCTTAATATTTAAAAATCTATCAATTTGCAATATATTCAGCAAATGATCACCATTATATTTTGGATACAGATTTCCTGCTAGTGTGCACAGAATTTATGAAAGGGGAAATGGATACTTCTGACTTTTACTTACTCTGCATTCCTAACTAATTCAATGGCTTGCTCCAGCATGATACATTATTGGTAAACAAGAAATTCTGCTGATGCTGAAAATCTTGAGCAACACATACAAAATGGAGGGGAATAAACAGTCAATCCTTCGGGACGGGAAGGAATATCAGCTGGCAGATGATAGGTGAGAACAGATGAGGGTGAAGATGGATGGGGGGGAGGAGGGGATGAAGCAAGAAGTGGAAAGTGAGCGAGGCATGTCAGAATGGGAATGGGAATGGGAAGTTGAACTGAAATGGGTGGTCACTGGGAGATTTTGCCTTTTGAGATGGACAGAGTGAAAGGACTCAACAGAGCTGTATCCCAATGTGCATCGGGTCTCACCAATGTAGAGGAAGCCACACCACGAACACAAGATACAATAGATAAACCTGAAATACTCACAGGTGATGTGTCCCTTCACCTGGAAGGACTATTTTGGTCCTGAAAGGTGGTAAGAGAGGTGGCATAGGGGCAGGATGTGCTACTGGCGAGATCCTGATGGAGATGGCACAAGTTAAAGTTATTCACCTCCATAGATGCTGCCTGGCTTGTACAGTTTCTTCAGCATGTTGTATATTGCACATTACTGTTTATTATTGTTTTCTTCAATGTGTCATATTAAAACAGTTGAAAATTCTGTAACCACATTATAGATATTATGGCAATGAAAACATGGCACCTCGACATATCTTTCTTTATTTTCACCTTCTTTCCTGTCAACAGTTGACATCTTCTCCAGTCACCAATTTTACTGGCACCCATGACCCCACCTGCTCTGTCCAGTCCTCTCACTCCACTTCGGTAAAAAAATCAAGGAAGTAGCAGCATTTTCAAGAAACTGAAGTCCTTGATCAGTAAAAGCACACATTAAATATTAATTTGCCATAGATTGATCCTCCACAGAGAGACGAGCCAGGAGCCACGAGGAACATTTCAAAGAGCTGGGAGTTGATATGGAAGCCTATGCTGTAGATGGCAGATAAACAGGACATCCGGTAGGTGATGAAGGTTGTGTTGCTTTATGATGAGGGTGGATGGTCAATATAGGTTCTCACAGGACACAGCTGTCGACATTGTTCAGGAAAAGGCAAGGGAAAACTCAGTTTATAAAATTGGTGATACTAAGCAGGGAACAACTTCAACAATTTTAGATTTAAATTTATAAATTCATTTATTATTGTCACATGAACTGAGATACAGTGAAAAACTTTGTTTTGCATCCCATCAATGCACATCAGTACACAGACGTAGTGCAAGAGAAAACAACAGAAGGTGGAGTACTGTTACAGCTACAGAGAAAGTATATAATAAAGTATAAATATTTTAGAGGTATGATTTATATCACACAGTTACCATTATGCATGCATACATACGGCACTTGTTCCCTATCTTTAAACTGTCTTTTTCCACACGTCCTCTCCATACGATCACTTACAGATTTTCATCCTTTAACGCATATTCATTAAATTAAAAAGTACATATTCATCACCTCCTGCTATCAAAACCAACAGTAAATGCATATTCAAGTCATTACTCTCAACTTTCTTTCCTACTTCTGTCATCTGTCTTTGTGCAAATATGTGTGGAAACACTACATTCTCCAGGTCTCAAATTCAATGCGAGATCATCTACTAGTCAGGCTTTTATCAGCGGAAAGAGTATCAAGAAATAAATTGCATCTCAATTCTGGCTAGTGCAGCAAAAAAAACAAAAATACCGACAATTTTCTCCAAATCATAAGAAGAATCGTAAGTGCATCACTGGGGCCGTTTACATATTTTAAAATCACACTTCAACTTCACTCAATGAAATGGAATATGAAGCTGAGCAAATGTCATCAGTAACAGGCTCCCTTATGCCCTGCTGTCACATTCCAGTCCTACATTTGTCCATGTGTGACAGTCGCAGCCAGCCACTCAAGGCACGAGAAGATGAATCGCTGGCAGCTCTATTAGCCAAGCTGCCTCCCTTGAGATGTTCAGTGTCTTTAGAGAACAAAAATACAAGTCAATGCATAACTGGCCTTGGAATTTCATGTGGAAAACAAAAAAATTGCAAACCACATTGTTCCCCAGATTATCTGAACATCTGTCCCTTGCTGAAGAAAAACTGATTATAAGTTTATAACTTCATCTTTTGAGAAGGACAATGAAATCAACATTGAACAAAAGTCACCCTGTCATGGTTTTTCCTATTATCCTTCTCTTCCTATCTGGATAACTCGCTATGTAAAAACTTCTTACAACCCAAGGTCAGTTGTACCTCTCCTGCCTTATCATGCAGTTTTAATGGCAATATTATAAAACACAGGCCAGGAACCAAGAAGAGTGTACAACAAAATGTAAACATACACGTTACAAACAGGAGTATACCACGTGACTCTTATGCCTACTTGGTCGCGTAATACGATCAAAGTGATCATATAGCAACTTCACCTCAATATTTGTGTATATCTTTGCTTATTGTTTACTTATTTATCCCCATCTTAAAAATAATGAAAGACTCCGCCTCCACCACCCTGTGAAGAATATCCCAACAACTAACAATACATAGAGAGGTAATTGCTCCTCAGCTCTGACTGAAAAAGGCACCCCCTTATTTCTAAACTCTGATCCCAAGTTCTAGGTTCCAGATTCAAAGTTCTAGGTTCTAGGTTCAAAGCTCAAAGCTCAAAAGTTCTGCAGTACTGTGCAAAAGTCTTCAGTATATGTATGTATATAGATAGGGCTCCTAAGACTTTTGCACTGTACTGTAGTAATTTTATGTATTGCACTGTATCACTGCTACAAGACAAAAAAACAAATTTCATGACGTGTGTGAGTGATGATAAACCTGATTCTGATACAGGTCCCAGTTGCGGACTGTGAGTGGGATGGGCGCAGGGTGAGGGAAATTATGGATGGGAAAAGCGGGGGAGACATTCTGTAACGATTAACAAACCAATTGTTTGGAATCAAATGATCATACCTGGTGTCTCAAGGCTGGGTGTGTCTGCACCTGTGCCAGCCCCTGGCCCTGGTACTCCTCTTCTGCCACCTGTCCCACACCCCTCCTGTGGCACTTCAGAAATTGTGCCAAGTGGATTCTAGTTACATCCACCTTCTCAAGACCTCTCAGAGTCTTAAATGGTTCAAGCAGGTCTGTTGTCATGTTCAGCAGATAAAAGCTCAAGCAGTCCAATGCAAGCCACTGGACTCAGCCAACTTAGCCAATGTGAGCCCTCATTCCAGTTACTAGTCTAGTAAGCTTTCTCTGAACTGCCTCTTATGCATTACCATCCTTTCTAAAGTAAGATCAATAGCGATACAAAGAGCAGATATGTTCTCACAAATGCTATACTTTTGCATTCCATTTCCCTCTCAATAAACAAATACATAGTTAAGTGAATTATGGAAAGGTGCCCTGATTCCTCTGCATCCCAAAGCGCTACAACCTCTTGCCATTTAGAAATATGTTTTTTTTAAATATCCCTATCAAAATGGACTGCCCCATAGTTTATTACATTATGCTGCTTGCCAGATTTTGTCCACATTTAACACATTCACATCTTTTTGTGCCCTCCTTATATCGTCAGCATTTTTTTTACTTTTGAATCTACCTTTGCTTTATCAACACAGTTAGCAAGTATACCTTCATCCAAATCGTTATGTTTTTGTAACTTTAAAAATAGTTCAAAAGAAGACAGGTCTACCTTTCAGTTTACTTTAAGCAAGGCGTGAATGTGACGTATGCAATTAACATATTTATACATATAACTCTTAATGAATTATTTAAATGAAGAATGCTTAATCAAACTATATATATATATATATATACACACACACACACACACACACACACACAAGATTACTCAAATATTATTGAAATAGTAAATACAGAACACAAATTATTTATATAAATTGTAAAAATTTGAGGCTCCTGGGACACGATTCGTTCTGTATTGCCAATGATAAAGTCAATTTTCTTCCTTCTCTGCTTCCTGCCAACGAGGGGAAAAAAAATCACTTTTCTTCTTACTCTGTTTCCTATTCACCAGCCAATCTTCTACTTTATTTTGTACACCATGAACTTTTATTTTCCAGAAATATTATGACAAAGTCCTGCACAAGAACTCCCAAGTCTCTTTGCATCTCTGCATTTTGATTTCTCCCCCATCTAAATAATAGTCTGCCGTTTATTTCTTCCACCAAAGTGCATGACCATACACTTCCCAACATTGTATTTTATTTGCCATTTCTTTGCCCATTTCCCTAAACTATCTAAGTCTCTCTGCAGGCTCTCGGTTTCCTCAACACTACCCGCTCCTCCACCTATCTTTGTATCATCGGCAAATTTAGCCACAAATCCATTAATACCATAGTCCAAATCATTGACATACATCGTAAAAAGCAGTGGTCCCAACACCAACCCCTGTGGAACTCCACTGGTAACTGGCAGCCAGCCAGAATAGGATCCCTTTATTCCCACTCTCTGTTTTCTGCCAATCAGCCAATGCTCCACCCACCCTAGTAACTTCCTTGTAATTCCACGGGCTCTTATCTTGCTAAGCAGCCTCATGTGCGGCACCTTGTCAAAGGTCTCCTGAAAATCCAAGTACACTACGTCTACTGCATCTCCTTTGTCTACCCCCTTTGTAATTTCCTCAAAGAATTGCAGTTGGTTCATCAGGCAGGATTTTCCTTTCAGGAAACCGTGCTGGCTTTGGCCTGTCTTGTCATGTGCCTCCAGATACTCCGTAATCTCATCCCTAACAATCAATTCAAACAACCTCCCAACCACTGATGTCAGACTAACAGTTCTATAGTTTCCTTTCTGCTGCCTCCCACCCTTCTTAAATAGCAGAGTAACATTTGCAATTTTCCAGTAATCCAGTACAATGCCAGAATCTATTGATTCTTGAAAGATCATTGTTAATGCCTCTGCAATCTCTCCAACTACTTCCTTTAGAACCCGAGGGTACATTCCATCAGGTCCAGGAGATTTATCCACCCTCAAACCATTAAGCTTTCTGAGCACCTTCTCAGTTGTAGTTTTCACTGCACAAACTTCACTTCCCTGACACTCTTGAGTGTCCAGTATACAGGTATCCCCCGCCATCCGAAGGTAGAGTGTTCCTATGAAACAGTCCGTAAGCCGGAATGACGTAAGGCGAAGAAGCAATTACCATTTCTTTATATGGGAAAAATTTGTGAGCGATTGCAGACCCCAAAAAACCCACCAAATCATGCCAAATAATGCAAAAAACCTAAAATAACAGTAACATATAGTAAAAGCAGGAATGATAATGATAAATACACAGCCTATATAAAGTAGAAATACTTCTCTACAATCATTGCCGCACTGTTCTCCGTAGCGAAAATCTCACGCAAGCGCTCTCGGCAGATACACAGCGCAAGCGCTCTCGGCAGAAACACTCTCCCCAGTAACCTTTAAGCTATGAAGCTGCCAAAACATACCAAATAACACGTAAAAATACACAGCCTATATAAAGTAGAAATAATTTATGTACAGTGTAGTATCACTTACCGGAATTGGGACAGCGCAGAGCACACTGATGATAGTGTGTTAGACTGAGTCGTCGGAGGTTGGGGTGGTGCAGTGGTCCCAACCTCCGGGCCGCCGACCAACACCGATCGGTGAAGCATGCAGCGGTACAGCGGTAGCTGGGACGCACCCAACACATCTTTAAGAAAAAAGCCGAAATTACATGGTAATTAATTAGGTGCCGCCCGGCACATAAATGTCGGCCCAGGTCAGAGGCGATTGCGAATTGCGTTGCCTCTGATCTGCGCTGACATTTATGTGCCGGGCAGCACCTAATTAATTAGTTTATTTCGGCTCTTTTCTTAAAGATGTGCTGGGTGCGTCCCGGCTGCTGCTGCATTCTCCACAGCAATGTATCGATCCGCGGCCCGGAGGTTGGGGTGGTGGGACACTAGGGTGTCATCTCATCGTCGTCTGTTTCCATCAGGGCAGGCAGGTCATCTTCTTCTATCTGTGCCTGCCTTGATGTCGAAGGTTGAGGTTTGTCGTCTGCTGTGGCTGATGTGGTAGGCTTGAAAAACGACAGCATGCTTGACTGCTTAGCCTCGTGCAGTTTTCTTTCATACAGTTCCTTGTAAGCATTCAAACTATCCTGCAAAAATACCCTAAACCGACATACCCTTTCAAAATTAAAGTCCTACTTTTCTGCAATCATTGTTGTCAATTGCAGTGAAAATCTCACACAGTTGCTTCACGTTCAGTTCCAGGACGACTTTACTTTCGGTCTGTTCGCTACTGCAGAGGTCCCCAACCTTTTTTGCACTGCGGACCGGTTTAATATTGACAATATTCTTGCGGACCGGCTGACCCTGGGGGGGGGGGGGGGTGGCAGGGTTGCCAACGGACAAGAGTAGCAGTCAAATACGTTGTGTTTACCCAGAGAAAGACTACAATGACCATGAAGCCTTGCGTGGGCACCAGTCTGTATGCGTGACCTGCGCATGCATGTACCAGCCGATTTTTTTTCCTGCAAATCGTTTTTGGCGATTCTGTTCGGGGGGGGGGGGGTGTTAATCACGACCGGAATGTAGTTGATAAGTGGTTAATACACTCAATTTCGTTTCTAAAATAATTTATCTAACGAATTTAACATTAAACATACAGCGCATATTTTCCTCGCATGAATATAGCAATAAGTCAATTATCAGGGGAGGACAGGACAGGGGAGCTTGAAGTAAGTGTTGAACGAACTTCCAGTAGAAGTGGTAGAGGCAGGTTCGATATTATCATTTAAAGAAATGTTAGATAGGTATATGGACAGGAAAGGAATGGAGGGTTATGGGCTGAGTGCAGGTCGGTGGGACTAGGTGAGAGTAGCGTTCGGCACGGACTAGAAGGGCCGAGATGGCCTGTTTCCGTGCTGTAATTGTTATATGGTTATACAAGTAAGTCAATAGCATCATAACATTTTAAGTAACATTTGGATATTAAAAACACAGCACACATTTTCCCCATATGAACATATAAAATCATTGCAACACACCAATATCGCTGAATCAGTGGGAGCCCTGGGCTTGTTTCCCTGCAACAAGATGGTGCCATCGAGGGGTGATGGGAGACAGCGATACTCGAAGGGGGTTCCTTATGTCCAGTCTGTTCCGCAGTTTAGTTTTCATTGCATTCATTGCAGAAAACTCCGCTTTGCAGAAAAATGTTGGAAATGAAAGCAACGTTTTCAGTGCTTTCGTGTCTATCTCAGGATATTTAGCCTTGACTTTGATCCAGAATGCCGGCAGAGATGTTATGTCAAACATACTTTTCAGCCCGCTGTCATTTGCAAGCTCGAGGAGTTGATCTCCCTCCCGCGCTGACATGGATGACACGCGGGTAATGACCTCGTTTGCGTTCAAGCTCAGCAGTGGGCATGACAGGGAATGAGGAAAGGTGCAGCTGACTCATATCGTTTCCTCGCAGCCTGGTAGCGCATGCTTTGCAGCCCGGTGGTTGGGGACTGCTGCGCTACTGCATTCAGTTTCGATTGTTATCCTTTCCTCTTCCAATTGCATCAGCTCTTCATCTATCAGTTCTTGGTCATGGGATGCCAAAACCTCTTCAACGTTATCTTCCTCAACTTCCACAAGCGAAACTCACTTTATCCTTACTTCGTTCACCACAATCAAAACGCTTAATTATGTCTAGTTTTACGCTAAGTGTAACACCTTTATGAGCTCTTTTAGGCTTTTCCAATACCTTAGGACTCATCCTGCAAACGGCTGCTCACAGGCACATGTTTAAGCAATGCCGGCTGGAATGCCGTTCTGAATCCGGGGGAGGAGCTTGGCTGCTCAGGGCGCACACTGCCTTTTATCACACGCTGCCTTTTTTTGTAACAGTGAAAACACCTTCTGTTAGTAAAAACAGGTAACTAATATAGGTCTTTCGTAACAGCGAGGTTTATAAAGCAAACGTTTGAAAAGCGGGGGACACCTGTACTGCAGATGTCTTCCACTGTGAAGACTAATGCAAAACACATATTCAGTTCCTCTGCCAGCTCTGCATCTCTCATTACAATTTCTCCAGCGTAATTTTGTATTGGTCCTATATCTACCCCCGACTCTCTTTTACCCGTTATATACTTTTTAAAAAAGCTTCTTGATATTAGTCACCAGTTTCCTTTCACAATTCATCTTTTCCTTCTGAATGACCTTCTTAGTTTCCTTCCGCAAATTTTAAAAAACTCCCCAATCTTCTACCTTCCCACTAGCTCTGGCTTCCTTGTATGCCCTCTCTTTTGTTGACTGCAATTTCCCTAAGTTTTTCCATCCCTTCAGATTCCTAATTCCTTTATTTCAGAAATGTTACTTGTGTCCTCTGAAGAGAACACAAAAGACAATAGCCATTTAATTCCTCTACCATCTGCTTTTCAATTATTAACTCCCCACACTCATTTTCTACAGGACCAATAATCTTCTCCTTATCCTTGGACACTCTTACTGTCTCTATATTCTTTACTAGCTTTATCTTATATTCCAATGATTTCTTCCTTCCTACTTTTTTAACTGTTACATCTGTCCAACCTTCCAAACTACGACCATCTATAATAGGTGTGACAGGCCAACACGGTACATCTCCTATACAGGCCTGGACATGTAAATTGAACCAAAGAAACGTCATGCAATGAAAAGAACAACCTGATTGAAGTTTTACAGGCCTGCTAACACTTTTGCTTGTTTGTGATAACACCAGATGTAAGTGTTTGTGTGCAACTCAACAGTTAAGTTGATGATAACTAGCAAACGATCGCTGGAAATCCCCATGATTTGTCATCCAACTCATTCATTAACCTGGAATATTCTCAAATGTAAGTGAGGTGTGTGGCCAGAGCTGAGATCCAGACCATGAGCCATGTGTGTAGATGGAGTCAGGGTGCGGTTCCAACACACTAGGGAGCTGGAACATGGATGGGTGGGTTACAAGCAGAGCCGGAGGGCCTGTGTATTTTACCACTCCCTTTGCACTCACATGTTCCACTTGAAAATGTATTACAGTACTGTATAGCATGTAAAAACAAAACTAAAAAACATGCGTTTTAGCTATTAATAGGACCAACAGCCAAGAAAACACGGTGCTGGACTAGCACGACTAAAATTGCAAAGGGTACTGGACTATCAGAGTTTTTTCACTGGGATAGAGTTTAGATGAATATTCCCATCTCAACAATAATGGATTTCAAAGCCCAAATATAAAATGCAAGGCAGTTTTCCAAAAATGCCTCAGTCAGAATTTCTGAGAGGATGACTTATCTCATCTTCCCCATGACATCACGGATAATTCAATTCAGTGTACACAAATTTACAACCGAAAACAAAATGTACTTGGCCCAATATTTCAACTGCAGTATTAAAGACTCCAGAAAAACCCGCACCTAATGCAAACACAGACACAGCACAGGTACTTATATTATGAAGTGTAAAATAATCCAATGCACACTTTGTTCACTGAAACAAAGACAAACATAATCCAGCCAATTACCACTGACTTTCAATCATCACACTGATGAAAGGAATAGTTGACTATAATGAAATTGCACAGTATCACCTGCTCAATTATACTCAGTTTTAATTCTGCCTAGACTAAATCTGTTCCACACCTTTGCCCAAACATGAACAAAGTAAAGGGATCTCTCAGATGAGATGAAACCAATTGTCCGTTAAATCAAGAAAAGTGTGTTGACCAAATGACTAACGTTTCGGTTAAAACTGTAGTACGTACCACGTTAACTGATGCAACTGAAGTTTTGACAAATCTATCTCTATACCCAGAGTGGTAAGAGGAAAAAAAACTCTTCTGTTCTGATCAATATTTACCTGCATGTGAGTCTTGGCTGTGTACTATTTGAGCTTGGTTTTGGTATACCCCACGATATGTAGTTCACCAACACTCACAGCCAAATTGTGCAGATGACACATGGCTTCTGGACAAGTCCCCATATCAGTGCGGTAAGTACATTTCTTACCTTCACATTTTCGGGGTGTAGTCCTCCTGGATGTTTATCCATGTACTGACATAAATCTGTATGCTAGATCAATGGAGAGAGGAAAGGAGAATTATTCAACATGTATCAGTCATTCAATAATTTAACAGCTTCAACTTATATTACAAGCAGTCTGGCTTAATTATTTAACTAGCTTTGAATCTTTCTGACTAAGTTGAATATATTCATTAATCTGCAGTTACAAACTTTTATCTTGTGTTTTCCAATGATCATGAAGGGATCTTTGTGCAGAATTAATTCATGCAAAGGTTTCAATAGCAAGCTTTTGCTTGTAGAAATACTGTATTTGGAGGTGTACTGCTTTAAATGCCAAGCTTATTTTCCTCATTAGGACTATTAGTTGAAAGTCAGACTACTATTTAAAGAAAATGGGAATTGAAAAGCAGTAAAAAAAAGTTCCCAAAATCTTGTGAGAGAATAAGATCACTGAATATCAGGTATTTTTAAAAATATGTTCTGATCATAGAAACCAGACATGGAATGCCTCAATGCAATAATGAGATACGCAGCACCTGGCTCTACCATTCTAGTTATGCTAGAAATATCCAGAAATGTAAAGAGTGGTAAGAGATATACTGCATCTAACAACCTGCAATATTTGCACACATTTTTATCATTGGGAAAAATCTCTCATCAATACAATGACCTTGGACCTGGATTTTGCAGTCCAGTCTCATCTTAAAAATAACTGATCTGCATCATTTGACATTCACCCTTCTCAATGCCAAATCCTTTCATACTTAAGTCAGAGGCGATTCCAGGATCTGGCCACATTGAAGAATTTTTGTGTGCAGCAAACCAACAAGTTAAAAAGCCTTGTATAAATGATTTAGTCATTTTATATATACCTAAAAAATAACTGGTGTTTGACTCCAACATTTACGTCGAAACTGATCTACTGTCAAAAGCTGAACTACTGGCAATTCTTTTTAACTTTAAAAATGACGTTATGGAGTATGGCTACTTAAAAAGCACAGTCACGGCTCATTCTGTAAGGTACAACATATCCATATTTATGTCTGTCAGATTAGTTAGCAAAGATAGGAATTCTTGCTACTTTTTGTTCATTCGCTGACACTGAAGCAGCACTGGAACAGCACATGCTGTGGGGAGCAAGGCATCACCAACTGTGTTTGTACAAGTATGCACCAGAAGTGGCTGCAGAATTCCCTTTCTAAAGGAAAGTAATTCCTTTCCCTACTAATTTTCTCTGTAAACTATCTTCCCCATTTCCCTTTCACCTTACACCAGATTCTACCAATACTATTCATGGTGACCATTTTACATACTTATAAAATATAATGTCTCTTTTTTTTCTGCTCGTGAGTACTCTAATGCAACACTAATTTTTGTCTATGCATTTGGAAAATTATAGAACGACTGTATATACAATTTAATTCTCATTAACAGACACAAGTTTCCTCTGGGGAAATGGGTTTATGTATTCATTTGAAACTCAAAGTCAAATTCAGCAATTCCAGACATTTTTTTGTTTTTTTTTTTATCAGACCTGGTAAGTTCTGCTCTACGGTTATTCAACAATATTAACTCAATGGACACTGCTCAATCTGCTAGGTATTTCCAGCGTCCTTTTGGTTTTAGGATTTAGTAACCACCCTGATGTCTACTTCACACCTTTAACAATTTGTGAGTTTGCTCTTTCTCATCATGCCCTTATTAATCTACCAACCAGACAGCTACTGAAACAACAGTTAATGCAGCAACCCCATCCTTGTATGACCAAAGATATTCCCTTTGTCCTACCCATCTCTCTCCAACTTCTCTGAACTTAAAACAAGCTCCTTTTGTCAACTTTCCAGTTCCAACAAAGAGTCTTTGACCTGAATCATCTTTGTTTTCATAAGTGCTGAATGCCCTGCTGAACGTTTACAACATTTTCAGCTTTCATTGTGGGTGTCAACTAACTGCTGTTTTTGTTAAACTTTGTTTGTAACTTATGAATTTTCAGATCAAATACAGACAGCAAACTTTTCACAAATAAGGTAATTCAGATTTCAGACTTAACGGTTTCACGGTTAAAATAAGATCTGAATCCAAACAAAAATAAATTTAACCCCATGCTCCCACACCATCTTCCCCCCCCCCACATACACACACAATTGTTACAATTCATCCTGCAACACGAACAATGCAAGTCTACCATCATAGAGCAAATGCATTTAAACCTAACAAATTCACATGCATGACATTGTGAAGCACAACAAACTTATTAAAAGGCCTTAATACTCCAATTAGTGAAGTCTATTACTTCCATAATTACATGTCAGAAGTTAATATAAAAGAGCTCATTATATGTAATTTGTTTGCTAAATTGCTAACTGCTATATTAATGAAAAGCAAAAGATAGTCTATTACTCTTAAAAAAACACAGAAATATATCAAGATTTTGATAAATGGAAAAGGTACATTTCATTCATAATCTTAATCGTCTCATTTTTTTAGTGTGTATGTGCCTTTTAAAGGTTATGAATGCAATCAATTAATCACACTACTGTGCCATACAATATTGATAATCCATCCTAAATTATCCTGACTAGTACTTTACAGGAAATATTCCAAGGACATGTTGAATTTTTCACCTAGAACAAAAAAAGCAACATTCACTCATTGGGAATATAGAGATCCCCAGTACTAGAGATCAGGGCCTGGGGAAAGCACAGAAAATGGTTTTAATCTGGTTTAGGAACCCTGCACAGGTTGAGCAGCATCTGTGTTGGAGAAAGGTACTGCTGACACTTCAGATCGAAATTCTGCATCGGGGCCGAGAGCAGGGAGGGAAGATAGCCAGCATAAAGAGGAGAGGGCACTGCTGAGACAGGGGCTGGTGGGGTGATTGGTGAACTGGGGATAGCTGAAGGATGATGGCCAGATTGAGCCAGATAATGGAGGGTGTGGGGTAACACTGAGGGACAGAGACGGGTGGATGATAAGTGAAGACAGATAAAAAAACAAAGGGCAGATCAAGGTAGATGGGAGAAGACGAGGGTGAAGGTGGAGACATCTAGGAGGCTGATAAGCAAGAACATAAAGGTTAGTAGTACTAGAATCCGATAAGTAAGGAAGGTGAAAATAGGAATCCATTAAGGGAGAGATGAAAAGGCAGAAGGAATTCAGTGGGCAAAATGCATGGTAAGAGGTGAATAGAAACAGGATGGGGAGGGGATGCAAGTGGGTATTGGGGTCAGGAGGGAATGGCAGTATTAGAAAGGGGACAAAAATGGAAAGATCAGTGATGGATCAGGGGAACAGACAGACAGGCAGTGGGGATAGGGGGTTTGGGAGGGAAGACAACACAGGAGCTAAAGGCTACCTGAAATTGGAAAAGTCAATCTTTATACCATTAGTTTGGTGGATCATAAATCATTCATTCCCTATTTTAAGTTGGGCTTCAGCTTCGTGATAGAGAATGCTGAGGATAGAGAGGTCACAATGAGAACAGGAAGGAGAGTTAAAAGGACATGCAACTCAGAGCTCAGTTTAACTACTGTGTACAGACTGTAGATGCTCTGTAGATCAGTCACTTAGTCTACGTCTGGTCTCAATGATGTCGAAGAGGCCACATTGGAAGCACCAAGTGTGGTAGAAGAGGTTCAAGGAGGCGCAGTCGAATCTTTGCCATGCCTGGAATGGCTGCTTTAGGTCACTGGATGGTGGTAACAGGGGAGGTATAGGGGCAAATGTTGGACCTCCTTCATCTGCAGATGAAAGTGCCTGGGAGAGGCGGGTGGAATGAGGGAGATATAAGGCTGAAAAGGATGAGGAGAAAATGGTGCTAGTGGTAAGATCCATTTTAAGCTGTTAAAATAGATATCTGAAGCTTTCTCATATATATTAAAGGGAGATGAAAATCTGGAAAATTATTTTAAATTGAACAGAACATAAAACAGGACAAAAAATGCTTCAAATCAGCAGTAGGTAAATTTCTGATTTATGGAAGGTTTGCCCATGAGAATGTTAAAATGATTTGGACTTCGATAGTGGAAGAAATCACAAAATTATTTTACAAACCAGCAAGGTGTTGCAATGGGAAGACAGGTATTTCTGTTGTTGGCTGCATCAAAGTGGTGACAATTCAGCATGTAAGAGGGAGATTGAAAATCTGGTTGAATGGTGCTACAACAACCTCTCATCTAATGTCAGCAAAACCAAAGAGCTGACTACTGACTACAGGAGGAAGAAACTGGGGCTCCATGAGTCAGTACTCATTAGTGAATCGGAGGCAGGGAAGGTCAGTAATTTTTAAATCCTTGGTGTTATCATATCAGAAAATCTGTTCTGGGACCATCATACAAATGCAATTTCAAAAAAGGCACAGTAGCACCTCTACTTTCTTAGAAGTTAGCGCATATTTGGCATTTCATCTAAAATTTTGACGAACTTTTATACATGCACAGTAGAGAGCATCCTCACTGGTTGCATCATGCGCTGCTATGGAAACACCAATGCCCAAGAATAGAATATCTTATATAAAGTGATTGATACAGCCCAGTCTGTCACAGGAAAATCCTCCCCACCACTGAGCACATCCACAAAGAGCACCGCCACAAAAAAGCAGCATCCACCATCAAGGACCCCCACCATCCAGGCCATGCTCTCTTGTCACTGGTGCACTGAGAAGGAAGTACATGAGCCTTAGGTCCCACGACACCAGATTCAAGGACGGTTATTACCCTTCAACCAGCAGGTTCCTGAACCAGTATGGATCACATAACTCCCCTCAGCATTGAGCGCTATTGGACTCATTTTGAAGGACTCTACACATGCTCTCAATATTATTTATTTACATATTTGTTTATTTATTATTACATTTTTCTTCTATTTGCATACTTTTGTCTTTTGCACATTGTTGCTTATTAGTGTTTGTTTGTGTGTAGTTTTTCATTGATTGCATTATATTACTTTGTTCACCTGTGAATGCCAGCCAGAAAATGAATCTCAGGGTAGTATGTGGTGACATATAAGTGCATTGATAATGAATTTACTTTGAACTTTCTATGTAGGCAAAATGCAATGATAATGAGTGTCCTTCCACTCAGGTAATCTGCTGAATTCATGCAAAATAGCAAAGGTAGCAAAATATAGTGCACAACAGTCCACTAATGCCTTCTTTGATATAAATCAGCCTTTCTCAGTCTTCATGCATTTTACTCACAAGTAACTCCCTGAAAGAAGCATTTATACATTGGTGGGCTGGTCCATTTCCTACTTTTATAAGTACAAACCTTCTAGTAGCCTGATATGCTCACATCACAAGAGGGCTCTGCCTGACTTATGGTGGCATTTATTTAATGGCTTTTCCATGGGTCAGTAAGGAATTGACTCCCACAGTCATGTAGATTGATTTCTAGATTAATTCTGAATAAGCGAGCACTGATTTTTCTGAATTAATACTTCCCTGCTTCCTGCCAGTGAGGGTAAAGCTAGCTCTAACATTATCAACAATGGATTCTTCTGCAGCACATAAGACGACCAGAATCTGTCCAGTACATTTCCTACGTTCCTAAAACCTTCAATGAAAAGTAGGTCTTTTACATAGGTCGTTAATGGAAAGCAGAATGTCATATTTCTTAACTGCAGCTATTTTTTTATTCCTGTAATTCCCTAGATCTGTGTACCATGTGCTTCCTCATCAGAGATGGTACTTGATTCAAGTATGAATAATTATGGCTACTGACCAATTGACCATTTCGCCCAAGTGTGCTGCAGTACATTTTGGCTTGCTTTGCTCTGTGAACAGAGCAGATGACATTATGAATACACTGTACACCGTTATTATATTGTTATTACATGAACTATTAAGCACCTGTGTTTACTGTGCAAGGCCATGGTGACTTAATATTATCAATGTATAATTAATAAAGGGTGAAACAGATGTTCAGCCTCATTAGACCTTCCTCCCTCTTGTCCCAATTAACTTTACAGCTCTTCAGCCTTTTGAAATTAATAATATCTTTACAGATGTTCTTTCACATGTCATGATGGCTACTCTCCAATTAAATTGATCATAATTTTAATCATTACGGTATTATAATAAAAAGATCGAGATCTAGCAGGCTAACAAATATTCATTTTTGAAGTAGTGAGACATTTTTGCATTTTGTTCACTCAATTTAATTTTCTTTGCTCATATTTCAGTGACTACAGCATTCTCGCACCTCTAGAGAGGTATCCCTCGCGTTCTTTAATATTGAAATAAACTTAGAGAAATCATTTCATTGTCAAACAAGGAAAGTTTGTTATTTTTGCCTTGTCACAGTCCACAAAGAATGAGGAGCTGAAAGAAAATAGTATTAGTAAGAATATTTTTGGAAAATGAATGGGATTGAAAGCTAATAAATCCCTAAGATTATGTTCTTGAGTCATAAATATAAAATAGAAACATCCCTTCAAGGCTGAGTCCATACTGATCACCAGCCACCAATTTTATACTAATCCCACTGTTTATTTTCCACACCTTACCATCAGCTCCCATTAGATTCCACCCCTCACCTACACACTAGGGCAATCTTATAGTGGCCAATTAACCTATCAACCTGCATATTGCTAGGATGTGGGAGGAACCACAGGGAGAAAGTACAAACTCCAGTCTGAAAACAACGTGCTGGCCATTTAAATCTGAGGTGAGAAGAAATGTCACAAAAATATGCTGGCATAATTGAACAGTATTCAAATAAAGAGTGTGAAAACACTGGGATACTAACTACACAGCAAATTCAAAGTTCAAAGTAAAATTTATTATCAGAGTACATACATGGCACTGCATACACCCATGAGAGTCCTTTTCTGCGGGCATACTTAGCAGATTTATAGAACAGTAACTGTGAACAGGATCTGTAAACTGTAAACAAACTGTGCAAATGCAGATAATAAACAGCAATAAATGACAATTATGAAATAACAAGATAAAAGGGTCCTTAAATGAGTGTAGTTATCCCCTTTTGTTCAAGAGCATGATGGTTGAGGGGTAGTAACTGTTCTTGAACCCGGTGGTGCAAGTCCCGAAGTACTTGTGCCCTCTACCAAATGGCAACGGTGAGAAAGGAGCATGGCCCGAGTGGTGAGGAACTTTGATGGTGATGATGATGCTTTTCTACAGCAACTTTGCCTATCGTTGTGCTCAATGGTTGGGAAGGTTTTACCTGTGACGTACTGGGCTGAATCCACTACCTTATGTAGGATTTTCTGCTCAAAGGCATTAGTGTTCCCATACCAGGCCATAACGCAGCCAGTCGGCACACTTTCCACCACACATATAAAGTGTTTTGCAATGGCAAATCAATGAGGCTATGGAATCTTAGAACAATTAATTACTTCAGAGAAGGACATACATGACCTTAGGAATCACTTTAGAATTCGGCTAACTAATGTGCTCCCGCTTGACCCTCACTCAGGGAGATATCCTCTGGGTTACTTTACTGTCCTGCTTTAATTTATACTTTGTCTCTAAAAATAAGTTGTTCTACAATCACAAGATCAAGGAATGTATACATTAAATGTATACCTCTGCCGCACTGCTCAGGTGTGTTTCTGGGGTATGGGAGCTAGCAACCCTGGTGCCTGTTCTATGTACTTGCTACGAGTTATAAATCTAAGCCTTGAACAGACGGATCTAAACAGAAACGACCCACGCCTACCCATTGACTAGGTGATAGAAAACTGTGAATCATGGAGGTAAACATACGTGGACTCCGATCAAATATAGGTGAACTTGCCAACCTATGCACTGAAGAGAAACCTTGCATCATTATCTTTGTTGAAACATTCCTCGACTCATCAGTCCCAGGTGCAGCAGACGGCATAACCATCCCGGGCTACTCAATGTGTTGCCCCAGAGATTGGGAGGGAACATCAGGAGGTGGCATTGCTGTTTACTGTTTGGAGAGTATTGCAATACACCATAACCCTAGGAGAGATCCGAAAGACCTTGAACTCATATGGTTCACTGTGGCTCCTCAATCACAGAAACTACTAATTGGTGCCGTCTACCGACTTCCTAGTCCCAACAATGACGTTCTCGAATACCTGGACAGTAACACCTTCCCCAAGCTGACAGAGTTCAGTGCACAGACTGTGATGCTTATAGGGAACTTCAACGTCCATCATCAAGACTGGCTGGGCAGCCGAACAACTGACAATGCTGGCCGGCGCACACTACAACCAGCTGATAGTCTTGGTCTGCAGCAGATTGTGTCAGACCCAACAAGGGGGGAGTATATCCTTGATCTTGTTATGACAGACCTACCCACTAAGGCAACAACTATGGCTCTAGTGGGTTCTTCAGACCATAACCCCGTGCTAGTGAAGTTGGATGTTCCAGTTTACCGTGACCAGCCATACAACAGGAAAGTTCGGTGTTACGACAAAGCCAACTTTTGGGATATGCGTGGTCATCTTTCATCAATTGACTGGTCTAGTATTGTCAAAGACAAGGACCCTGAGAAGGCTTGCACCAAGCTTACAGAAGTTATATGTGAGGCCATGGACATTCACATTCCCTGCAAAATTGTTACTAAGAAGACTGGCGATAAAATATGGTTTGATGACAAGTGCAGACGAGCAGCAAGGAAGAAAGGTCGTCTCTACCACCACCTAAAGAAGTGCAACACCCCTGCTAATGAGGAGAAGATTGCACAGGCTAGGCAGTCATACAATCGAGCAGAGAGACAGGCCAGAAGAAACTATAACATCAAACTAAAAATGACAACCAGTGGTAACTTTAGCAGCAAGAAGCGGTGGAATGTTGTGAACTTCTCTCTGGAAGAACAGGCCACTCTGACATCCCTGTCATTGAGCACAATGGGTCTGTACGTACAACAGCAAAGGATAAGGATAATGTTTTCTGTCGGGCTTTTGCAGATAAATGTCGGCTCACGAATGCTAATGACCAACTTGCAAGTCCTCTCTGCCGCCTCTTACAGCTATGCTTCTCAAGTGGAGTATTCCCAGAACAATGGAAAATAGCATCAGTAACACCAGTACACAAGCGGGATTCCAGAGCTGATCCTACAAATTACCGCCCCATATCCTTACTCAGCGTCATCAGCAAGGTAGTCAAAGCAGCAGTCCACAAACAAGCTCAGATCTACCTACTCCGTAACAACTTAATTTCAAGTAGGCAGTATGGATTTAAACCTGATCACATAACAGCCGATCTCCTCACCACTTTATCTCAAACGTGGAACACCTTCTTAGACAAAGGTGGAGAAGTGTGTGTCATAGCCCTGGATATCAAAGGGGCATTTGACAAGGTCTAGCATAATGGACTCTGTGTTAAGCTGAGATCCAAAGGCATATCTGCAAAGCTGCTTAGATACCTGCAGAGCTACCTTCATGGACAGACCATTGAAGTTGTTATCTCTGGTCAGGCTTCTGATCCTACAACCATCAATGTATCTGTACCACAGGGTTCAATACTTGGGCCACTTCTGTTTTCCATCTTTATGACGACTTGGTTGATGCATGCAGTAACGAGCTATACCTGTACGCTGACGACTCCACACTATTTGCACCAATTAGAGCAGGAGAGAATAATACAGTGGTAGCAAGCCTGAATAGGGATCTTGACAGGATGAAAGCCTGGGCAGACAACTGGAATGTCACCTTTGAGCCTACTAAGTGCAAGGCGATGGTGATGTCTAGGAAGAGGAATCCATCTAACCTTGACCTGCATTTTGGGAACTGCAAGCTGGATTTAAAAAAGGAGCTAGTAATCCTTGGTGTTAATATTGACAGCAAGTTGGTGTGCGATAAACACCTTTCCACTATTTCAAACAAGGCTGGACAAAGGCTTGGAGCTCTGCGGAAAGTATCATCCAAACTAGACAAAGAGGGCAGAGCCACGGTTTACAAAGCCCAGGTACGAAGTATCATGGAGAATGCCTGCTTATCATGGATGAATGCCTCACAGAGTGTCCTCAGCCAGCTTGACTCCATTCAAAGAAAGGCTCTCAGGTTTATAGGTGTAGATGAAGCCAAAGCTCGTGAGAAGCTAGCCATCAGTAGCTTACACCACAGACGACAGATTGCTGCAGCTACTGTGCTATACAAAATGCACACCAGCCACAGCCCTGCAGACCTTCGCACCATGCTGCCTTCATCTTATGAGAGACAGCGCACCACACGATCAAGTTTATCTACGCCTGCTCATGCTGTTTCTATGCCTGATGCAAGAACCTACACACTGGATAGAAGCTTCCTTCACTCTGCTATCAGAATTTGGAACAGCTTTCCAGATGCTGTGGTTGGAAACATCTGCGACGATGGGGTCCAAGCCTTCAAGAGTCGAGTGCACAAACACCTATCATCTCTGGGAGGGAAGTCACATGCTTCTTCATAAGCTATCATGAAGGGGACCAGGATGGCAGTGCTTGGTTGTTGGTAGGTAGGGTTAATACCTGACTTTCAAGAGCACTTGTGAGTTGTGTTCCAGCTGGACTTAGTCCTTAAACTGCTGGAGAACAGTGCAGAAAGAACAGGTGCTGTTTTCTCCCGGTAGGGATTAGTTTTTAGTTCCAAGTGCTCCTGCCACATTTTGTCACCCTGCAACCTTATCCTTCAGTCTCTTTAAATTATGGAGGACAGCATGTGTATAAATGTCTCTCTCCAGCAGACTTCATCATGATCATCATGACTCCAATATTTCTATTTTTTAATGTTTCTTAATTGAACATATGGTTTTTTTGTGTTCTATCGCTGAGCAGCAGTGAACCATCTGATTGGCCTATCAGAGTTCTCTCTGGGAACTAGTTGACTTGATCAGCATTTCTGATCTGGCTATTGTTCACGATTGCACTTAATAAAAAAAATGCCATTTTCACGTCCGAAACATTCAAAATTCCATACCTATGGCTCAGTAAAATACAGTGGCCTCCAGTTAATTGGGCCATCAGTTAGTCAGGTCAGCTGCTTATTTTGGCCAACTAATTTCTCTATTGAGAAAATAGCCAGGATTTCTTTCATTTTTTTTAAGACACAATGTCTCTTAATTGGGGCAGGAGACTTGCCGAACAGTTTATTTAAATATACAAGTTGTTACTCAGTTAACACAATAGTTTGGCTCTTATTTTTAATATACCTTTTAAACTATGTCCATGAAACTTCAGCTAATTGGGGCAGCCACTTAATTCAGCCAAAATGTACTGGTCCTGACATGTCCCAATTAACTGGAATCCGCTGTACTTTGAATCCAGTCATCCATAGATTTGTTCAACTACCATTTATAAGGCTCAAAAGGGTGAACAGCCTGAAGCTTCCCAATGGGCTACAGAACCTTCCAACATCATTTCCATCTTGAAAACCTTTAATGTGAAATGCATTTCCATAAAAATACCAAGCTGTGCTATTTGGCTCCTGGCAGTGAGATCATGGAGCTGCCAGCTAGCAACAGTCTCAATGAGAACAGAAAACGTTGCAGTTTTTTCCTCCTGATTTAGATTTTCTTCCTTTAAAATGCACCGATCATTCATGCCCCATCAGTTCTAGTCACTGTTATACTCTTGTTCCCTCCTTTCCAAACAGACTGCTCTGAAAGGTTCACCACGGCAGCTGTGATTTTACAAGGCCTTTAACAACAAAACGGGTGATTGTTATCTTCAGTTATTTCAGACATTTATTACCATACCCATAATATTCCATTCAGTTTAAATTGCTGGATCTTGGATATGAAGCTTTGAAAAACAATGATTAAAATATTAATCTGAATCCAAATTCTTTTTCCATCAAAAATTTCTCCTGAGGGACTAATTCATACATGACTAAAATTTCATTGGCACTAACACTAGTATCACACTAGAGAGGTCTCTCTTCTTTGTTAACACCAGACAGTCAGTGGCATGTCATTCAGCCATAAGATAAGCTCGTATGCCTAGATTTTAACATTGCACACACAAAATCCTTTTACAGAAGCAAATCAATATAGAACCAAAAATGAAAAGAATGAATGATTAAAACTTAACATGTTCTGCAGTTATTACAGACAGAAATAACAGCAGGCTCTATGCATCATTCAAAAGCTATACCAAACGTGAATCTCAAACACACACATTGCAAATTGAAAATTGATTTCATAACTTTAGTTCAAAGTTTCAATATACTTTCATTTGCACTTATCCACACAAAAAAATAATGTTTGGTTGAATTTCAGACCACAAGAATAGAAGCAGTCCATTGGACATGAAGTTTCCCAGGCCACAGTGTGTTCAGCTTCTCTGCATACACTGGCATGAAAAATAGCTGCTAGATATGTTGGTTATGCCCAAAGAAAAAAATGGCTGGTGTCACTTAACACTTTAGTGCAAGGGTGTTAATTAGATGTATCAAAAATCAAACCTACAAAAATTAGTGGAAATAGTGAAAAGAAAAATGCCAATAATTACAAAGTGATATCTATAAGAAAACATAATAATAGTTCCATAATTATTCTTGTCCAGTGTGAACTCCTGGCAGACCCCCCCCCCCTTACTGAGGGTAAATAGTTCCTTTTCTTAAGGCACTCAGATATACCAGCTTTAATTAGCAACAAGTTAACTTAAGACTGCACATGAATTAGATTACTGCACCTCACAGTGTAGTGAGGGGCACAATACAGTCATATTATGAAATAAACAGAAGTTTCTACTTTGAATAGAGTATACGAACAATATATACACATTTACACACCCCCATTATTAAAGAAATGGAATATTTCTCCATGTCTGGTGGGAAAGGTACCACAAAGTCAACTTGAGCGCATCAGATAGGTTTAGGGCTCGGCACCGAAACAGCAGAATGCGCAGCACAATCGCATACTTAAAGAATAAATATAAACTGAACTTTGGGGTCTGACTCGGAAAGCAGCGGGTTAATATGCCAGGGAAGACAATGAAATGCGTACACTCGCCACAATGACAGCATGATGGCAGGGCATTTGTGCTTTGTGTGTGAGTGAACATGCATGTGTAAGGAGTGTGTTTACTGAGTACTCTCCGTCGCAATAGCATCATGTTAAGCTTCCAGTACAGGCATGAAACAGAATGATGCCCAAAACAGAACAACGAGATTGGGACCTAGATACGCAGTAGGTCAAGCTGCAGATGTCGAGTGAGTGTGTGGACAAAACAAACTGAACTGAATCAGACCACTGCTTGTACTCACTGCCCATGGTTTCATGATAGTCTGAGGTCAGAACAGAGGGCCAGTGTAGCTAATCCTCTATACATAGGAAGAGTCCTTGTAAAGTATAGCTAGACATCATCTCAAGCAGTGTTGTGTTGAAGCTTGGAAGGCCTTAGACTCTCTTATCCCTTAACATGAATATATGCCTTTCAACTTGCGGCCAAACAGCTCCTCAGAACAGGGAGCCGGGAATCCACAACACCAGCTGAGCAAGACGTCCATTGCTATAACTCCCTGATTTTCCATTAGTATTTGCTGAAGGATTCATGATCAGAAAACAAAGAGAGGAACTCATGATGCATAATTAAATGCATAAACAGTTCTGTGCAAATCTCCTTATTGAAGGTTTTGCATTGTTTAAAGAAACCATATAAAGTAAAACAGACTTTCAAATTGCAAGTTAACTGGTAAAAAGACAATCCAATTTAAGCTGTATTTTAATTTAAATTTTATTGTCAGTTTCCTTTGAAGTGTTTCTCCTTTTGCAGCTTTCTTGCCTTTGATGCAATAGTATAATAAATTAAACGTTAAAAAAATTCGTTTGTTTAATTTAGATACACAGAATGTACTTCGAGGAGAAACAGGAGTACTTTCAAGCCCTTTGAGGCATCTGCTGCTTCAGAAAATTATAAATGCATTCTTACTGACAGTTGTAATGGTCCCATGTGAAAAGAACTCTGACAGCTCCTTTCACCTGCTTAAAGTTGTCAAACAACTCCTTAAAATTGCCCAGAATTTAGTGCTAACAGGCATTAAATTTGAAGTTATGCATCCTATCTTTTTCTTTGGGCTTTGTGCTTTTCCAACATTACAAAAGGAATGGAACGATCTGTTTGGAGCTACTGAATTGTCCTTCAAAACGTCTGCAAAATAAGCTGTTGTATAAAAATAAAAGTCTTGCATTGGTTTTGTGCAGATTAGACTAGGGTACATATCAGTATAAGGCCAATACCCTTTGTTCCGTATTTGGATCAGTGCCAGACGGCTTTCACATTTCCAGTTATTCAGAAGAGAATGAAATTGGATGAAGTGAGGTTAGAAGGTTCTGTGTTTAGACTGAACTTGGTGCTGACAGTTGAGGACAATGGAAATTTATTGCATTTTTTGTACCTTGACAACCATATTAACAATTTCAACCACAAAAATACACAGAAAACAAAGGAAAACTGCCTGAAGCAATGGATGCATCAAATTATTAAAATTATTAACTGAATGACAAAATATTTGTATTGCATTAATTCAGTCAGCTTTCAAACTTCAACTGATTCAGTCAAGAGAGCATAATATTTACAACCCATCAAAAATATTTTCTGCTTATTACGGAAAACTTGACATTTTTCAGCAATTTCAAAGATTTCAATCAATTGTGGTGGCTCAATCAGTGCTTGCTCTGAAATTTTTGTCAGCACAGGAAGAAGTCAGCAACACCTCTTAGCTGCAATACAGCATGATTCTCTCCAGCATCTACACCCAACATTTTAGTGGCCCTAAATCACATCCAGCATGATGTAAAACCTCTATAAAGTACCAACTAAGACCAGTAGTCAATGCTCTGAAAATCTTAATGCAGAAAGAATTATGATGTAAAAGCTGTCAACAAACTGAGTTATGGATCACAAGAGGTTGATGCAGATGCAAATTTGAAGAAATGAGAAAGGATCTAAAAAGCGTGGATTGGCACCGGTTGTTCTCTGTCAAGGATGTGATTAGTAAGTGGGAGGCCTTCAAAGGAGAAATTTTGAGAGTGCAGAGTTTGTATGTTTCTTTCAGGATTAAAGGCAAAGTGAATAAGAATAAGGAACCTTGGTTCTCAAGGGATATTGGAACTCTAATAAAGAAGAAGAGAGAGATGTATGACATGTAAAGGAAACAAGGAGCAAATAAGGTGCTTGAAGAGTATAAAAAGTGCAAAAACATACTTAAGAAAGAAATCAGGAGGGCTAAAAGAAGACATGAGGTTGCTTTGGCAGTCAAGGTGAAGGATAATCCATAGAACTTCGACAGGTATATTAAGAGCAAAAGGATAGTAAGGGATAAAATTAGTCCTCTTGAAGATCAGAGTAGTCGGCTATATATGGAACCAAAAGAAATGGGGGAGATCTTAAATGGGCTTTTTGTGTCTGTATTTACTAAGGAAACTGGCATGGAGTCTATGGAAATAAGGCAAACAAGTAGTGAGGTCATGGAACCTATACAGATTAAGGAGGAGAAGGTACTTGTTATCTTCAGGCAAATCAGAGTAGATAAATCCCCAGGACCTGACAGGGTATTCCATCGGACCTTGAAGGAGACTAGTGTGGAAATTGCAGAGGCCCTGGCAGATATATTTAAAATGTCGGTATCTACGGGTGAGGTGCCGGAGGATTGGAGGATAGCTCATGTTGTTCCGCTATTTAAAAAAGGTTTTAAAAGTAATCCGGGAAATTATAGGCTGGTAAATTTGCCGTCGGTAGTAGGTAAATTATTGGAAGGAGTACTGAGAGATAGGATCTACAAGTATTTGGATAGACAGGGACTTATTAGGGAGAGTTAACATGGTTTTATGTGTGGTAGGTCATGTTTAACCAATCTATGAGAGTTTTTCGAGGAGGTTACCAGGAAAGTGGATGAAGGGAAAGCAGTGAATGTTGCCTACATGGACTTCAGTATGGCCTTTGACAAGGTCCCACATGGGAGGTTAGTTAGGAAGATCCAGTCGCTAGGTATACATGGAGAGGTAGTAAATTGGATTAGACATTGGCTCAATGGAAGAAGCCAGAGAGTGGTAGCGGAGGATTGCTTCTCTGAGTGGAGGCCTGTGACTAGTGGTGTGCCACAGGAATCAGTGCTGGGTCCATTGTTATTTGTCATCTATATCAATGATCTGGATGATAATGTGGTAAATTGGATCAGCAAGTTTGCTGATGATACAAAGATTGGAGGTGTAGTGGACAGTGAAAAGGTTTTCAAAGTTTGCAGAGGGATTTGGACCAGCTGGAAAAATGGGTTGAAAAATAGCAGTTGGAGTTTAATACAGACAAGTGTGAGGTATTGCACTTTGGAAGGACAAACCAAGCTAGAACATACAAGGTAAATGGTAGGGCACTGAGGAGTGCAGTAGAACAGAGGGATCTGGGAATACAGATACAAAATTCCCTAAAAGTGGCGTCACAGGTAGATAGGGTCGTAAGGAGAGCTTTTGGTACATTGACCTTTATAAATCAAAATATTGAGTATAAGAGTTGAAATGTTATGATGAGGTTGTATAAGGCATTGGTGAGGCTGAATTTGGAGTATTGTGTACAGTTTTGGTCACCAAATTACAGGAAGAATATTAATAAGGTTGAAAGAGTGCAGAGAAGGTTTACAAGGACGTAGCCAGGACTTGAGAAACTGAGTTACACAGAAAGGTTGAATAGGTTAGGACTTTATTCCCTGGAGCGTAGAAGAATGAGGGGAGATTTGATCGAGCTATATAAAATTATGATGGATATAGATAGAGTGAATGCAAGCAGGCTTTTTCCACTGAGGCTAGGGGAGAAAAAAACCAGAGGACATGGGTTAAGGGTGAAGGGGGAAAAGTTTAAAGGGAACATTAGGGGGTTCTTCTTCACACTTCTTCACATTAGTGGTGGGTGTGTGGAATGAGCTGCCAGATGAAGTGGTAAATGCGAGCTCACTTTTAACATTTAAGAAAAACTTGGACAGGTACATGGATGAGAGGTGTATGGAGGGATATGGTCCAGGTGCAGGTCAGTGGGACTAGGCAGAAAAATGGTTCGGCACAGCCAGGAAGTGCCAAAAGGCCTATTTCTGTGCTGTAATGTTCCATGGTTCTATGTCATAGTCGTGCACAATGAAGATGAAGACTAAGAGAGCCTGACAGTGATCTCAATGAACATTGAATTTAATCATGTCAACATCCAGCACACATACTTGAGAAGTAACATTGTTGAGAAGATTCCTGAGTGAGAGGACCACTGTGTCAAAGCCTGTGCATAAGCAAATTAATGCATGGGAATATGTGTGACAGGTCTTTTCTTTTGCACTAAAGGAAAACGTTGCAATTCTGCAGTCATGGCTGCAAAGATTAATTGTTGTTTTAAGCCTGTTGCCTCTCAGTAGAGAGTGCTGTGCAGCTGGTGGTCTTTGGTTTGCACTAATGTTTGTGGACTACCAGGGTAAGATTTAAGGACCCATTGCATTAGACGACAATCTCCCAGGCATTGTAAGTTTCAAAATACAATTGAAAAGAAGATGCTATACCACCTGAAGGCTTTCTCATAACAAGCCCCTCATACCTTATTGTTTAAATATGGTAAGGCATTGTCCAAGTATGGGTGTGACTGGTAGAGCTATTTTCTCAGAGTTCCAGGATTTGATCATGGCCTTTGATGTTGTTTGTGTGAAGTCTGTATTTTATTCATATGACTGTAACTCCCCTGATGAGTCAGCGATACACAGATCAGAAATACGCCCTTCAGCCCAACTGATCCATACCGAACAAGTTGCCTACTTGAGCCAATCCCAATTCCCTGCATTTGGCCCACCTCCCTCTCAACTTCTATCCATATAACTGCCCAGGTATTTTTAAACATTTATGTCCAAATATCTTTTAAAACTAAACCTGGCACCTGCCACTTCCTTTGACAGTTTGTTCCATATACCCACTACTGTCTGTGTGGAAAAAGTTGTCCCTCAGTTCCTCTCAAAGTCTTTCCCCTCTCATCTTATGAAAGTAGTTTGTTGGTGTTCCGGTTTCCACTCATATCCCTAGGATGTGAAGGTCATTGGTTTATTTTAACCATGTAAATGGCCCCTTGTGTGCAGCTGAATGGTAAATGGGACGGCTCTCTTTCTCTCACAAAGTACTCCAACAAATCGATATTTATTGACAGGACCATCTTGATGACTTAAAAAAAAGACACAAAACACTCAAAAGGTTAGATAGGATATGAAAAGAAGAATAATTTGTTCTGATAACAAATCCTAAATGGGGACTGCAAAAGCAAGAAATTGATGATGTCTTAAAGGGGATAAGCAATAGAAATGAAAATGATAGATTAAAAAAGAACAGATGGAAGACAAAGAATTTAAACATCGCCAAAAAAGGGTGCACCAAGGAAAAATAACGTATTTTTACGTACCCAAGTAATATGACCCAACGAACATATTTCCAGAAAAATCCACAGTGATGAAACCAGCACAAAATTTTACTGAAAGTTACTTTTGGCAGCAAGCAGCAGCTCATTGCAATGAAATAAAACCACAACTAGTTTAAAGGGCATTGGATTGGAAAGGAAAAATTCATATCACACTGATCCCTATTGTTTTCCAATGACAGAATTTGAACCAATATAAATTGACGGTTTTATTTAAACATCACAAACATAATACTGGCAATTGGATAATTTTTTTTCTCTTATTCATGTTCGGTAACATTTATTTACAAAACCACAAATTCATACTTAACAAGCAAAATCAACTTGACGAGGGAGCTGCTTGGCTCATCACAAACTCTGCAGGCAAGATGCAACACCCAATTCACCCATTACCTCTTGAACAGTGTTACATTAGTTCCTGGCCTGACAGTGGCTCAGCTTCAAATCTCTTTTCCTCATCTTTAAGCATGGCCATGATTTACTCTTCTAGTCACTCCTATAATGGCTGACAAGCCCTGAAGCAAGGCTCAGAGTTCTCAAAATTATGCCATCAGACTCATTTACTTCTTTTGAAGATACTCCCTAAAACCTCTCTTTAAGATTATCCTAATATCTGGCTCAGTGTCAAAATTTGTTTGGTGACACTCCTGTTAAGTGCTTTAGCTTTTTATATATGCAGATGCTGTTACTATCATGGTTTGACAAGAAAATGACTGGGTAGCTCATGCATATCTATTCTTAATCAGAAGGTAAAAAGCCTCTAACAGATGTCACTATGTTCTCAGCAGTATATATTACCAGAATGAAGCAGCATTATTAAAGCAAACAAAAAGATAACATAGAAATAAATCATGCTTTCAAGTCAAGAAAACAGCAAATGAATGGGTCAGCCACTTTTCATGTTAATAATCAGCTGTTATTTGCTACATGACAGAGCATTGCCCGAAGCAAACATCACATTTTGTTCTTAAAATAATCGTACAGTGGCGGCGTTAATCCAAAAAGCTGACATGAAACATGAGTCGGAAAGCTTTTTTACATCACCCCACTGGCCTTGGGAACATAGTCCTAGGGTGCGCTGACTGGCGAGCCCACACTGAGCTCGATGCAAAAATGTGGAAATCTTTGTTTCAAAACTATGGGGAGTATAAATCATTCAAAGAAACTAAGACCATCTTTTTACTATATATTTTTGCTCCAGAGCTGCAATGCTCTTCAATATATTCCATGCAAATTTAAGCATTGGTGCAAATTCAGACATAACCATTAATACAGCAGAATAAGGACATAAAAATCTATATTTCGTTCCTAACCACTGAAAAATATTGCCAAGAACACTTGCCTGCAGAAACAACCACCATAACACTTCAGAGACATTCATTAGTACAATTGTCTTAAGTTACATCATCCAATACCTAACCGATTTTGTTTTAAAGAGCAACTTGATTTCCCCATCCCCCTCCAAACCCAATTGATTTCTGGACAAAGAAAAATGCTTTTTCCTAAATTAGTATAGAAATTCTTGCATATGTGCCTGATAGAGACTCCATAAATTCACGCACATGTCAGGAAATCAGGATTTTTTTCATGGCCTTGCAGCTATGAATGGCATCAGTGTTATCATTGTGAGTATTTGTGGGCAAGTGCTGACAGCTAGCTGAACTACAGGGGAGTTGAGGAGATGAGGCAAGAGATTATGAGGCCAACACTGCATCAGTCGCAATTTTACTGAATGGTAGAGCAGACATGAAGGGTTAGTTGGCCTACTCTGCTCCCATCTCTTATGGTCTTGTCTAACTTGTGGCAATAACACCAACTACAGACACTTATGCAACAGTAGAACTATTTTTTGTCAGTTTTGTTTAAGTCCAAATGATCATGATGTAATTTAACAATCGCAGCAGTAATTATTTCCTGACTTAGAATTACTGAATTCTAATTAGCAATTCAAAAGAAAATAGTAGAACTGTTAACTGCATTATAAAAAATATGATTTTAATCAAGAAAATAAAGCATAATATATTGCATTAACTAATGAAACTGAAGTTTTGATGTTAACCATTTTGAATTAAATCTACAAATCTACCAGTCCTAAAATGATAATTAATTTGCATTGCTACATTTTTTCCCCAAATGAAAACTCTACTTCTGATTTAGAGTGTAACTAAAAATGAAAATATTTGAAAGTAATTCAATAAAAAAGAAATTTGTGGCGACTGAGTCATCTAACAGTCAATAATGTTTTAAAATCTGCAAAGCTTGCAGGCCCTTTGGGAGTCTCTACCAACCAGACTATACAGTCTGTACTTATGTGTGTAGACACAAGAAAAACATACTTGGAGCATGACAAAGACTGATTACATTGAGAGTATAAACATTCACTAGAGTAATTACATTGTAATTATCATCCAAGCAATTCCATCAGCAATCAGGGGAAAGCACTTACCACATATTCAAACACAAGAGTTAAGGTTTCCTTCGTGTGAATGATGTCATGAAGCAGGACTATGTTTACATGTTTCAAGCCTTTCAACAAGGAAGCTGCAAAGAAACAAAGAGAAAACTTTCAGATTGGTAGCTTTGCCCAAGCAATCGACTACCAGTCAAAAACCTTGGGTGCCATTAATTAATTATAAAGATTAGGTGACACACATCAAAGTTGCTGGTGAACGCAGCAGGCCAGGCAGCATCTCTAGGAAGAGGTACAGTCGACGTTTCAGGCCGAGACCCTGCACTATTTTAAGTATTTAACTATATTGAAGAAAAACATCAATGACAATTGACTAGACTAAAAGTAACGTGAACATTCTCTTTTCCCGATTTCCAGGATAGTCCATTTTACACTAGAAGATGACCATCACCTCCTATCAGTATCACAAGAATTTTGCCAATATTCTCTTAAAAAATTAAACAGAGCAGATATACAATCAAATTGCTTCTGTTTTGGCACAAACCTTATTTATGCATATGAACAGAACAGGGAGCCAGTTGAGCTCACAAGATGTCATTGTTTTGTCATGTATCCTAAAGAGAACACCTTTTCCTCTCAGTTACAGTGGTGTATTCTTCCAGATCATTTTATAAGTGGATTCTGAATCCTCCAGCTGTCACTATAATTAATTGCCTGAATATTATTAGTTCTGAGCTAGACATCAGATGACAGTTCACCCTGAAACAAAGATTTCCAATCTGAAAAGACAAAAGTAATTGCTGGTCAGTCATAAATGGCACCAGTGTGCAGCTGAAATCGTATTATTTACGGGGCATGGTTAGAAATTACAGAACTTAAACTTAAATAATACAGAACAGAAAGATCAGAAGTAAATTGTCATTAATAGATCTCAGATAACAGGAAGCTTTTTACAAATTGGAGATCCTGTTCACCTCATGTACAGAATTAGAATAAATAAATATATCTTACCCCGTTAATCTTGCTCAAGTTAAAAATGAATAATTCTGCAGAGAAAACCGCATGCCCAGATTCCCAATATACATATCTTGAACATTAAACATAATACAGCAGCGCCTTAGAAGACGGTATATTTCCTTATAATGCCCTCAAATTGCCTAAACTCACCAAACACTTGGGATTAAAATAAAAGATATATTTAAAATATTACACCATTAAACTCGATCTAAATTAATTAGGACTATTTTCTCTTCAAAGCAATAAATAATTGGTCCATAGTCCATTATTTCAATGATATAAAGCACTTTACTCAAGGGCACAGTTAATTAGTGGCTATGCTTCTGGAATAGTGATCCAGGGGCCTGAGTTAATGATCTGGAGACACGTTCCATTCACACTGCAACAGCTGGGGAACTTAAATTTGGATAATTAAATAAATCTGAAATAAAAGAGGTCCAAAGATTACTGCATGCTTGTAAAAACATTGTCATTTGGGGAAGGAAATCTGAACGCTATACTCAGTTTAAGTAAACTGACCAGCCAATTAGTTGATTCTGTTGTCTTCCATAATGGTCATGTGACCCAATTATGATCTATCACACTTCTGAGAGAAACAAAAATAATTGATTGCAACAACTCAATAAGCACCTCAACACCTCCCTTTCAAGGGCAATTAGAGATGGGCAATAAACACTGGCATTGCTGTGTTCGTTCAGATCCTGAACAATTAGTCATATTCATAGTCATACTTTATTGATCCCGGGGGAAATTGGTTTTCGTTACAGTTGCACCATAAATAATTAAATAGTAATATGTAAATTATGCCAGGAAATAAGTCCAGGACCAGCCTATTGGCTCAGGGTGTCTGACCCTCCAAGGGAGGAGTTGTAAAGTTTGATGGCCATAGGCAGGAATGACCTCCTATGACGCTCTGTGTTGCATCTCGGTGGAATGAGTCTCTGGCTGAATGTACTCCTGTGCCCAACCAGTACCTTATGTAGTGGATGGGAGACATTGTCCAAGATGGCATGCAACTTGGACAGCATCCTCTTTTCAGACACCACCGTCAGAGAGTGACTGTGTCACAGTGCTCTCATTCCTCCTGTTCTAGAATTCATAGGAATACGCCCAACTCTTCTTTAAAATCAGCCAAGCAGTCTCTGTACTGCGCAGCCAGGAACCCGGCCCAAAATTCTGCTCTCCACCAGCACTCACAAGGCATTGAACCATTGATACCTTTGTGCAAAGAGACTGCCTGTGATGTTGGATGTGCTGAAGTGAACAGTCTGGCCACTCAATGCAGCGACACAGGGCATAGGACAGTACACTGGCAGACACCACCATCAGAGAGTGAATTACAAACTATTCATTATTTGTAAAAACTATGTGTGGATAATATAATGTAATAGAATAATCAGAACTAAATCTGCATGGTAATTCAACAGCCAAAGTTGATTCTCTACTTGATACGTAGAAGTACAGTGCACTGACAAGAAGAAATCTGTAGAAATATACTAACATACGAATAAATGGGTTATTTGTGCTCAGATGAAAATTTATTTGTGCTCAAATGAAAATGAATGTCAAGCAGGAAAACAGGCCATCTGTGTGTTGGATTTCAATTGATTGTGTTCTGTTTTTTGCATTAATTTGGTAATTCCCTGTTCTTGTGCCAAGCTGAAATCACATGGCGAACCTAATGAAATGGTGTGACAGGATCACGGATACTTATGACACAAGAGGAGGCCATTTAATGTTACGTCCAGCTATTTTTAACATGGCTGCTCATTGAGACACTTTTACATGTGATGAAGGTTACTACCTCAATCACACTTTCAACCAATGAGTTATAAAATTCTTACCTTCTGTCTCAACCTCTTACCCTGTCTACGTTCCCTCATTATTACCTTGTTTGCTAAGATGAATAGTTTGTTCTTATTTACTCAACCTAGGTCCTGGGCACTGAAACCATTTTCATACTGGGGAGACTGACAGCCAATAGCTTAATATAAGCAGTTCTTTCAAATGTATTATTCCCATATTTTCATTGATCAAATTTACTCAAGATTGACAATATTCATAATGTATAAATACCCCTTTTAGTATTCTCCTGTATTTCTGATTTGTCACAGTGCTCTCATTCCTCCTGTTCTAGAATTCATAGGAATACACCCAACTCTCTTTGAAATCAGCCAAGCAGTCTCTGTACTGCGCAGCCAGGAACCCGGCCCAAAATTCTGCTCTCCACCAGCACTCACAAGGCATTGAACCATTGATACCTTTGTGCAAAGAAACTGCCTGTGATGTTGGATGTGCTGAAGCAAACAGTCTGGCCACTCAATGCAGCGACACGGGGCATAGGACAGTACACTGACTAGCACAGTGAATACAGGTGAATCAGGACTGGCAGCACCAATTCCATGTACTGACAGACCACCTCAATCCTACAAGCTCTTTCATTACCTCTCGTCCAATGCTGGATGCTCCTCTTCTCCCTATTTGACCGCTAAGCTCAAAACACTGAGCTTTTACCACAGTGAAATCTCTGGCTGGGCAAGAGAGAATTGTCCAGCCAGATAAAGTGAAGGGGATCCAACAGCTGACAAGAGAAATGATAGAATCAAGATAATCTGACATCATGGGCATTAGATGTGCCAGTTATCAGTGACGGCTGTACATATCATACAGAGCAGGGTATAGCGGACAGAAAACGGAGGTACCTTCAAAAAGCCCCACGGCCTCTGGTGGCCCTGTGATCTCAGTCTGAGGCTGACGTGAACTTATCCTTCAGGCAGATGAACCCAGACAGCATCTGGCCTAGACAGCATACCTGAGTACTGAGGATTGATGCTAATCAACTAGCTGGAGAATTTACGAACATCTTCAGCAGTCTGAGGTCCTCAGCTGCTTCAAACAGGCTTCAGTCACACTGGTGTCCAAGAAGAATGTGGTAACCTCTGAAAGCATTTCATCACAGTGGATGTACGTAATTCCACCATTGTCCACTGGAATTACGTACATCCACTGTGATGAAATGCTTTCAGAGGTTGGTCACGAAGCAGATTGACTCCTGCTTGAGGAGTAATCTGGATCTGCTCCATTTTACCTATTGTCACACAGATCAATAGCAGATGCCATTTCATTGGCCCTTCGCTCTGCTCTGAACATCTAGCAATGACAATGCACACGACAGGATGCTCTTCACTGACCACAGCTCAACATTCAATACTATTGTTTCTTCAAAATTCATCACTAAGCTCCAAGATCTGGGCATTGATACTGACCTGTGCAACTGGATCCCAAATTTCCTCACTGGCAGTTAGTAAGGAATGGCAAAATCATCTCCTCCTCACTCACCATCAGCACAGGTGCACCACAAGGCTGTGTGCTTAGTCACATGCTTTGCTCACTTTATATTGTGAGACAAAGTACAACTCTAATGCCGTATTTTAAGTTTGCTGACAACACCACTATTGTTGGCTGAATTAAATGTATTGATGAATTAGCATATACAAGGGAGATTGAAAATTTGATTGAGTGGTGCCACGACAACAACTCTCACTCAGAGTCAGCAAAACCAAAGAGCTGATTAAACACTACTGGAGGAAGAAGCTAGAGGTCCATGACCAGTCCTCATTTGGGGATCGGGGTGGAGTCTGTAAATTTAAATTCCTTGACAGAGGCTCTATCCTGGGACCAGTGTGTGAATGCCATCACAAAGAAAGCACAACAATGCCTCTGCTACCTTAGAAGTTTGTGTAGATTTAGCATGTCACCAAAAACTTGACAAACTTCGATAATTACACAGTTGGAAGTATCCTAGCTGGTTGCATCACGGCCTGGTATGGAAACACCAATGCCCAGGAATGAAAAAGACTGCAGAAAGTGGGGGATACAAGCCCAGTCCATCACAGGCAATGACACCCCACCACTGGGTACATTTCTATGGCGCGCTGTCACAAGAAAGCAGCATCCATCATCAAAGGCCCCCACCATGCAGACCCATGCTCTCTCTTCACTAGTTCCATCAGGCAGGAGCTACAGAAGTTTTAGTCCCAGACCACCAGGTTCATGAATAATTATCAGGCTCCTAAACCATCTCCACTGACCACAACTCCCAACTGATCATCAGACCTATAGGCTCTTTCAAGGATTCCTTCACAACTCATGTTTTCAGTTTTATTTGCACAATTTGTCTTCTTTTGCACATTGGTTGTTTGTCGGTCTTTGTTTATGCATGTTTTTTTGTAGATTCTATTGCACTTCTTTATTTTTCCAGTGAATGCCTGCAAGAAAATGAATTTCAAGGTAGTATCTGGTAACGTGCACGTACTTTGACAATGAATTTACTTTGAACCTTGAGTCCCACATCTCAGTGATGAGCAGCTGCACCACTCACTGCTGTTCTGTCATCACCAGCTCTCACAGGCAGCCTCTCCATATGGTGGCTGTGAGAGCACTAGTTTACTATCACAGAGGCAGCAAGGGCCAAAGCTTGCATCAATTCCCAGTACTGTGGCACTGCCAGTAATGCATCTGTGTGTGTATAAACCTAACAATGGCTCATGTTAGTGCTGATTTCATAAGCGCTTTTTCCCTCTTAAATATCCTAATATTTTCTTCAAAATACAAGAAATATGTCTAAACATATTTGATTAATAAACCCATTATTTAAGTGCACATTTGTCTGTAATACTAACTAGATCTGGTTCTGGCACAAATGAAAGGACTTTGCAACATTATTGAATGCCATAAGATATCTGGTTATAACAAATATACCATAACACTTCAAATAAGCTGCAAAACCTGCAGAATTTAATGACTGTTCTAATTTGAATAACCTTTCCCATTAGAATACAAAAATACCTTGCTATTGATTAAAACACAAGATGTATTTGGTTACTAAACTACTGAACCTCTTCAAAGCTAGAAAATTTCCTCTAGAAACAAAAGACAAGGCTCCAATCTCCCAGCATTTTTTAAAACACACATTGGACTAGACAAGGAAGAACAGTGGTGGTTTCCGACCATCGTTGCTTTTTTCCAACTATATTACTGATCTAGACTTGGAGATGCAAGTAACGTTTTCCAAGTTTGCAAATAGCTTTGTGAATTACCAGGAGGACAGGAATCAACTATAACAGTATATAAATCGGCTCGAAGAATGGTACAGGTATGGCCCATTTAGTTTTAAAGCAGACAAATGTGAAGTGATGTAATTTGTTAGGAAGAATGAGAATAGGTAATAAATAATGAAGCATGCTGTTTTAAAAGGGTTGATGGAGCAATGTGCCCTACAGTAGTGTGCACAAGTTATTGAAAGAGGCGGGACAGGCTGAGTCAGTAGTTAATAGGGCAACACAATATTGTTAAATCATGCTGAACCTTTATAACAACACTGGTCTGCCCCAAATGGAGTACCTTGTTCAATTCTGGGTATCACATGACACGGAAGGATGTGATGGCATTTGAAAGATCACACATACCCTGCTCATGGACCATTTATCCCACGCCATCAGGGAGGAGGCTACATGATATCCACGCCAGCACCACCAGACTCAAAAACAGTTACCTTCCCTAAGCAGTAAGGTTGATCATCACCACCACCACTATGTTATTATTTCCTGTCAAAGTCACATTATGAACAGACACTCCTGTACCTAGCACCATTTTATGGATAGACAAATCAATTTATGTTCACAAGCTATCTTATATATTTACATTTATTGGTTTTTTTTATTATTATGTTCTTTATCTTATTGTCCTTTGTACTGGTAATGACATTTAACAAACTTGAGATTAGAGAAAATACTACTGCTTTCTTTAAAGAAAAAGGAGAGTGAAGATTGATGGTAAATATATAAAATGATGAAGGATTTGACCAGAGTAGACAGTGGAGAAAGATAACCTGAACTCATCTAGTAAGTGGACAGCTTGGCAACGTTTCTGACAAGTTTCTCCTCTCTTATTTGGTTCACTCTACAATTATCTTTCCACAGCAACCACACAAAGATTGGGTGTTTAACTTGTAAATAATCATCACACTGGTGACACTAATTGTCCGTGCACAGCACAAAAGGCAAATTCAAGGCATTGAGAAGCAGATGTTTAATATGAATCTTATTCACTACAGTTGATGGCATTACAGATTTAGTAAAGACATTACAAAAACAAACACAACACTGTTTTAAATGTTTGAACAAAGTTAAGATGTTAACTGCAAACACTTTTACCAGTGGAAAAGATGGTAATTGTGGAGATACTTGGAATAATGTTTGGAAAAAAAAACATAAATTCATTGTTTAAAATGCTATCTCTCTTCCTTTCTTCCTTCAATTCTCTTCCATCTATTGCAGACCTGCTATATATTCTAAACATTCTTGCTTTCGTTTTTAAAAAAATCTGGTTCTGTTTTAAGCATAGACATAAATATATCATAATGTAACTAGCACAGAATTAGACTACATGTCTTTGACATCACGGTTTGAACAACCAAAATCAAATCAGCTGTCCTCCCTGTTCAATGATTTTGCATCCTCATCTGCAATTGTTCAATCTTCCTTCAATAATTCCTTCGTTTTTTTCAATTACTATCCTTCACACTGACCCAGTAATATTGTTCTCATTACTATCTTCATCCAACAATGACTTTAAATTGGTGATTTAACATTGACTTGACAACTGAAGGAACAACTCTCTCCTTAGTTATTTGTAAAAGAAAACTCTTTAGAATGTGAAAAATCTCCTTTGTTTGAAGAAAATGTGTGCTAGTGTCTCAATTCTCTCATATAGGCATGGTATTATCTTGGTGAACCAGTGGTTGTGTGCCCTCTTTGAGGTATCTAAAACTGTAGAGTTCTCCCACTCTGGTCTCACCAATGATTTGTATAAATATGTGTCTTCTTTACTTCTGTACTATCCCCATTTGTAAGTACAGCCGTCCCTCGGTATCCATGGGGGATTGGTTCCAGGACCCCCCGCAGATACCAAAATCAACAGATGCTCGGGTTCCTTATATAAAATGGCATAGTATTTGCATATAAGCTATGCACATCCTCCCGTATACTTTAAATCATCTCTAGATTACTTATAATACCTAATACAATGTAAATGCTATGTAAATAGTTGTTATACTGTTGTTCTTGAGGCTGTAGTGCTTTACATAGCCAGCCAGCCATCCCTTACTAGCCTTAAACTCCTTCCTCTCGCTCTCCTCAACCCCCTCACAGTAGTTCTCATTGAGGCTAAGTGCTTTTTCACGCATCATTTTGCCATCAACAGGGATATGCTTCTGTGATATGTTTCTTGATGCTCCGCAGGAAATAAAGGCACTGTTGCGCCTTTTTGATCAGGATGGAGGAGTTCAGGGACCAGGTGAGATCCTCAGAAATGTGGACACCAAGGAACTTGAAGCTTGATTCACGTTCCACTACAGCTCCGTTGACGTAGATGGGGACGTGAGTGTGGCTCCTAGCATGCCTCAAGTCCACAATGATCTCCTTGGTCTTCTGGGTGTTAAGGGCCAGGTTGTTGTCAGCACATCAGGCGGCCAGGTACTGGACCACATTGAACGAACATTTGAACAGTACAAAATGACAATTTAACTCTTTATGAGCTGGCAATGTGTAGAATATCTCTGCAAGATAAACACTGTAGATCTGTTAATGTCTAATGTTTGTTGACAGCAGCTGGATTCTTTCTTGGTCTCAGTCACCATTAACATGACGATGTCTGTTAATGATTAAATGTCTGTTGCTCACTTTGAGAGGTAGGTTGATGGATTATTTCTTAGTGCCTGTCAAAGTGGCTTGATGGATTCTGTTTTGCATTCAGGTTTATCGCTTATATGTAATATTAATGCTCGTTGGTAACTAAAAGAATGTTAGGTCCAGAACATTGGTGGACTGATGGATAAGGAGTAATTATTAAAGTGTCTAATTGATTTACAAGGGTACATCGAACACAATGTTAATGAACACATGTATTGTTTGAATGAAAGACACCAGACCAAGTTAATGGCATCAGAACAAATGATCAAAGAGTTTCTGTCTCTGTATGTCTCTCTACGCTCCTATTTATTGGGGTACCTTTCCCTGGGCTCTTCGGGCTTCACATATACCAGGAATCATGATTGGTGCCTAGGAATCATAGGTGGTTTCATAATTGAGTTAGAATTCGGAGCTCCCCTGACAACAGTGACAATCAAGTGATGACTAAGAACCGTGACTTGCTATGCAGTATTTTGTACAGTGATTTATTTGTGCTTTCCATTTTATGATAATAAATTAGGCTTCAGTTACTTTGTTGGGCTTGAACACTTATTACCACATCTCCTGCACTCTCGAATTGTTTGGATCTGATCAACACAGCCCATTACAGCTCTTGCCAGTGCTTCTTCATTTTCATTTAATATTCTTCAAGAACCTTTAGAAAAAAAAAAAATTCAAGACCTTTTCCTTTCGTCTTTTAGATCACCTCCTGGAACTAATGATTGATTTCCGCAAAGCCATAAGAATTATAATGGCTCATCCATTATAAATGCAATAATTCCATTATTGATGCATGAATCATTCCATGCATCTAAAGAAAATGATGGCAAACAAGAGAAATTGTCTGCATAAAATCACTTTTGAAAGTTATTGTGAAATCTGCTTTCACTATACTGCATTTCAGCTCTTAATACAATGCATAAGGTAATTTTTAGATTTTGCCCACATTTTCTTTTGCCATTCATGTCAAACCTAGAGCTTATTATTAACCCCAAATTCTGCTGAGTTATTGCATCAAAATCCTTCACATTTGAACACTACTATTACATTATCCTTTAAAATGATCAAAGGAGATATGGTCGTAAAGAGAGCGTTTGGCAAATTGGCCTTCATAAATCAAAGTATTGACTGCAAGATTTGGGATGTCATGTTGGAGTTGTATAAGACGTTGGTGAGGCCAAATTTGGAGTACTGTGTGCAGTTCTAGTCACCTATCTACAGGAAAGATATCATTAAGCTTGAAAGAGTGCAGAGAAAATTTATAAGGATGTTTTTGGGACTTGAGAACCTGCTTATGAGGAAAGCTTGACTGGATTATGACCTTATTCCCTACAGCAAAGAAGACTGAGGGGAGATCTTAAAGAGGTATAGAAAAATATGAGGGGCAAAGGGTTTTTCCCCTGAGGTCAGGAGAAACAAGAACTAGAGGTCAAAAGATCGGGTGAGAGGTGAAACATTTAAGGGGAATAGGAGCAGCAGCTTTAGAGGAGCAGCAGTGGTGGATGTGGGTTCAATTGCAATATTTAAGAGTAGTTTGGATAGGTACATGGACGAGACAAGAGGTATGGAGCTCCATGGTCTGGCTCCGGGAGGTAGATGTGCCGAGGCAGAATAACAGTTTGGAATGGACTAGATGGATCGAAGGGCCTGTTTCTGTGCTGTAGTGCTCTATGATTCTATAATGCAATGATAAACCCTGCTGCTGAGACAAAAGCAACATGATCACCTTGCCTTTCATGATCCAAGTCTTACAAGCAGATTGTTAAATAGGACAGCACATTCACCTGTTATCTTATTATATGCATCATCTCTTCTTGTCCTAGAGAACTATAGAAATAGGACCTTCCAGCCTACTTTCCCCATGCAATCTAATGCCTACTTACACTAATCCTAAATGCCTTTTAAACATTGTTATTCTCTTGGTTTGCCTTTTGCAGTAAATCATTCCTCACACCCACTTAACTTGCTCATCTTTTTCTGTGCATGGACCTCCTCCATTTCCACCTATTCATACATTGTTACCACTCACCCATCCCTGTACAATATCATGTCTTTCCATTCATGAAGTTCATTCGATCGCCCATTCATTAGGTGACAACAAGCCGTATGTCTTTTATTTCTTGCTTTGTACGAGAGAGGGCAAGAACCAGTGGAGTACCCATATTGATTATGTAGCTCAACACAGCAGAGTGAGTTGAGCTGGAAAAAGTGGGATTTCAGCATCCCTACCTGAAATTGGGAGCTCCCATGACCTTCAATATTCAATGGGCTGGATCATGCTAAGCCCAGCCTACTGACTCAACTTTCAAAAAGCTGTGGATTGGATAAGCTGACCCTCTACTCAAAAATTGGATGTCAAAGGCTTTCGTATTCCTTTTAATTAATGCTAAATGAAACACCATCGACTTTTTACATCCTAGGGTGGGGCATTACTAAACACCAACAGTTTTTATTTAAAGGAACAATGTACTTACAGGATGTCCGTAATGTCAACACTGCCATGTGCTACATATTATGTTAGAATGCAGTCATTGGTGAAATTTTAATTTTTGATGCATCACTTACTGAAATGATAAAGCTATGCATGATTCACCAAATTAGATTGTACTGACTAATAGCATTCCATTATACTTCCACTTCTCTCTTAATTAGATTTTGCAGAATAGAATGAGCTACTAGAATGCCATTGATCATAAATGATGAAAATTAAAGGTATTAAAATATCACCAGAATTTGCTGAGAGTGTCCAATTTCATTTAGAATTAAACTATCCATTTGAAAAGTGCACAATGAAATTCTTCAATTACTCCAAAAGACTGAGGTTTGGTAAAATACTGAAAGGCTTTTATTCGCTGTACAATACGACCTCCACAGTGAGTGTCTGCCCCCGGACTGAGGGGGAGGGGCAAGGCGAACACCTTTATACAGGACTCTGTGGGAGCAGCCACAGGGGCAGTCAGCAGAGGGGTGTGTCCAGACAGGCAACCGAGTTACAACATATATACATGGTTTACCACAGCTTGTACAAGTGTGCTCAGTTTTAGCACTTGAGGGTATTGTTGGCCTGTTTTTACAGCACTCTGTGGTTTTGGTAGAATATTATTTTGCTACATGTTCTGCAAATACTTCGGACTGATCACATCCTGACCTTTGAGACAGAAAGTTGCAAATCAAACTTCTGAAGTACATTTGAGCCTAGTATTTTGTGCAGCACCGAAAGTTTCAGCTTGTAGCCTTGCAGAAGTTCACCATTTCATTTTCATTAACCACATCTGGATGAGCAAAAAGTACCTGTGCCATGCATCTATTAAAAAAAACAATAAAAGCTATTGCTTGTAAAATACATTAGGCATCTTGGAGACATCAAAAAGCGCTCAGATTTGAATAAATGCACTTGCTCACAGAATGACCCCTTTAGATATGTTTCAGCGCCAACCTCAAAGAGAATTTGTCCGTTAAGTCTTTGTTAGTTTAACTTAACACTTCAGTTTTCCCTTCTTTAATTTCTAAGGACAAGTGTTAAGGGAGTGGGCATCACAGCTGTAAAATCCAGGCTGCTGAGATGGACACTGTACTTGCACATTACCTCAGAATATGACATGGACAAAATATTTTTGTACTTTTGAATGGCATTATTATTTTGATGGGCTTCAATGTTGTGTTCAATTCAGTGCTGCAGGTTTCACTGATTGTTGGGTAATATTTTATAAATTAATGTATCCTCCATGAAGGTTGCAATAATGAATATACTTAAACCATGAGTAAAATTCCCAATACTTTCTGCCATCAAACGACCTTCAGGCTGAAAACTAATTCTGCCTGGATTAGCGACCATGTCTAATGAGGGAAGGCTGAGTGAGCTAGCCCTTTTGTCCTTAGAACAACAGAGGATGAGATGCAATTTGGTAGAGATGTATAACATTATGGGTCATAGATATAGTGAATAGCCAGCACTTCTCGCCCAAGACAGCAATGGCCATTATCAGGGAACATCCATTTAAGGTGGGTGGAGGAAAATTTAGGAGAGATGTCAGAGGTAGATTTTTTTTTTGTCTACACAGAGAATAGTAGCTGTATGGGGGTGGTGGTAGAGGCTAATAGAAAAGGGATACTTGGTAGACTCTTAGGTAGGCACATGTACGTAAGAAACATGGCAGATGTAGGCAAGAAGGGTTAGATTGATTGTGAACAACACACACAAAATGCTGGAGGAACTCAGCAGGCCAGGCAGCATCTATGGAAAAGAGTACACTCGAGCTGAGACCCTTCAGCAGGACTGGAGAAAAAAAGGTGAGGGGTAGATCTGCAAAGGGTCTTGACCCGAAACATTAATTGTGCTCTTGATGTATGCATTCTTACTGTCCACATGCTTTCAGGTTGAATGAAGGGTCAATGAAATGGCATTTGCTGTGGACTTGTTGCTTTGGTAGGCAAATCTCCCATTATGTCCAATTGTTTCTACACTTGCATGCTGTTTTCAAAATTTTCCAGCTTGCAGTTGATCTATGATTGGTTAATGACAGTCTATTTTTTCATATAGTCTACAGGGCATTAGAGACATTCAGGTATCTGTAATTATTTTGTATACAAAAGAATTCAATTAAAATTTGCAACAATCAGCTTGTGCCATAGAAGTTGAAAAATATGGCTTTCATATTCTTTGCTTTTATGAGTGTTCTATTCAGTGAATATATGTTCATATTCATTTTGGACAAAACAGACCTCACAAACAGTTCTGATTAAGTATAAAGGAAGGAGTTGGAATTCTGAGTAAAAGGTTTTGTTTTTATTTCCTCTTGATTGAACTAGTAAACATTTCTTTCACTGTGAGCTTATGTTTCCCCGGCCCCATGAGCACTTTCTCTGTTGGGTTTAGCATAGTGCCTATTTGCTTTGCCACTTTTGTGAACAGACATTTGGAAATGGCTGTGACATCTGTCCCAGTGTCCATTTTGAACGTCACTGGCTCATTTTGCAACTGAAGCATTGTACGCCAGCCTTGTCTATTTGAAACTAGAACCCCAAGGAAGGCTTGCTCTTTGTCTGAATCATGGTCTTCTTTGACCAACTGAAGAACTGTTTTGGAGTGACCCTGACTTTTATAATGGCCATCTCTATTGCATTGTCCTTCCTTTGCTGGACAGAGCTCTTTGACGTGAAATGGAGACTTGCTGCATCTCCTGCAGTTGGACATTTGACCTGCTCTGTTTCACCTGTCTGTTTTGTTTGAACTGAGCTCTACAGTCATCTTTCTAAAGTCTTTCTGACTGCACCTTGATTTTAACCCTTCATTTTGTGTAGCTTCTAGCTTTAACTCAGCATAATTTTCACACCTGACTTCTGTCTGTTGCTGACGAATATTCTCATTCTGCCTGATTATAGTAATAGTTTTCTCCAGTGTGAGATTTGCCAGCAACTGAAGTCACACTGATAATTTGGTGTCCAGTGTGCCCAACAACCCAAATGAGCTCAACTTTCAGACTCCCTTATGCACAGTTGGCTGACAGGGCATACAATGCTGTGATGAAGTCATTTACACTTCATCTGGTTCCTGCTTTCTGAACTTTACCCTCTCATGTATCACATTTCACTTTCTTACGAAATATTCTTTGAATCTGTCAGCACTGTTTTGTACTCCCCTTTCTGAGTACCTGTCAGTCCTAATTCACCCACGAGGTCATCTGCTTTGTCGCCCAAGCAGTATAGCAGTGTGCTTACTAGATGCTCTTTTGACACCTTCCTGAGAGTACTTGGAACCCTAAATCTCTCAAAGCATCTGTAAAAGTCCCCTGGTTTAGAGAAATCAAATGTCTGGGGTGGGGGTGTGGGGGGCTTTTTTTTAGTTAAGTAGATGTAGGTACTGCAGGTATTTGTACCATTTTCCTGTTTGCTTGTTTATTTATTTTATTTGGACTACAAAAGTTCAGAAGTGTAAAAACAAATCAGTATGAGTTAACATGAGTTCTTCATGGGCTAAGACAGAGGAAATTGCAGGGAGGAACAGGGCAATAGCAGGTAAATAAAGAATTTGCATTGGTCTTCATGGAAAACCTCTCAGAAAGATCTACTGATGTTTTCAACACACAGTGACTAAACCTCCTGGCTACACAATTTTGACTATTTTATTGAGGCCATGCATCATGACAGTGTAGGTGAATCTACCTCATTTCTCATTGTGCAAAAAAAACTACCATCCCAAGTATCAGACGAATCTTTGCCAGACCCCTCTGCTACAAAAAAAACTACCATCCCAGGTATCAGACGAATCTTTGCCAGACCCCTCTGCTACAAAAAAACTACCATCCCAGGTATCAGACGAATCTTTGCCAGACCCCTCTGCTACAAGTGTATCTTCCTCAGGTAGGGAGACCTAACCATGTACTACATTCCAAGTACAATCTCACCAAGGGTCTAATAACTTTAGTAAGATGTCTCTTTTGAATTCAAAAACCTCTTGAAATACAGGTTAATATTTGTCTTCCAATTACTTGCTATGCCTGCATGTTAATTCTCAATGCTCCATTTATCAGGACACCCATTCAATTTCTTACCATATAAAAATATTCAGCTTTTCTATTTTTAATCAACAAAGTATATCACTTCAGATCCTTTCCATGATTATATTCTGTTTACCATGTCGTCACCTAAGCTGACTATAGCCTATATTGGTAGCTTTGTGGCATCAGCAAACTTGTGTAACTAGAGAGTGAACAGCAGGGGCCCTAGCACCGAGACCTGTGGCTACAGGTTCCCAATGTGAAAATTATCCATGTATTATTATTCTGCTTTCTATTTGTTAACCCATTCTCAATCCAATACTGTGCACATTAATTTTGTTTAATCTCTTCTGTAGAACTGTGACTACATGAAATACAAACAGCTTCTCCTCCACCATCAGATTTCTGATTTGGCCCATGGACACCACCTCATTATTCCTTTGTCTTTGCACAATTTACCTTGTAATATATATTATTTTTGTCTTTGTACTGTACTGCTGTTGTACACTAATTTCATGTCACACAAGACAGTGTCAATATACTTGATCCTGATTCAGCTGGAAGTATAGTACATTAACTGGTTCGCCTTTAGCTCTTCTGCTAACTCCAACCTCAGCGACCTCTGTTAGATTTGTTGGACATAGATTGTGTTGCCTCAGCCAGTTATTACTCTGCTCTCTAATTGCTCTTAAATACAGATTTCAGTCTTTACCCTGTCGGGCATATCGGAAAGTTCAAAAAATATATCAGGTAATATTCTGGATCCAACAAGTTAAATAATTTTTAAAATTGTAAAGGCCATCACAAGGAAAGATATCAGCACTTAAACTCCTGTCCAACCAATCCAAGTAAAATTCAAGTCAGCTCCTAGTTAAAGTACCCTTACTTTGGTATTAACCTGAAATCTTATTCCAAGGTTGGATCTGAACCCCTGATGCAACAGAAGGACAATACCTGATTACAAGGCTACCAGGACAGTGGCAGCTGCATTCTGAATCATACGTGGTTCAGCTGAGGAGACTAGCAGCCTAGGACAACATTTACTTTAATCTTTGGTGACAGCATCACTTGAGCTGGCAAATTAGGTTTCCATCCTTGTAATAATGAACTATAACAAGTTACAAATAATGCATTCACAGTATGCTAGTAATTAATCCATTTTCTCTGCTCACCCATTTTAGAACTTAAGCAGAATAAATGCATTTGGAACACAGACAGCATGTCAACATAGGAAACAGGAAAAAGCTGAGCATCTGGGCATTTCTAAGTATTTCTCAATAACTGCTTCTGGAAATGCCTGTTCGATTGTCTTTCAAATATTACTGTACTTTTTTGCTTTTCACCATTTTGTTCTGAAATCAGTTGTTCAACTCACTGTCCATTTAAATACTAAACTTCCCATTTAGTAATACATTTGCTCTCTTCTGTTACCTGATCAATTCAAGAACTACATCCCTTTTAAGTACAGGTGTGATAGGAATTAGCACACACAATATTTCAAATTAAAACTGAATTTTGGTTTTGTGTTTAAAGTGAGCTGTTCAATTCTGGTCACCTCACTAGAAGAAGGATGTGGAAACCATGGAAAGGGTGCGGAGGTTTACAACGATGTTGCCTGGATTGGGAAACATGCCTTATGTGAATAGGTTGAGTGAACTCGGCCTTTTCTCTTTGGAACAATGGAGGATGAGAGGTGACCTAATAGAGGTGTACAAGATAATGAGAGGCATTGATCGTGTGGATAGTCAGAGGCTTCCTCCCAGGGCTGAAATGGCTAGCAACAAGAGGGCATAGTTTTAAGGTGCTTGAAAGTAGGTACAGAGGAGATGTCAGGGGTAAGCTTTTTACCCAGAGAGTGGTGAGTGCAGCGACGGTGGTGGAGGTGGATACAGTAGGGTATTTTAAGATACTCCTGGATAGGTACATGGAGCTTAGAAAAATAGAGGGCTAAGGGTAAGCCTAGGTAGTTCTAGGGTAGGGACATGTTCGGCACAGCTTTGTGGGCCAAAGGGCCTGTATTGTGCAGTAGGTTTTCTATGTTTCTATGGTCTATTGAGTCATGTGACAGGAAAAGAGCAACATTAATGCTAGGAAGCCAAAACAATCAATCTTTATTATAAGATCTTTCTCATTAACTCAAGCTCTTATGATGCTTTTAACAATGTTTTGGAAGTGTGGATGATGATATTTACACAGTTGTTTAAATTATTTCGTAGTCTGTATTGCTGAAATTCTTACTGCTCTAACCCGGCTAAACAATTTCTTTCTTTAATCCCTCAAGAAGATGGATAAACAGACATTCAAACTGTGTTTCAATTACAGAATGTTATGGTAGCATTACTGGGCTTTGGAATAGATTTTTGAATCTCTATTAACCACGGGCGAGGTATGGGAAGACTGGAAGATAACTAATTTGCATTTAAGGAGGACAGCAGGGATAAACCAGGGACTTAAAGGATGCTGAGCTGTGTCCATGACGGGAAAGATGCTGGAAGGGATTCTGAGAGATGGGATTTATTTGCATTGGGACAAGAACTGATCGTCAACTTAACTTCTCATGTGGGAAATCATGTCTCACAAATTTGATCAAGTTATATGAAGAAGTGACCAAGATGGTTAACAAGGACAGGGCAACAGATATTGTCTACCTGGGTTTTAGCAAGGCCTTTGACAAGGTTTGATATGGTATGCTGGTCTTAGAGTCAGAGTAAACAGGAAAACAGTTCCTAACCTTTTAGGTCAGTCCACTATGTGTGACCTTGTTAAAGGTCTTACTGAAGTCCATATAAATAACATCCACTACGCTACCTTCATCTATCCTCTTTAGTTATCACTTCAAAAAAATCTCCAAAAGATTCATCAGAGATTATCTCCCATACACAAAATCATACTGACAGTTCCTGATCAGTCCTTGATTACTCAAGTGATGATATACCATGTCCCTCAGAATCCCCTCCAGTAACTTCCTTACAAATGAGGTCATGCTCACCAGCCTGTAGTTCCCTGGCCTGTCCTTGCTACCCTTCTTTAACAATGGAACAACATTAGCCACCCTGCTGCCCACTAGAACATCGCCAGTTGCTAACAATTAAGCAAATACTTCAGTAAGAGCCTCTGCAATTTCTTCCCTGGCATCCTATGTCTGGAAAGTTAGAGCACATGAGATTTATAAGGAATTAGTCAGACCGCACTTGAAGCATTGTGAGCAGTTTTGGGCCTCTTATCTAAGATGTCTGTCATTGGAGAGGGTCCAAAGAAGATTCATGAGAATGATTCCAGGACTGAAAAGGTTAAAAGGTTGTTTTTGATGACTCTCGGCTTGTACTCACTAGGGTTTAGACGAATAAGTTGAGAGGGGCGAGGGGGATCCTCATTGAAACTTATTGAATATTGCAAGGCCAACTTAGAGTGGATGTGGAGGGAATGTTTGCTATTGTGGGAGAGTCTAGGACCAGAGGTCACAGCCTCAGAATAGAGGGATGGCCCTTTAGCAATAAGATGAGGGGGAATTTCTATCATCAGAGGGTGATGAATCTGTGGAATTCATTGCCACAGATAGCTGTGGAGGCCAAGTCATTGGGTATATTTAAAGTGGAGGTTGATAACTTCTTGCTTAGTAAGGGTGTCAAGGGTTAAGAGGAGAAAGAAGATTGGGTTTGAGAGGGATAATAAATCAGCCATGCTGGAATGGCAGAGCGGACTTGATGGCCAAGTGGCCTAATTCTGCTTCTACTATATGTTTTATGGGATCCACAAAAAGTTAGCAATTATGTATGCAAAGTTAACTTGGTGGTAAGTAAAGAGCTCTATGTTTCTGTTAATTCTTAACAGGATTATAGATCAACTAGAAAAGTGGACAGGGAATGGCAAATGGAGTTAAATTAGACAAATGAAAAGAGATGAAATTAAAGAAAGTTACACCAGGGCATGCACAGTGAATGGCAGTGGCCTGGGGAGTGTTACGTTCGGATCACCACACAACAAGACATTTGTCAACGAGCTCAAGGGGGTGCAGACAAAATTCACAAGTTGATGACTGAATTGGAGGGCTTGAAATATCTGAAAGGACTGAATATTTTGAGTCTGCTTTCTGTGGTGCCAAGGAGGCTGGGAGGCAAATGACAGAGGTATATATCATTTTAAATATGAAATTATGAGAGGCATAAATAATGTAATAGTCACCATCTGCTTCATGTGTTGTGGGAGTCTCAATCTAGAGGGTTTAGGTCAAAGGTAAGAAGGAGAAGGTTTAACGGGAATCTGAGAGGTATTTTTTTCCACACAACAGTTGCTTGTTTCTGGAATAGGTGGTGGAGGCTGAAACAGTAACAATTGAGAAGCATCTTGCCAAGTATCTTGAGTGAGCAGGGCATAGAGGGCTATGAAATCAACGCAGGCAAATGGGATTACTGTAGATTAACATGTAGGTTGGCATGGATACCGTGGGCTGAATGGCCTCTTTCTATGCTGTGCAACTTTATGCCCTATGGTGGCTTTCTATCCAAATAAATCAGTCACATATTATTATTGTATTAGGCTTATTATTCTCTGCCCTAAATTTGTTTGTGTGAAGAAAGATTTTCGGAATAAATGTTTAATATTTAGGCACAATCTGAATGAAGATTGAACTGATGGAATAAGCTTCTCTCTTTGCTTATGCCAATATTCAATAAAATATGCCTCAGCAATTTCAATCTAGTTGTTGTCAAGTCTGAATGTACAATACTGTACTAACAATATATGATTAAGTCAGCAATATCTCGGAGGCCACAAGGGTGGCAGTATAACAGAATGGAAAAAAGTGTAATTTTAATCTAGTCATGAAAGACCTGTGAAGGTGAGGGTTAAAATGCACTGGCAGATTAAATGGGATATCTTTTCTCATTTGCTCTACAATATATCTAAACTGGAAGTATAGTGTTATCATTCTTACCAGAAGCTGAAAAATATCCTGTTACAAAGCAGTAAGTTCCAATATTCAACTCCAAAAGAGACAGCCTATTATAATCTGTGATGCGTCCATGCAGACTGTTATTGTACATTTCTGTCACTGAGTTATCAATGAAGAGGGTTTTATGCTTTGTATACCTAGCTAAAAAGGAAGATTTGCTGATATTCAAGGAATTCATGGTGACATCAAGGTGAGCACGGGCTCATTTCAGTAATGCATGTGACCGGCCTTAGTGCTGGCAACAAATCACACTGTCACCCACTTCACATCTGAAATAAACTCCAAGATCTCAATCAGTCACAAGGCACGGTGCTTTACCTGTTGCATGATCTTTCTCTTCCCCAAAGACCTTGAGACAGGATAAGAATATTACAAGTTATGATAAAGATATTTCCTTTGCTGTGACTGAGTGCTATTTGTCAATAAGGCTGAGTACTGACTGCCGCGTCAGTGGCTTTTGCTTAATGGGATCAAATGGAACAGACCAATAACCAATAGCTTCATATGAAATGACCAGCAATCAATCAGTAGGTTAAACTTCAGGATGTCTTGGAGTTCCATGCATGCTCAGCTTAAGTCCGGAGCAAATGGGAAGTCTGTCACCATTATATTTAGAATGATTGCTTGTTCTCGTGGTGGAGCAGTCATGTGAAGCATGGAGGAGGATTTGAATATAACTCCTCAGGTTTACATCAGTATGATATGTGAATAGCAACTCAATTAAATTGCTCCTGTGCAGAAAGGCGAGTGCAAATAACTTAATTTTCTTTTTTAATGTATCAGTGGTTTAATGGTTTTATGCATCTTACCTACATTAAATCTCCCTGCCCTTTACTTATGATCAAACCCTTTTAATTTGTGTCCCCAACTACAAGAAAATTTCTTTTCTTGATCTGTTGACTAAATCTTATAAATATTGAGGCTTCATACATCAAAGTTGCTGGTGAACGCAGCAAGCCAGGCAGTATCTCTAGGAAGAGGTACAGTCGACGTTTTGGGCTGAGATCCTTCGTCAGGACTAACTGAAAGAAGAGCAAGTAAGAGATTTGAAAGTGGGAGGGGGAGGGGGAGATCCAAAATGATAGGAGAAGACAGGAGGGGGAGGGATGGAGCCAAGAGCTGGACGGGTGATTGGCAAAAGGGATATGAGAGGATCATGAGACAGGAGGCCTAGGGAGAAAGAAAGGGGGAGGGGGGAAAAATGGTGGCTATTACAGAGGACAGACATTGATAAAATTCTGGAAGATGTTCTACACAAAGGATCTGCTCCCAGGCTGTTCCTGGCATTCCATTTAATAAATTAATTTGAGCAGCAATTGGCAACACCCATTTATCCAGAGCTGTAAAGCACAGAATCAGACCCTTTAGCGCATCTCATCCATGTTGATCTTTCTATCTAATCCCATTTGCCCACACCAGGTCTGCATCCTTATATACCCTAGCCTTTTAAGTGCCTGTCTGACCATAGTAATTCTTTCCGATTCCATTGCCTCCTCCCAAAACAAGTTCCAGATATCAGCATCTCTCTGGTTTTAAAAAAATTCCTCTCTATACCCTTTAAAGCTCCTTCCTCTCACTTTAAAACTAACACAAGACAAAAAAATTCAGTCAGTCTACCCTATCCGTGTTCCTCATAGACTTAAATATTTTTATCAGATCACTCCTCAGCCATCTACTCCAGGGGAAACAAACCCAGCTTGTCCAATCTCTTCCCTTAACTGAAGTCCTCCAATCTGGGCAACATTACGACGAAATTTATCCAGCACAATTACATCCCTCTGTGGTAACCAGAACTACATAGAGTCTTTTAAGTACAGTGTAACCAGTGTTTGGTAACACTGTCATCTATATCAATGATCTGGATAATGATGTGATTAACTGCATCAGCAAATTTGCGAATGACACTATGATTGAGATTGTAATGGACAGTGAGGAATGCTATCACAGCTTGCAGAGAGATCTGCATCAGTTGGATAAATGGGCTGAACAATGGCAGATGGACTTTAATGCAGATAACTGCAAGGTGTTGCACTTTGGTAGGACCAACCAGGATAGTACTTACACAGTGAAGAGTAGGGAACTATTAGAACAAAGGGATCTGGGAATACAGGTACATAATTCATTGAAAGCGGATCACAGGTAGATAGGGTTACCATAAACCATAGAAACTACAGCACAGAAACAGGCCCTTTGGCCCTCCTTGGCTGTGCCGAACCATTTTCTGCCTAGACCCACTGACCTGCACACAAACCATATCCCTCCATACACCTCCCATCCATGTATCTGTCCAATTTATTCTTAAATGTTAAAAAAGAACCTGCATTTACCACCTCGTCTGGCAGCTCATTCCATACTCCCACCACCCTCTGTGTGAAGAAGCCCCCCCTAATGTTCCCTTTAAACTTTTCCCCCCTCACCCTAAACCCATGTCCTCTGGTTTTTTTTTCCCCTAGCCTCAGTGGGAAAAGCCTGCTTGCATTCACTCTATCTATACCCATCATAATTTTATATACCTCTATCAAATCTCCCCTCATTCTTCTACGCTCCAGGGAATAAAGTCCCAACCTATTCAACCTTTCTCTGTAACTGAGTTTCTCAAGTCCCGGCAACATCCTTGTAAACCTTCTCTGCACTCTTTCAACCTTATTTATATCCTTCCTGTAATTTGGTGACCAAAACTGAACACAATACTCCAGATTCGGCCTCACCAATGCCTTATACAACCTCATCATAACATTCCAGCTCTTATACTCAATACTTTGATTAATAAAGGCCAATGTACCAAAAGCTCTCTTTACGATCCTATCTACCTGTGACGCCACTTTTAGGGAATTTTGTATCTGTATTCCCAGATCCCTCTGTTCCACTGCACTCCTCAGTGCCTTACCATTAACCCTGTATGTTCTACGTTGGTTTGTCCTTCCAACATGCAATACCTCACACTTGTCAGTACTAAACTCCATCTGCCATTTTTTAGCCCATTTTTCCAGCTGGTCCAAGTCCCTCTGCAAGCTTTGAAAACCTTCCTCACTGTCTACTACACCTCCAATCTTTGTATCATCAGCAAACTTGCTGATCCAATTTACCACATTATCATCCAGATCATTGATATAGATGACAAATAACAATGGACCCAGCACTGATCCCTGTGGCACACCACTAGTCACAGGCCTCCACTCAGAGAAGCAATTCTCTACCACCACTCTCTGGCTTCTTCCATCGAGCCAATGTCTAATCCAATTTACCACCTCTCCATGTATACCTAGTGACTGAATTTTCCTAACTAACCTCCCATGCGGGACCTTGTCAAAGGCCTTACTGAAGTCCATGTAGACAATATCTACTGCCTTCCCTTCATCCACTTTCCTGGTAACCTCCTCGAAAAACTCCAATAGATTGGTCAAACATGACCTACCACGCACAAAGCCATGTTGACTCTCCCTAATAAGTCCCAGCCTATCCAAATGCTTGTAGATTCTGTCTCTTAGTACTCCCTCCAATAACTTACCTACTACCAACATTAAACTTACTGTCCTATAATTTCCCGGATTACTTTTCGATCCTTTTTTAAACAACGGAACAACATGAGCCACTCTCCAATCCTCCGGCACCTCACCTGTAGACAGCGACATTTTAAATATTTCAGCCAGGGCCCCTGCAATTTCAACACTAGTCTCCTTCAAGGTCCAAGGGAACACTCTGTCAGGTCCCGGAGATTTATCCACTTTAATTTTCCTCAAGACAGCAAGGACCGCCTCCTTTTCAATTGTAAAGAAAGCTTTGGGCACATTGGAATTCATAAATCAATGTATTAAGTACAGGGGATGGGATGTTATGTTGAAGTTATATAAGATGTTGGTGAGGCCTAATCTGAAGTATAGTGCACAGTTTTGGTTACAAGAAAGATGTAATAAAGGTTTGAAAGAGTACAGAGAAGATTTACAAGGATGTTGCTGGGTCTGGAGGACCTGAGTTATAAGGAAAGGTTGAATAGGTTAGGACTGTAATCTTTAGAACGTGGAAGATTGAGAGTAGACTTGATAGAGGTATACAAAATTATGAGGGGTATAGATAGGGTAAGTGCAAGCAGATTTTTTCCATTGAGGTTGGGTGGGACTACAGCCAGAGGTCATAGGTTAAAGGTGAAAGGTCAAAGTTTAAGGGGAACATGAGGGGAAATTACTTCACTCGGAGGGTTGTAAGAGGTTAGAATGAGCACCTAGCACAAGTGGTTCATGTGAGCTCAATTTCAAGGTTTAGACAGATAGATAAGTATGTTATTGATCCCAAAGTAAATTACAGTGTCACAATAACATTACAAGTGAACAGGTATACAAATATTAGAAGAGAAGTAAGAAAGAATAAAAAATAAGTTACTTCACACCGTCTAACAGGAGGGGGTCATCACTTCCCCAGCTACAGATTGACTTATTATAGAGCCTAATGGCCGAGGGTAAGAATAACCTCATATAGTGCTCTTTGGAGCAGCGTAAGTTGTCTTAGTAGTTTGGATAGATACTTGGGTGATAGGGCTAAGGTTCAGGTGCAGGACGATGGGAACAGGCAGTTTAAGTGGTTTCAGCATAGATTAGATGGGCCAAAGGGCCTGTTTCTGTGCTGTACTTCTCTATGCCTACAATAGAACATCCTAGGTATATGCTGTATGCCCCAATATATGAAAGCAAGCATCCTATATTCCTTCTATGCCACCTTATCTACCTGTATTGACACTTCCAGGGAAATATGAAATTGAACTCTGTTCATCAAGGATACAAACCTACTGTGGGCAAATGGGATTAGTTTCGATGGTCAAAATGGTCCATATGTTCATCAACATTCCACCCTGCCAACCATTTCCTGTACATTTGTTCGGTGACTTCCCAAATTACACTGGGCATTGTAGGACAAATGAACAGAATAGATTAGGTTTTCTTTTGAAAAGGTCTTAGTGAATCAGAAATAAGCAAACTCTGTTTAAAATATTGTCAGATATTAATGAATGAAAGAATTAAGGATCCCATGAAAGATTGTCTAAGTTGTGATGTTATTGAGATTTTCATCCTTTGCTTGAAGTTAGAATATATTATTTCAGTTGCTGGTATAGCAAACAAAAACTGCTCAAAATCACCTTGCGAGTCAGCTAACAAGAGGCAAGATTTAGATATCCCTTGCCCACATTTCTAGCCTCAAGCTAGAATTGTGTAATGCAGTATGTTTTTTTTAAAACAATGATAATAAGTTGTACTTCCAGGCTGCTGGCTACCTTTGGTTCAGTGTAAAAGAATTACGGGATAGACAGTGGGACATATATTCAACTACCAGTATATATCAGACCCAAGAGATTACCAGTACATGGGGTGGAAACATCAGTGATTGATATACATCATCAAATCGACAGTCAGTAACTTTATAACCTAAAAGAACAGAGTCAGTCATATGCAATACCTTAGCAAAGCTACTGATCATATCATTGTAATGTTCTACTATTTGTTCTGAACCATTGGTACATTCGTGCTTCAGGCCTTCCAGATCAATATTACCTCAAAAATATGCCATCCTCTTTTATCTACTCTAACTTTCCCTTAAGCCTCCACAAAACACGCCTTATATTCATCGGTTAGGATTATGGGTCTTCTTAAATTGTGTTTTTTTTCTGTTTAATGTCACAATTAAGTTTTCTTAATCAGTTGTGTCATTAAACGAAACTGTGGTATTTAATAAGCTGTGAACAAACAAGCAGTAAAACACACCAATACCCACATGCATGCTCAAAGCCTGAAGTGATCCACTCTGTATCATAGATCGAAATCCAGTTTCTATTCTTCTTTGTTTTCACAAAATTTGCACCTGTTCCATTCATATTTTGCCTTTAATGTTTTGCATACTCATTGCCTCCAATATAGAACAGAAATCCCAATGGATTAACAAGGGGTTCCATCCTGCTATTCTTAACCATTCCAGTTAGCTGCTATTTTAAGAAGATAATGAAGGGAGGAGAAGATGGCGGCATGACGCAGCTCACAGTGGCCACTCCGGTTTTGATGTCTGTAATTTGTCAAGTAGGGTGCCATGCACAATCCTGATTTGATGGAGATGGATGTGAGAGCACGGAGGCACATCTGGTGGAACTTCTGAAATGTCTGCTTCGCTGCTGCTGCTACTGTGTGATCCAAAATCTCCAGAGGGGAAGGTCCTGAGTCCTCGGCTTTGCTTGTTGCTTGGCGGCCGGGGCGGGGTTGAGGCACTCGGCAGAGGATGGTGCTCGGAGAGGCTGTGTCGGAGGGGCCACTCGGAGGCTCGAAGCTTTCAGACGGACTCAAGAGTCCACTACAGTCGGGTGCTTCCAATGGTGCTGCATTGACAAGTTTGCAGCGCTTGGAGGTTCATGGCAGGGAGAGTTTCTCCCTTCTGCCGCCTGCGTGAGATGATGAGGCTATCGGGAATTTGAGACTTTTTTTTTACCATGCCCATGGTCTGCTCTTTATCAAATTATGGTATTGCTTTGCACTGTTGAAACTATATGTTATAATTATGTGGCTTTGTAAGTTTTCGTCTTGGTTTGTCCTGTGTTCTCTTGTGATATCATCCTGGAGGAACGTTGTATCATTTTTTAATGCATGCATTTCTAAATGACAATAAATGAGGACTGAGTGTCCTCATAATCTAATCTAATCTAATCTAAAGCTTTGGTTTTCCGTATTTGACATTAGTAATCATATGTGTGGTCAAACAAGCAAAATATCTGACCTTGGTCTGCATCAAGATAATTAGATGGTGACAGAGGTACGTAAGGTTCTTCATACTTTTACTGGTTTTGTTAAAGGAAAGAAATCTCTCTAACAAACAATTCTTTAACATCAATTTTTCCAAAGTGGAAAACCAATAAAGATATCATTTCCAGGACATGAAGCACCTTGATTGTTTCTTTGAATTGCTGTTGTCCTCCTCTTAAATATCCTGACATTTTAGTAGCCAATAAAATAGGACAAAATAGAAATCATCTGACATAAAACCAGCTGTTAATGCTGCAGGACCACTAGCACCTCCAGACATTGCCTACAAAATGCAAGGTACAGAAAAATGGTGGGATGGAGATCATTCTACTGGGAAAAATATATTACATCACAAGTTGTTTTAATGTAACTTAATTTGTTTCTGTTAAAGAAGTATAAATTGCATCTCCAGTGTAACCTGATCAGTTGTATTAAATAGCAAATGGAAACAGACAATTTGGACTGTGAATATGCCATATTTTAACACTTATCAACATTAAATGCCTTCTGTCACCATTACCTTCCCTGTCTCTCTCCCATCTTTTCCACGCTCACTTGGCCATTCCTACATTTCTGCATTTAACCACACTACACATCCTACTTGACCCTTTAGTAATGGGATTCCAAAACCAGGGCCAAGTAATTACGATGTACCTATTCCAAAGCAGCAGATGCTATAGAGAATGTTAATGCCATCCTTAATCATGTGGAAAAGGTCATTTCAAAGCAGCCCTAGTACGTATACCCTGTGGTTACATGGGGACACAATGGAACACAGAGACACAAAGGAACCCATGGCCTTCTGCTAGGGAAGAGTCAAAGACTGAGGAAGAGAAAAAAAATATACATTTTAAAATACTATGTTAATTGTCATATTCAATATCCTCTATTTGGATTAGTGAAATTTGTTTCTTACCATATTCCAGTATGGTAAGCATCATCAGTAAGAGAACCCAGCTTTTTAAGTTAATTGTACAGTCATTACAACCTACAGTATTCTAATTGCTGATTTTTTTTAATGACTGTAATCACTTCTCTTATCTTTCTGCTTCCATAACAGATGAATCTGCATATACTTTAATTGCCTTACTAAACAGCACACAAGTATGTAATTAGCTTGCCTGGAATTTGATACACTTTCTCTTCCAGAAAATAATGTTCAACAATAAAACTGTACCTTCTCTGATTGCTGTGAAAGGGGTTCCTTCCTCCTCTTGCAGTCTGATCACCTTCAGAGCTACCAATTTCCCATTCACCCTGTTTTGAAAAGAAAACAGTACAATTAGTCATGCAGAAAAAAAAACAAATGACTCTAATCAGAGGATTATTTTTGTAAAAAAATCATTTAAACTTTTAAATATCTGTGCTCAATACTTTTATCGTATTTTCTTAATGCGCATGGAAGATCTCATGCCATTAAATTCTATCTTCCGTTGCTCCATCATTTTTACAGACTCATCAATATCATCCTAAGGATATCCTCCACACTCGCAGCAAAACCACTAAATTTTGTGTCATCTGAAAATGTACTAATCATCCACTCCTACATTCACATCCATTTGTTAATATTACTAAAGCACAAGGTTGCAGCAATGACCCCTGTGATACATCACTTCCAATCACAGATAATACTCCCACCCACCCCCTCTGCCTCCTAATACCAAGACAGTTTTTCCTTGTATTCAAAGGCACTAACATTTGATTTATCTTCAAAGAACCTAATGAAGTCTTTGTAGACTGCCTCATCAATACAACTCGTTATCTCCTAGAAAAATTCAATCAATTGACCAAACAGCATCTCCTTCCAAAATCCAAGCTGAATATTTTTGATAACTTTCCTTTCTAAGTGTAATACATTCCTGTCTCTCTTGATTTTTCCAAATAACATCCTTACCATGGACATTCCACTCACTTTCATGTAAATGGCTTATCCCTTTGGAAGTAAATTTATTATCGAAGTTCTGATACATGCGTGCACACTGCGCACCCGTGTTTTGCTTTGGGTTCTCTCTCTCCATCCAGCTTCCCTTGTTTCAGGTGTAACCGAGCTGCTGTCAATCTTCATTCAGAGTGCTGCTGGACCTGCCCCCTTGTCACGACTGCTCCAATCAGGATTTGCAGAGTGCAATTTTAAAAAGCCCAGCATCTGGGAAGAGGGAGAGAGCAAGCCGCTGGGGAGAACTGACCGTTAAAGAATTGTGCTAGCTTCCGTATTAACAAATTTGTAGTCTTTGTGTTCTGAGCTAGGTTTTCACATTGTGGATTTCGGCCTTTGGATTACTGCCTTGGATTTGGTTGCCCTGGATCACTTCTGTAAATGCATGAAAATACAGTAAGTATACTGCAAATAGGACTGCCTGTGCCTGCCTTGTCCTTTACCTGTCACAGACAATGCACCACACTGAGAATAGACTTAATTTTCTGTTGCTTCCCTGACACTCCTAGACAAGAGCTAACAGGGAGATGTAACATAAATTGGGGGCTCATCCAGGATACTTCCAGTTAGAGTCAATTTCTTTTGTAAAGGGTGAGTTTAAGTTTTTTTTTCTTTTATAAGTGATCACTGTGTTATTGAGTGTTCTCCAGTTAGATTAGATTAGATTAGATTAGATTATGAGGATATGGACCAGGTTAGTGTAGAGGCATTTTTGAGTGATCCAACAGTAGAGTAATTAGACAAGTGCCATAAGGATGCCTTGCTGGCCCTGGCACTGAATTTTAGTATTCCTGTGGTGAAACAAGTCCTGAAAAAGGTCATTAAGCATGCTGTGTTTGAAAGTCTGACGGAGCATGGTGCTTTTGTGCTTGGTACACCGACACCTGATGGGAGGAGGTAACCACATGCGAGAAGTCTGAGGGGCAAGAGATAGAGGAGGGGGAGACTGAAGCTGGGGCCAAAGTCACGTTGCCACCTTATGTGTCCACTGTGTCCGAGGGTGAAGGTTCACTGGCCAGTATGTGTGACCCTCGTCTGGCATGGATGCAGCTCGCCTCCGAGGAGAAAAGGCAGTCGCTGTAAGCGGAGCTGAACCGGCGGCTGGAGGTTCTCAGATTGGTGATGGAGGCTGAGAGTTGGCAGCTGGAGTTTGAAGCAATGAAAATTGCTTAAGCTCCAGTTACGCGATTGACTCCTTCTTCCTCACCCACTGTGAACTGTGACCCAGTGATCCCACAGACTGAGTTTGATGCCACCTATTCACGAGAGTGAGGTGGATTCAGTGCTTTCGAGCACATATCAGCGTCATTCTAATGACCCAAGGGCAACTAGCCTCTCTTACTGCAGTGTAGGTTTTTGGGGAAAGCGCAGGAGGTATGCACTGATCCGATAGCCTCAACTATGAGACTGTTAACACTGCTGTCCTGCATGCATATGAGCTGGTGCCTGAGGCATACAGACAGCGCTTTAGGAATTGTAGAAAGATCATAACTCAGACCTCTGTTGAGTTTGCAAGGGAGAAGGGCCATCTCTTTGATAAACCATGCATGTCAAATAAGGTGAAGGATTTTGCTTTTCTTCGGGAGCTGATACTTTTGGAGGACTGCTTACCTAAGCATATTGTCCTGCACCCGAATGAACAGAAAGTACATTCCTTGTCTCAAGCCACTGCGTTAACGGATGAATTTAGCCTTGAATGTATTTGCGTCTCACCAGGCAGTAGCTCAGAGCAGTGAGAAAGGGGTCAATGTCGCTAAGGCTCACGATGTGAAATAGCCTCCTCCTACTTCACCTCGTTCTCAGGAAGAGCACAAGTGTTTTTATTGTCACAGGTCACGTCATTTAACCATGGACTGCAGGAGCCTGAGGCGTAAACAGCAGCAGTTGGACCAGTCTCAAAGTGTGGATCTGATTAAAACTGTCCGCAGTTTTCCTCGAGCTTCGGCTGATAGTAGAATCCAAGCCTGATCTTAACTATACGCCTTCCTTATTTCACGGGCTCGTTTCCATCTCTGGTAAAGCAGACGCACAGGTCTTGGCGAACACGCTGCGCAATACTGGCACAACACAGTCTTTTATCTGCTCTGATGCACTAGATTCTTCTGAGGACACATTTTGTGGGTCACATTTCTGAGTGCAGGGAATTGAGATGTGGTGTTTAAAAGTTCCACCATACGTAATCCATTTACAGTCAGACCTAGTGAGTGGGTAAGTCACAACCGGGGTAAGGCCCTCACTACCAGGCAGAGGGGTTACCCTAATCCTGGGCAATGCCCTAGCTGGTGAGAAAGTGCTGCCATGGCCAGAGGTGGCAGCTGCACCCTTGGATAAACCCCCGAATGAGGAGCTTGCTGAGGTACATCGGCTAAATGCAGCTAAAAATAGTGAAGCCCAGGAAGCTGCCCTGCGTCATGAGATTAAACCCAAGGAATCACTGTCAGTGGCTCTGGAGCAAGGCCAGGAGGAGGCAAGGCCAGCAGTTCAAGAGGCAGATCTCAGGTTGGATCTCCAACAGGCTGAACAACAGCAAGCCAGGAAGGCGGACTATCTGCATCAAGAGATTAGTGAACTTCAGCAGAGACTTCAAAAGCAGGAGATAAGCCAAAGTGTTACATCTGCACCACTATGACAGACTGAAAATCTACAGGCCACCCTTGTGGCACAGTCAGCAAGCTGGGAAAAACTGGAAAAGGACTTGTCTGATCGACTAGCCGACGATCAAGCTCAGCTTGCCGATGCTGTGGGAAAAGGGCGGACTGTCTCGGAAGAACTGCTTACTCTTAGAATGCAAATCTCTTCAGTAGATTCACAAGACAGTTTATTGCGTCAAGAGAAGAACAGGTTGCAAGCTCAGTTGGAGTTGGAAAGAGCCAGAATTGAGAAGACTGAAGATGAAAGTAGCAGGCATCATGTGGCTTTTGACAATCTGAAGTCTGAATATATTAAGGGCTTTGAAGAATCAAAGGAACAGAATGCCCTGAGTAAGTAGATGGAAGTGGAAACATTGAAAGTTGAACAGGAAAGGGAAAAGGCAATCCTTGCATAAGATGCACTACAACACTTCGAAGTTGACGTAAAACTCCCAAAGAGAAACCGAGGTGTAACAGTCACTAAATACTACTGAAGCAACATACATCAAAGTTGCTGGTGAACGCAGCAGGCCAGGCAGCATCTATAGGAAGAGGCGCAGTCGACGTTTCAGGCCGAGACCCTTCGTCAGGACTAACTGAAGGAAGAGTGAGTAAGGGATTTGAAAGCTGGAGGGGGAGGGGGAGATGCAAAATGATAGGAGAAGACAGGAGGGGGAGGGATGGAGCCGAGAGCTGGACAGGTGATAGGCAGAAGGGGATACGAGAGGATCATGGGACAGGAGGTCCGGGAAGAAAGACGGGGGGGGGGGGTGACCCAGAGGATGGGCAAGAGGTATATTCAGAGGGACAGAGGGAGAAAAAGGAGAGTGAGAGAAAGAATGTGTGCATTAAAAAGAGTAACAGATGGGGTACGAGGGGGAGGTGGGGCCTAGCGGAAGTTAGAGAAGTCAATGTTCATGCCATCAGGTTGGAGGCTACCCAGACGGAATATAAGGTGTTGTTCCTCCAACCTGAGTGTGGCTTCATCTTTACAGTAGAGGAGGCCGTGGATAGACATGTCAGAATGGGAATGGGATGTGGAATTAAAATGTGTGGCCACTGGGAGATCCTGCTTTCTCTGGCGGACAGAGCGTAGATGTTCAGCAAAGCGGTCTCCCAGTCTGCGTCGGGTCTCACCAATATATAAAAGGCCACATCGGGAGCACCGGACGCAGTATATCACCCCAACGCCTCTTCCTATAGATGCTGCCTGGCCTGCAGCGTTCACCAGCAACTTTGATGTATGTTGCTTGAATTTCCAGCATCTGCAGAATTCCTGTTGTTTGCGTTTAAATACTACTGAAATTCATTTTCTTGAAGGAATACACAGTAGAACAAAGAAATACATTAGAATCAATGTAAAACTACAAAGACTGACAAGTAACCAAAATGCAAAAGGAGACAAATTTTGCAAATGCAAAATAAATAATAATAACAAAAAATAAATAATACTGAGAAAATGAGTGTTAGAGTCCTTGAAAGTGAGTCCATAGGTTCTGTTTGATCAGTTCAGTGTTGAGGCAGTGAAGTTATCCGCGTTGGTTCAGGAATCTGATGGTTGAAGAGTAATGACTGGCCCTGAACCTGGTGGTGTGGGAACTAAGGATGGTGGTGGTCCTTGATGATGGATGCAGTTTACTTGAGGCAATGCTCCTTGTAGATGTGCTCATGATGGGGAGTGCTACGTCCCTACTTCTGCAGGCTTTTCTGTTCTGGGAATTTGGTATTTCCATACCAAGGCTCAGGCACTGAGGTAACAGTACAAATAAATGTGAAACCACTGTAAATAAAAATGAATCTCTCTGTTTGGGAGCTCATCTGATAATCCCGGTTGAAAACTCAATGATTAAAAACTGAAACCCCAGACTAGAGTTAGCTGATTTGGACTGCAGAGTTACTAGTGATTTCAATAATTCTGAGCTGAGTAAATTCAACAAACATCAAAATGAAAAACAACCACCAGATAAAGTACACAAGAATACTAATGCCAAAAGTCCCTTCACATAGTGATTTTCCTCAGCATTATGCAACTGAAAATTGATCATCACTGGTGTGAATCATGGTAATGACCATTTACAGGTGAGTTCAAGTCACTCCATAAATTTGGCTGGCAGTTCCAAGGATGAGTCACAATTAAATGGATGATGTGGATGGGAAATTGATTACACTTGTTTAACAAAAATATAATCAAATACAACAGAATATGAGAAAATTAATATCTGCTAAATGAGAGTAGCACTGAGTGCAGTTTTTACTTTATAAATATGAATTTACTGATTTAACAATGTTTTTATCAACTAATTTTGTTATATTGTTCCTTCAGCATAGAAAACTATCCCATTAGTATTCAGAAACATAGGTGAAAGAGATATACTGTAGATCAGTAGGGGCGTTAATGAAATAAAAAAGAGGAGATTGAAGGAGCATCTTAAAGTTATTGAATGACAAGACAAAATTAAAGAGTTGGGAAAGAATCCTGAAGTGTTGAAACAACCTTCCCCACCATCGAGGACATCTTCAGGAGGCAGTGCCTCGAGAAGCTGGCATCCATCATTAAGGACCCTCACCATCTGGGACGTGCCCTCTTCTCAACACTACCATTGATCAAGTGATACAGAGAGTTCCTGCAGCATTTTGTGTGTGTTTTTGCAGTAGCCTGAAGACTCATATCCACGTTTTAAGTTCAAGTTCATGTTAAATTATTATTCAACATCTTGTTTGCTTGTTACATACACCTGTTAGGGTGCATTCTCCAGGTACCTTACAAGGTAACCGTAGCCTTCAGCCAGGAGCAGATGTCATCAGGTGGTTCCCAACCTTCACCGAGTGTTTCGACCCTTAACCACAACACTCTCCAGTTGGTGGGCCAGCAGTGGTGGCCAAATCACTGCCCATCTGCTCCTGGCTTCCAGCTTCCCTCCTCTCGCCTACTCCAAATCCAACAAGAGGCTCGTTCTGCCTCTTCCCCCATCCTACGAGCTGCTTGTTTTTCCTTTCATCCAAGCCTGGAATACCGCCTTTCTGGATGGATGTGTTGATATAGCGATTCTGCGTCATGTAAGAAGTCAGCCTTCTTGTGAGCACAGAAAAGAAAATCTTACATTCCACATCCAGGAGAGAAATTGTCCTAAACTGGGCAATTGTGGAAGAAACCTCTTTCTTTGGAATAAAGCATCCCTCTGCCAATTTCCAACTTGATAGCATAGTACCTTTGGCTCAGATCTTTCTCATGACCTTCCACAGCCTCCGAAGAAGCTTTGGGCATTTCTTATACACCTTATGAGGTATGCCACTTGGGCCTGGGGCAGCTGATGCTTTAGCTTTCCGGATGATGTCCTGGATTTCCTGCCATGTAGGTTCCTTCACATTGAGCTCAATTGATGGATTTTCCGGTCTACGCACAACCCGATTGGTTTCTAGTCCCTGACCCCTCCATGGGTCGCTGTGTGCTCCCACAGGAACTCCTCTACCTCTGGCTTCGAGCTGGGTAGTATACTAGATTTTTGTTGGCCGAGAAGAGTCCTGGTGAAGCTGTTCTGCCCTCCGGAGTTTGCACAGCTTTTCCCACAGCATACTGGTTAAGTCCTTGATACCTTCTTTTTCAGCCGGTGAGCTGGTCTTAAACCTCTTCTTGAACACTGTACCAAAAGTCATACACAACACAAGGCACATATAGCAGACATACGACAACTTCTACTTCTCTACCATCAGATTTCTGAACAGTCGATAAACCCATGTACACCACCTTGCTATTATGCTTTTGCACTATTTATTAATTGCAAATTGATGGTAATTTTATTTTTACTGCTGCCACAAAACAACAAGTTTCACAACATTTGTCAGTGATAATAAACCGGATTTTGATTCTGAACTAGAGCAATGTCAGTAACTGGTGAATACAAAGAGGATGGAGGCACACACGAGTACTCGAGGATTTATAGTGTGAAGTAATCAGGCAGATACAGTACTGTGCAAAAGTCTTCCGCACATATATATATACTTAGGGTGCCTAATACTTTTGCACAGTACTATAATTTTATGTATTACACTGTATTGCTGCCACAAAAAAAGCAAGTTTCATGACATATGTGATGATAAACCTGATTCTGATATGGGACTCTATGGGAGACTGAGAGTGGAAAGGGGGCAGGGAGCGGGAAATCATGGTTGGGAAAAGAAGAAGGGAGCAGGGAGGGAGTGGGAAGCACCAGAGAGACATTGTATAATGATCAGTAAACAAATTGCTTAGAATCAATTTACCTTTCCTGATGTCTCAGGGCTGGGTCCGTCGGCACCCACACCAAACCCAGCCACTGGGGCTTTAGAAAGATATTTAGACCTGTGCAAGTGCATTTTAAAAGTCCTTCACAATGTTTGCATTTGAGTTTCCCCATGTGCCAATAATTTCAGGATTTCCATATGTACATCTGTGATTGTGCAAATCCCAAAATTGTTGGCAACTGTTTACTGCTGATTCCCCAAATGAGCTCCAACACAAAGTTGCAGCAAACCTCCAGCACTGACTTTGTGACCCTATCAAAATTCTTTGCCAAGATTAGGCATGGCCTAGGAAGTTCTCTACCATCAATTTCAATAGAGGAAAGAGATCCAAAAGGATCAAGGCATACATTAGTATTTAAACTTTATTATATGTTTGAGGATATTTTCCTTAACATTTCAATCCTTCCTTTTATATTTTGGCCACGCTTTTCAATATGACCTTCGGTAAGATGGCAACATACTCGGTCACAGCGGCCTCTCCGGATCCAAAAGTGGTGCAAAATATATGACTTAAACATTCTTCTTGTGATTACAAAACCCAGTTGGATATTGGTAATATAAATACTGCAAGTTCAGTTCATTGGTTTATAGGAGAGGCTGATGGCAGGGAATCTGCGTGGCCTTGGTTGTTGTGCAGAACAGGCCCTCATGCCACGGCGACTCCTGTTGCAGCCATCTAGGGGAGGAGGTGCTACAGGCAGTGTGGAAGAGGACAGAGATATGGTGGCCACGCTGGAATCTGTGCTGGGTTGAGGCTGACCCCTGCAGTTGGCTCTCCCATCGGTGCTGCTCTCCGGATGTTTGCTCCCTGGAAGACAAGCTGGGTTGCCTTTATCTTCTGAACCAATGCGAGGTGAGGAACTGCTGCATACATGTTCTTGCAGGAACATGGCTTCAGGACAACATCCTATGTATCATCAATCTCCAAGCATGCCACTCAAGGATTTGTACTTTTTGTTTTGTGATTGGTATGTGTTATTGTAACTATATGCACTGTGTGTGACTGCATGTAATGTATTTGCACCTTGGCCACTGAGAAATGGTGTTTCATTTAGCTGTACACATATATATGGTTGAATGACAATAAAACTTGAAGTTTTGAGTACTTGTACCTGTCCAATACATTTAGAGACATTTCACCATCTGTCGTTCACTGCCTTCAATTCCTTTTCTCCAATATATTTATACCACAGGAGTTCTTTTTTCATTTAATTTCAATTTTGATTATATTCCTTTCCAAAATACATTTATGTTATTTCCTTTCCAAAATACATTTATGTTATCTACAAACTAATTCTGCTCAATTTGCATTTTATTTTAACGCTACATGGAAAAAGTCAAGAATTATTCACTTTTACTTTTGTCACCATTATGCATCTCCGCATACAAAACCCGAGAGGAAAATTGCATTGTTACAGCCTACTGCATTACATACTTGTCACACAAAATTCCTTATTGAATTGTTCAATATAACATCTCAATCCTTCATCCAGAAAATTAATTCTGCTCCCAAAAGTTAAACATTGATGTGCATTTTCCATTGACTACAACACTTAGTTGATCCCTAAGTTGGACCATATATTTTACTGGTTTGGGCATTGTACACTGAGACAAACCAAAAGACAAGCAACTTTATTAATGTTGGTACAGTAAGAAAAAAATCTTCAAAATCACTGTTCTTATTTATTCATATTATATTTTTGCGACCTCCATGAAAAAGATAGGTAAAACAATATCAATTATATAGAAAATATTATTAAGTAGAGATAACATTTTGGAAAAAAATACTTCAGCTTTGTAGCATGATAAATTTTTGTGATTGCTTCAGACTTCCAAGATTTCCATTTCTGTTCCAGTTTAACCAGTTTAGTCACTTGCTGTTTCTAATGTAGTTATATTTCAAATAAATACTTCCTTACAAGCTTTATAAATCATTGAAATTTATCATTTATCTTGACACAACACTAATATTTAAAAGCCCTTGCAGTCCATATCTGAAAGCCAACACCCTCAATAAAAAGTTTCTTCTTAATAGTCTTCACCCATTATTTGCTGGTTTTCTTAATGGTTTAAAATTATGAAGACAAATAAAACTTTGAAAGGAAGGGTATCCAAGCAAACAATTGCAAACAATGAAGTTAAGCCGGAACACTTACTTGCTTTTTCCTTTATATACTGTTGCATAGGACCCTTCACCGAGTTTTTCCAATTTTTCATAGGAGTCAGCTTTTCCAAATTTTGGGCTTGTTGGCTAAAGAGAAAAACAGAACAACACAATTGATTGATATCTTAAAGTTTCAAAAATTAATGTTTTTCTTAACCAAATTATTTCCTGAACTATCAGAAAAGCGTAATTTTGTGCTGTTGTTAATCTTCATATACTGCTGTTAATATCTCCATAATATGGAAACATTAAAACATGTATTGAAAATATTTTCTATTACTAAAGAATGATTCAAAGTTCAAAGTAAATTTATTATCAAAGTACATCTATGTCACCATACACAGCCATGAGATTTATTTTCTTGTGGGCATACTCAATAAATTCAATAACCATAATAGAATCAATGAAAGAACACACCAATTGGGTATTCAACCAGTGTACAAATGACAGCAAACTGTGCAGATAGAAAAAGAAATTAAAATAATAAGTAAATAAGCAATAAATACTGAGAACATGAAATGAGGAATCATTAAAAGTGAGTCCATAGGTTGAGGAAACATTTTGTGAAGATGAGTGAAGTTATCCCCTCTGGTTCAAGAGCATGATGGCTGAGGGGTAATAACTATTCTTGAACCTGGTGATGTGGGTACCTGTACCTTTCTTCCTGATGGCAGCAGCGAGAAGAGAGCATAACATGGGTAATGGGGGGGGGTCCCTGATGATAGATGCTGCTTTCCTGCGATGATGCTCCATGTGGATGTGCTCAGTGGTGGGGAGGGGTTTCCCCATGATGGAGTGGGCCATATCCACTACTATTTGTAGGATTTCCCGGTCAAGGGCTTTGGTGTTTCCATACCATGCAGTGATACAGCCAGTCAATATACTCGCTGTCACACATCTATAAAAGTCTGTCAAAGTTTTAGATGTCACGCCAAATCTTAACAAACTCCAAAGGAAGTAAAGGCGCTGCTGTGCTTTCTTCATAATGGCACTTCAGTGCTGGGCCCAGAACAGCTACTCTGAATTGATAACACTGAGGAATTTATAGCTGCTGACCCTCTCCACCTCTGATCTTTTGATGAGGACTGGCTCATAGATCTCTGGTTTCCTCCTCCTGAAGTCAATATTCAGGTCCTTAGTCTTGCTGATTCATCTCCGCCTTTGATTCGTTCTAAGACAGTGGTGTCATCAGCAAACTTGAATATGGCATTGGTGCTGTGCTTGGCCACACAATCATAAGTATAAAGCAAGTAGAACAGGGGCTAAGCACACAGCCTTGCAGTGCACCTACGATCATGGAAATCGTGGAGGAAATATTGTTGCCAATCTGAACTGACTGGGGTCTACAAGTGAGGAAACTGAGGATCCAATTGCACAAGGAGGTATTAAGGCCAAGGTCTTGAAGTTTATTGATTAGGTTTAAGGGGATGATAATATTGAACGATGCGAGGTGAATGATAAATTCCAGAACAACAAAATAAAAATCTACTAGCAATATCCTACATTTCTGTCAGCATTTGAATGTGAAAAGTCCCATTCAACATGCAGCAATAGTTCTCACATTATCAGCTCTTAACAAGCATAATTATATTACCTGCAAAACTTCAACATAATACAAATGGATATTATCATAGATATTGAAGTGAGGTGGTCTGAGGATTATGATAGATTTAGTAAATTAGATTATGCAAAATTGTTACTCCTGGGAGTAGTTAGTTGCTCTGTAAATTAAGCAATGCAATCTGGATGGGCACAAACCACCTGCTGACCCAACTATGGAAAATCAATGCAGAAGTGGAAAATTTGATGACATTAATAATAGCATTAGGAGTACAAGTAGGTAATCTAGCTAACAATTTACTGAAGGACACAAATCAGTTGTAGAATGTGGGGGACAAATGACAATTTAAATTTATATAAGTTGATAAAATGGATTATCAGTCATTTAAGTGTCTATCATTAGAGTACTCAACAAATGAGACTAAAAAAGATTTAGATAAGCTTTCACCAATTGATGGATTGCGGAGGAAATTTAAAATACAAAGCAAATCAATTCCAGAAATACATTGCTAGAACAATTAAATACAGATCCACGGAAGTAATGCAAAGCTATACCTCTTACTAGAATATTGTGAAAATATTTTACAAAGCTGCATTCCAAATAATGGTCCTGCCCAAGTAAAATCATTTGACTGACAGGATGTGGGGAGAAAATGAAGCATAAAAATGCACAGTTAGCACAACAGCATTACAGCATCTATGATCACCATTTGGGGTTTGATTCCCACTGCCATCGGTAAGGAGTTTGCCCATTCCCCCCATCATCACATGGGTTTTCTTCTGGGTTCTCTAGTTTCCTCCTGCATTCCAAAGACATTTAGTTAGGACTTGTAAGTTGTGGGCGGACTATGTTGACGCCAGAAGCATGAAGACACTCGTGGGCTGCACCCTGCATAATCCCCAGACTCTGTTGGGTGTTGACGAAAAACAATATATTTTATATGTTTCGATGTACATGCGACAAATGAAGGTAATCTTTAAGCAATACAATTAGGCAAATTTTGGAACACTTCCCAATCCATACCCCACCACCAAACACTAGAAAAAGGGTAATTCCTTTTCACATAAGGCCATGGACACCTAGTCCACTGAAAATAGAAAGACTTAGATCGACAAATTATTCAACTAAGCAGTAAAGATATTGGAATGAAGGTGGATAAATTAACTTGTGATGCAATTCGATCATCTGAGGGGCTCCTGTCCAATATTCACCATCTACTCACAACACTTGGATTTAGTAGAAGTTGATATTACATATCAGCATAAATGAAACTGCAGCTCTCTATTTTTGTCATTCCAGTTCTACAGTGCAATATTGCTGCAATACCAATACTTCCTGTCGGAAACAAAGATCTTCCACAGGTAACTTTCATAGTAAAATTAAATTATTAATCACTGCCAAGCTGGAGTTCCTGAAGCTGACTTCAGAGAAACAGCCTTTCCAGAGCATGACAAGCAATGACAGGCAGAGTCAGAGCAAAGTTAATTTATCTGAAAGTCAAACAAGGTAATAAACTCGTAGCATGTTTGTTCAACAGATGAAGAGCTACACAGTGATTATCAACAAAGCCGTGATGAAGCATAAATAGCAAAAACAACTTTGTAATTAGTAGACTCCGTACAGCATGTATTGCCTTTTTTTGTTTTTTGAAAGTGTGCAGAGGCAATTAGAAATTTTTGAAAGGCAAGGAAGAAATCCAATGGCATGAGCAAAATGTTGACAAACAGCAAAACAAAGAACTGGGATAAAATGAACAGTGCTTAAAGTGGAAAATGATCAGAAATACCAATCTGCACTAGGACCATTTTTGTTCTCACTATATGTACACTCTGTGGCCACTTTATTAGATACAGCTTTACACCTGCTCATTAATACAAATGTCTAATCAAACAATCATGTAGCATATAAGCATACAGATATGGTCAAGAGGTTCAGCTGTTGTTCAGACCAAACATGAGAAAGGGAAGGAAAGTGACTTTGATCATGGAATGATTGTTGGTGCCAGATAGGATGGCTTGAGTATCTCGGAAACTGCTGATTTACTGGGATTTTCACGCACAACAGTCTCTGGAGTTTACAGAGAATGGTGTGATAAACAAAAGGGAAAAAATCCAGTTAGCAGCTGTTCTGTGTGCAAAAATGCCTTGTTAATGAAAGAGAAATGGCTAGACTGGTTCAAGCTGACTGGAAGGTGACAGTAACTCAAATAACCACATGTTACAACAGTGGTGTGCAGAGGAGCATCTCTGAATGCACAACACATCAGATCTTGAAGTAGATAGGCTATAGCAGCAAAAGACCACAAACATATACTCAGATTGCACTTTATTAGGTACCTCCTACACCTGATAAAGTGGCCACTGAGCATATATCTTCATTTTATTGTCAGGATTCATACGTGAGGATTCTTTTTGTTGATTTCAGTTCATCCTTCAATCCCATTACCTCTGAGCTTCAAACTTAATGGAAAAACTTTGGAAAATCTCCAAATTTAATGGACCAAATTCCATCTGCAAGTGGAAGACAGACTTTTTCTCTAACAGGGGACAGTATGAGACATTACGCAGCCGGTGCTCTCTCCCCTTTCCTATTTTTTTTCTATACACTAATTAGGACGTTTCCAGCGATTCATCGGTTAAACTAATGAAGTTTGAGGACGACACCACTGTCGCTGACTAATTATCAGAGGTAGCAAATCCAAATACCACCACAAGGTATGTTGGTGTCCCGGTACAATCACAATAACTTGGAGCTGAATGCCCTCAAAACTGTGAAGATGTTTATCGACTTCAGAAGGAATATGTCTCCTCTCCACCCAGTCACCATCAACAACTCTATAGTTAGCTCCATTTCAACGTTCAGGTACCAGGCTATCATTATTTCACAGAACTTCATGTGGAAGAATTACATCTCCTCCATTAACAAAAAGGCTTGGCAAAGGATGTACTTCTTGCTGCATCTTCTGCAGAACATACTGATGGAATTCTACACTGCCATCATAGAGAGCATCCTCACATCAGCCATTACTGTCTGGTATGGTGCAGCATCTTCTCACACTATACAATAATACAGCAAACTTTTAGGACAACAGTAAAGATCATTGCTGCAGTCTACCATCATTGCAGAACTTGTATGCGTCCAGGACAAAGACACAGGCCGGAAAATCGTTGCCAACATTAGCCACCCAGCAGTGTGCCATTTCCAATAGCTCCCTTCTGGACAGTGCTATATAGAGCTATTGAAACAAAAGTTCATGCTATCTTAAAAGTTTCTTCCCCCAGGCAGTTAATCTGATCAACCATTCTAGTTAGACCCCCCCACCCTCTCTATCTATTACTTTAGTCACTGCACTGACCAAGTGGTTAAGGCATTGGACTAGCAACCTGAAGGTCGTGAGTTTGAGCCCCAGCTGAGGGAACGTGTTGTGTCCTTGAGCAAGGCACTTAATCACACATTGCTCTGCGACGACACTGGTGCCAAGCTGTATGGGTCCTAATGCCCTTCTCTTGGACAACATTGGTGTCGTGGAGAGGGGAGACTTGCAGCATGGGCAACTGCTGGTCTTCTATACAATCTTGCTCAGGCCTGCGCACTGGAGAGTGAAGACTTTCCAGGCGCAGCTCCATGGTCTCACAAGACTAACGGATGCACTGCACACACATTAAATCACTTTTGATCACGCTGCTTACATTGTAAAAATGTTGGTATTTATGCACGTTTTATTCAATATATTCAACGTCCAGTCAGGATTGTGTGCAACATGAAGGGGGAAATTCAGTTGTTAGTATTATAAGGGTTCCCTGATGCCACCCTCAAAAACTGTCCTGAGATACACCTCACCTCTTGATTAATTTCCTGGTCAACTTCAGTCCAAGGTTGTGTTGAGTGCCGGAGTTAAGCATTCCAGGTGTATTCCAAACGGAGTATTAAGAAGATAAGAAACTGAAGCAGCAGCAGCTCATTCATTATATAACCATCCCTGCCTCAATACATTCACCATAAAATCACGGCCAATTTACTTGTAATCTCAGTGCCACTTCCCTGCACATACCCTCAAATCCCTTAATAACTAAAGCACTATCAAGTTCAGTCCTAAACATGCACAGCGACTTGAGTTACAAGGCATACTTGGGCAAAAAATTTCAAAGATTCATCCTTCTTGGGTGAAGAAATGTCTTCACAAGTCAGTCCTGAATATCAATTCCCTTCCTGTGAGTCTGTGAGCCCTGGATTTGGACAACCAAGCCAGGGAAAACAGCAGCCCCATAACTAACTCATCAATGCACAAAATTTTGGACATTGGAGAGGATTTAAATGTTACTTAGATCCATTGTCAATCAACATATTTCACATTTTACTGATGACTGACAGTAAACTGGCTGCTATCGGCAAAATGGCAGCAGTCTTCTTTTATGTTAACAAGATTCACCCAAGTAGTTTCCAGGTTTATTAGCAGCAATGCTACTTCTGACATTCTTCTGGAACAGCTTGGAGAGGTGCAGCTGGCTCAAAAAAAGTGTGCACCCTTTTGCTTAAGTCCCAATCTCAGTATTTCAGATATATAACTTTGTAATCACTTGACTAAAGGCACATCAAAGTACAAAAAAAACAGACCTAGGAGAATAATAATAACAAAAATCAAAAATGTAGCAGATAGTAGAAATCTGAACCAACCACTGTTATTGGGAGAACCACAGATGGCGATGAAGAGGCATACAGGAGTGATATAGATTGTCTGGTTGAGTGGTGTCACAACAATAACCTCACGCTCAACATCAGCAGGACCAAGAAACCGACTGTGGACATCAGGAGGGGAAAGTTAAGAGAACGCACAGCAGTCTGCACTGAGAGGTCAGGGTGGAAAGAGTGAGAAGCTTCAAGTTCCCGGGCATCAACATTTTGGAGGATCTATACTGGGCACAACACATTGATGCAATCATGAAGGAGGCGTGCCAGTGGAGTTTAGAAGATTCAGTTTGTCACCAAGGACTCTTACAAATTTCTAAATGTGTACGATGGAGAATGTTGCATCCAATGGACAGGATCACAAGACTCATCATGGGCCCAACCCGCCCTGTTACTGAGGACTTCTTCAAGAGGCAGTACCTCAAGAAGGTGGCATCAATCTCCGAAGACTCTCACCACCTCGGACGTGCCCTTTTCCACAGAGCGACTCAGTATTCGCTTTGCTCCTTCCATCAGATTTCTGAATGGTGCATATTGCTCAAACAGAAACCCTTCCACATAATTCACAAACACCGTCATTGAGTTGTTGTGTTCATTTTGAGAGACCGTGTCTGACGTGATGATGTCAGTGTAAGGCGACTGCGTTTGGGTTGTTCATGATGAAAGTAAAGGGCTGTGGCTTTTGTTAACCATATAAAACAACTCTCGCATTTTGTATTCACAAAATCCTACACTGGGGCCGATGATACTTTGGACAATTCCTGTGTTATTCAACAACATGTCAACCAACGCAGTCACTGTGAAGCTGTCAGAGGTTTCGGAACAGATGCTACTGCACAGGCACCCGTTTGTGCTGGGAGAAATCACCTCAGACAATACCAAATTGTACTATGTCGTAGTATTGCTAACTAGTTCCACTGCAGCCAGAGTGGTGAGTCTACTAGAAGACCCCCCTGCACGTGATTAGTATGTCACTCTGAAAACTCACCTACTACAGACTTTCAGACCATCTGAATCTGAGCACACCTAACAATTGCTTTTCTTGCCTAGGTGACGCTAGGCCATCAGAACAAATTAACTACATGCTATCTCTCCTGAGCAATCATCATTCTTACTGTATTTTTAAAGAACTCTTTATGCAACAAATGACTAATCAACTTTGCACAGCCCTCGTGTGAAGGACTATAGGGACTTGCTAAAATGGCCAATAGTCTACACTCAGCCAGGCAGAGGTGCATCGTTCCTTCTCCTTTCCCTGTCTCAGTAAGACCTGTCAGCAAGCAGAGCCTCTAGCAGGTGCCTGCGTCTCTGAATGAAACAGCGCTAGGTCTATGTTTCTACCACGCATGTTTCAGCGCAAACACCAAGTGCCAACTGCCATGCAACTTCGACCGTGCCAGCAAATCAGGACATCAGAGGTCTGTAAACACCATGAGTTCCAGCTGTCAGTGTTACCTATTGTTCATTATGGATATCCTTTCGGGGCAATGCTTCCTGTGCGACACAGGTGCTCAATTGAGTGTACTGCCCATTGATTATAAGTCAGGGAGTGATGGGCTCTCACTGGAGGCTGCCAATGGTAGTAGGATCCAGACCTACAGGACACAACGCATGATGCTCTGCTTCAGTGGACAATGCTACACATACTTTGATTTGCTAAGGTTGCTAGACCTCTGCTCAATGCTGATTTCCTTGCACCAAAGGACTGTTTAATAGATCTTAAGAACTGCTGGTTTGTAGATGCAAAGGATGTTGTGTCGTTACCCTGTACCACCAGTAAGTGTCCCATAATGACTCTGTCTCACGGATGCATCACCACATGTGAATTCACTCACTTGCTGGGTGAATTCCCAAACCTCACCAAGTTCACTACAATCACAAAAGCATGGGGTCAAGCACCATTGCCATAACTGGCTCACCAGTCCATAGCTGTACATGTAGACTGGACTCCGTAAAGCTGGCCAGCATAAAGGTTAAGTTTGCCAATGTGGAAATGCTTGGCATTGTATGCAGGTGGAATAGCCCTTGGACTTCACCCCTGCACATGGTCCCCTAGTCCAATGGTGGTTACTGTCCATGCAGTGATTAACCCTGCCTTAATGAGGCCTCCACTCCCAACCATTATCCCACATATTTAAGACTTTTCAGTACACTTAGCCAGAAAGGAAATTTTTTCTGAAGTGTCAGGAGCTACCATCAGGTGCTTATGCGTACCAAGGCCATTCACAAACCTGCTGTTATAATGCCGTTTCCCCTATTTGAGTTTCTGTGCATGTTGTTTGGGCTGAAAATGTAGCACAGACATCCAGCAACTAATGGACGTGTTAAAAGACTTAGATTTTCTTTTGTTTACCTGGGCAACAGAATAGTCACCAGTGGATCAAAACCTAACACTTATCATGTCTCTGCACTTTTCAAGCACTTGAGCTAACATGGGCTAATTAATTATCAACTCTGCTAAATGGTAGTTCAGGTTGTCTACTACTGACCTTCTTGGCCACTGCATCTCTGCTGAAGGTGCGACACCTCTGCCGTCAAAAGTCGCCGCTATCACAGACTTTCCACCGCCCCACACTACCAAAGCACTGCAAGTGTGTGTGCAGAATTTCTATCACCGTTTCATTCCACAAGCTGCTGAACTTATGCTCCCCTTAAAGGCAGAGCCCCTAGTCACATGCTTGAGTGGTCAGTGGACATGACCAGAGCATTTGACAACACCAACAAGCCCTTTTGAATGTAACTCTATTGCTGCACCCACTCTCCAATGAACCTACGGCCATTACTACTGACACCTCAGACTATGCTGTGGGTGCTGTGCATGAACAATTGGTTAGAAGCCTGTGGCAGGCACTTGCCTTCTTCAGCCGGCAACCCCACCCTCGAGAGGAAGTACCGCATGTTTGGTCATGAGCTTCTCATTCTCTATCTGGCCGCCCATCATTCTCGGTTACTGGAAGGTCGATATTTCACAGCTTTCATTGACAGGCGAAGGCCAAGGTGGCAGACCCTTAGTCTGCACACCGTCTGGCCTACATTTCAGAATTCACATTTGACGTACATTACACTGAAGGAAAAAACAAAGCTGTGGCCGATTGCCTCTCACGGCCTGCCGTCGATTCCGTGCGCCTCTGACTTGATTGTGCCAGCCTGGTAGACTACCAAGCTTCCAACTCAGACATCCAGGCTTACAGGACAGCATTCACTGTCCTGTGGTTAGCTGACATCAAGTTCAGGGACACATGAGTTTTTCTCCTGTGCAATGTCTCAACTGGTGTCTGCAAACTGGAGGCACACTGTTTTTAACTCCATATATAGCCTCTCACATCTGGGTGGGGAAGCCTCACAGAAACTGGTGGCTTTGAAGTTTGTGTGGCATGGCCTTGGGAAGGATGTGTGAGACTAGAGTGCTGCCTGCGTTGTGTGTCAGTGAGTGAAAATTAACCGTCACGTGTTCAGTCATAGTCATACTTTATTAATCCAGGGGGAAATTGGTTTTCGTTACAGTTGCTCCATAAATAATAAGTAGTAATAGAACCATAAATAGTTAAATAGTAATGTGTAAATTATGCCAGTAAATTATGAAATAAGTCCAGGACCAGCTTATTGGCTCAGGGTGTCTGACCCTCCAGGGGAGGAGTTGTAAAGTTTGATGGCCACAGGCAGGAATGACTTCCTATGGCGCTCTGTGTTGCATATCGGTGGAATGAGTCTCTGGCTGAATGTACTCCTGTGCCCAACCAGTACATTATGTAGTGGATGGGAGACATCCACCATCGGCACATTTCAAGGTCCCTAAGCGATGGTTTGACCATGTCAATGTGGAGTGGACCTTGTTTGTTCCCTGCCCTGTAGTTTCATGATCTCCTTATCATGATGGACCGTACCACCAGGTGGCCAGAGCTTGTCCCCCTAGTGTTGACAACGCCTGTGGACATGACTTGGGCGTTAATCAGTACCTGGGTCACTCAGTTCAAGACCCCATCCGATATTTCTTCCGACAGCAGTCCCCAATTCACTCAGACCTCTAAACTGCAATGGCCCAGAACCTCGGTGTTAAATTGCGTCACGCCATGGCGTATCACCCACGGTCCAATAGCCTGCATGAGCAGTTTCACTGTTCTTTAAAGGCTGCTTTAAAAGGCCTCCTTTTCGGACAAGTGCTGGCACGACCGTCTCTCCTGGGTCTTGCTGGGGCTCAGAACGGCTCCAAAAGAGGACCTGCAGTCCTCTGCAGCTGAGTTGGTGTATGGGCAGCCACTACAGGTGATTTTACTCCCGATGCCATGGCCACCTTGTTGGTCAGTAAATGTAATTCTCTTACGCCCATGCCTAACTCCCATCCTAATGTATAGCACTCGTGGGTTCCAACTGGCCTACATCCTAGCTCCATGATTTTTGTCTGCCATGATGCACATCAATGCCCCCTTAAAGCCCCCTTATGATGGCCCATTCTGCATTTTGGAATGGAGCAAAAAGACTTTTATTGTAACAAGAAAGGTAATCCTGAATTTACTTCTGTAGATTACCTTAAACCGGCCCACCAGTGGATGCTTCCAATACCATACTCTCTGCTTTATGTCATTACCGTGGATGTGTCAGCACACCCCTGGACGAGCCAAATGGCACCTGCTGTTACTCCAACCAAGGCATATAGGGCCCGAGATGAACAGCTCATACCAGCTTCTGACAGACTCACACTGCCGGATTTGATGAATTCTGGGTGGGGCCAGTGTAGGGTAATGCAATGGGTGACACATATTGTTTATAATAAAAACTGTTCTATATAATCCACAAACAACATCATTGAGTTGTTGCATTCACTTTAAGAGACAGTGTCTGATGTAGTGACATCAGTGTCAGTGTTTTTGGCTTGCCCATAATGGAAGTAAAGTGCATGGCATTTCTCAGCACAAAAAATGACTCACATGCTTTATTCACAAATCCTCCATCTCTACTTCAGATTTCCTTTTATTGCACTAAATATTTTTGCAATTTATTGTAATACTTAAAAGTTTTTGCATTATCCTGCTGCTGTGAAACATGTCATATGTCAGTGATAGTAAATCTGATTCAGATTCTGAAATAAAAACAAGAAATGCTAGATACACTCAGCAGGTGAGGCAGCACCTGTGGAAAGAGATAAAGGATTACTGTTTGTTTAGGTCAAAGACCCTCCATCAGCAGTAGAAGAGAGAGAAAACTTGGTAATTTTAAATTGCAGAGAAGGTAGGAGAAGACAGATAGGAGAAAGGGAATAGTTGTGAAAGGGGCAAGGACAAGGTTGTCATGGAGATAAACTATAAAGGTCCTCCAATTGATCGGTTAGTGGGGAAGAAAGTGGAGTAATAAGTTGTGAAATTCAGGGTTAGCTGTGCTAATGGAGAGAGAAAAGCTACAGTTTGTAAAATGTGGTTACAATATTGTAGGAACTCAGCAATACAGGCAGCATCAGTGGAGGGGAATAAAGACCATTCAGGACTGATGGAATGTCTCAGCTCAAATTGTCAACTGTGTTATGTACTGATGAAGGGTCTCAGCCCTAAACATCAACTGTTTATTCTCCTCGATAAATACTACCTGAATTGCTGAGTTACTTCAGCATTTTGTGTATTCCAGCACCTGCAGAAATTTAGAATGTATACAGTAGTTATATAGTTTTAAGCATCTTTTGCATATAAATGCTAGATTCACAGCATACAGGTTACTAACATGATTCAAAGTTCAAAGTAAATTTTATTATCAAAGTACATAAATGTCACTACATATAACCCTAAGATTCTTTTTCTGCAGGCATGCTTAGCGAATCTATAGAATAGTAGCTGTAAACTGTAAATATCTGGAACTGTTAACTGTAAACAAACTCTGCAAATTCAGATATAAATAAACAGCAATAGATAACGAGTATAAAATAACAATATAACTGAGTCCTTAAATGAGGGTAGCTAGCCCCTTTTGTTCAAGAGCCTGATGGTTGTGGGGTAGTAACTGTTCTTGAACCTGGTGGTGTGAGTCCTGAGGCACCTGTACCTTCAATCTGTAAAGAGTATGGACTGGCTGGTGAGGATCTTCGATGGTTGATGCTGTTTTTCTACAGCAACGTTTCACGTAGATGTGCTCAATGATTGGTAGGGTCTTATCAGTGATGTACTGGGCCAAAACCACAACCTTTTGTAGAGTTTTCTGCTCAAGGACACTGGTGTTCCCATACCAGGCTGAAATGCAGCCAGTTGGCATATTTTCCACCACACTTCCCACATCTGTAGAAGTTTGCCAAGGTTTTCGATGACATACCGAACCTCCACAGACTCCTGAGGAAGTAGAGGTGTTGTTGTGCTTTCTTTGCAATAATATTTATATGTTTGGGTCCAGGACAGGTTCATTGGGATAGTGACACCCAGGACTTTAAAGTTACTGACCCTCTCCACCTCTTATGATTACTGCCTCATGGATCTCTGGTTTTCCTCTCCTGAAGTCTACAATCAGTTCCTTCGTCTTACTGACATTAAGTGAGAGGTTGTTGTTATTACACCACTTTGCCAAGCTTTCAATCTCTCTTCTGTGTGCTGATTCATTGCCACCTTTGACACGGCCCACAGCAGTGGTGTTGTCAGCAAATTTGTCTCAGGTGTTGAAGCTGTGCTTAGCCACACAGTCATAGCTGTAAAGCAAATAGAGCAGGGAGCTAATTGCACATCCCTGCAGTGCTCCTGTATGTGGACGAGATGTTTTTGCCAATCTGAATTGACTGGATCCACAAGTGAGGAAATCCAGGATCCAATTGCACAAGGAGGTATCGAGGACCAGTTCTTGGAGTTTACTGGTTAGTTTCTGAGGGGACGATGGTGTTAAATGCCAAGCTGTAATCGATAAAGGGCCTGATCTATGCATCTTTGCTGTCCAGGTGTGAGAAGAGCATCTGCCGTAGACCTGTTGCTTTGGAAGGCGAATTAGAGCAGATCCAAGTCACCATTCAGGAGCTGATATGCTTCAACACCAGCCTCTCAAAGTATTTCATTACTACGGATGCAAGTGCCACTGGTGATAGTCATGTAGACAGGTTACCACGCTCTTCTTGGGCACCAGTACGATTGAAGCAGGTGCGTACCACACACTGCCACAGTGAGAGGTCGAAGATATCCGTGAGTACACCAGCCAGTTGATTGGTACAGATCTTCAAGATACTGAGACTAAAGGATCATCAGGAGCCATGGGGGTGTGCAATAGTTCCTCCCTGTTCTAGTGGTCAAAGTGAGCATTGGAGGCATTGAGCTCATCTGGAAGCAAAGCTCTGCTGATCGCTCAGTCGCAAGATTTAGCTTTGTTGGTGGCTATGGCATTCAAACCCTGACACAGCTGTCAAGCGTCCCTCATTGATTCCAGTTGGGTCCAGAAATTCCACTTTGACTGAGAGATGGTTTTCTGGAGATCAAACCTGCACCCCTTTTAACATTCTTGATCTCCAGACTTGAATGCATCTGATCTGGCTCTCAGCAGGTTGCGGATTTCACTGTCCATCCAGGGCTTGTGATTGGGGTAAAGCCTGAACATTTTGTGGGGACACACTCATCCACAGCTGTTTTCATAAAACCATGATGGCAGATAAGAAATTATAGATATGGGGAGAAAGATTCTGGGACAATTTTCACTGGCGCAAGGAAATGTATTAATGAGTTTAATTGATGTTTTAAAGTGATACAGAATTTGCAAAGGTAACAAAGACTACAGTCCCCTAAAATTTCTCTCAAGCTTTGAGCAATGAATGATAAACATTATGTTTTGGGACATAACATAGATTTAATATGGTTCAGAAAGAAACCATTCAGCTCACTGAGATAATGACGACTCCGAGGAGCGCACTCCCATAGCATTTTAACTGTCAGTAGGATCTGATTTTGGCACCCGTAAGGAGGTGGAAACAGTATCAATCAATGCCTTCAAATAAGAACTAGATTTGCATTTGATAATTTGCAGAGATATTCCAACATAGCCTGTTAAGTACTAAAAGCCTATGCAATTCCCATGTTAAGGCTCTAATTTAGAAACATAGAAAACCTATAGCACAATACAGACCTTTCGGCCCACAAAGTTGAGCTGAACATGCCCCTGCCTTAGAAATTACTAGGGTTACCTATAGCCCTCTATTTTCCTAAGCTCCATGTACCTATCCAAAAGTCTCTTAAAAGACCCTATTGTATCCGCCTCCACCACCGTTGCCGGCAGCCCATTCCACGCATTCACCACTCCCTGCGTAAAAAACTTACCCCTGGCATCTCCTCTGTACCTACTCCCCAGCACCTTAAACCTGTGCCCTCTTGTGACAGCCATTTCAGCCCTGGGAAAAAGCCTCTGACTATCCACACAGTCAATGCCTCTCATCAGCTTATACATCTCTATCAGGTCACCTCTCATCCTCGGTGGCTCCAAGGAGAAAAGGCCGATTTCACTCAACCTGTTTTCATAAGGCATGCTCCCCAATCCAGGCAACATCCTTGTAAATCTCCTCTGCACCCTTTCTATGGTTTCCACATCCTTCCTGTAGTGAGGTGACCAGAACTGAGCACAGTACTCCAAGTGGGGTCTGACCAGGGTCCTATACAGCTGCAACATTACCTCTCGGTTCCTAAATTCAATTCCACGATTGATGAAGGCCAATATAGCGTATGCCTTCTTAACCACAGAGTCAACCTGCGCAGCTGCTTTGACCCCAAGATCCTGATTCCACTCGTCCTCCAACTAACGAATTCTGAATGTTAGTCAACAAGTTTAAAAAGTTGTTATTCATATTATTTTGCATTCTGTGCCGATATTCTAAGCTTTGTGTGCCTGGAGCTCTTGAGCCACCCCCAACAACTTTCCTGTACATATCCCATTTAAACCACTCACAAATCTCCACCATAAAACAAATTGCTGGGAGAACACAGCAGGGCAAGCAGCACTTGCGAAGGCAAGCATCAGAATCTGAAACAGGGTCTTGACCTGAAACACAGACCATCGCAAATGCTCCTTGATCCCATGGGTTGCTTCAGCATTTGTTTTTTTTGCTTCAGATTCCAGCATCTGGTTCTTGCATCTCCATGTCTTGTACGTGTCTGTCTGATGTCTCATTCATCTTCTTTATTATTTGAAAATGTGATCTTCACTTCACCCATTATATTAATAGCTGCAATCTCTCACCCCTTGTACCATTCTGATAAGTGATTTCTGTTCTTGTCTATGATCTTCCCATCCTTCTTAAAAAGAATGGCGGCCATAGTGTGGCCTGGTTAATGTTTTGTACAGGTTCAAAATCATTTTCCTGATATCCAGCCATCTGTTCCACCTGTGGTAGAGTCTGTGGGTTGCAAATTAGCCTCATCATTCACCCTAAAACTCATGGAACCAGACTGGAAACAAGATATCCTCAAGACCGAGGGATGCCTTTGAACACAATGATTCAATGCCTTTATTTATGAATCCCAGGATTCCACATGCTCTGCAACACACTCTCCCAACATACCCTCTACCTTCAAAGATTTATCCACATGTATACCTTTCCTATTTTGGCACAATTTTATTAGAAATTTGTCTCTGCCTTTGACTAGCTAAAGCCTTCTTGCAGTCTGCAGTGTCCTCTTCACTGTTTCACACATTTTCTTAGCTTTGCATCATTTGAAAATGTGGACATCTTAACTGCACACTCCTGCCCAACTCATTAACAAATATACATATTAAAAGCAATGATCTTATATCTGTGTGCGTGCGTGTGTGAGTGTGCGTCTTGTGTGTATCATATTACAGATATATCAATAATTCACCTCATACGTGGACGTTGGAAAATACTGAGTCAATAAGTTCCCTATCCCCCAAATATTGCATACATCAGCATACCCTAATGTCAAGAATCTGTGGTTCACTTTTGCTCATTGTATCAGCAGCTAGTGAATGTCGACATACTTTATTTTCAAAGAAACATGCTGTTGTAAGAGTAGATATTTTTGACAGATAATCATCCTTTTGATAGCAGTCACAGTACAAAATAGTTTCTACAGTATAACACCTATCCATTTCATTACAATCCACATGAATCACAGCTTGATTGAGTGAAAGTGAATCCTAATGGAAAATTACGACTTGCAGTGACCTGGTAGCTCCTTGGAGGGCTATATAGTTCAGGTTTTCATGAATTTTTCATCAGCATGAATCAGTTTTCCACTGTCATTTTATTAGATATTTTCACAGAGAACAGTGCCTTGCCTCAATGGTCAGGATATAAAACAAATGGCAAACCTTATAACGTAAAATCAAATCACAAAGGCATCAGATCATCTGCAAAAATGAAACTTCAAATAAGATTTGCTCAAATAGAAACCCAGTCAGTGATGAAGGGTGATTTAATATTTAAATACTTCGGAACTTTTGCAATAACTATCAAACATTGTGATTCTAAGTAAAGGTAAAACTGTGGTTGTGAAATGTTGAATTTTATACCATATATTTGAAAACTACCATTCCTTAGACTTATTCCTACCCACATGATATTGACAAACAGTTTTCTTGACATAACTCAGAGTTTAAATGTATTTTTAAACACGGAAAAAAACACAGAAGATGATCACAAAGTCATTTCCTTGCAAGGAATGAACGATGTATATTCTTATCTATTAAGTCAATTATAACTTGTCAGTTATTTTTGAATTTATTTAGGAAAGCTGAATGCTTACATTTCCAAATGACAGCTTTAGTGTAGAAATGTCTCCTTAGTTGCTTGTAATGATCAAATAAGAAAGTAGCAGCCATGCAATAGTGTAGGAGCTTTGCATCTGTTTTCTATCTACATTACATTCTGTGTTGTGTGCTTATTATGTTTATTGTGGTAGTTACTCATGTGGGTGGGGGTGTTCTAAAAGCCAAGGGTATAAGTTATGTATTCATGTTTGTTCTCGGCAGTTTTGTTCTGGGAACCGCCGGGTGTCATGTCTTTCATTGACTGCTTAAATGCACCTAATTGCATCGTTTCAAAGTTGTTTGTTTTGCTAGTTGCCAGTAAAGGATCGAATACATTTCTTTGACTTTATGGAACATCATTACTGGAGTGATTGGAGGGCGTATCATACAAGAATAATAACCCGTGCTAGGCTGCCAGCAGCGGCAATTGGTTTGCTAGAATTGGCCACTACAAATAGAGCTTGGCTTTAGAAATCCTGTTTCTAAATGGGTTGCTGTGTCATGCAAAATCAGTGATGAACTTCACAACTCACCCTAGGGTACAGAACTCTTACAGCACTACCACTGGTATCCATATTAATGCAAAGAAACTCAATTCTAATACATTATTAAAATTTCTTTGTATCTATCAATACTTCAATTGGCAAATTTTGATAATTTCAAGTAGGCAAGATACAATACCTACACTTCTAATAATAGCATTGAAGCCTAATGATTTATTTCACAAATGTACCATCTGTCTTTGCACTCTGTTAAAAGGAGGTGGGGGGTGGATAAGAAGAGACAGTGAATGTTTGAGGCTGCCAATTAAAAATCCAGTAACAACTGCTCCACAACTACATATGCAAAAGTCAGATAAGGACAGAATCAGACTCAACAATAATATCTAATTCCTCTTTTCGCCACTACTTAGCAGCCAATACAATGCAACGTTGTATTGGTCATACACAAATGAATATCACTGGGATATGGTAACAGAGTTATGGGCCAAAAAAAACCCCAAAATGCCTTGGAAGGAAAGGTGGGTAACAGGAGAATGGGGGTGCGGGGAGGGGGGAAATGGGAAGGGTTTGTAGGATACTGAACAAAATTTTAAAGCGATTATTTTGATCCAAAACACATCCATTCACACAGCAAAAAACGTGCTTTTTATCATTTAGACCAAAGTAGTTCTAAAAGGCAGTTTATTCCATTCCTGCAATGCTGACATTATACGAGTCATAAAGGAAAAAAAAATCAAACTAAATTATTTGATGAGATTATGATTACTGAACCTCCTTAAAATATGTAACAATTCAGCTATTGATACTGTGCCACAATTAGCTTGTTATTTATCCATTGATGAGCTGTGAAGGGACTTAATTGGGTACTAGAAGCAAAGCACAAGCCACAGCTGGGGCCTGGATTTTTATTCAGCTGCATCAAAGGAACAGATTATCATCTCTCTACTAGTTGTTATAGATTCCAAACAAAATGGTTTTATATTGTTTCGATTACACATTCAAATAAACATAACATCCACAGCTCAAAAACCATCAAAATCTTGCCAGTTATTCACCAACATTGCTCAGAGAACATAGAAGTTCACCATTAGTGGAAATTCATTAGTGGAACAAGGACAGTGTGTTTTTCAAGAGTAAAGGTAAGATTTCCCTTTGCACTTTTGATATTATATAAATCATATACAGCTGTTGGAAACCGTGTACAAAGAAGAATATCATCCCTCTGAAATCTGAAAATCATTCAAAGAAGTCACTCAAGAAACTTACCATAAACCAGATAGTCAATGACTTTGAAGTTAGAATTTATCTCAAATTTACCTCCCTGCTTTAATGGAAGTACGTACTGTTTAAAACGAATACGTTAACACTGCTGCCAACCGAAAATGATAGACAACTTTCAGATAAACTCATTAAACATCGTGCAATCCAAGTCAGAGTAATTTCAGAAGTAGTATCAGTGACTCTGCAAATTTGTTCCAGTTCAATCTGTAATTGCTAGTTCTGGAGATCGAATCCAGGTACAGGAAGCACAATAAAAATTAATGATCTTTTGACAAATGAAATATCAAAGCACAGCAAAACTAGCAGCAACAGATCAGGCTTATTAAATGTAGCCTCAGAGGAAAATCTCACAGCTCAGCATACAAGGATTACCATCACATACTGATAATGGACTTCTGGTTCCATGTGGCTTAATAACACTGAAAAGTCTTCTACTACATTTCACTGGGTGAAGCAAGAAACATCTCATTAACACACCAAGGAATCCTGCATTTTAGTGCATAAAAACCACTGTGCAAATTTGACTCAGAGATGCAGACAGAAACAGAGAGGGCAGCTAGGACCTATAATTTATTGCAGTTGTTCCCAAATTTTTTGGGTTATCGCACTGCTTTGTTCCCAGACCACCCTCCCAGCGGTTACCTCTCCCTCTCCAGTCATTACATAAAAATGACAAATAACTCTCATTTAAGCTACACAGTGAAAGAAAATAGGAACTGCAAATTCAAAGCAGTGACAAACAATTGCAAACATTATTCAAATCTATTTAAAGTTACAATTATTTAGCTACCGTAAAAGCAATTTTCATCAACGATTTCAAAGTGTACATTAGTAGTCCAACAATTCACAGCTTCATTGCTTTTTCTCTTTTCCATGAGATGAATGAGCTTGGTGCAGTGATATCAGCTTCTCAACATCAGGCTGAATGTCACTCAGAAGGAAGCTCAGATCCCCACGTTCAGTAATTTACAGTGGGTTTCGTCGCTTTGAAAGAAGTTGTGAGACTACACTAAAACCACACTCCACTAAATATGATGTTGGAAAGGCAAAAAAGAACATCTTGACCTTTTTCTACAGTGCAGGAGAGTGTTCAGAGACTTCTTCCTGCAACCAAAAGTCTTGATATACTTTTTTCGAACCTTGGCTTCAGTTCAAAGTCATTTTATAGCGAAATCAGTTCCTCCTCCATTCTTCCTATTATTTCCTCATTACAAGTGTTCAGGAATGGATTTATTACCCAATCTGGAATTTGTATTGAGAGAAGTTCCTGAAATCTCTCTGAAATGTCTTTAAGCAGCTCACTCAGGCAGGCATATTATTCCTGGGGATCATCATTTGGTATTCTTTCTTTCTCTACCAACTCAGGCTATGTCCACACTAGACCGGATAATTTTGAAAACGCCAGTTTCACGGAAGAACAATAGGCGTCCACACCAGGCATTTTTGAAAATATCTCCGTCCACATTAAGACGGATATTTGGGCGAATCTCCTCCTACTGGAATGCACAGGACACACAGAAGACAAGCGAAGAGGAAACGGTATACTTGGTGCTCATTTGTCCAGTTACAGACTAGAAAAACTTAAAAGGAAATTGCCAAACGAAAGGCTTGGTGCACGTTTGTCCAGAAACATTTCCTACAGTCATAGTCTCTTCACCGATGAAAGGGATGACAGCTACAACTAAATGCAATAAGGCTTGTCACTGGGCAAAAGTGAAATTTGCTGTTACTTCATTTGTTTGCCTTTACTTCTGCCATGTCCTTGTGTATTAATCTGCTGTATTTAACATGTGCAACAAAATGAGTTACTGGGCAAATGTGACAATTTCATCTACTGAACATTTGCGCAAGCAATACATTAATAAAGCACCTTGTTAAATGTATAAAACGTGTCTGCATTTCCATACAAAGTTACATTAGGCTGTTACACATCTATTGTCAGATCTTGTTGTGGTGTTGGAGGTTGCGTTCAAGAAAATAATGAAATGCCGCGCTGCCGCCACCATTTGTTCTGGCACGTCATGACAGCGGTTTTAAAAATAGCCAGTTACCCCGTACACACTACGCCGGATATTAGGCATTTTCAGATTTATTCACTCTGGAGAGCGTTCCTGAAAAGCTCCGTTTTCAGGGGAGGAAAATGCCGTTTTAATGTGGACGGCGGGTCAAAACGAAGAGAAAAAGCTTTGGTTATGGATTTACCCAGTCTAGTGTGGACATAAACTCAGCAAGGCTTGGAAATTGGAAAAGATTGTGACAGCAATATTGCACTTAAACAGGATTAATTCGTACAGAAAACTGGATTTGACTAATTTGACTTTGATAAGATTTACATCATTTCCTTGCAATTAAAGATTGATTTCACTAAATTTTGCAAAAAAATTCTGACAAATAAGCAATGTCATGCCTAATATTCTTGAGTTGGTTACTAAATGAAGCATTCTAGTCTTCAAAGAATTTTATCAGTTTTAAAAGTGCCTCAGACAGTTTCCTTTTGTGAGCCATCTGACTTCTGTGTGCAACAGCAAGCATTCGAACTGTTCATCATTCTCAACACAAAACTCTGGAAATAGTCGAGAACTGAGAGTATGGGACTTGATTTTATTTACCACTGTGATAACAGTATTTAATGATTTGTGCAGCCAATCACTTAGAATTTTTGCTAAAAGATGTTGTCTGTGAATTACACAGTGAATGGTAAAAATGTTAGGTACAGCTTTTTCCAATAAAGTAATAACCCTGCAGTGGTGTCCTCTTACTGATGGTGCCCCATCTGCTGCACAAGAAGGAACGTTAGTGAGCAGAATGTCCTTCTCCTGGAAAAGTTTCTCAACAACCTGAAATATTGTCACTCCTTCATACATGTTTCTAGACCGCTTGCAATTAACAACTTGTTATTTGAAAAATGAAGCATGCTTTCGTCTTTTGTGAAGTAAACATAACAAAGAAGCAAAGATTTGTTGCCTAGCAAAGGTGATTCATCCAACTGCAGAGCAAATTCTGTTGTCTTAAGAATGTTGCATAATTTGTCTTCTACATTCTAAGACATGTCACTTATTCATCTTTGAATAAAGTTGTTGTTTTAATTTCTTGGTCTGGTGACTTTGAGTGGCTGGGTGGAGATACATTTCTATCAAAGGAGGCGTAAGCCAGCCAGCGGTGTAGTGGAATCGGCACCCAGATTCAAATCCAGCCAGCTCCTTGCACGCTTTCCATCCATGCTGGGTTGAGCATCGAGCTAGCAACACAACCTCATAAAAAAAAAAGACAAAAATGCCAAAGAAACAGTAAGGTTGCCGCCTGATGCCCCACAAGGCATGGAAAGGAACAACAACAACAAAGGAGGTGTAAGGCGCTCCTTCCATCTGCTAGCCTGTAGATCAAGGTGTAGCATCTGCTTAGCTCCCCATCCCCAATAAGGGTCACGTGAAGCCATGGGAGCAGGTAGTGGATGGCCGTACGAACAGTTGATGCATATCATAAGTCCTGGTTATGCGACCACTGACTGCAGGCAGACAATCTCTGAAGGGTACTGGTAATGTCTGTCTTGTAAAGACACTGCTTAGGTGACAATGGCAAACCATTCTGTAGAAAAATTTGTCTAAAGTAATCATGGTTATGGAAAGACCTTGACTGCCCACGTCATACAACATGGCACATAACGAACGACAACTTATGCAAAACCATACTCAGTACCTTCCTTACTGTGGGCAGAATCAGTTCTCCTCCAATTGTATGGGGCTTTTCAGATTTAGCAATGAGCAATGAAATATTGTATGAAGTATGCAAACCATCACTGTTTTGTTGAATACAGCCCAACGGGAACTGCAGTCCAGCCAGGAATGAGCGAGACTTAGCCTTGGACCAACTTTTGGCGACAACACCTGTTATGTTTTGTCACTCCAAAACTAATCAGAAGAAAGACACAGGTGAACCAGAGATAATTTTTGTATGTGTGCGTCTCGCTATAATAAAAAAACTAAACTAAACCAAACCATTTACATGCCACATCCCTTGCAACAGTCAACTGTAAGGGAATTAAAGAAGGTATAGAGTGGTGCCCAGCAGTGTTGAAGGATGGCACTGAAAAATTCAAACATATCAAGGGTAAAACAGTGTTAAATTAAAGTGCCATCCTCGTCACCACTATTATGTTTTGTAACTCTAAAACTAATCCAAAGAAAGAGAGAGAAGATCCGGGGATAATTGGTGTATGTTTAGTTTCGTTTTTTACTTTAACGAGACGCACACATACAAAAATTATCCCAAGCTCTCCCGTGTGTATTTTTCGATTAGTTTTGGAGTTCTAAAACATAGCTATGGCAACAAGGAAGTTTTAACTGAACCTGAGATGACTCCCTACCTGTTAGAGCATTAAAATAAAACTCAGCGAGAAACAATCAAGTAAAAAGACAATGCAGCACATGCTTCTTCGGGAAGGGACAGTCACATTAGAGCTTTTTTTTAAAAAAAGCAGAAAACAGACAAATTCACGAGTTCATAAACAGCAAGTATTGGGTGATAATAATCATAAACTTAAAAAGAAAAGCAGAAATGGCTGGCTGCATCAGAAATATAGATGTGTTTGATTGCACAAGAGATAACTAGATGTGTATACTGAGTGAATGGAAATGTATTTTGAAGCAAATGAAACAGACAATGAGAAGTGAGTGCCACTTTTACTGGGTGCATTGGATTTAAAGGCATATAGTTTACTTAGAAATTTAACACTGCAATGAAATGAGCTGAAATGAGCTTTGCTGATATTGTGAAAGTAATGCAAGAATATTTAGAACCAAAACCACTGTTGATTGCAAAACACTTTAGGTTTCATAAGCAGAATCAAAAGGAAGGGGAGCCCATTTTAGCATGAATTGAATTGAAGAGATTGTATAAGTACACTCAGTTCAGTAATGGGTTTAATGCACGAAGCAAACACATAGTTAGTGGAATCTTACACGAAAGCATTCAAAAATGGTCCTAACTGAAGCAGTATTTACATATAAAAGGTTAGTTGAAATTGCTATTTAAATGGTAACAGCAGATAGAGATGCAATTAAGTTGCAACCAGGAATGCAAGTGAGTGTGATCAAAATTGCAACATCTAAACAGAAACCGGCGTGGCTGAAGAAATTGGTTACCATTGTGCGGGAGTTCACATTCACCAGACCAACGCAGATTTAAAGGCAAAACTTACAGAAAATGCAACAAAGTAGGAGATATACAAAGAATAAGTCAGACAGACAAACATATATGGACTGTACAGGGAAGGAAAAAAGATAAAAAGTCAAGATGCAGTTTCAAAAAGAGCACTAATCTGTACGCTGTTGATAATGAAAAGTTTGACACAGGACTGAGTATCCTTAAGATTTACAATGTGAAAACAATAGACAAGCAATATGGCTTACAACAGAAGTGAAATGAAATTGGACACTGGTTCAGCTGTTTCAGTCATTCCACAAAATAAGTTTGAACATCATTTCAAAGATACTGAACTGAAGCATACAGATATCCAACAAAGAGCTTATAACTCCTGTGGGAACAGCACTTGTAACAGTGAAGTAAAACAGCCAACAAGCCACATTGTTGGCTGTACAGCATTGTGAGGGTGTGATTGGTGGAGACGACTCCAACATGACTGGAAATCTCACCCTCGTTGCCACTGTTATGTTTTGTAACTCCAAAACATAAAAACTAATCAAAGTTAGACATGTTATTCCCAGTCCATGTTTCTATTTCGATTAGTTTTTATGTTTCAGAGTTACAAATAAATACACCACCATTTCCTTGTTGTAACATGAAGGGGTAACTGACCTGCTTGTCAAAAGCTGCTCCCACCTTGCCATTTGAAGGATGTGGCCACTCTCTCCCATTGGCTAGCTTCCTGTTTTGGGCACCCCATGGATTAAAATAGTGCTAGCCAGAAACTCTGTCTCTTTACTGATGGCTCTCTTCAGACTGGATTGTGACCAGGGCTGAAGAACCATTGGGAATGAAGACCTGCTTACAACACTTAGGTAAGTACCTGTTAGTTGAATAGTTAGTGCTGTAGTTGTGTAACTTCGGACTTAACGAACTACCTGTTTGAGTACGAAGTGTTACTAAATGTTCAATGTCATAGTTTTATAACGGAAGGGGTTCAGAAAATACTTGTCCAGGTGTGGCAACACTTCACCTACTCTGCTGGGATTGTCTATTGCAGGGGTCCCCAACCTTTCTTGCACTGCGGACTGGTTCAGTATTAACAATATTCTTGCGGACCAGCCAACCCCGGGGGGGGGGGGGGGTAGGGTTGCCAACGGACAAGAGTAGCAGTCAAATATGTTGTGTTGTGTTTACCCTGAGAAAGACTACAATTACCATGAAGCCTTGCGCGAGCACCAGTGCGCCTACATGTACGTGCCGATTTTTCTCTACAAATCGTTTTTGGCCATTCTGTTCGGTGGGGGTGTTAATCACAACCGGAATATAGGTGATAAGTGGCTAATACACTCAATTTCGTTTCTAAAAGGGTTTGTCTAACGAATTTAATATTAAATACACAGCACATATTTTCCTCGCATGAATATAGTGATAAGTCAATTATCAGGGGAGCACAGGGGGGAGCTTGAAGTAAGTGTTGAACGAACTTCCAGGTGAAGTGGTAGAGGCAGGTTCGATATTATCATTTAAAGAAAAATTGGATAGGTGTATGGACAGGAAAGGAATGGAGGGTTATGGGCTGAGGGCAGGTCAGTGGGACTAGGTGAGAGTAGCGTTCAGCATGGACTAGAAGGGCAGAGATGGCCTGTTTCCATGTTGTAATTGTTATATGGTTGTATAAGTAAGTCAATAGCATCATAACATTTTAAGTAACGTTTGGATATTAAACACACAACACATATTTTCCCCGTATGAACATAAAATCATTGCAACACACCAATATCGCTAAATCAGTGGGAGCCCTGGGCTTGTTTTCCTACAACAAGACGGTGCCATCGAGGGGTGATGGGAGACAGCGATACTCGAAGGGGGTTCCTTATGTCCAGTCTATTCCGCAATTTAGTTTTCGTTGCATTCATTGCAGCGATATGTTGGAAATGGAAGCAACGTTTTCAGTGCTTTCATGGCTATCTTTGTATATTTAGCCTTGACTTTGATCCAGAATGCCGGCAGAGATGTTATGTCAAACATACTTTTCAGCCCGTCATCATTTGCAGGCTCAAGGAGTTGATCTTCTTCCCGCACTGACATGGATGACGCGCGGGTAATGACCTTGCGTGTGTTCAAGCTCAACAGGGGCCGTGATGGGGAATGAGGAAAGGTGCAGCTGACTCATATCGCCAAATCATATCATTTCCTCGCATCCCGGTAGCACATGCTCTGCGACCCGGTACCGGTCCGCGGCCCAGTGGTTGGGGACCGCTGGTCTATTGTGTCCGATGCTCCCAATGGGACCTCCACTTTATCAGTGAGACCCATCGAAAATTGGGAGAACACTTCATTGAGCACTTCCGCTCCATCCACCAAAAGTGGAACTTCCAGGTGGCCAAACATCTTAATTCCTATTCCCATTTCTGATCCAACATGTCAGTGCATGGCCTTCTCTTGTGCCAAGATGAGGACCTTAGGGTGGAGGGTAGCCTCCAACTTCATGGCATGAAAATTTTCCTTCTGGTAAACAAAAATCCTTCCCTCTCCCTTCTTCCATTCCCCACTCTGGCCTCTTACCTCTTCTCACCTGCCTATCATCTTCCCCTTCCCTTTCTGCAATGGTCCACTTTCTTCTCCCATCAGATTCATTCCTCTCCAGCCCTTTACCTTTCCTAGTCACCTGTTTTCACTTATCACCCTCTAGTTATCCTCTGTTGTCTCTCCCCACTTTTTTATTCTAGCGTCTTCCCCCTTCCTTTCCAGTGCTGAAGAAGGATCTTGGTCCCAAACGTCAACGGTTTATTCATTTCCCTGGATGCTGCCTGACCTGCTGAGTTCCTACAGTGCTTTGTGTGTCATTTGTGTGACTTAGATGCTTGCTTGAGTGTTACATTGTTTTATTGTAAATAATTACGTATATAACGTGCTTACTTGCAGTCAGTGTCTTCTGTCCTACTTAATGAATCTGCAAACCTGTTTCGCTGTAACACTTATCTAGACATTTCCACTGTCTCAGAAGCTGTTTCATGGAGAACAAGGAAATATTTCCATACTCTGTCTTGTACTTTCTGGGGGAATGCTTCTGATTGGTGCAACAGCGCTTAATTTCATTGGTGAGAGGAAATGACCAAGAGAGTTGCCTTATTCACGAATCAGCAGACTGCAACAGCAGAATATGGCAAATACAGTGCCTATTAAAAGTATTCACCCCTTCCCCCCCCCACCAGAAGTTTTCATGTTTTATTGTTTTACAACACTGAATCACAGTGGATTTAATTTGGCTATTTTTGACACTGATCAAGAGAAAAAACTCAAAATTTGATGTCAATGTGAAACAGATCTCTACAATGTGATCTAAATTAATTACAAATATAAAACACAAAATAATTGATTGTATAAAATATATCCCCTTCAAGTCGGTATTTAGTAGATGCACCTTTTAGCAGCGATTACAGCCTTGCATCTGTGTGGATAGATCTCTATCAGCTTTGCACATCTGGACACTGCAACATTTCCCCATTCTTCTTTTCAAAACTGCTCAAGCTCTGTCAGATTGCATGAGGATCGTGCATGAACAGCCCTTTTTCAAGTCCAGCCACAAGTTTTCAATTGGATTGAGGTCTGGACTCTGATTTGGCTACTCCAGTACATTAACTTTCTTATTTTTTAAGCCATTCATGTGTAGCTTTGGCTTTCTGTTTAGGGTCATTGTCTTGCTGGAAAATAATCTCCCAAGTTGCAGTTCTCTTGCAAACTGCATCAGGTTTTCCTCCAGGATTTCCCTGTACTTTGCTGCATTCATTTTACCCTCTACCTTCACAAGCCTTCCAGGGCCTGCTGCAGGGAAGCATCCCCACAGAATGTTGCAGTCACCACTATGATTCACGGTAGGAATGGTGTGTTTTAGATGATGGACGGTGTTTGGCCTATGCCAATTAGCGTTTAGTCTGATGGCCTTAATTCTGGTTTCATCGGACCATAGAACCTCTGCCAGCTGACTTCAGAGTCTCCCACATGTGTTCAATCTTCTAAAACAATAAAACATGAAAACTTCCTTTTTATAGGCACTGCAACCGTTCACTCCTCTAAATACGTTGAAATTTGAAAAAGCCCACCAAAAAAAAAAGTTTGTTGAAATCTAATCCAAAATCAAATCATTGCAGGTCTTTTTGTTGACTTGGTCTCTTTATTTGCTCCTGTTACTGATGCCTGTCACAGTTACTACAAATGTAGTTATAATATTGGAGAGTTTCAACCTGTAACCAATCAGAACAAACTAACTCTAAGCTTTAACTCACGGTCAGTCATTACGTAAAGTTTAATTTTGTGCTGGTGTAAATCAATATTTAAGATGCTCTGTACTATACTGTCTACCCTTTTTTTTGGGTCTGCTTCTTCCATTTTTGTTATTGATTACCGATCATGGTCAATCGCCTATTGTTTAAGTCCAAGCTCAGGTGCTGAGATCAATAAAAGAGAAAGTCATGATGTTGTCATAGGTCAGGAAAAATCTGTCTCTTTGCCTGAAGGTATATAAAGTGAGACAGTTTCTGAACTTTACCCTTACAAATCTGTATTTTTCACTGAAGCAATAACAACTACCATTCACTTGATTTTATTTTTCAGGGTGGCACAAGCTAGTAGAACTGCTGCCTCACAGTCTGAGAAAACCAGGTTCAGTCCTTACCTTGGGCCCCGCCTGCATCAAGTTTGTCCATTATCTTTGTAATTACTTGAGTTTCCTTTGAATTTTCTCCCACATCCAAAAGATGTGCTGGATGGTAGGTTAAACGGCCCCTTATGTGTAGGTGAGTGATATAATTTAGAAGGAGTGTAAGAGAATGTGGGGAGAATAGCAAATAGGATTAATGTAGTTAGTTATGTGGGTGGTTGGCACTTCCTTAATTGATAAGGGCCTGTTTCTATGCTATCTTTCTACGACTAGCTTCATTTTGATGGATGGAAGTTGAGATGCAGCAGGCAAAAGTAAGCAGGGGAGTTAATGCCAAGTAGCAACAGCACTACTTGAGAAAAAGGGAGATGAAGTGTTCACTTGATGTGGATTCAATTTTCTGCCAGTGTGTCACATCCCTCATTGTTGTATCAGAACACTGGTAACTCAGAACAGCCAAGGCTGGGAAAAACTTGGCTTCAACTCATACTTTTGCTCTACAAAACTACTCAGTGATTCTATCAGCAACTTCAGAGTAATTAGATTTATTTATTTATTGATTTAGATGTACAGGGCAGAACAGGCCATACCAACCCAACGAGTCATACGACCTGGCAACTCACCGATTTAACCTTAGCCTATTCACAGGACAATTTACAATGACCAGTTAACCTACTAACCAGTACATATTTGGACTGTGGAAAGAAAGCAAGGCACTCAAGAGGAAACCCATGTAGTCAAGGGGAGAATGTACAAACTCCTCACATACGGCATCGTAATTGGTTCCTTTAGAGCCATTAGCACAATGTAGTACAGCTATACTACCGTGGAGTCCAAATATTATTGTCTTTTGTTAATGCTCATTGAATCCCATGAGTTGGCTAACTCGGCCAATACTGCAATTATTCTGGTGCTACTCAATCTGGGCCAAGATTTCACCCTGGAGTGTTTAATAAATCTTTTGAAATAATTAACTTTAAACATATTTTTCTTAATAAGCTTGAAAATTGCTGCAGATTTCTATTGGCATTCAACTCGAGGGCACTTCTGATGCAATATCTCTCATGCCATAGTATTGTTAAAGATGTAATTAAGTGACACTCCCTCAAACTGTCCTTCACATAACTTCATTTCTTCACTTCGATATTGTTAGTTTAATTAATACCTTTGAATCACTTGGCTAAATTAGTGGTTGCCAACCGGTCGATCACGATCAACCAGTCGATCTTTGAGACTTCCCCAGTAGATCCCGAAAAAATGAAATAAATACACAAATACAGTTGTAATGTGAGCATTATAAAAATAAGTAATACTAATTAGGATAACGGTAATATAGCAATACTTCTACTACTGAAAGCTGTTTGTAAAGAGAGATTGTTTCCGGGTTGCGGGGTTTTAGTTCCGTTCTTTCTGCCCAGTGCGCATGTGTCTAGCTCCCCCGCCATGCACCGCAGTAGTAAAGACCGGAAGTAAAACCCCGCAACCCGAAAATACTATAATTAGTATTTCTTTTTTATAATGCTCACATTAAAACACCTTTAATTCTATGTTTTATTATTTAATTTTATTTCAACACGAAAAATAAATGAGTAAAAATTGACTGTTCCACTCAGTGTGATGACTGGGGCTGAATACTTTCTGCTAGTTCCCTGAAATTTGGCTCTTAACTACAGACAGCCAGTTTGAGACAGTCTGTGAGGTGTCTGTCAGTAAGACAGCTCCTGTACTTAGATTTCATAATTTTCATCTGTTGCAGCACAGCACCCTCGCAAACCTCCTGACAGACTAAATATTTGAATGGACAGTTTCCTTTGTTAGACTGAATGTTGAATCTGCCATGTTTTTCAGGTGTTTTGTGTTGGTAAACTGTTACTGAGACACTAGTACAAGTTTCAGAGGTACACAAGATAATGGCACCACTGTTTTTTGTTTCCCAGTTCTTTTACATTTGGGGAATGTTGGAATTTAAAGGGGGAGAAGTGTTGTAATGTGAGCATTATAAAGATAAGTTAATACCAATTAGCATAATGGTAATATAGCAATACTCCCACTACGGAAAGCTGTTTGTAAACAGAAGTTGTTTCTGGGGTTGTGGGGTTTTACTTCCAGTCTTTTCTGTGCATGTGTGTATAAGCCCCTCTGCCACAATGGTTTTGCCGTCCCAGATAAAGTTGTTCCTTTGGATGTGAAGTTGTCGAGTGGTCCTTTTTCAAAGTAGAAGTTACTACAAAAGGTATGAAGTATTGTAATATTCTTAAAGCAAGACAGCTGTGGCCTGTTTGATATGCTAGTTACAGTGTTTTCTTGGTTGAATTAATATGAAAGTTTGACAAAAGCATTTTATGTAATTCAAATACAATTAGCCCAAATAAAAGGCCTCAAGTTGGAAGTACAATCTGAGTTGTTTTTTCTCTAAACGATTTAGCGGGTAGACCTTGCCTTTCACCAAGGCTGAGGTAGGGGATCTTGGGCTTAAAAAGGTTGGCGACCACTAATGTACATGTTATTTTAGCCAACATTGTTTTCTTATTTATTACTATTCAAACCAGCTGATTCAACACATCATCTCGTCTCACATTTTCTTTTGCTCAGTTCCACCAAGTAACTCATAGACCAACCAACCATCCATCGATCTATTGATTGAGATACACCATGGAATAGGCCCTTCCGGCCCTTCAAGCCGCACTACCCAGCAATCCCGATTCAATCCTAGCCCAATCACGGGACAATTTACAATGACCAATTAACTTACCAACTGGTACATCTTTGGACTGTGGGAGGAAACCAAGTGGTCATGGGGAGAAGGTACAAACTCTTTCCAGGCAGCAGCCAGGTTGCTGGTACTGTAAAATGTTGTGCTAACCAGAACACTACCATACCACCCATAAAAGGTCTGCACCCAAAGCTAAATCATACTTGTCTGTTTATCCCTAAACTCACAATGATGGCTTCATTAGCATGACAAAACATAGGAACTAATGAGAAGATAAGTGGGCTGTTCAGCACAATATTCAAGAAAGCTATTAAAACTGCACAAGTATTCAGTATCTTCAGTAATCAGGATTTTTTTTGCACCTTTTGTCATCCCTGCATCCTTTTACAACAGAGGCATCATGTACAGGCAACATAAAATGTGATTTATTCTGACAATTGATAACTTTAGAATCAATATCCGTGTGAGAACAGGTGGAGTTTACAGAGATATTCAAGGTGCAAATTAACGAGCAGAAGGTTTATAAGCAACAAAGGTATGAACTTGGGCTGGATTGGTGAGATCATTGGTAAGGTCCCTCACTGATGACAGTGCACTTACTGTAAAAATCAACTCTGTTTATGAGCCAAGTCTCTATCTCCTATGCCTTCCGATGCTCAATTAGTAACTTTGAATAGGAGGCATCCATTAGTCTTGCGAGACCATGGATCTGCACCTGGAAAGTCTTCACTCTCCAGGGCGCAGGCCTGGGCAAGGTTGTATGGAAGACCAGCAGTTGCCCATGCTGCAAGTCTCCCCTCTCCACGACACCAATGTTGTCCAAGGGAAGGGCATTAGGACCCATACAGCTTGGCACCAGTGTCATCGCAGAGCAATGTGTGATTAAGTGCCTTGCTCAAGGACACAATACGTTCTCTTGGCTGGGGCTCGAACTCACGACCTTCAGGTCACTAGTCCAATGCCTTAACCACTTGGCCACGTGCCCACACTAACTTTGAATACAGTAACTATAATCATGACACAATTTTATAGGAGAGTTTATAGGGCAAGATGTGAATATTAAATTCAGAAATAGGTACCTTCCAGTATCTAAAATCCATGGAAATAACCACATTTATTTTTCACGACTAATTGCCTATAATAAAATGTAACAAAAAGGCAAATTATTGTAAAAAAAATGGCACCCACAACCAACAGCAACATCCTGCAGATAGCTCACAAAACTACTTCTACTTCTTCCTTCTCTTTTTAATATGCTTCTTCTCCTGAACTGCGATCAATTGCAGCCTGTAATTTCCATTTTGATGATGTGTTTTTGGGTCAACTGAACAATCTGGTGCTTTCACTATCTCCTGGGGAATTTGGCGAGATTGAAAGTGGAGTGTGCGGCCATTGTTTCCTAATGGTAGAACACGAGCCCATGGTTGGCTTCATTACTCTTCACCGATTAAAGTGTCGAGTAAAGTTGAAATCGATGAGGATGAGAGTGGAATGTCAGTGGGTTTTCGGCGTCGTCTGCCTGTCTTTTACCAGTTTCCCCCCTCTGCTGCCGGAAGGAAGAGGTGCAGGTTTGATACCCACGTCACGGCTCATGGCTGTGGGACCCTGCAGTTTAATGGTTAATGTCCTCAGATCTAAACGCGCTCCACAGTTGTGAACTCCTTTCTGGAGGACTCTGCGACTCGTGCTCCAAGTTTTTCTGGTTACTCTTTTTTTGGCTATTTGCAGGATTTGATAGAGGCACTTCAGTGCGGAACTGGCTGTACAGCTGAGGCCTGCAGTCATCGACACAGTGCTAAAGTGAACTGACTTGGTGACGTTGGCTGTGATTCCTGGACTATTTCGGGGACTGCAGTTTGATGTTTAATATTGTGTGTTATTTGTTTGCTTTTTGCTGTTTGTGCGATTTGTTCTTTTTATGGGTCTTTGATGTTTTCTTTAAATGAGTTCCACGATATTTCCTTGTCTGTGGCTGCCTAAAGGAGGACAAATCTTAGATTTGTATACTGTATACATATTTGGATAATTTTTTTGGAAATGCATTTGAGAAAAATGAATTACTGCTCACTACTTCTTGTAATCCGATAAAACAATCTTTTCCCCAAAGGGCAATTGCTGAAAGCTTGACTTTAAAATTCACCTTTTCAGATAATGCAGGATTCCCCATGGACATTCACCTCAAAAACAAATGTAGCATTTTGGATACTGTTAAATGATAACTATTTCGGAGAAAGTAGACAGCAGCACCCAGGGTGGTGGCCACGATCAGCTCTGATGCTCAGAGCGGAAGGGTGACTTAATGAAAGCATGGATGGCTAGGTTAGTAAGTTTGCAGATGACACAATGATTGGTGTGGTTGTGGACAGTATAGAAACTTACCAAAGGACACAGTGGGATATAGATCAGATGCAATGCAGAAAGTGACAGGTAAGAGTTTAATCTGGACAAGAGAGCCATGTTGCACTTTGGGAAATCAGATAAAAAGGGCAAGTACACAGCTAATAGCAGGGCCCTTAAAGGGGTGCAGATGGATCTTGGAACCCAAGTCCACAGTTTCTAGAGAGTGACTGCTCACGTCAATAGAGTACAAAAGGTGGCATATGGCATATTTGCCTTTATTAATCAAGGTACTCAGTTCAAAAGTCAGGAAGTTATGTTCCAGCTTTATGAAACTCTGGTTAGGCCAGATCTGGATTATTGCATTCAATTCTTGTTTCATGATCGAAGGAAGAATGTGAGACTACGAAGAGGGTTCAGAAGAGGTTTACTGGATTGGAGGGCATGTGTTATAATGAGAGGTTGCACAAACTAGGATTGTTTTTATGCTGGAGCAATGGTGTCTGAAAGGAGACCTGATAGAAGTTTATAAAATAATGAGAGGCACAGACAGAGTAAACAGAGATTGAAATGTCTAATACTAGAGAGTATGCAAGTAAGGTGAAAGGGAGAAAGTTTGAAGGAAATGTGCAAGGCACAGAGGGTGGTGGGTACGTGAAATGCTCTGGTAGGGGTGGTGCTGGAGGTAAATAAGACAGAGGTGTATAGGAGGCTTTTAGATAGGCACATGAATGCAGGGACTGGAGAATGGAAGAATATGGAATATGCGCAAACAGAATGTGTCAATATCATAATTATTTGGTGCATCACTGTGAGCTGAAGAGCCTGTTCTCATGTTGTGTTCAAACAGACTTCACTTATGGAACAGAAAGTCTCAACATTCCAAAGAAAATACTATTTTGTTTTTTAAAATACACTTTTAAATGATGCAGAGTTTAGATGGAAACCAAATAGCAGTTTTACAAATTTTCTAGTCTTAAAATACAGCGGATTCTGGTTAATTGACCAGTACATTTTAGCCCAATTAATTCGCTGCTCCAATGAGCCAAAGTTGGATGGAAATAGTTAAAAGGGTATAAATAAAGACAAACAAGTAACAAGTTATATATTTGATTGTAATACATAACAAATTAGACCACTACCAATGGTACTACAGTACTATAAAACTGTGTATTGGCTCCTAATAGTTATCGACAGAGTTCGCATCCCATGTATATAATAAATAAAATCAGTGCAGAAACCTAGTGCAAATAATGAACTGCCTTCATAAAACACTATTGAAGAGTACATCCTCCAAATCCTCATTTTCATTGCAACATTCAAGATGATAATCAATATCTTTAAATTCATCATAGTTTCTCACTTATTGAAGTAGTGAAATTGTTTCATTTTCTCTCATGGCCATTCCTGGCATTTCCAAGCCTCAACGTTTGAAACCACAGTGAGCAAAAGTTTGGAATTGTCTTATGGCTTATTTCTCACCAACTCTCAGTGACAAAAACCACTGCTCCTTGAACTCAAATAGATGCAACTGACACTATTTAAAAAGTGTTCGCTCTAAACATGGGGTCGCAGCCAACAGCCATATAAGTGCAGGCGATTGACTCTAGTTATAACCCCTTCTGCAAGTCTCCTACCCCAATTAAGTGGCATAATGTCCCCAAATAAATGACGGGAATCCTGGCTGCTTTCTCAATTTGTTTTTGTTCTTTAAGAGTTGTCCCAAATAAGCCACTGCCTTGATTAACCAATGGCCCAATTAACCGGAAGCTATTGGAATAGAAGAATTGGATGATTTTGACATAATGTTAAACTCCAGAATTGATCGATCCAAAACAGATTCCAAACAGTGGTCAACCAATATTACACTGGTGGAAAATTTACAGTTAAGACTCCGTTTGGCCTTAATACATAATCCTTAATTGCTGTCTAAAGCCAATTAAAAACAATAACAATAACTTAAAATGTAAATCTATAAATAAAAAATAAAATTAAAGGTGATGCAGATTTGCGCCAAAGATAAATATTAAAATGCGTAAACATCTTTCCATTTTTGCTCCAATAAAATAAATGATAACTACAGGGCAAGAGAAAGAAGAGTGGAAAAAAACATATTATATTATACTTTTATCTGCACAGGGGTATACACAGAAGCAATATCCCATCTGTTTTGTTTGTTTCTGGGATCTTGGCCACACCAGCAAAGCGGTATTTATGTTATTTTGCACAGATACCTGAAGGATTTAAGACCATAAGACATAAGAAAAGAAGTAGGCCATTTGGCCCATCGAGTCTGCTCCACCATTCAATCACGGGCTGATCCAATTCTTCCAGTCATCCCCACTCCCTGCTTTCTCCCCATACCCTTTGATGCCCTGGCTAATCAAGAACCTATCTATCTCTGCCTTAAATACACCCAAGACTTGACCTCCACAGCCTCAATTTAGGAGATACAATCAAAATCTGGATTGAAATCAAGTGTCTGTAGACAAGAAAGGGGCAAAAGTCATTTTTCTGAAGGCAATAAATTAAGTTCTTAAAAACAAAACAACAACTGTTACAGCCATATTTCTGAATTCTGCCAGCAAATTATCAGATTCATCTGAATCCAGTTCACAATTTATCATATGGACAACGCAGAATGCTAGGCCATTGAGCTTCCATAAAGGAGAGTCAAGAAGTTCTGATTATCAGGAGGTATGTATTTAATACACTTGCCCAGCTACTTGACAGAACCTATTTACTGAACAGCCATCCACAACACAGAGCTTCACTACTGAGGATGGTTATATTAAACAAGCTGACGTCAGCAGATGCACATAAGTAAATATTTGAATCACAGAGCAGTAGAAAAAAAGTTACTTTTGCTTAATTCTGCTATTTATATATAAACTGGATGAATTAAATACTTTTGTCAAGTCTCATCTTTATCACAACAGTCATTAAATAAAAAGATAATCGTTCAAACTGGAATTCAGTTTTCACTATACAATTTTGCTAAAAATACTGCATGTTCACTATCTAAAATGCTATAGCCAGAACAGAAACTAATGCACACAAATAAAAATAACACAAATTTATATTTAAAATTTTGTTGGTATTTAATCTATCTACAAAGTAAACACCGTTAAAATTGAAATAAAATCTCAAATTTTCACTCTTGATATAATTACTCCAGTTACCATATTGTTCATTACTTCATGCACAGTTAAGATTCTGCTATCTATTTATTTTTGTCACATACATGAACCCCCTTTTTACCGGGCATTTCTGGAAATGCCACTCGTTAGCCCCTGGCTAACAACCACTGGACTTCACGGCAAGAAACCCACTTTTCTCAGGCTTCGTACCTCTAGGGTGTATACAACCTTGGCCCCGCCAGACTCCTGAGGTTGGGATGTCTCGCACACCCAAACCCCGGCTTGTGTGAATGCTGTGAGATTTACTGCAGCCCCATTGGCAAGAAATAACAGATCATAAACCGCATACAATGATAATGAGAGTATATTTATAAACGTTCGCCTAGCCAAAGAGTTAGTAAAGAACATAAAGATAAAAACAAAAAGGATGCATTATAATTAAACAGTCAATTGTGCACAAGTTGGAGCTCATCTTGAACTTCCTTGAAGCCATTCATCTGCACAGAGCACCTTGTACAACAGGGACAGCTTCCTCGGCCATCTTCCCTCCTGACTTCTCCTGGCTGCCGCCAAAAAAGATCCCGACCCACACCAAGTGTCTCTCACAAAAACCTCTTGGCCAATGTTCTCTAGAACCTTCTCCCAATTCCACCATCCTGATTGGCTGACACTACATTTCTTTGTTGAACAACAAAGCTCTTTATCCCAGTTCAAATCCAATCAGGCTGAAAGTAGAACAGACCACTCTTACAGAACGACTAAAATGAAATGCCTACAGTATAGCAGTAAAAATCTTAACCAGGGTGTTACACTCTGCTCCCCTCCCCTCCACCAAAAATAGTTATGCCCTTGTGACTTTGAAACTTACCAAGCCATCCTTAGTAACAGTTTTCAAAGGAATTTCATGAAGTCAGGACCTCCAATCCATTTGTGTATGGTAGTGACATCTCATTAAGGGGATAGATGCAACACTCTGTTCCCCCGGAGCATCATAGGCCAGGCTATCGGGGGCGGGGGGGGGGAGTTCCTGATGAGATCTCTTTATCCCATCTTCAGCTCCTCCAGCTTCAACCACCCCTTGTGACCCTCCATGTCTCCTCGAGGGTGTCCCACCCTGTCTATCACTCATGTCTTCTGGCGGCTCAGGTCCCCTTGCTCCATGACCAAATTTAATTTTTGTCAGTTTAAGCCAGTGCAGCCAACCATCCTCACCCTCCGCTGGTGCTCACCGGTGAGACCTCTCTCGAAAAGGGGTGTCCTCAGTTGCTCCAATAGAGAGGCAAGTACTCCTGGAGTAACCAACATCAGCCTCATCAGTAGACAAAGCATCTTCATGTAGCATCATCTTCTTAGTTAATCTTCTTTCCCATTCCTCAGACATTCCGGAAAATTCTGGGGTTCCTGTCACTCTAGCTACTCCTCCAGGACATAACATGACAAGTTTAGACTGGTGCACCACAGAGTTTCTCATTTCTACTCATCATTCTGCTTAGAAGAAACTTGCACTTTCTCAAAAGCAGCTCTGAACACAGGATGAATGGACAAGGTTTTCAAAAAGTTCTCTCCATTTCTCTCTTTACATGCTCCCAGGAGGCTTCCCACAACGGCAGCAGGGATTGTGTGTTGGTGCGATACAAAAAGAACCCTCGCAGCCAACAATAACTAACTCTCCGCAGATGCACTTCTGCATTTATCAACCAGTGATGTGTTAGTCAAAACGAGCTCAGAATTTAGATCAACAGCTGAAGAACTCAGTAGATCTACCACATCAGACAACTCCTTCCCCTGAATCCACAGAAACGAGAGCAACTTTTCTTTAAGGTCTACGCCCTCAGCTACAGGAAACTCAACTTCAAATCTGGCACCTTCACCAACACTCCACTCTTCTCTAAAAGTATGGACAGCCCATGGCCCTGCCTCTCTGAGTACTCCAAGGGCAACAGGCAGATCCTCTCCCGTTACATCAGTGCTAGTCTGAACTAACACTACATCCTTCCCCACCAATTCGTCAAACTGCCGTTCCATGACTGTGACTTTCACTAATCCTCTAACAGCACTCAAAATCTGATCAACAATTCATCTGGGCTACAGATATCCACCCCACTCAGAACACAAGCATTAGTTACAGGCAATCTTTTTGCATCGCACCAACACATAATCCCTGCGGCGTACATAACCTCGTACCCCGGACAGTAAGTAGTTTAACGCAGGCTTAAGTACAACCCCACTTAATCAATTCTTAGAGCAATCACACAGTGTTCAACAAACTCAATCCTGAACGATGCCCCCACAAGGAAACCCCTTTTTACTGGGCGTCTCTGGAAATGTGGCTCATTAGCCCCTCAGTAACAGCCACTGGACTCCGCGGCAAGAAACCCACCTTTCGTAAGCTTCCTACGTCTAGGGTACATATAACTTACATATAACTCTGGTCCCACCAAGCCCTGGCTTATGTGAATGCTGTGTGATTTACTGACCCCCCCCCCCCACAATCACCCATCGGCAATAAATAAGATTGTCCACTGCATACCAATGAATACCAATGAATTGATCCACTTGACCTGAAACAGGAGTGTGTGGGCCATGGCAGTCAAAGCTCAAACTGGGCATGGCACCTGATGATGATGACTCTGCATACAATTATAAAGTGAGTATATTTATGAACGTTAACCAACCAAATTTTATTAAAACAACAAGAAGGGACCATAGTAATTAAACAGTCAAATGTGCACTTAAGTTGGAGCTCAACTTGAACTTTTCTGTAACTCATACGCTGGGCCCTCAGACTGTGTGAAAGCACACACCACCTTCCAGATAGCGTTCAAAATCTATCTCAAACAAAAGGGTCTCCCATGGGAGTATTGGTCCTTCCTCCTTGCACAAAACACCTTGTGCAACAGGGACAGCATCCTTAGCCATCTTCCCTCCTGTCTTCTCCCAGCTCCCACTAAAAAAGGACCTCGACCCACACCAGTGTCCCTCACAAAAACTCTCCGCCCAGCATTCTCTAGAACCTTCTCCCAATTCCACCATCCTGATTAGCTGACACCAGATACCCAAGTTGAACAACAAAGCCCCTGATTTCAGCTCAAACCCAAACAGGCTGAAAGCAGAACAGACTGCTCTTACAGAACTGCAAAAATGAAATATGTACAGCATAGCGGTAAAAATCTTAACCATTCCATACAGTTAATGCAATACTTCTTTATTTTCAGTTGTATCGTCAGGAAAATAAGGATATTCACTTAAACCATATCCTTATTTAATTTGCTATTACTTCAACTTGTTTAACAATAAATCTATAATGACATTCTGTGCCTTAAAGAGAATTTTTAAAATTAAAATGCGACAAAGTGCAATATTACAACTGACGTACAAATTTGAAAGATCAAGGGAATGAAGAAGTGTCACCATGCAGTACGACTGCAATTTGCAATTCACACCAGTCTGAGTGAAATTATAAACTTCAAATTCAATTTCTAAAATAGAATTTAATCAAAGTTTTCTACAAATTCTTTTATTTTCATCTTTTATTCATGAACACTGACTAGAGTTTACCTATGAAAAGAATTCAGACATAAAGCAATTTTGGTTTCGTTTAAAATGCATAGGAGATTCAAGAGTAGATTGAGATTATTCCAGAGATTTTGCATCCCAATCCAACCTTTATTTTACTATAGACCATCAGTGCATTTTTCTAATTTGCTGAAAATTCTGGAAGCTCCAAGGGCTAAAATCTAGCTCACACGAAATCAAAGAGAATGCAAATACCTAATTTGGGCTCTGTTGAAGGAAGTGCATAATTCTAATTTAAAGCAATGTACAAGTAGTGTTAGCAATCAAGCCTTTAAAATCTCTGGATACATGTAAACAGAATATGAAAAGAAAACAGACAATTGCAGGTTTGGAATTTCAAAGCTACGCCAGAGAATGCACTCAGTATATTACGCAGCATCTGGGTAGTGAGAAACAAAAGATCAACCTCTGGTGAAAGAAAGATCTTTGATCTGAAATAGTCACTCAATATTGCTTTCCACAGATGTAGTCTGATCTGCTGACCAGTGTTTGCTGTTTTTTTTCCCGAGATTTTCTGCATCCGAGTTTCTCACTATTTCATGCCATCCATTCTGCAAAATGAAATGTTGCTTAATATCACATGGTTCTACATGGGCATAACTTGAGATTTTGACAGCTACTCCTTCCTAACCCATCCAGTTGAAATAATATGTAACTATTATGTATGTGTTTGTTATTTTATTAACATTAATATATTACCCCAATCATGTACTTTTTCTAAATTATGTGGGCTCAGTTTTTCACAGTGAACAATGTATTATAGCCATGTATTCCTCCTCAGTAATCTTTTCAAACCATCAATATTTACCACTGTGTAAGAGAACAAAAACTGAAAATGGTATTCTAAATTAGATCTAATCGCTGTCTTCTGCAAAAAATTTTCTTCATCTTGAGTAGTTAATAAAGATCAATGATGCTGACTTATTTCTACACTGCTTGTACAGGTTCCGAGGTGGCTCATGAGGCCAATAATCACACTGCAAGCTCTTCCATAGATTAGGTAGGGGCAACGAATAGAAGATCTGCAATTAATCTAAATTAATCACTACAGGTGGGCAATTTGTGATGAGATTCTCACAAGGCCTCTGTATGCTCCCAATGCATGGCTTCAGGATTCTCGGTACTATTCTAATTGCACCTTCTCTACTTTGAGAGGTCATATGCCAGAGATTTTCAGGCGTCATGGGGATGATGCACTTCTTCAAGGAGGTTTAGGCATATCCTTGAATTTTCTCCTCAGACCACCCAGTAATGCCTTTACATGACAGAGCTGTCCATTTCAAGAAATTGATGCAAAGAACATTAATGATATAAAGGACAAAAATTATTAAGGATTTGTGAGTGCTGTGGCAAACAAGTGGGGAAGTTCAGTATATGAATATGAAAGAGAGAAATTAAAGTGGGAGACATCTTTCCAATGTGACCTACCCACGACATTCATTCAAGCTGAAATTGCAGTCCAGCTACTTTAGATCTTTGCTGATTTCATGTAACCTGTAATAATGTGGTTAATCTAATGCATTAATTGTAGATTTTGCATATAAATTTGAATATTATTCATAGGTTCTGAATGGCACAGAAAGAATTTAAGTAGTATAAAGGGCCATTTCACAATAGCAGAAAACTGCAACAGAAATCATTTACAGAGAAACTAAAATACGTAAATCTAGCTACAAATGCATACAAGCAAATTGTTATTACTTTGCAAGGTATTTTGTATTTGTTAGTATTGATGTCATATTTTAATTCCTTCCATCTATTAACTTCACCCTGCCATTATTTTCCCACCTAACATTCACCATTCAAGAATTTTTAAAAAAAGGTTAGCTTTAAGTTTTTCATCTTGCCAACATTAGCAATGACTTCATAGTCCAAGATCATGCCCAAATTATATTGTATTTCTCAGCCAGCTTGCTCCTACTGTTGTAAAGAACTTCATTACCAAAATACGTTCAAAGCCTTCATTTGACCAAGACCACAAGACATAGGAGCAAAATTAGGCCACTCCACCCATCGAGTCTGCTCTGCCATTCTATCATCGCTGATTTATTATTCCTCTCAGCCCCATTCTCCTGCCTTTTCCCCATAATCATTGAAGCGCTGACTACCCAAGAACCACTCAATCTCCACTTTAAATATCAATAACTTGACCTCCACAGCTGCCTAAGGCAATCAATTCCACAGATTCACCACTCCCTGGCTAAAGAAATTCCTTCTCATCTCTGTTCTAAATGGATGTCCCTCTATTCTGAGGCTGTGCCCTCCGGTCATAGGCTCACCCACTATAGCAAACATCCTCTCCACATCCATTCTGTCTAGGCTTTCAATATTCAATAGATTTCAATAAGAACCCCTTCACTCTTCTAAACTTCAGGGAGTACAGGCCCAGAGCCATCAAGCACTCCTCATATATTAACCCTTTTATGCCTGGAAGCAATCTTGTGAACTTCCTCTTGACCTTCTCCAATGCCAGTACATCTTTTCTTAGATAAGGGCCTCAAAACTGCTCACAATCCTCCAAGTGTGGTCTGACCAATGCCTTATAAAGTCTCAGTATCATATCCTTGCCCTTATATTCTAGTCCTCTCAAAATGAATGCTAACATGGCATTTGCCTTCCTTATGACTGACTCAACCTGCAAGTTAACCTGTGGGAATCTTACACAAGGACTCCCAAGTCCTTTTGCTCCTCAGATTTTTGAATTTTCTGCCCATTTAGAAAATAGTCTGCACTATATTCCTTCTGCCACTTCTTTGCCTATTCTCCCAATCTGTCCAAGTTCTTCTGCAGACCGCCTGCTTCCTCAACACTACCTGCCCCTCCACCTATCTTTGTATCGTCTACAAACATGACCATAAAGCCATCATCTAAATCGTTGACATATAACAAGAAAAGAAATGGTCCCAATGCCAACCCCTGCAGAACACCACGTCATCAGCAGCCAACTACATAAAAACACCTTTATTCCAACTCTTTACCTCCTGCCAGTCAGCTAAACTTCTATCCATGTTAGCATCTTTCCTGAAATACCATGGGCTCTTATTTTTAAGCAGCCTCATATGCAGCATCTTGTGAAAGCCTTCTTTAAATGCAAGTGAACAACATCCACTGACTATCCTTTGTCTATCCTGCCTGTTAATTCCTCAAAGAATTCCAACAGATTTGTCAGGCAAGAATTTTGCTGAAGGAAACCATGCTGACTTTGGTCTACTTCATCATGTGCCTCCAAGTATCTGGGACCTCATCCTTAATAATATACACCAATATCCTCCCAACCATGGAGGTCAGGCTAACCGGCCTATAATTTCCTTACTTCTGCCTCCCTCCCTTTTTAAAGAGTGGAGTGACACTTGCAATTTTCTAGACCTCCAGAACCATCTCAGAATCTAGTGATTATTAAGAGATCATTACTAATGTCTAGACAATCTCTTCAGCTACCTCTTTCAGAACCCTGAGGTGTAAACCATCTGGTCCTGGTGACTTATCTATCTTCAGACCTTTCAGCTTCCCAAGCGCCCTCTCCTCTGTAATAACAACTACACTTACATCCGCCCCCAATACTCCTGTATTTATGGCATATTGCTAGTACTTTCCCCACTAAAGATGGACTCAAAATACTTATGAAGTTTGCCTGTTATTTCTTTGTCCCCCATTACTACCTTTCCAGCTTTATTTTCCAGCGATCCAATATCCAATCTTGCCTCTCTTTGATTCTTTATATATCCGAAAAAATTTTTGGTAATCTCTTTGATATTATTGGCTAGCTTACCTTCATATTTCATCTTTTCTCTACAAATGGTTTTTTAGATGCGCTCTTTTGGTTTTTAAAAGCTTCCCAATCCTCTAATTTCTCGCTATTTTTTGCTATATTATTTGCCGTCTCTTGCTTTTATGCTGTCTTTGACTTCCCTTGTCAGCCACAGTTGCCTCCTCCTCCCTTTACAATACTTCATCTTTGGGAAGTTTCTATCTAGCGACTTCGAAATTGCCCCCAGAAATACCAGCTCCTCTCTCATGCCTCTGTAATTCACTTTACTCCAGTGTAATACTGATACAGTACATCTGACTTTATCTTCTCCCTCTCGAACTGCAGGGTGAATTCTATCATATTATGATCACTGCCTCTTAAGAGTTCCTCTACCTTAACCTCCCTTATCAAATCTGGTATATTGCACAACACCCAATCCAAATTGCCTTTCCCCCAGTAAGCTCAACCACAAGCTGTTCTAAAAAGCCGTCTCATAGGCATACTACAAATTCTCTCTCTCGGGATCCAGCACCAACCTGATTTTTTGAATCTACCTGCATATTGAAATGCCCTATGACTATCATAATATTGCCCTTATGACATGCCTTTTTTATTTCCCATTGAAATTACATCCCACATCCTGGCGACTATTACTGACCTTTTAGAATTAATTCAAGAAACAAAATGTGTAAAGGATAAGCATATTTACAATATATCCATAAATATAGAAAATTCATTAATTCCCACAGAGCAAAAAGTGCATATTTATAAAAAGTACATCAAGAACATAAAATACAGGATTTCAGATCCATGCTAACAGTGAGAGACAGACAGACAGCATTGCAGGAACAATTACTTACTGAACTGGGACTAGAATGTCGCCTCAACTTTGGAGACTCTTTTCCACCAGAGGAGCTCTTGAAGTTAATACATGCATTGTTCTCAGAATGGACCCTTTTCACTTGACTTGTTGGCTTGTCAAATGGATCAAAACTGCTCTGAGTCCTTTGTACTCTGACTTTTCGGTCTTCAGGAATGGTATCCAATGGTTTGACAACTGAATCCACAGCCTGAGAATTTCTTGTCGACATCTTTTGAACGCATATCTGTGGAAAAATGCAGTCATAGTTATTCAATTAGAACTACTGTATTTTAGTATGTTAAATAATATTTTAACATAATATAGCATTTTAGTATGCTAAATGTTATTCTTTGCTTACTGGTCACTCCATTTTGTTCTAATACATTCATATTCTGGTACTACTGCTTAAAAGCAGCTTTGCACTACTAAAACCTTAATGGTCCTCCTGAGCCTCCTACAGTATAAAACATTAATAATTTATACTATCGGCTGCTGTGGAATAACAGGCTTCAATTACTCTTCCAGAATGCAGATCCAAACAATGCTAATGAGCAAAGCCCTGGTCTAGTGATAGGTTTGCATTCCAACAAATTAGGAAACATTGACTGCGCTACAGGCTTTGTCCAAAAACGATTCAAGTTTCAATTGTTAATATTTAAGAATAATGTTAAATCATGCATGATTTAACATGTTAAGCTGGTTTCATTCAACCGATAGTGTAACATTCTGTTATTCAATATGTACACTTGACAAGCACAAAGTACTATATCATGTAGATTTTATAAGATTAACATGCCAAAATTACTCAATGCAACTAATTGAAGATTTTATTTTGTTCTTGCAGTATACTTGTAATCAGAATCTCATTAAAGCTGTCATTCATTCTACCACATGGACCTGCTTCTGGTTATCAAACCAGTTGGTAGAGGCACTATCTTCGCTCCAGCGACCTGGATTCAAGTTCAGTGCTGTGTGGACTTTGCACTTTCTCCCTATCTCTGTATACATGTGTTGCAGCTGAATGGAATGCAGGGAGAATAAAATAGGTTAGAGTAGGATTCGTGTAAAATGGGTGTTGGATGATCCTGGTGGGTTAACAAGCCAGTTTCTGTGCTCTCTCTCAATGACTCTATTACTGATGTACACAGAGGCTAGAAATTCAACTAATTATGACACATATGTAAGGCTCCTTTTCATTGACTACAACTCTGCCTTTAATACCATCATTCCAAATAAGCTGATTCCTAAGCTCCAGAACCTGGGCCTTAGCACTCAGATCTACAGTTGGATCTTCAACTTCCTCACAGAAAGGACCCAGGCAGTAAAAATAGGGGACAAGCTCTCCTCTACAATCACTCTGAGCACCAGTGCCCCACAAGGCTGTGTACTCAGCCCCATGCTGTATTCACTGTACACCCATGATTGTGCAGCCAAGTTTCTATCGAACTTATATATTAAGTTTGCTGATGACACAATTGTAGGCCGTATCTCGGGTAATGATGAGTTTGAGTACAGAGAGGAAATTAAGAACCTGGTGGCATGGTGTGCAGACAATAACCTATCCCTCAACGTCAGCAAGATGAAGGAATTGGTTGTTGACTTCAGAAGGAGTAGCGGACCACAAGACCCCATCTACATCGGTGGTGTGCAGGTGGAACAGGTCAAAAGCTTTAAGTTCCTCGGGGTCAATATCACAAATGACCTAACTTGGTCCAACCAAGCAGAGTCCACTGCCAAGAAGGCCCACCAGCACCTTTACTTCCTGAGAAAGCTAAAGAAATTTGGCCTGTCCCCTAAAACCCCCACTAATTTTTATAGATGCATCATAGAAAGCATTCTTCTACAGTGCATCACAACCTAGTATGGAAGTTGTCCTGTCCAAGACTGGAAGAAGCTGCAGAAGATCGTGAACACAGCCCAGCACATCACACAAACCAATCTTCCCTCCTTGGACTCACTTTACACTGCACGCTGTCGGAGCAGTGCTGCCAGGATAATCAAGGACATGACCCACCCAGCCAACACACTTTTCATCCCTCTTCCCTCCAGGAGACGGCTCAGGATCTTGAAGACTCGTACGGCCAGATTTGGGAACAGCTTCTTTCCAACTGTGATAAGACTGCTGAACAGATCCTGACCCGGATCTGGGCCGTACCCTCCAAATATCCGGACCTGCCTCTCGGTTTTTTTGCACCACCTTACTTTCCCTTTTCTATTTTCTATTTATAATTTATAATTTAAATTTTTATTATATTTACTATCGATTTGTACTCCAGGGAGCATGAAGCGCAGAGTCAAATATCGCTGTGATGATTGTACGCTCTAGTATCAATTGTTTGGCGACAATAAAGTAATAATAATTATTATTATTATAGCGATATTTCCAGTTATGCAGCTGGAATTCCATTTTCTTTCCTGACTGAAACACAATAACTGTTTTCAGATAATTTCACATAATTCATGTATTTTGGCCAGACACAAAATGAGTGAGTGAGTGAGTGTCTCCTTGTGCCCTAAATGTGACTCCCGCATCAAGGGTCCACAGCTCATTTTCATTCACCATGTCATGCTCCTTTCAAAAAGACATGGATCAAGAACATGGAACTCAGACCAAGTTGTCCAAGACATTGGTCATTTCCTAAGGCAAGGAGGCCACCAACATCCAAATCACAACTGATACTCCCACTGCCTTTCATACTCCTAGTAAGTACTCCACTAGCCCACCACCCTTTAATATTTAAAGCTTAAATATCAACACAAAGACCCTTAAGTTTTCTCCTCCATCCCTGAATACACCTGCTCATCTTTTCACTACCACACCAATTATAGCACTATCCCTGATTATCTTTTCCTCACTGCCATCCTACACACAGATCATTTTCTTTCCAGTCATTTTTAACCCCAAGCACTAGCCCAAAGCAATCTTCTCCTTCCATTGTCCACACCTGTCCCTATACCCAACTCCCAAAGCATCTATACTCTCCCACAAAGCCCCCGCAGAATGAATTTGCTCCCGTTATTCTTGTATAATCCGCATCTACAAAAAGCAGCACCTAAGATCACTCTCTTGATCTCCACCATAACACTGGCTCCAAAGGGACTTTGGCAATTAACATTCCCTTAAATGAATCCATGAATTAGGCTCACAGTTAACAGATTTTCAAATACACAAATGGCCAACACTTAGTCATCTTTGCCCTGTTGCAATGTCTATTGGAATTTCTGGGCTAGATTCACACCTGAATGGCCTCGTCTTTGTACTCCAACATCATTAATTCTGGAATCTGACAATGATCTTTCTTTAATACTATCTTGTTTCTCCATACCTTCTGAACCTCCATAAAACAAGCCCAGCTGTTTCCATGCATCTGAATGAAGGGGCTCAACCTGAAACATCACCTGTTCATTTCCCTCCACAGATACTGCCTAACCCACTGAATTCCAACAACATTTTGTCTGGTGTTCACCCAAGTAACAGATACGACAAACAACAAAGGATTCCACACCATTTTCTGTGGCACACCATTAATCACAAGTCTCCAGTCTGAAACCCTCCACTGACATTTTCTGCATCTTACAACCAAGCTCATTTTGCATCCAATTTGCTAATTTACCCCAGATTTCTAGCATATTAGCTTACCAACCTGAGCTGAGACCTTGAGAGATCTATGGATCTTTACATAAAGATCTGTCACTTTGTTCCTTAATACTCCCAAGGGTATAGATCCTACCCTAACAGACCTTCGGAGGTAAAAACTCTGTGATTATCAAGATTAAATTCCACCTGCCATTGCTCTACTCTACCAACTGATAAATATTTTTCTGTAATCTAATTGATGAGGATATTAATGATGCAGTCTACATTAATCTCAGTTAGTTCAGTCACAAGGTCCCACATAGGGAACCGATACACAAAATTACATTGGATTCAATGCAAGTTAACCAATTGGATCAAAACTAGTTTGATAATTAGAAACAGAGTGACGGTTGGAAGGTTGCTTTTATAGTTGGAGGCCTGCAACCTGCAATGTATTACAGGTATCGATGTAGGGACCCTTGCTGTTTCTGATAGATAGATAGATAGATATACTTTATTAATCCCAAGGGAAATTTGGTTTCGTTACAGCTGCACCAACCAAGAATAGAGCGTAAATATAGCAATACAAAAAACCCCCAACAAATAAACAACAAAATGCAAACTATGCCAGATGGAAAATAAGTCCAGGACCAGTCTATTGGCTCAGGGTGCCTGACCCTCCATGGGAGGAGCTGCACGTTTGATGGCCACAGGCAGGAACGACCTCCCGTGCCGCCAAGTGTTGTATCACGGTGGAATGTGGCCGAAGTCCAACAGTAAAAAGTTCAATATCCAGTCTGCAGACACGTTCCTCGATCGTAATATGCCCCAGATTGCACCATCCGTTGTTAGCCAGAACAGTAAGCACCTCACTCCTTCACGCTTACCATTCTCAGTGCACTTCCGGTCAGGCGGAACGGTGTTACCCACTGAACTCCTCTTCTCCAAAAGTCTCTGTTGTCTCGACCCAGTCCTCTTTCCTCAGCTTTGTGATCCCCCTCTGCATCCTCTGTGTGTTTTCCTCCGGATTTCCGCAGGGGTGTCCGCTGCTCTGCTCGCTAAACCAGCCGGCATTTGCTAGTCTGTGGAATACAAAATGCGACCTTCCTTCTGTCCCGCGTGTTGGGATGTAACTATTTCCAGCGCTAAAGTTTCCAGCACGATACTGCACATTAATTATTTGATTATGAATGTGGGACGCTTCATTAGCAAGTTTGCATCTGGCACAAAAATTGGTATTGCCGGCCATGAGGAGAATAGTCCTAGGCTTGGGGTAGTAGATGATTAGGTGACACCAACCAAACCATGGCAGAATGAATTTATTCCCATGAGGTACAAGGTGATGCACTTATCCTGTCACAGCCTCCATTCATTCATTCATCCAATTGCTTCTTGTCCCAGGATCCACATTGCGATCATCTTTGCGTGGCCAAAACCACCATTTTCTACCTTCACATCAGTGCACAAGTTTACATTTGCTTTAGCTTGGCCGCAATGTTTATCCACATCTGGTCACCTCCAGACATCCCGCCTGTCCTCATTCTACCACCTTCCAGAAACCTGCGTCCATGTCTCAATATGCAACAAATCCATCAGATATTGACTTACATTGGGTCCCATTTAATTCTCATAACACTGTAAAATTTTTGTGTTTCTTTTAAATCCGGTACAATATGTTATGCCTCTCTAGCTTTAATTCCTCCCACTCTTTAAGAAATGTGCTCCCCGCTTTCTGGCCTGTTGCTTCCCCTCAATAATAAGTTGCTTCACCAGTCCTCACCTTACAAAGCTGAAGGCTGGAATTCTATCTCCAAAACTTGCAAGTTTAAAAGACCCCTTAAACCTGAGCCCTTGACAAAAGTTTTAAATATTTTTTTCTCCCATTTGTCTCAAAAATGCTACTAGGAATATCCTTTCGATATTTAGCCACTATAAATGACACTATATCGCAAATGTAATAGGTAGACAGATACAATGTTTTCCATGCACTCAAAGAACATGATAGCACTAAACAATCAAAAGACAATAAAGAGCAGAGAATGGGGGGGGGGTGAAGGACAGACAGAGAAGGGAAATAAAAGAGAAATAAAATGGAATGGACTAGATTACTTTGGCTATAAAAGAAGATGAGGTAAGATCACACACAAAATGCTGAGGAACTCAGCTGATCTAGCAAAATCTATGGAAAGGAGTAAACAGTCCATATTTCGGGCCGAGATCCTTCTTCAGAGAATGTTGTCTCTGGCCAAGGGTTAGATTTAACATTTTGAAAGGTTTAGATGTGGATTAATAGTCAAGAAAAGTTGATTAAAATAATTAATAGAATAACTTAGGAGTAAATGAAGAGAAATGTTTTCACCAGGAGGTTCATGGGCAGTTTGGCACTCACTCTCACAAAGAGTGATGGGACTAAAAGTCTTGAAAACATTTCAGAAGTATGTGGACACGTACAGAGTGCCATAATCCCCAAGAAATGAGGCAAGAACTAGAAAGTGGAATTAAGACTGGATACGTTTTTGTTTTGGTTGAGCAGTTTAAACTCATGGCAGGAAGTGAGCGTGAAAAGCATTATAAAAAGAGGAAAGAAAAGAAGATGTATTAAGTTATGAGATAGATAGAAGTTTTAATTTTAAGCCATCCTCTTGGAAATAGAGTGGGATTGGTTCACTTGCACCAAATTCTTCTTCATTGTCAATTGTGTTCACAGCAGATGCTCAAACCTGTTTCTAGGAATTTATATAATTAGGACGATAATGGACTACAAACTATTAAGTACCAATGTTCACATTGCTTTCAGCGAATTTAGTAGTTACTCTAATCTTTCAGGGGAAAATTGCATTCTGGTATAGAAAATGTAGACATCTGTGGTGTCTCACTGCAGTATTATTATCCCGTTAAGAGAGATAAATGAAAGAAAACAATGGAGAAAATGAGAAGGTACTCAGCAGACATTAACGTGTATAAGCATAATAAAAATGGATGTGAATACACAACCTTACTGCCTTTGGCAATGCAAATAGTGCACTGAATAACTAGAAGTTCCAATACTTTGCACCCATTGCCAGTTCTGATTGTTTTCCTTAACATATACTTTAAAGATCACAAATTTATTTCAATAAATCACATAAAGCTCAAAACCAGAACTGCCATTCAATTGAGGCTGACATTTGTTATTAGATGAGAAGGGTACTGAATAGCTCATAACGCCCAAGGGAGGAAGAGACAGCATCAAAAGGGAAAAGCAAATGAAAATGTGTAGCAAACCTGTGATGGAGGCATAGCATCGGAAATGAAAGCAGATTCACATTAGTGTTGAGTTTAAGAAAATCTACAATGTCAACAGCGGGAAGTCTATGATTCCCAGCCACACTCCACACCTCACCACAATCAACTAAATCAAAAAAGATAACTCAGTGTGTCAAACTGTCCTGTAAACAATCTGTTAGATGGCAGTGATATGATTGATGTGACTGATAGATCGCCGCAATGGGGCGGAGGCAAACTGCTCAGTTTAAAATTCATCACCACAGCTCTGTGACTTTCTGCCATGACCATACTCTTCCCTGAATAATAACGTGCCTCAGTTATAAGCACTGCAATTTACAAAATTACAAGCTGTGAAGTGAACTTCCAATTTTCAACTGTATAGCTGGCACTAATATGGGGGTTCAATGACAGTGAGCCAGATTTCATTTTCTTATTTTACCTCTTGAAGTGTTCAAATCTTTACAGCAGAGTTTCATCTGCATTCAACTGTAATATCTGCAGAGGTTGAGAACATCTCTTTGGCTCTAAGATACCTATTGTATGCAGTTCAGTGACATGTTCTCTTCCAAAACCAATTAGTGAGCTTACACAAGTCCACAGAATTATTTTCAATTGTTAATTATTATTTCTTAAATGCTTAATAAAATAAAAACCTGGGATCTAGTTACAAAAGGCAATAAAGGTCGCACATTTTTGGACCATAAACTGCAAAAGGAGAAAGTACTTTAGCAATGTACCACTTCCAAAATTAGACAACTGTCTTAAAATGCACTTGTTGCTTGAAATCACTTTTTTTTAATATACATTTAAGCATATGGGTGTCCCCCACTTTCCGAACGTTCGCTTTATGAAACCTCACTGTTACGAAAGACCTACATTAGTACCCTGTTTTCGCTAACAGGTGTTTTCACTGTTACGAAAAAAATCAGCGCGTGATAAAAGGCAGCGCACGCCCCGAGCAGCCGCTCTCCCCAGGATTCGGAACGGCATTGCTTTAACATGTGCCTGTGAGCAGCCGTTTGCAAGATGAGTTCTGAGGTATTGGAAAAGCCTGAAAGAGCTCGTAAGGGTGTTACACTTAGCGTAAAACTAGACATAATTAAGCGTTTTGATCGTGGTGAACGAAGTAAGGAAAACGTGCGTTTGGCTTGTGGAAGCTGAAGATGATGTTGAAGAGATTTTGACATCCCATGACCAAGAACTGATAGATGAAGAACTGATGCAATTGGAAGAGGAAAGGATAACAATCGAAACCGAATGCAGTAGCGAAATGAACGTGAAGCAACTGCATGAGATTTTCATTGCAATGATAAAGTATGACTTTAATTTTGAAAGGGTACGTCGGTTTAGGGGATATTTGCAGGATGGTTTGAGTCCTTACAAAGAACTGTATGATAGAAAAATGCGCGAAGCTCAGCAGTCAAGCAAGCCTTCCACATCAGCCACAGCAGACGACGAACCTCGACCTTCGACATCGAGGCCGGCAGTCATAGGAGAAGATGAGCCACCTGCTCTAATGGAAACAGATGACGAGATGACACCCCAGTGTCCCACCACCCCAACCCCCGGGCCACAGACAGATACCGATTTGCAGAGAATGCAGCGGTAGCCGGGAGGCACACAGCACATCTTTAAGAAAAAAGCCAAAATAAATATGCTAATTAATTAGGTGCCGCCCCACATGTAAATATCGGCCCAGATCAGAGGCAATGCAATCAGCAATCGGCACTGATCTGGGCCGACAATTACGTGTCGGGCAGCACCTAATTAATTAGTATGTTTATTTCGGCTTTTTTCTTAAAGATGTGCTGTGTGTCTCCCGGCTACCGCTGGACCCCTGCATGCTTCGCAGCAATGTATCGGTCGGCGGCCCGGAGGTTGGGGGCCACTGCACCACCCCAGCCTGCGACGACTCAGTCTAACATACCATCATCAGAGTGCTTGGCACTGTTTTCCCAATTCCGGTAAGTGATACTACACTGTACATACATTATTTCTACTTTATATCGGCTGTGTATTTTTACGTGTTATTTGGTATGATTTGGCAGCTTCATAGCTTAAAGGTTACTGGAGAGCACTTGCGCCATGTTTTTGCCAACAGCGCTTGCGTGAGATTTTCACCGGCGAACAGTGCCAGCAATGTTTGTGGAAAAGTATTTCTACTTCATATAGGCCGTGTATTTATCATATTATTTCTGCTTTTACTATATGTTAGTTATTTTAGGTTTTATGCATTATTTGGCATGATTTGATACGTTATTTTTGGGTCTGCGAACGCTCACAAAATTTTTCCCTATAAATAAATGGTAATTGCTTCTTCGCTTTACAACATTTCGACTTATGAACTGTTTCATAGGAACGCTCTACCTACGGATGGCGGGGGAAACCTGTAACAGAGAGAATTGGGATTGAATGCTCTTCATGGCAGTTTTCTCAACATAATAGTGTGCCTGATCTCGCTGGCTAATGCCGCAGATTTGAAAGGCAACCACTGGCATTTAGCCATTTAAAGGGAAGTTAGAACTCTCGTGGATGAGCTACAAGACGTTCAGAACAGAAAATCTACTGTTTGTAGAGCTGTGAATTAAGAAGCAAAGAATCCAAGTCTCTTGTATATAAAAAATATTTCAGTGTTTTCAAACATTCATATAAATTCTCCCCGCTGCCTTAACAGGGACAGAGTTCCCCTTGTCCTCAACTACCACTCCATGACCCTCTCTATGTTCAATACATCATTCTCTGTAACTTCTGCCATCATCACGGGACCCTACCACCAAACACATCTTCACCTTCCCCCACTCTCCACCTTACAGGGTTTGCTCCCTCTGTGATTCCCTTGTCTATCATCCCTCCACACTAATCTCCCCCTGGACAGGATCTCTTCAAGCAGAAATGCTACACCTGCCCATTCACTACCTCCAGAACCCCAAATGGTTCTTTCTAAGTGAGGCAACATTTCAACTGCATATCTGTTGGGGTTGTCTATTGTATCCAGTGCTCTTGATGTGGCCTCCTCTACATTGGTGAGTCCTGATGTAGACTGGAGGACAGCTTTGTCGAGCACCTCTGCTCCAGCCACAAAAAGCAGAATTTCCTGGTGGCCAACGATTTCAATACTTATCCTCATTCCTGTTCCAAAATGTCGGTTCATGGCCTCCTCTTCTGCCACGATGAGGCCGCTCTCAGGTTGTAGAAGCAACACATCTTATACCGTCTATGTAGCCTCCAACCTGATGGCACAAATATCAATTTCTCCAGCTTCCATTAATTTTTTCCCTTTTCTCTTCACTCTTCTTCATTTCCCCAATCTGGCCTCTTACCTCTTCTCCTCATCTGCCCATCACCTCCCCCAGTGCCCCTCCTCCTTCCCTTTCTCCCATGATCCACTCTCCACTTCTCAGATCTTTGTCTTTTCCGCTCATCACCTTCCAGCTTCTTAGTTCATTCCCCTCCCCTACCCACCAGTCCCGCCGAAGGGTTTCAGCCAGCAGCTTCGACTGTGCTCTTTTCCTAGATACCACCTGACCTGCTGAGTTCCTCCAGCATTTTGTGTGTGCTGCACGGGTTTCCATCATCCGCAGATTTTCTCTTGTTCACCTATCACCTCCCAGCTTCTTACTTCATCCACCCTCCCCCACCCACCTGGCTTCAGCTATCACCTTCCAACTTGTCCTCCTTCCCTTCCAACTACCTTCTTATTCTGGCATCTTCCCTTTTCTTTTCAGTCCTGATGAAGTGTCTCAGCCTGAAATGTTGAATGTTGATTCATTTCCACAGATGCTACCAGACACACAGTGTTCTGCCAGCATTTTGTGAGATTTGTTCTGGATTTCCAGCATCTGTAGGATCTCTCGTATTTATAAAAAAATTTGTTAAATTTAAATTTATTCTTTTATTTATTTTCTTCAATATAAATAGTTTATGAATGTCTGCCTCTTAAATTGCAGAAACAATAAATACTAAATTAAACCCTAATCTGCCAACCAGCAAAACTGCTGTCAAAGCTTTCAGATGTAGGGCTTCTTCACTACACCCGACTGCCTGCTGTCATCCAAACATTTAGGTCTGCAAGACAGAACCTCTGCATCCATGACAAGCAAATATGGGTATCAGAAGGCGATGAGTAGTGACTTCAACTCAACCTCTGAGTCGTGATCTCAAATGATCGGCAAGCCTTTTTAAAAAAAGAAGGAAAAAAAATATATATAGGCATCCGTTAGTCTCATGAGACCATGGATTTGCACCTTGGAAGGTTTCCAGGGCGCAGGCCTGGGCAAGGTTGTATGGACCAGCAGTTGCCCATGCCACGCCACCAATGTTGTCCAACGGAAGGGCACTAGGGCCGATACAGCTTGGCACCGATGTCGTCGCAGAACAATGTGTGGTTAAGTGCCTCGCTCAAGGACACAACACGCTGCCTCAGCTGAGGCTCGAACTAGCAACCTTCAGAACACTAGACCAACGCCTTAACCACTTGGCCATGTGCCAACACTTTAAAAATTGTAAGCCTTGTAATAGAGGCATCTGTTCACGGTGAAATATCTACTGTTTGAGAACAGAAGCCCTGTACCTATAATAAAAGTTTGGCACATATTCAATAAAAATATTAACAATACTCTCCTCACTAAGCAAGGATTACAATTCATATTAGTCATTTCAATTCCTTGAAAACCCCTGCAATGTACATTAAGATCATTAGTCATTTATAAAAAGGGAAGGATCAACAAGTATCACACATCCTTCCTATATGAGCACAAACCTCAAAAGCATTTCCTCTTATCTAAACCATCTCTTTCTCAAACTTTGATCTGCCTTTACTGTTCCCACAGCTGTGACCCTTCTCTGGATACACCTACCCAATTTTGTCTGAATGCTCACTTAATGTCAGTTTTGCTACCAACCACATCTCCGAAAGACATCAGTATTTTTGGGTGATTCATCTATAGCTGACCTGCCGTTTCTAACAGCTACACTACAATAGATTGATCATAGATTTCTTCTGCCTCTCTATTTTCAGCATGACATCTATTTTTTTCCATACAGTAGTAAGGAATAATTCTTCCAAGGAATAACTGTACAAGTCTTTGTACGTTTGTAAGTCCAGAAGAGGGAAATCGGTTAAAACAAATATGTTAAAAGCATTCAAACAAACTCTCTACTTATTTTGAAACCAAATATTATGGTTATTTTAAAACAACGGTGACAAATTTTCAGGATCATAATCAGTTTACAGAATCATAATCAGTTTTTAGAATCACTGGCACTTGTGAAATATGCTATTATGCAGCAGCAGTAAATTTTTTGAAACTATAAATTACAATAAGAAATACGGTGGATTCCCGTTAACTGGGAACATCAAGACCAGTGCATTTTGGCTGAATTAAGCGGCTGCCCCAATTAGCCAAAGTTTCGTGGAAATAGTTAAAAAGGATAAAAAAAACAGATAAGCTATCTTTTAACTGAGTAACAAATTATGTATTTAAATGAATACAGAACAACTTAGACTGCTACTACAGTACTATAAAACTGTGTATTAGTTCCGAATAGAGACTGATGGAGGAATTCATCGAGTGTACGCTGCCATGTATGGGGAGTCCTGACAGGAGTAGCACCTCTGGTGAGGGGGATTGCTGTATACATTCTGGGACAGCTCACTCATCTTTGGTCCCCACTGACCACTCAGCTCTCACCTGCGGCTCTGGGTAGCTGTTTGCATGCGACAGCGGTCACACACTGCTTCGACGGGCGGGCTAAACAAGGTGAGTGAAGCTGGCGGGCCTCATACCCCAGTGAAATAGGGACATGACTGTGAAGGAAATCAACAGTGAGATCCAACGGTTCTGCAATGCTTCATGGAGAGCGAAGGCCATGATAACGTACAGAAGTCATGGATAGCCACTGAAACCAAGGAAGATCCCAGTTTGTGATAGCCACTCATACCACTGGACCCAGATTTCTGAGCTCCGGAGAGTAGAACTACCCCAGTGCAATGGCCTTTCCACCTTAAAAACTCCCCCGCAAAGTTTCACAGTCATTATTGGATATGACGAACAACCAATACACTGCTGTGTTCTTTTGATTGACTGTAAATAAACAAAATTAGCGCACTTAGTGCAGATACTGGGTTACCTTCGTTCAATGCTTTCAACAATTGCATCCTCCAAATCGTCATTTTCATTGTAACATTCAAGATAACTGTCAATACCTCCAAATTCTTCGTAGTTCATAACTTGCTGAAATAGTAAAATCATTTCATTTTCACTCCCAGCCATTTCTGGCCTCTCCACACCTGAATGCTTGAAACCACAGTGAGTAAAACAGTACCAAATTGTTTTACTGCTTATTTCTTGCCAACTACCAGTGACAAAAATTACTGCTTTCTGAACACAAGCACATGCCCAACTGAGAGTATTTAGAAACTGTTGGCTCAAAGCACAGTGTCCCAAATAAACAAAGGGAATCCTGGCTATTTTCTCAATTAGTTTTTATTCTTTACAAGTCTTCCCAAACAAGCCACTGCCCGATGGACCAATGAACTGGAATCCTATGAGATATATGTTCCAGCTTTATTTTAATTGCATTAATATGTTGAGCCCAGTATAGATCTTCAGAGATGTTGACACCCAGGAAGTTGAAACTATTCACTCTTTCCACTGTTGATCCCGCTGAGGATTGATGTGTTTTCTCTCAACATCCCTTCCTAAAGTCCACAATCAAGTCCTTGGTCTTACTGATGTTGAGTGCAAGGTTGTTATTGCGATACCACTCTACCAGCTGATCTATCTCACTTCTATACGCCTCCTTGTCATCATTTGAAATTTTGCCAACAAAAGTTGTGTCATTGGCAAATTTATAGATGGCATTTGTGCCATGCCTAGCTACACTGTCGTGGGTATTGAGAGAGTACAGCAGTGGGCCAAGCACAAATCTTTAAGGTGTGCCAGTATTGGTTGTCAGCAAAGAGGAGATGTTATTTTTGATCTGCACTGACTGTGGTCTCCCAATGAGGAAATCAAGGATCCAGTTGCAGAGCAGGTACAGAGGCCCAGGTTTTGGAGCTTGTTGATTAGTACTGAAGGTATGATGGTGTAGAAAACTGAGCTGTAATCAGCTCTAAAGGTGGTAAAAATCTGGCCTAAGCAGGCAATCTCAGCATTGCAGGACTGCTTTGAAAACACAAACTGGAGAATGTTCAGGGAAGCTGCTACCTATGGCAACCATGTTAACATTGAGGGATATGTGGATTCTGTGACCAGCTACATAGAGAAGTGTACTGAAGATGTTACCATCATGAAACACATCTGTGTGAGGGTAAATCAGAAACCAAGGCAGAGGGTCCATGCACAGCTGAGGGATCGTGATAGAACATAGAATAGTACAGCACATTACAGGCCTTTCGGCCCACAATGTTGTGCCAACCCTCAAACCCTGCCTCCCATATAACACCCCACCTTAAAATTCCTCCATATACCTGTCTAGTAGTCTCTTAAACTTCAGTAGTGTATCTGCCTCCACCACTGACTCAGGCAGTGCATTCCACGCACCAACCACACTCTGAGTAAAAAACCTTCCTCTCATATCCCTCTTGAACTTCCCACCCCTTACCTTAAAGCCCCTGTCCTCTTGTATTGAGCAGTGGTGCCCTGGGGAAGAGGCACTGGCTATCCACTCTATCTATTCCTCTTATTATCTTGTACACCTCTATCATGTCTCTTCTCATCCTCCTTCTCTCCAAAGAGTAAAGGCCTAGCTCCCTTAATCTCTGATCATAATCCATACTCTCTAAACCAGGCAGCATCCTGGTAAATCTCCTCTGTACCCTTTCCAATGCTTCCACATCCTTCCTATAGTGAGGTAACCAGAACTGGACACAGTACTTCAAGTGTGACCTAACCAGAGTTTTATAGAGCTGCATCATTACCTCGCGACTCTTAAACTCTATCCCTCGCCTTATGAAAGCTAACACCCCATAAGCTTTCTTAACTACCCTATCTACCTGTGAGGCAACTTTCAGGGATCTGTGGACATATACCCCCAGATCCCTCTGCTCCTCCACACTACCAAGTATCCTGCCATTTATTTTGTATTCTGCCTTACAGTTTGTCCTTCCAAAGTGCACCACCTCACACTTCTCCGGGTTGAACTCCATCTGCCACTTCTCAGCCCACTTCTGCATCCTAACAATGTCTCTCTGCAATCTTTGACAATCCTCTACACTATCTACAACACCACCAACCTTTGTGTCGTCTACAAACTTGCCAACCCACCCTGCTACTCCCACATCCAGATCGTTAATAAAAATCACGAAAAGTAGAGGTCCCAGAACAGATCCTTGTGGGACACCACTAGTCACAATCCTCCAATCTCAATGTACTCCCTCCACCACCACCCTCTGCCTTCTGCAGGCAAGCCAATTCTGAATCCACCTGGCCAAAATTCCCTGGATCCCATGCCTTCTGACTTTCTGAATAAGCCTACCGTGTGCAACCTTGTCAAATGCCTTACTAAAATCCATGTAGATCACATTCATCATCTATCTGCCTGGTCACCTCCTCAAAGAACTCTATCAGGCTTGTTAGACACGATCTGCCCTTCACAAAGTCATGCTGACTGTTCCTGATCAGACCATGATTCTCTAAATGCCCAGAGATCCTATCTCTAAGAATCTTTTCCAACAGCTTTCCCACCACAGACGTAAGGCTTACTGGTCTATAATTACTCGGACTATCCCTACTACTTTTTTTGAACAAGGGGACAACATTCGCCTCCCTCCAATCCTCCAGTACCATTCCCATGGACAATGAGGACATAAAGTTCCCAGCCAGAGGCTCAGCAATCTCTTCCCTCGCCTTGTGGAGCAGCCTGGGGAATATTCCATCAGGCCCCGGGGACTTATCCGTCCTAATGTATTTTAACAACTCCAACACCTCCTCTCCCTTAACATCAACATGCTCCAGAACATCAACCTCACTCATATTGTCCTCACCATCATCAAGTTCCCTCTCATTGGTGAATACCGAAGAGAAGTATTCATTGAGGACCTCGCTCACTTCCAAAGCCTCCAAGCACATCTTCCCACCTTTATCTCTAATTGGTCCTACCTTCACTCCTGTCATCCTTTTGTTCTTCACATAATTGAAGAATGCTTTGGGGTTTTCCTTTACCCTACTCGCCAAGGCCTTCTCATGCCCCCTTCTTGCTCTTCTCAGCCCCTTCTTAAGCTCCTTTCTTGCTTCCCTATATTCTTCAATAGACCCATCTGATCCTTGCTTCCTAAACCTCATGTATGCTGCCTTCTTCCACCTGACTAGATTTTCCACCTCACTTGTCACCCATGGTTCCTTCACCCTACCATTCTTTATCTTCCTCACTGGGACAAATTTATCCCTAACATCCTGCAAGAGATCTCTAAACATCGACCACATGTCCATAGTACATTTCCCTGCAAAAACATCATCCCAATTCACGCCCGCAAGTTCTAGCCTTATAGCCTCATAATTTGCCCTTCCCCAATTAAAAATTTTCCTGTCCTCTCTGATTCTATCCTTTTCCATGATAATGCTAAAGGCCAGGGAGCGGTGGTCACTGTCCTCCAGATGCTCACCCACTGAGAGATCTGTGACCTGACCCGGTTCGTTACTTAGTACTAGATGCTGCCTTTAGATCAGGGGACGTGACAGCTCTCAGGGAAGCAAGAAATGTGCTTTACCACTCCACCAGGAAGGCAAAACAGGAGCATTCTCAGAGAATACACAACCATTTCTGTGATATCAGAGACATGAGGTGCACATGGCAGGGAATTCAGAGGATTACAGATTACAAGTCTACCTTGCTCGTCGGTGACCAGGACGCCTCACTCCCCAAAAGACTAAATATATTTTACACCTGGTTTGATTCACCATACAAAGTGCTGGTGAGGAAGACTTGACTTGACAATAAACAGCAGCCTGATGTAGGCATTGCTATTGCCCAGGTGATCCATGGCCAAATGGACAGCCAGTGATATTGCATCCACTGTAGACCTATTATGGCGGTAGGCAAATTGCAGTGGGTCCAAGTCCTTGATAGGCAGTCGATTCTGGCCATAATCTCTCAAAGCACTTCATCACAGTAGATATGAGTGCCACTGAGCGATAGTCATTGAGACAGCTCCCCAGCACTCCTTGGGCACTGGTATGATTGTCACCCTCCTGAAGCAGATGGGAACCTCCAACTGTAGCAGTGAGATTGAAGATGTCCTTGAACACTTCCACCAGTAGGTTGGCACAGGTTTATACAGCCCTACTAGGTACACTATCAGGGCTTGACACCTTGCGATAGTTCACCCTCATGAAAGTTTTCTATGTCAGCCTCTGAAACAGAGATTACAGCATCACCAAATGCTCCAGGGATTTGCAAAGTGTAGTTTTATTCCCCTTTTAAAGCATGCATTAAAGGTGTTGAGCTCATCTGAGAGCAAAGCATCACAGCCATTCATGTTAGGTTTCCCCTTGTAAGAAGTAATGGCTTATAAACCCTGTCAGAGTTGTTGTGCATCTGATTCGATCTCTAACTTCAATCGGAATTAGTTTTATTGCTCTTAAAGTAGCCTTTCGTAGGTCATATCTGGACTTCTTGTGTAGTTCTCGATCCCCTGTCTTGAATGCCACAGATCTAGCCCTCAGAACACTATAACTCTCCTGGTTCATCCACAGCTTTATGTCTGGTATGTTCACACTCACTCACCCACACAGGTCTTGATGAAATTGGTGACAAATGTGGCATATTTATTCAGATTCGAAGAGGAATCCCTGAACATTGCCTAGTCCACTGACTAAAAGCAGTCCTACAAGTGCTCCTCTGCCTCCCTTGAATATACCTTTTTGGTCTTCATCACTTGTGCTGCGGTCTTTAATCTCTGACTATACATCAAGAGTAAAAGTACAGCCAGGTGATTGGACTTTCCAAAAATCGGGTATGGATGGCACAGTGAGCATTTTTGATGGTGGTTTAACAGTGGTCAAGTATTTTGGCACCTCTGGTTCCATAGATGGTATGTTGGTGGTAGTTGTTCAGAGATTTCTTCAAGCTGACCTGGTTGAAATCCCCTGCAATGATAAGGAATGCATCAGGCTGCATTGTATCACAGTGCTCAGCTCCTGCAGTGCCTGCCTGAGATGGCATGTACACCGCTACCAAGATGATGGTAGAAAACTCCACCAGCAGATAAAATAGACAACACTTGACCGCTAGATGTTCCAGGTCAGGTGAGCAGGACTGATACAGAACCATCATGTCTGTGCAGCATGGAGAGTTAATCCTGAAGCTTACTACCTCTCCTCTACCTTTAAAAGACTCAACTAACCTTTCTTTGCAGAGAATGGTGACGCCATCACGCTGCAGTGCTCTGTCCAAAATAGCAGGGGTAAGCCACGTTTCCATGAAGCAAAGTACACAGCAGTCCCTGATGTCCCTCTGGTACTGCAGTCTTTCTCTGAGGGCTTCCAATTTATTTTCCAGAGTCTACACATTTGCCAGCAAGATGGTCAGGAGTGGGGGTCCAGAGCCTCTGCATTTCAATCACACCTGCAGAACAGCATGCCTTCCCCTCTTCCCTTTCCTCAAAGGGAAATTTCACTCACGACCTAAGTCTGCCATCCGGGGTCCGTCAATTTTGAGAATCAATAGATTGTATAAACAACTTAAAACGATGTTGCTTACTGAAGTATCCATGGCTGTAACTGTGAATTTCAGCTGTGGAGTCCTAAATAGGAATTGTTTAATGATTCCCATCAGAGCTGCACGGAAAGACTCACCACTTATTAGCGCCATCTGCTGTGACAAAGATAATGCCTTCATGTTAAATTTAAAGCTGCTCAGTAAAACAAAAGTAAAATTGCAGACATATATGGGTATGAAATATTTAAGTTCCAAAACAATTTAAATATTGAATCATTAATAAGCATTCATGATTATTTTAGAACTCCAGCACATACAACTCTGAGATGTTACCACAGATGTTACCTGGGTGAGAAATATAGCATTAATACTGTCACTCCTATGGCCTCTTTGGTGGTGTACTTGGTGAGACAATTAATAGATAGTGCTGTTAACACAATATCCTTTGCTTAAGGCAACAAACTCAACCGGCGTGTGACTGGTTCAACAATATATCAAAGTGGTAAATCTGATTTGAAGATAATCAGACACTATATATGCTGTATCTTTCCAATTGCAAAAGGAAGTAAATCCATTCCTGACTTCACATCTCAATTGCACTATGCCTTTGTCATCCCTGAAGTCTGCTGTGCGGACACCCCTAGTTCTGAGTGAGTTATCTCTCACTTAGCTTGGGCTGCCGTCCATTCCATTGAGTCCACTGTGCTTCCTGATCCACATCAGCCCCCTAACAGCAATGTCTTTCCAAAGCTTCCCAGTATTCTTGGATATTCCTGATCAGAACCTGCAGAAGTATCTGCCTTCATTCATTTTCAGACATCCAATACATCTGTTGTAATGCAGACTATCCCCCGACTTCCCCATTAATTCTCTCAAGGTTTTGAGTCTTCACGTACTTCTCAACAGTAAAAATAAAGGAGAAATACTCAATGAGGACCTTGTCCGTCAACTACGACTCCACACGAAGATCCAATTTGAACTCTGAGGGGCCTTATTCTGTCCCTAGTTCTCTTTTTCAATTAATATGCTTAGAAAACCAACCAGCTACAGGAGCAGGACAAAGCTAAGTAGTCTTCAATGACTGGAAGGAGTCAGGGGGTGATGGTTAAGTCATTCATTTCTCAGATTGAAGGCTTATGACCAGTAGCATTCTACTCACTGCTGTCATATATATTAACTGTTTGGATGAGAATGTAGGTAGCAGAATAAGTTTGTCAATGACACCAAATCTGGTGGGGTGGTGGAGAGTGAAAAAAAGAGGTCTACAGTTACAGCAGAATCAAGATCAATGGAGAAAGTGAGCAAAACAATGCCAGATGGAAATTAACTCCACAAATGCAAAGTGATGCATGATGGAAAATTAAACCAGAGCTGGACATATATCGTGAATGGTAGACCCTGGGGTGTGTTGTAGAACAGGAATCTAGGGGTACAATACACAGTTCTCTGAAACTGCCAACACAAGGAATTGAAGTGCTGATGACAGCACATGACTTACTTATCTTCAGCAAATGGGATGTTGAGTACAGGAGTTAGGACATTAAGTATAACAAGTTGGTGAGACCGCACCTGAAATACTCAGTAAACCTCTGCTCACAATATCATATGAAGGACGTCATTAAGCTGGACAGGGTGCAGAATAGATTTACAAGGATATTGCCTGGGTTGGAGGGAGGAACTGGTTAGCTAGAACTTTTTTTAACCTGGAGCACACAGGCTGATTGGTGACTTGATTGTGCTTTATGCAATCATGAGGGGCATGGTAATGGTGAATAGTCATAATCTTTTTCCCAGGTTAGGAAGAGCCTGAAACTAGGGAGCACAGATTTAGGACAAGAGAGGAAAGTTTTAAAGGGAACCAAATGGACAGGTTCTTGAATAGAAAAGGTTTAAATGGATATGGACCAGAAGCAGGCAAATAGTACCAACTCAGGAAGGCACCTTGATTGCATGGACAAGATTGGCCAGAGAGCCTTTCCTGTCTTGTGCTGCAGAATCGTCCACATATGAACTCCTGGGTAGGAATATGGCGGTGGCATGGGTTAGGCAGCAGGGAGCAAGTGAATTCCTGGAGTTGGAGGAATGCAGGGTGCACTCAAGAAGGAAATCAGGAGGGCAAAAGGGGATTCGCAAAATAAGTTAATAAGGACAATGTGGTTTATATGGACTCTGATAAGGTTCCACATGGAAGGCTGCTCTGGAAGGTCAGTTTGCTTGAAATCCTGGGAGACCTGGCTAATCAGAATCACAACTGGCAGAGTGTGATGGCAGAAAGTTGTTTTTCATACTGAAGGCCCATAACCAGTGGTGTGCTTCGGGGATTGGCACTGGCCATTGTTGTTTATCCTTGATATCAACAATACAGATAACAATATACAAGGCATGGTTAGTAAGTCTGCAGGTGAAACTAAAATTGGTGATACAGTGGATAAAGAGAAAAACTTCTCAAAAAAAAATTAAAGGGAGATCTCTATCAGCTGAATAAGTAGGCCAAGAAATAGAAAATGTAGTCTAATTTAGATGAGTGCTTGGTGTTGCATGAGGAAGGACAAATCCAGGTAGGATTTTCACAGTGAATGGCAGGGCCCTGGGGACTATTGTACAACAGTGGAACCTTGGAGTACATGGTTCACTGAAAGCAGAGTCACAGGGAGACAAGATCATGAAGGCAGCTTTTGGCATGCTGACTTACATAAGTTAGGGCATGGAGTACTAAAATTGGGAGGTCATTGTACAATTGTATAGGACACTGGTGAGGCTGCCACTTGGAGTATTGCATTAGGTTTTGAATGCCATGTTATAGGAATGATGTTAATAAACTTAAAAGTATACAGAAAAGTTTCACAAGGGTGCCACCAGGACTTTAAGGACCGAGTTGTAGGAAGTGGTTGGACATGCTGGGGCACAGGAGACCAAGAGGAGATCTTATGGTGGAGTATGAAATCATGAGGGACATAAATAGGGTGAATGCACTCAGTCTTCTCCCCCCCACCCCAAGAGTTGGAGGATCAAGAAATAGAGAGAAAGAGATTTAAGGTGAGAGGGAAAAGATTTAAGAGCAATTTCATTTTTCAAAGGGTGGCATATACGTGGAAGGAACTACCAGAGAAAGTGTTGATGACAAGTACTATAACAAATTTTGAAAGACACTTGCAAAGGTACATGGATTTGAAAGGTTTAGATGACTAGGATTAGCATTTTGGTCAGCATGGACCAGTTGGGCTGAAGAGCCTGTTTCCATGCTGTATGACTCTATGACATTCATTGTCTGTCTAACACCACAACACGAAAGTAGCTCTTCAGAATAAACAGACGTTTTTCTGAATTTCATTTTCTGTCACTTGCCTCAACTGTACACACTTTGTACACAATACAACATCTTTCTCAGCTGTACCCTCCACCATGAAGTAGGACAAGGACAGGCGTATGCTGAAAAAAAAATGTCCTTATGCCATCAAAAATAACTGACATGCTGTCATTCATGGTTACAGATTCAATGTTCTATGAATCTCCATACATTATCATTGTGGACACAACACAGACCTGCATAATGAGCCATTGTAATTTCCCCAATGTAACTAGCAATGGAGGATTAGTGATGTTATAGTTCATTCATCCAAATTTTAAAGTTCAAAGTAAATTTGAATTATCCAAGTCATAAGACTATAAGATATAGGAGCAGAAGTTGGCCATTTGGCCCATCGAGTCTGCTCTGCCATTCAATCATGGGCTGATCCAATTCTTCCAGTCATCCCCACTCCCCTGCCTTCTCTCCATACCTTTTCATGCTCTGGCTAATCAAAAACCCATCTATTTCTGCCTTAAATGATGTACGTGTCACCATTTTTGTTTGGGAAACTGTCAAATTCTAGTTGTAGAACCATTTTAGTCTCAGCTATATATTCATTTTTCAGAACAGCACCACCTTGTTTGCAGCATCTTCACCACAGCTACAAATTAATGCATCAGCTTATGTTGTTATTTCACATTGGTTGTTATTCTAACATTTTGTATTTCTCTGGAAAATAAATAATTGTGCATCATTTTCTGGACAAAGTACTCTATTTTCAGTGGTGACACCTTAATTTGATTTGTTGAATCAAGACTGCTCAGGTGGCCATAAAAGATCCAATTGAGCACAACAGAATATTTCTCCCAGAGTTCATTTTTCCTACAACCATTGTCACTAAAAACTGATCATCTTGCAATTCATTTCCTTGCCATCTGTGGCACCTTGCAATTCACAAACTGCCTGCTATATTACCACATTGACTGCACTTCAATGAGACTTCCTTGGATGCCAGTTGCTTCAGACATTTCCGAAAAGGTGTCTACAATTAAAGTGTTAACTCCGGCTTTTCTCAGAGAGTGGGTGGTGCGTGGAATGCGCTGCCTGAGTCAGTGGTGGAGGCAGATACACTCATGAAGTTTAAGAGACTACTAGACAGGTATATGGAGGAATTTAAGGTGGGGGGTTATATGGGAGGCAGGGTTTGAGGGTCGGCACAACACTGTGGGCCGAAGGGCCTGTAATGTGCTGTACTATTCTATGTTCTATGTTTTCTCTTCATCTACTGGGCACGTCCAACATTCTCCTTTTGATCTCAGGTTCCAGCAGCAATTGTGACTTGAATTACACAGATTTCTATATCTCTCCCTCCCTCCCTTATTAACTTTGTACACAAATGGTTCCGTAAACGTCGGAATCATCTGGGTAGCCCTGGCCTCATGGAGTACTCTTTGAAATGTCTACAGACGAGCTATAGCCAGTATCCTGATGGGTTGTAATTCAGACTGGGGCAGCAACTGCTCTGCTCTGAGCCAGTGGAACTTGCAGAGTGGTAAGATAGACCAGTCCATCACAGGCTTGAAACTTCCTACCCTCCAGTTCACCTTAAATAGTGCTTTGCTTCCAGAAGGCTAAGAGTATTGTCAAGGATGCCTGCCAACCTAGCCATCCTCTTTTCTCCCTTCTAGCTTCTGGGTGAAAATACAGGGGCTTGTAAGCCTCCAAGTCGTATTTCTGAACAAATTAACTCTTTTACACGCATTTCCGGTGGTGCTGCCACACTCTCATGCTCTTAGTGCTACTTCTCTCAGTTATTCTATAGCTGTCGCTTTAGCATTTCTTTTACAATATTTCAAACTGCACTATAACTAAGAAAGGTAGAGTTACCTCTATCACTTTGTAAGCACCACTTTGCAGTCTTGTGCCCATTACTATATATATTAATTATTACCACCAAATATACCTTTTACTCTGTGAGTTTCATGCAAATATAGAATTTCATTGCACCCTGGGGATATGACAATAAACTACTTTAATATTCCCTTTGTTCTGTGTATCCCACCTATACCCTCACCACAACTTGAATTCAACTGGTTTTCATATTTACCCAGACCTGATGCAAAGACTTCAACCCAAAACAGTAATGCTGTTCTTCTTTCCATAGATGCTGAGTGTTCTAGTATCTCTTTTAATTTTATTTCAAATTACCAGCATCTGTTAGAATTAGAATTAGATTTTCATTTACTGGAATATTCACAAGGTCCCCTACCTTGACAGGATTCAGATACAGGAAAATTTTAACCAAGCCTTTTTAACATCAAGCCTAATTTTGATTTCTGGAATGCAGATGATGCTACTCTTCCAGTAATTCCAAGAAAACAGTAAAACTAAATGAAAATGGATTTTTATTCCAAAGTAGAGCTACAGAATATGAACATTATCACAGCCTGATTTCTGCAAAATTTCAAAATGGGGGAAGGACAAAAAAGAATTTAACCATGTATTAACAGAAAGGTGAAAGCAGGAAGAATGCACACAAGGAACTGGACATACAGTATGGTTCCAGCAACAAAGGTTAACTGAGCTAATATAAAAAGAGAGGGTGTGGGTCGGTGCTGGTAGGAGGTATTGCTTGGTCATTAACCATTTTAGCAATAGAAATAAAAGGTAAGATCAAGGTTTGAATAATGAACCCCATGATACTGCTGCTCCAGGTGAAGCTGAAAGAACTAAAGCAGTCAGAGCAGACTAAATAGTAAAAAATCTGCTAAATCTAGCAGAGTCATTGAGCAATCACATTGGGGTAAAAGTGCAGAATTAGGCTCTTTTGTCAAAATATCAGCACAATTTTAATTAGAACATTAACACAATTATAGATTCGAACACACATTGAGGGGATCACAAGGTGGTAAATACCCTCTTATACCAGCAACATAGGCGTGAATGGATATTAAATACTCGTAGCTGTATTATCTTTAGTAAGGACGTGGAAGATGGACGAAAGGAGGATTATCTTTTATTGATCAACATCACCATTATACAATTGGACTGAACAGTGCCTCTGTGGGTGGTGGCACATTAGAAAATCACCACCTATTCACCTTCCACTCTTCTGTATACTGTCAGTGTCTACATGTGCAGATTGTAAGGCAGAACTGAGAGATGTACTGCAGTTCAGATGCCAGCATACCTTAGCCTCCCGCTCCATGACTGGACTCACTGCTGAGCTCAGTGGCGGCTCCAAAATGTGCCAAACTGAAAGGCTGATGTATTTGGCCCCTCAGCTTACAGCAGCTATGGTTGGCATACAAACAACTCTATTCATCTCAATGTGGTCACTGATCTTGCACCGCAAATTTCATTGACTTCTATTTCACCACTGTCAAATGACATAATATTAATTATTAAATTAATGTTTTCATTAATTTTAGAAACAATTTTAATACATTTAAATTGGTTGTAAATATCATTTGGCAACAGAAATATTTCAAACAGTGGAGGATGCCTTTAAAAGCAGCAAACTACGAGATCTTGCCAGGACAGTGCTGGAGAACCATTACCCAAGGGCTAGGCATAAGCTACAGCCCACCCTACTTCACAAAAGGATAATGGAATGGAGCACAGTGCACCCTGCAGAGCCACAGCAGTTAGACGCACTCTCGAAGTGTCCCTGACCTGAAATGTTAACTCACTCTCTTTCCACAGATGATACGCCAACTACTGAGCACTGTATTTCCATTGTTCTCTGTCTGAACTTGAGTTCACAGGATTAGCGAGAATAAGAGAAAATGGTGGTGACACTACTGTTGAAACTAAGGATATGATAATATAAAACTACAATGAGAAATTGTGCAGAGGCTTCTAGATAGCAAGAATAAAGCAGCCAAACATTAATTCTGAGATGAAGCTTGAAAGAAAGTGTTATTTTAAAGTTCAAAGTTCTAAGTACATTTATTATCGAAGTATGTACACTATGTACAACCTTGAGAGCCGTCTCCTTAGAGGCAGCCACAAAAGAAAGAAACCCAATAGAACCCATTAAAAATGTACAGGAAACAAAAACAAATTGTGCAAACAATAGAAGTGAGCAAATAATATTCAGAACTGAAGTTCACAGAAGTGAGTCCACAGCCATGAAGCCAGTCACAGCCGATCCAGAAGCCTGTTAATTGCAGGCCACAGCCTCAGTTCAGCACAGAGACGAGTAAACCTTGCAAGCAGTGAGCTGAACACCAGCCCGTCCCTCACCTCTGGGCCCAACACCCTGATCTTTTCAATCTGGCCCAGTGCTTAAATCAGCTAAACTTTGGGTCATTCCTCACTCTCAGACCTGGGCACTGCTGCTTCAATATGCTCTTGTGCCCAGGATCCACCACCTCAATTTGTCCCACAACCCACCTTTGCAATCTGGCCTGGCACTTAGATCGGTTAAGCATCGATTTGGTCCCTGCTCTTGGCCCCAAGCCCAGTCACCTTGGCTCGCCTCGCATCTGCCACTTCAAATCGCCTCCAAATCCATCCCAGCAATGGCCAAACATCGACTCGTTCCCCGTTCTCCAGCCAGGCCCCTCAACTTGGCCTACACGCATCACACTACAAACCGTTCTGCACCTTGGAGACTTCAGTCCGCACTGCAAAGATGCCAGGTACTTTATGGCATACTTCAATATTTGTAGACGGATTGAGAAAAGCAGAGAACTCATCAGTAATTTTCTTTATATACATCGGTTGTAGTTTTTTTAAACCACGTAAACAGGGCTAATCGGATATTGTAATCAACTGGACTTTATTGACAATCTAACATAAGTTACTAGAGAGGGAATATGATACTGAATTCACCATTACAAGGTTACAACATGTCGGTACAGCTGAGAGCAGCAGAATGAAATAGAAACTGAAAAAGTTTTAACTGGTGTGACTTGGATAGATCATGGCAAAAACAAGATTTTCGCTTATTACCATGCCAGAATATGCCATAAATGGGCAAATGAAACAAATAAACCAGCCACATGGATAAGAAACTAAAACTGAACAGCAAAAATTTAAAAGATAATAAAAAGCTACAAAGATATTAGGAAACCAGTTGGACATCAAAATCACAAGGTTTTTACTGCATCAGGAAGGGTTGGTCTTTAGAAACTAAAGAAATTATGTAAATAGAAATAATTATAGAAGTCTGACGGTATTATTGACACAAAAGATACCACTGCCACAATCTGGGGAAGTTGTTGTATAATGAATTCACATTCACTAAAGATATCAGAAAGAAATCTAAAAAAAAGCACCAAATATTGGAAAATCTTGGGCAAATAATAACTCCCATTGAGTTTTGAAGGTTGAGATGAAGCTTTGGCTATGAACTACCTCAAATGTAGAATTTTGTCTTTTAAAATGGTCAAAGAAAAACCAAGAAATTAGACCACAAACAAGAGAAAATCTGCAGATGCTGGAAATCCAAGCAACACACGAAACACTGGAGGAACCCGGCAAGCCAGGCAGCAACTATGGAAAAAAGAATGGTCAATGTTTCAGGCCAAAACCCTTTGGTTGAAGTTTCAGTCGACTGTACTTTGTCAATGGTATATTCAGTTCATAGATGCTGTCTGGCCTACTGAGTTCCTCCAGCAGTTTGTGTGTGTTGCCAGAAATTAGAAGCCATTTGGTTTAACTCCTTCTTCCTAAGGATAAAAGTAGGATAGTTTGCTGATAAGACACAATATGCAGCTCCAACTGCAACTCCTCAGATAATGCAACAGTCCTTCGCAAAATAATATTCAGGTGTAGCATGAATGTTACTTGTAAAGCATGTGCTAAACAATGACAATTTCCAAGATGAAACCATTTAACTGTTTCATCATTCTCAGCGGATCAAAATCTTGCAGCTCTCTTCTTTACTTTGTGCATTTGTTATTATCAGCACACAAACAGCAGAGGTTCAAAGTGGGAACATGGATGAGGTGCAGAAGGCACACACTCAATGATTCGGGAACAGTGGCAAGCAAAAGTTTGGGCACCCTGGTCAAAATTTCTGATACTGTGAATAGTTAAGTGAGTAGAAGATGAACTGATCTCCAAAAGTCATCAAGTTAAAGATGAAACATTCTTTTCAACATTTTAAGCAAGATTAGTGTATTATTTTTGTTTTGTACAATTTTAGAGTGGAAAAAAAGGAAAGGAGCACCATGCAAAAGTTTGGGCACCCCAAGAGATTTGAGCTCTCATAACTTCTACCAAGGTCTCAGACCTTAATTAACTTGTTAGGGCTATGGCTTGTTCACAGTCATCGTTAGGAAAGGCCAGGTTATGCAAATTTCACAGCTTTATAAATACCCTGACTCCTCAAACCTTGTCCCAACAATCAGCAGCCATGGGCTCCTCTAAGCAGCTGACTAGCAGTCTGAAAATTAAAATAAATGATGCCCACAAAGCAGGAGAAGGCTATAAGAACATTGCAAAGCACTTTCAGGTAGCTGTTTCCTCAGTTTGTAATGTAATTAAGAAATGGCAGTTAACAGGATGGGTGGAGGTCAAGTTGAGGTCCAGAAGATCAAGAAAACTTTCCCAGAGAACTGCTCGTAGGATTGCTAGAAAGGCAAATCAAAACCCCCGTTTGACTGCAAAAGACCTTCAGGAAAATTTAGCAGACTCTGGAGTGGTGGTACATTGTTCTACTGTGCAGTGATACCTGCACAAATATGACCTTCATGGAAGAGTCATCAGAAGAAAACCTTTCCTGCGTCCTCACCATAAAATTCAGTGTCAGAAGTTTGCAAAGGAACATCTAAACAAGCCTGACGCATTTTGGAAACAAGTCCTGTGGACTGATGAAGTTAAAATAGAACTTTTTGGCCGCAATGAGCAAAGGTATGTTTGGAGAAAAAAGGGCGCAGAATTTCATGAAAAGAGCACCTCTCCAACTGTTAAGCACGGGGGTGGATCGATCATGCTTTGGGCTTGTGTTGCAGCCGGTGGCACGAGGAACATTTCACTGGTAGAGGTAAGAATGAATTCAATTAAATACCAGCAAATTCTGGAAGCAAACATCACACCACCTGTAAAAAAGCTGAAGATGAAGACAGGATGGTTTCTACAACAGGATAATGATCGTAAACACACCTCAAAATCCGCAATGGACTACCTCAAGAGGTGCAAGCTGAAGGTTTTGCCATGGCCCTCACAATCCCCCGACCTAAACATCATCGAAAATCTGTGGATAGACCTCAAAAGAGCAGTGCATGCAAGACAGCCCAAGAATCTCACAGAACTAGAAGCCTTTTGCAAGGAAGAATGGGCAAAAATCCCCCAAACAAGAATTGAAAGACTCTTAGCTGGCTACAGAAAGCATTTACAAGCTGTGATACTTGCCAAAGGGGCTGTTACTAAGTATTGACAATGCAGGGTGCCCAAACTTTTGCTTCAGGCCCTTTTCCTTTTTTGTTAGAAGTAATAGGAAGAATACGAATTTCACAGCAAAGACTTCCGGAGTCTTTAGTAGGCAGTTTTGCGACAATAGATTATTACATGAATTGCATCTCCCAAGTACCTGCACAGAGGTTTTAATTATTCCTTATGTTATCGTTAGGGCAATACAGAAACTGTATTGTCAGAGTTTGCCTATGATACAAAAGCTTGTGGGATATTACTTTATGTTCTGTTCGTTTACAGATTTTTAAAATTTTCTGCACTAGAGTTGTGTATGCTTAGCCATTAGGTATAGCCATAGATAATATTATCTCAAAGGTTTTGAATAGTGATATTTCTCCCCATCCTATTACCGCTATCTTTGGATTACCAAAAACTTCTAGTAACTTACCCCCCTCAGCATTTCTTACTTTAATGGCGAAAAGATGTATATAACCACATTGGAAGGAGATTAATGCCCCAACTACGTTTTTTTGGTTCTCTCAAACGATACTGTGTCTAAATTCGGAAAAAATCAGAAGTAATCTTTATGATACTTCAGTTAAATGTGAACAGACCTGGAGATCTTTTATTCAATATTTTCATTCAATGTAACTATTTTTTTTCTCTGATCATACATCCTTTCCCTTCGTGGGTTTTATCTGTTATTAGTGGAGGTCGGGTTTGAGGACGTGATTGTTTAATTGGTTCTAGTCTACTATTTACCTAGTTAGCCCATTGCTTTGCTTCGTAGGTTAGTTGCACGGTAGGTTTTTTTTCTGGGTTTTTTCCCTCTTGTTCTAATAGTATACATGGAAAGTTAGTATACAACTATATTACCTTGTTATTTTATAACTAACCCATGTTGTTTGCATTGGTTTTTTTGTATTAATATTACTTGTTTATTTATATCTTAACAATGTATTGGTTGCTATATCTTTTACCTTTTGTGTACTAATTCAATAAAAAGATTTAAAAAGAAAGGTATTGCCATAGTTAAGGTAAGCAAATTTTTGGACTTCGGGTGAATTGTATGTTATGGAGCGGAACTGAGGCTAAAGATCATGGTCTTACAAAATAGTAATGCAAAGTCCAAAGGGTCATATGGCTTTCTCCAGCTATTATGCTTTGTCACAAATATATCAAAAATTGCAAACTTGAAACAAAAAAGATAACATATTCAGCTGGGTGACACAAAGTCAAAACAACTAAGTTTTATTTGCATATTACACTTGCCCATAATCTGTGATGAAACCTAACATATGGCATACAAATGGGTAGCATCTTTTCCAATCACAAATGAGAAAACCTGCAGATGCTGGAAACCAAAGCAACACACACAAAACCCGGAGGAACTCAGCAGGCCACCAGTATCTGTGGAAAAAAGTACAGTCAACATCTTGGGCAGAGACCCTT